>NC_088170.1:19068419-20268419 GCF_028769735.1 Zonotrichia leucophrys gambelii | reverse complement strand
GCCACAAAACAAGCAAAATATTGTTTTTAAGATTACCTATTACTAGGCTAGCCCTGTGATAGAAACCCAGTGTACTTTTGATTCTCCAGTTCACTGAAGCTGACTGTAGACATCAGCTACAATCTCATATAGGTAGCACATCACTGGGGAAAGCTAAATCAATGACTAAAACATCAGGCTTTTAGGCAAAATTATAAAAGCCTAGGTAGTTTGGCTTCTGCATCATATAACTGAGATTTCCTGCTGGCAGCAGTAGATATCTATTGCTCTGTATACAGAGCATATAAATCTTTTTATATGCATGTCTAGAAAGAACTTCTGGTATGTACATCGTTTCTGCTTATTCCAGCCTCAGTTTAATGTTAGTTCACTGAGAAAACTCAGAGAAAAACCTGGGCCTGTCACTAGAACAAGTTGGACAAACAGAAACAATTCTGGTTGCTTAGACTGAACTTTTTGAACACTGTTAAACACTACTTTCTTTTCGCTAATAAAGATCCATTAGAAGGAAGAGTATCTCAGAAAGCCCACTGTAACTTAGAGCACAAATAAAACTGATCAACTGGCTTTTCAAGAGCAGAAAAACTCAAATTTGCCATAAAAAAGCAGAATTCTATTTCTGTGAGTTAAGTGGAAGGAAAGAACAAGAGTTTGCCATCCATTCCCGAAAAACTGTTGTTCTGCTCATCTGAGAAAACTTTTAGTTGTTTAATGAAAAAAGGTTAACTATTGTTTTCTTACACTTCAAAGGCTTGAGCATATTTGTTTTCATATTTAATATTCACATGACAACACTTCTATTGCTATTATGAATTTTTGGGATAGCAAACAACATCAACACATTGCTCTTCATAAAAATGGAAAGGGCTTATCAATTTACTGAGGAAGCACTCCTTTTCCTAAAAATAATACAAAAGCACTTTGAAAAATCACAGCCACCACATTAGTTAAAAGAAAGCTGAAGTTTCCTGAATGTCACTAATAGTTTGGAGACATCCCACTATATCCACACCTTTAGGGTAGAAGAACAGGCTCTGACAGTTCAGTGCTTTCCTCCCTTTAAAAACTTCACAGTAAATTACAGCAGCATTTTTTAAGGAGACAAGCCAAGGGGCATTCGCTGCTCCTGTGCCTTAGCCTGGAGGCAAACTGGTGCAAAGGCCACTGCATGGTCCTGTCTGCCAACCTACAGTGGGCATCATGCTGCCACAAAGAAGAGCCTGGATCATAGTATCTCACACCTCCTGTTTATTCCACAAAGTAGAGCTAAGAATAGCTTCCCTGATATTCCTTTATGATCATCATGGTCAATATTAGCTCCACTCAATGAAAGGGGAAGAGGAAAAAAATAACAAATGCATGTTTGTACCAAGGTGAAAATAAGTGTTCATTTTCTCACAAACATTAAATCCAACATCTCACACATGCTCAGGACCTAAAGTGGCATTCTCCTGTAAAATCTGAATTTAATGTCCTGCTGCAATTCCTGAAACTGAATCCCTCTGAAAGAAGGGATTAATATACCCAGCTCTAACCTAAGCCTAACTAGTAATATTTGAGCAATATAGGTAGTATTATGACAAGTGCAAAATACATCAGCAACCAAAAAAACCCAGGATTTTACATTAGTAGACACAAATGTTGATAAAGGAAGAAGCCAGAGATGGAGGAATGAAGCAGTGATAATCAAAATGCCTTTTCAGAAACTTGTAGGTTATTACAGACTGTGAAGAATAAAAAGAAATATGGCAGAAATCCTGAAAACAAGCATGTGTGATGATGTTCACGTGAAGGACACAGTACCAGACCAAAATAAGAAAAAAAAAGAAACAGCACTTGAGTAAATAAAGATTACCACCAGTATTCTTAGTCAGTCATATGAATTCTGTCATGTGCCTAAAGCTAGCAAGAGAGCATTGCTGGTACCTATGCCTTTATAGGCAAGCAGTGGGCAAGGAACACTGCCTGCCCCAACCCAGGGAAACAGCAGAGGAATAGTGACTGGAGTGGATCCTGAGTGAAGCCATCAATCTCACTTCTTGCTGTCAAATACAGAGATTCCTCAGCCTTTACATACCCTGAGTCAGATGTGCACAAGGATTTTCTCCTAAGCTCTTTCTAGTTCCCCTGTATAAATCCCATCTATGTAAGCACTGAACAGGAATGCAGTTTACTGTGAGAGGAGCTGCACGTGTCTGCTACCAAATAATAGGAGAGAAACAAGAGGACACTTTTACAACATATGATAAGGAACATTTTTATTGCAATTTTCATCACATTTGAACTTAATTAGGCATACAAGAACTAGTGAATAAAAGAGAGAAAGAAAAAAAAGGAAGGAGGAAAAAGGGGAAAACGATAGATGTGAAAGGAAGGAAAAAAGGGAGAAAGAAAAAAGGAAAAAAGTAGCAAGCAAGCAAGAAGGTCAAACTAAGAGCAAATGCTACAAACAAATAATGTATCCTGATACCATGCATTGTAGACTTCAGTTGCAATCAACCTGTTCAGAGTGCTCATGTGCCTACCAATGCTTCATTAATATTCTGCAGTTGCCAGCTGCCAGAATCAGCTATCAATACAACAGCTTGTCAAAGACCCTTCTGAGAAGGGTTTATATCGTTCCCTTGTTTACTAAGACTGATTTTACTGGGAGCTTTAGTTTTGTTCTTCTGCAAAGTTAGAGTAACTGTTTGTTTTCCTGCTTGAATTTTGTCTGCCTTGTCCTTAATTTGCCCCATCACCACTTGACTCAGCAGCCACATGTCCCAGAGTATAAGAACTGGCATGTGAAAAATCTATCCCCAGCTGCTGTTAGGATAGTGGAAATACTCCACATTTGTCTACTGCCCTCCAGCTGCAGACAGTAAGCCAAGAATTGCAAAAAGCTTTGCAAACTTGAGCAAAATCAGTCTTATAACATCCCTGTGAGGTGACTGAGAAATATAATCCACTTTTAGACATGGGAAACAAATATGATAACAGTCTGAGTGACCTAAGTCTCATGCCCTAAGATCAGTGTCAGAGCTGGCATATAGACTAATGCCCAAATAAGATGTGAGTTATGACTGAGATTTTTAAATATGTGTGTATTATAGAATCTCATTAAGTAGCCAATGCAGATTATTTGTACTGCTTAATACTAGAGCTAGGAGCTCAGGTGGGGTACAATGTTTGCTTTATGGGTTTGAATAGTCTGATGCTCGAACAGTTAATTACACTGCTGTATTTGAAATAAATTACTTAGAAGCATAGAAGCATTACATAGAAGCACTAGAACATAGTGAGTTAGGAATTATACTCTTATCAAAGATCCTTGCTTAACTGCTGTAAGTTTTTCCATTTTCATTAACCCCTCTTTAATGAGTTCTAATAGCAGGTACTATCTCATCAAATGGCATTGCCTCACCAACTCCTATAAGTTATTGTCATAATCTTGGGAACAATTTTGAGCCTTTGAAGAAAAACATATCTTGTTAGTTTTGTGAGAAGGCTTTGCTCCTACTCGCGATGGTGCTTTTTGGTTTATTTTTCTGAAGGAAGGGAAGACGTGCAAAGACTGTAAGGTAGCAACAATGTCTGTTCTCGGCTTTTAGTTCTAACTACTCAGATCTGGAGGCAAAGTAGCTCCTAAGGAGCTACTAGTCTAGGAGCTGGTACCTAGCCTTAAAGAACTGGTTAATTATCCTGAAAGGGGAAAATAGTCTCCTTTTCATCTGTGTTCAAAGACTTAAGGCGTATGTGATAAATACAAGCCAGGTAGATGAAAGACGCACTCATAGTTGGAACTCACTGCCTTTTTTCCACTAGGGTTTAATCTTCAGGACAAATATACCCTGTGTGAGACCAAGTCTACTAAATTGTGCCCAGGCCAGACAGCATTTTAGAAAGATGTTGGGTTTCTTATTTTAGAAAGATATTGGTTTCTTGAATCTCAGGGTCATGTCTGTAAATGCTTTCCAGACTTCTATGTGACAATAAATAACTTACATATAACATATTACATTAAATTGTACTTACAGGTCTAACATTAGGGTTTGCTACTCTTGCTAAAAGTCTAAGCAAAAATAATCCCAAAACCACCATTGTTACTTAAGCTTATTTCACTTCATTCTTAAAAATATACCTACAGGTATTTTAAGCCTAAATCACTAGCTTATTGAGAAACAAAAAATTTTGTTTTTTCTTGAAGAGCAGATGAAGGAACTAGTTCTAAATGTCTGTATCTATGAAACAAATATGTAATTATCTGCAGTTCAGAATCGGTATTGTTGTGTACTTGTCATCCCGCTGAAGAAGTAACAAAACTAGTGCTTGAAGCAGTGTGGGAACATGAGAGCCCCTCACACATCCCAGGCAAACATGCCTTGATATGCAAATCATTGTGCCAACTGTCTAGGAGGTTGGCAGAGGCAGGCTCCATGGAGGGAAGCAGAAAAGAGGGGAAAAGCTCATGCTGTAAGATAAAATTAAATTAAAAATACCCACAACTTTCTTTTTTTTTAGGGTCTAGCATTTCAATGGACAGATTCTTAGGAACAGCAACAACTGGGCTGATGACCGGATGTTACAGAAAAAACTGTTTGCTGAGCTATACTAGGAGAATCACAGATCTGAGCTCACAATGGCTGTGGGAATATTCACAGAATATGCTGAGTTGGAAAGGATCATCAAGTCCAAACCTTACCTCTGCACAGGACACCCCAAGAGTCACACCATGCACCTGAGATTTCTGTGAAATACTACCTGAACTCTGTCAGACTGTGACCACTTCCCTGGGGGGGCATGTTCTAGCGCCCAGCCACCCTCCATGTGAGTAACCATTTTCTAATATTCAACCTAAACTTCCCCTGACACAACTTCAAGCCCTTCCCTCTGTCTGTCACTGGTCACCACAGAGAAGAGATCAGTGTCTGCCCCTCCTCTTCCTCACAAGGAAGTTGGAGAGCACAAAGGTCTCTCCTCAGTCTTCTCTTCCCCAGGCTGGACAGAGACCAGGTGACCTTGGCCACTCCTCACACATCATCCCCTCAAAGCCCTTCACCCTTCACCATCTTTGTTACCTTCCTCTGAACGCTCTCTAATAGTTTAATGTCACTTTTATATTGTAGTGACCAAAATTGCACACAATAATCAAGCTGAAGCTGCACCAGAGCAGAGTGTATTTGAAGGTCTTATTCAGTTTGACCAAGAAGAATTCCTTTCTTCGTCTTAGAGGACTCAAAACAGTATTACTGACACAGAAGTGAGTCCTGAAAGATACCACCCTATAAAAAGCAAAAACATATAAATTATGCTGTTACTGTAATTAAAATTCCATTTACTCTACAGCCAAAAGTTATTACTAGGTCAGTAACTGAAGTGAGTGTTTTTTACAGTACTGGAACCTACATATGGGAAAATTTTATTGCAAATATACTGGGGTTATTACATCATTGAAATCAGATTTGGAGCATTGCTAAGTCAGTAGTGAGATGACTAACATAATCTTTAAAAAGTAATATTAATGCAGTATTTATAATTAATTTGATTTTTGTTGCTGGGTTTGGTTTTTTAGTTGTTTTTTTTACTTTAAACTTCATACTTTGTACAACCACATTCTCCTGGGAATCCATTATCTGCATTCACAGTCACAGTCATGACTTGGACTTCCATTCATCATCTCTTCTGTTATTACATTTTTCCCCTGTTTTAGGGGAAACCTATATGACTCTGGATGATTAAACATCTACATAGCTAGAGTTAAGTGAAATAAATTCCAACCAAAGTCATTACAATTCTGTTTTAATTACTTCAAAAAGACAGTCAATAGAATAGCTAACCTAAAGAGGTTGTCACTCTGCCCAAATTTAAGTGCACTGAAATGAACTGTTGATGGCTAAATTGAAAATGCCAGTGATCCAGACTGAAGAATTAATCAGATTTAACAATAAGTTGACTGAAGTTGATGAAAAATTCTGCAGACCTGAAAAAAACAAACCACCAAACTAATCATCTTTTCAGAAAAACTCAAACCAAAACTTTTTTCTGCCACTAAATAACTTGTTTTAATAAGCTCAGCTAAACCCTTTATAAGTCAAAGTCCTAGTTCCCTACATTGCAAGAGTATTGATAAACTTATTAATTTCTAACCACTCTTAAATTCTAGCGCTTCTCCCTCATAGTTAAGTATGGTGGTTACCAGCTTGACAACTTACAGATGCTTGATATTTTATCTCTTTTTAGACCAATATTGAACAATATTGGTAACATTAGCCTTTCAACTACATCAGCACACTCTCTAAAACTCACACTGAATAAATGTTTTAAAAATAAGACTTCCCAGAATAACAGAAGTCATGTAAATTTGGAGCTGTTTGTTTGATATGTATTTGAAGAATTCTGATGTTTGGAAGGAGGGAGTTATAGATTCATGCAATTGTAATATTTTATAAATGGAAGAACTAAGGTTTTAAGTCAGTGTTAATGGAATTATCTGCACAGCTGTTGAACATTGCTTGAAAAATAAATAGCATAATCTTTCTAAAGCAGCAGATTTTCCATTATCAGTAATAATGGATATTCATTTTAATACCATTCTTTCAATACTAAGCTGCAGTAAAAAAATATCAATCATGGGAAAAGCTAGCCTATTCTTAGGCTGCACCACTAGTTAATATTTTCAAAATCTAAATTTTTATCTTTTTACATAAACATGTTATTTGGAAGTGGCAATATTGAACTCATCTATCGCTGAAGATAATGTTCACGTTCATCTATGAGCTGAATATTTGGCATTAGGAAGATGTAATAGATTGAAATTCTGGTGATATTAAATTTTTTAAACTTTGTATAAGATACTCTGGGCTCTTGCGATCAGAATCCAACCCCTGGCTGTCTTCTCTGCTCCAGTATTATGGCCCAGTGTATTTTTTATGTATGTCCTACCACTCATTTAAATCCCAGCCCAAAAGAATCATCTCTCACATACTAGGAAAATATTTTTCTTCTGTCGTCGTGCAACACATGACTTCCATGGGTGGAAATAGTTACTAATGTTTAAGTCTCAGTGACAACTACTTAGATTATGTAATAGGAAGTAAACTGATCTGGATTCTGTTCCTAAGAGCATATGACAGGGAATATATAGCAGGCCAAGGCTGGAAACAACTCCGGACTGCAGAAATTTATACAGGATTCACATTTCATTTATTCCTGCCAATGTGGAAACTGTTACCAGTTCAAGATATTTTTCTCTATTACTAACAAAATCGACAAATTTAGGAATGCTTCTGATGACATAGTCTTTTAGAAATGTGAACTAGGAAAGTTAATGAATTATAAATCACTTTTTAGCAAAGCTACAGTTCTCTTACGTACTTTATAGAGAAATAAGTAAATAAGGCGAGAAGGAAAAGGGCAGAGCTATCAAAACTTAAAATGAGGAAAAGACCTTTTTAAAGATACTACCTGGGGACCACTGCATGTTTAAAAAAAAAATTGCAGAAGCAAAACTTCTGCAATTCTGGGTATCCAGTGTGAAAACCTCCCCAGAGCTTAGGTAATAAGCAAGAAGCTGATTAGTTAATATAGATTTTAAAAGTTGTGTGAGAGTAGAGGAAGTAAGCCATCTATTTGTCTGAAATAAAACTAAAAACATATAGATAATTGAAACTGCAAAATCCAATTGATTCAACTCTGCCTTTAAAATCTTGATGTGTGAGCTCTTTCTGCCAGCAAGAGTTAAAATGTGAGCCAGTGATTCCAAACACCCTATAGCCAAAACATAAATTTATCCAAAAGTCATTCTGGAATTACTAAAACATATTAGGTTACATATTAGGTTAGAAAAAAGAAAGAGAGACAGAGGGAAAGAAGAAAAGAGAGAGAGAGAGAGAGAGAGAGAGAGAGAGAGAGGAAGAGAGGAAGAGAGGAAGAGAGGAAGAGAGGAAGAGAGAAAGAAAGAAAGAAAGAAAGAAAGAAAGAAAGAAAGAAAGAAAGAAAGAAAGAAAGAAAGAAAGAAAGAAAGAAAGAAAGAAAGAAAGAAAGAAAGAAAGAAAGAAAGAAAGAAAGAAAGAAAGAAAGAAAGAAAGAAAGAAAGAAAGAAAGAAAGAAAGAAAGATTTTTTCCCACTTATAGAATTGAGAAGAGATTAAACTTTTTATGCATTTATAAAAAAGCAGTTTTAGAACTAAATCAATGTGACTTTGCAAAACAAAGTGGAAGAATTTCAGAATGTCAACATTATTCTCACAGAGACAACTAAACAAAAGTTTTTTTCAAGTCAGAGGCACTAATTTTCATTAATTTTCATCTCATGACCAGTGATAGCTATGGCTCTGAAAAAGCAAAATTTGACAGCAAGTTATGCTCCCCTTTCCAACAGTTTCCAGCTCCTGGCAAACACATAATCACACAGTATCATGTCAGATATACTGACGTGGTGCTTGTGCTTGGGACCAACCAGGGGCCAACCCTGGAGATGCCCTTGCCATTTCTTAGGTGCAGAAATCAGATGCTACTAGTACCTTGAGGACTGTGCAGGGGAATTTAACTTCTCTAACCACCTACCATTACAGCTATGTCCAGCCCACTCAGCTTTCTGGTTTTCTTATGCTGATATTTATGCTGGTAAGAGATCATAAAAGAAAGTCTATTCCTATTTAATAACCCACAACTTTGAGCAAACAGCTAAACAAATGGGGAGGCATACATTTACATGGGACAGTGCAGTACTACACAGACACGCTTGCTATCTCTCGGTGACTAAACATGGCTAGTAGGAACAGAAGAGCTGTGTTAGCTCAGAATCCCATTGAGGGAACTTAGCTCTGTTTGAGCATCATGGCATGGTGCTATATAAAATAAGTACACGTATGATGTTTATTTGTCCAGTCTGGAACATAATGATAAAAAATTCATTTGAAGTATGCACCAAAACTAACATAATTTAGGCAGTGACAATGCTCTAACATAAACAAATACAGGGAAAGAAGAATTTGTGATTGTATTTGATTTCCATGGGAAGGAAGAGGATGTTTAATTACAAACTTACTATGTACTTTGTCCAAGTGTTAATGAGATGACCTCCTGGTGTATATACAAAACAACTTTAAAGACCAAGATGGTTTAATCAAATTCTGACACGTACTCCTCCATCCATTGTAAGAAATTGAGCATGGGGAGATCAAAAAACCTCTCTTGATTATTACAGAGGACACTTTTTCCTAACACAGAAAGTACACAACATCCAAAGAGTACAACATATTGCTGTACCTCTTAGAGAACAGTTCTATAATGCAACGGCAAAAATAATCTTCAATCAATTTCTGGCAAGCTTTATAACTTATCAACAGTTTTATGTAAATCTGATTGTTTATACATTATCACTTGTAACTTTTTTACTCCGCCATTTACTAAGTCCTCATAGAATACCCAGAATATACACATGAAGCCCATGGTTCTGCTCTGGCACAGTGGCACTGAAATGTTGTTTGGTGCTTTGTCAATACACTCAAGGAGATGACCAACCAGTGAAGGATTTGTGAGAACTGCTAGACCTTTCTGAAAACCCCCCATCTCATGCTTACATCAAGAATTTCTGAAGAATCTAGAAACCAATTTTTTTCCATTTTTTTGGTCATATTTTCCATTTTTGAATCTCTATTTAATCCCAGCACTATGGATTTAAGTTAATACCATCTATTTTCCATTTCATTTATGATGAGAAAAAAAAGCCTTCTGGAACATAAGCCTTTTTATCAGAACTTACCAGCTATCTCAGCCTGGTATGAAAGTGCTCCTTTCACACGTTAAGGCAAGAGGAACTCTTTTTCTTACTAAGGACAATCCATAGGTCACTGCCTGGGTTGCAGACCCAAAAGGCAGACCTGAAAGCAGAAGCCCTGAAGTACCAGAGCCTGTTAGTTATGGGGTATGAACCTGCTCATGCATTAGCTGTGTGTTGGCTGGCAAATGTCTCATTTTGCTTGACAGAGAATATGGGGTAGCACTGCTTCATTGCCCAAAAGCAACCTGATAAATCCATTACAAGATTCATTTTTGTTGAGTTATGCTGGACTCTTGAATGTGAAACTTTTCCCACATACCAAAGTGCTTTTCCCTACATAACCCCTCTTTGCCAAAGCCATACCTACGTGAACAGACTCACAACCATCAGCTCTTAAATTTCTGCATCAACACAAGAAAAGCTTTGCACTTCAGATTATTTTTCTGCAAACTGCGATAACATAATACTCCTTATTTTTTAGAATCTAGAACAATAGAATTCAGAGCCTCAAAATTTGACTACAATAGCTACATAGAAACAGTAGTAGAATTTACAAAACTATATAGCAAATGAGACAAGAAATATAAAGATCTCTGTGACATTTGCATCCTTGCAATTAGCAAAAGGGCACAAGAAAAATATTCACAGAAGGGACTAGTTAAGTCATATTTACCAGGAAGCTTAATAAATCAAGACTAAACCATATCCAGTGTAGGGCAACAAACACATCAATCTATGAAATTAGTCTGTTGTCCCTTTCAGGACAGACATTTAATCAGTATAGAGGCAAAACATTGAGCTGTATTTTTCCTTGTAAAAAAGTAGATATATATACACATTTGGTTGTTCATGAACTCTGCTGAAGGCCCATGTACTCATAGGAGTTGAGACAACTTTCTATATGCAAAATTGTTTGCAACACATAGAAACATGTACAGCACACTCCATACACCTATTCATTTTGTCATGATATCAAGACAAAGAAGTGGTAGTGGAGTTGTGTAAATCTCAAGGTTTTCCTTGAAAAGCAATACAATGCTGGGATTCAGAGCCTGAGCATTATAGTCCCCTGAAGGCCACTTGCAGTCTTCAAGGCAGTAATATTCTTCCTTGTGTAAAAAACAACTCTGGAGTTTGTGTGTTTTTCTAAAGCCTTTAACGACACCTCTTTGAATTATTTTCCCTGAAGTCTTAAACTATTATCTACCTCTTAAACTATTATCTACCTATGCAGAGGTATGCATAGACTATGCATACACTTCCTATACATAACCTTTCACATACAGTCCAACTGCCTTCAAAGAGTAAATGGATTTGAATTCCATTCAAGTTTTATTTAGCTAGATCCTATCCCAGTCAATAGCTGCAGATGAAACAGCCACCATCTCCTGGGATGACTGGGTTTAATTACGATTTTGTTCCTCTGCAGATTCTTCTCCAAACATGCTTTTCAATATTTTTCTTACTTCTCAAAATATTACTAGATACACTGTGAGGTGTTCCTGAGGGGAAGTTGTTCTTGTAATCTGATTCAAGCATAAAATCTATTTTCTATTCAGTCCTAGCATTATTATTTCAGTTTCATTATATTTTGCAATTTGAACATTAAATATGGAATTTGGGTTTGTCCTTTTTCTTTTCTTCCCTTGAAGCTAAGCATTGTGAGATACATCATTCAACAAAATGTTTATATGAAAAAAGAAACACTGATTAAAACAAACTCTGCCCTAATGGGCTCCAAATAAATCTGTATGGCTTTTATGTACAGAAAAAGCATGGGTATTTTCTTTCCTTTTTCCCTAGTATAACTTACTGATCCAAAAATCATGTCTGTAGAATGCCACATGCATTTACTGCATCCTTTACATGATGAAAGAAGCATATGATGGAAAAACACATTTAAGTTGGGGGTTTGTGCCTGTGTATATCAGGAAATGCTGCAAAGCATGTAGATCATAGTACCTATGGAATGACATTTCAATGCACAGAGTTTTTTATTTGGCCTTTGTAGGAAAAAGTGTGACTGGCCCCTGCATAATAAAGATGACAGTTAAAGATGCAGCACTGATAAATCTTGAATTTTCAGGAAGATAAGAAGGACATTAATAGAATGTACAGATTGCCAGAGCAAGTATCAGAGAGGAAAAAGATGAAGTAAAGAGTGTTGTTTTCATCTTCAAAATGTGAATAAAGCTATAACTCCTCTGCAAAGCAAAACAGGACTTTGAGGTGGGAGCACATGAGATGTTATCTGGCTCTGGCTATTTGAGTATTTAAATTGGCTCTGCCTTCTATCTGTTCTGCATCAGACCCAAACCTGTTGTGTAGGGTTAGCTGAAGTCTTGAATACATTTCCAGTTCATATACATTTAAAAAATAGCTATTAATAATACCCACGAAAGCTGAGAATATTTTAAATGGTACAATAACATAAAGTACTATTTAACTTCCACCAATCAAAAGAAAAGCATCACCTTTTTTAGCAGCATCCCTAAATAAGACTATCTTTTTCATATGCCAGTTCAGTTTCATTAAAAAGAAAAAAAATAGAAATGCAAAGTTGATGTACAAATTCTGAATGTAAGTGAATAAAATATTTTCTGATACAGACTTCTTCATTCACATTTCTAGAAAAGACAGAGTGGGGATTCCATATTGTACTGATTCCATCAGTACAATAACAGAGCAGAAAAGCAATAACATGTAATGAAAAAATCTGATTTTGAATGATGGAAAACTTTTAAGTACTTTTGATACTTTTAAGTACTTTTGATACTTTTCACACCCCATGTTTGAACAGGTGGGTAAGTGGTGGTTTATGGATGTTTATGTACCTACCTCCTGCAAAATAAAGCATGAGTGCTCACTGAAGTTTAAAAACAAAAAGTTCTCCTGAACTTCATTTGGATTTGACAATTAATTCTGATCTGGAAGGCTGTCCCACATAAACAAAGATAAAATCTTTTTAAAACAGAACAGGTACTCTAATAATTGAATTGTTCTTAGATATAAAATTAATAGATTGGAATTTTTCACTTAGAATATTTATACTATTATACTGAATTTGTACTATTAGAAAAGCCAAACACAGAACTACAATACAGTTCTTAATAAGAATACTTGACCAAAACTGTGACCAGAAGCACTATAAGAAAACATAAATAAAAACCAACCAAACAAGCACTCTTGTCATATAAAGTTGAATCCCTTATGTGATTCAGGAAAAATACATAAAACAAAGCACCTCCTTTGAGACACACAGGACGAAAAACACATGAAAAGCTAAAGCAATACTTCGGTAGATTTAAGGTTAAGATTAAGACTGAGTGATTACTCATTACTTAGTGCTAAGCAGATGTATTTCAGACCAGCGGCAGAATCACCTAACATAAATTTTTCTTTTATGAATGCTCTGGTTCATCCTGATTTCTTAAAATATCAAGAGAAAAAGTCTCCAGTAAGAATATACTACATCTATCTGCATTTTTCATTGCTATGGGTTGCTTCTAAGTAGGTTTTGGAAAATTCCCTTTTCTGAGCCTTGAGTCACTCCTGTTCACCCTCTGCAACACTTTTATATCATTCACTGAAATTCACTGTATTTTGGCTTCTGCATGAGGAATGTGTCCAAAGCTCATTGGAAAATATGTTAATGCAGACACTGTGTAATTATTTAGTGGCTTATTTATTTGGTGATTACAATAAAAACATATTTTCAAGTTAACACAGTTATAAAGAAAATCTCTACAAACATTATCTTCCTCTAAAAACCTAAGAGAGTGAAACAGGACAATATCCTCTGTCAATAATAATTATATAATATCAAAAAATCACTCAAAATTGTGAAAATTACTTAGACATAGTAATGATGTTGACATAGGCTAAAAAAAAAAAGGTTGAACTTAGGCCTCCCTTATAATCACATAAGGAAAAAATAGCTTACTATTACACAGTTCACATTCCCAATATATAAAAGTCTTTATGATTAACCTATGCACACTTACACCTTACTTCAATAAACTTTTCTTGTCTGTTAACAGAGCAAAGTGATGGTTTATTAACTTTAATATATCCTACATACCTGCTCTGATGTGAAATAATGTACTATCACCCTGCCATGTGCTGCCAAATAACTACAAAATCATTGGTAATTGCCAATAAAGCATTTGAAATAAAGTGCTTATTTAAGCACTTTATTTAAGCAAAGATGGCTCTAGGGCATATTTGCATCATGGAACTGACTTAAAATGGCTCCCTAACAATTCCAGATGGACTCTTTATCCCTATCAATCACAAAGAAAAGACGTATTTTATTAACAAAGCATTATCCAAAATAGAATTATTATCTCCATTCCAGGATATTACACTTCACAGAAGAATGTGCAGACAGGTAAATATAATATAATTTAATATAATAATTAGTCGTAGATATTTGTTTTATCTGGATATCAATGCTGAGGAGCTAAAAGTGAAAAATATGCAGCCTTTCTGAATTACAATGTTTATTTTATAAATAGCTCAATATACCCAGCACAGGACACACAGAGCACGGAGATGTACTAAGTCTTTGAAAGTGTACGTCAGCTCTTTCTTTTTGTAGCTATTTCCACTCCAGTATGAGTTGATTGGTTTGTACTAAGTTTATTGACCCATTTAATTCCTCCTTTTTCTGAAAATTCTTGCTTTTTTATAGATTCCACTGTATTTATTCTTTTATCTTAATGATTAACTTTTCATTATCTGTACTGGTGAGTACACCAATAATATTAAGCACACACCTGAAAACTTTTAATTATATGCCTGACTTATAAGCACAGTCGTCCAATCAAGGCAATGATTTGGGTTTCTGGTGACCCGGACCCATTCTCTCATTCTGCATCAAAGTTTTCTTGTATTTTTAGGCAAGACTTTCAACTCTCAATTCCACAAGGAGCTTAATAATGTGCATATATCCATCTGTATTTCAAACAAAACATTTAGACTCGAGACCTTTGCAAGCTGGTTGTTGTTACAGTTGTCTAATGCCTGTAGAGGAAAGTGAGTCACTTCAGGAAAACCTAAAGTCTACATATCCACCCCCAAAGTGGCAATTTCTCCTGCTTTGAGTACATTTTGTTAGTACTTGTATTTTTAGCAGCCAAGGAACATGAGAGCATTTTCTTCAAAATAGAACAATTTTATCAAGATCAACTGACAACGTCATCCTGAATAGTCTCAGAATTAAAATTCTCTCCTGGAAGGGAACAAATGATGACTGGAATCTTCTTCCATAGAAAGTGAATTTAAACATTAAGAAATGTCCTAATTATTGTTCCAAGTTCCTAAAAAAGGAACTGCCCATGTCACTTAACAAAACCAAGTGTCGCACATTATTTAACATGTAACCTCTAAAATGTAGAACAGTTCAGACCTAAAAAATTACCCCATGTTGCTTATTTCATATACCCAATGAGAGCAAAACATCCAGCATAACAAAAGCTGAGGGACTTCTCACCATGCTAGAAGCAGAACTTTAGCCCTATAGGCCAACTAGAAAAAGAAATTTAAGAGTCTTTACTATTATACAGCAGTTGTTTGAGGTGCTGGCTACTAGTTTAATATATATGCTTATTTTTATTATCGTATACCAAGCTTACATATGAAACATATTCCTTTCTATATCAAACTTTATTATAGTGAGTTAAAGGATGATGAGATCTGGTCAAACACATCTCCAATGCAAATAGCAAACAAGACCATTCTCTCCAACTATGAGAACCTCACAGTTTAAGTGCTTCTCCCTATCTGTATATGTGTGTGTGTATGTGTGTGTGTAAATATATAAATTTTTGGTGTTGTTATCTTTGTTCTGGCCATCAATATATTGTCTATCAGCTTCTTCTTTCCTCATTCAGTTTTCAGTGAGAGCCTATGTATTCTATTTAATGAAAGGTCCCTAACACTGTATCATTTTTGCCCTTTGAAGCTGCCTTTTGCACAGATCACTGTCACAACTTACTTAACCTATCTGCATTTTTAAAGCATTTCTCACTGTGGCACTGCCACCAGAGTGGTGTCAACGATTAAAAAACAGCAGGCAGGCTGTCTGCAGGTAGGCAAGGGAATCTATGTGTTCAGAATACTGTAAGACCATGAAGTTTCTCTTGAACCATCAAGGGCAACATAAAAAAAAGGTTCTGCATAAAACTTTCCAAAATGAGAGTGGTAGAGGAGAATCCCAAATTTCACATTTTTTGTAATGTATTTATTTTCACTTATTAATGAAAAAACATCAGTGTTGTGTTTATACAAATAACCAACCTCAATGGAGAAAAGGTTATTTCAGAAAATTCTCTCTCTTCCAAAATGAAATGAGATTAAAAGAAAATTAAAACAAAATAAAATCTACAAAAAACATGCAAACTTCCTCTCCCACAAAAAAAAATCATTAAACTCCCATTTTTTAATGCAACTTTTTCTTTCCATTTAGTACACTCATTTAAGATTTATAAATGCATATCCTTTGCAAGGTGAACAAGTCTGTTTTTAGCTGAAAAAGAGACAAATAAATCATTAAAGCCAACATTTCAGATGAGAAGTTTCAGTGATATGTGAAACCATTGCAGATTAAAGCTAATACTTCATTTTTTTAAAAAATATTCCCCTTTGTCTTCAGTACAATCTTGGCGATATCAATGACAATCATATTTTTAATTGCAAGCAAATGAAGCCTAGTAATAGTGTTAATTTATTAACTGTATGCTAGCAACAGTCCCTCTGCAGCTCATCTCACATTATTTTTCCTAGACAAAGAAATATATATTCTTGATTATTCTGATTACAACAGATTCCATCTTCAGCGGGCCAAGAGGAAATGCTATATTGAAGTCATTCTACTGGAAAAATATGACATCTTGATTTTGAAAATCTGGAATAAAAATGTAGCAAGAATCCTTTCTTTTTATATATTGCAAATGAAAGAATCAATCTGTAAAAAAGTCTAGTAATCATCCTGAAATCTCCTGATTTACTAGAAATATTGAAATCAATGCTGACTTTGGTGTTACACATCACTTAGCTGAAACTATACATGCAAAGTCCACATATTGAGCACTTATCAAACTATTGCCTGTTTGCATCTTGACGCATGAGCAAATCCTTCCTTAAAAGACACACAGAGAGAAAGAGGAGCAGATTAGTATTTTTCTGTGCCAAAGTAGAATTTACTCATTAAAAAAAAAAAATTACCATGAAAAAACAGGAAAGCATTCTGAAAGATTAGCATTGCATACATAATATTTTTTGAAGACTTGGTTTCTTCATCACATTGATCTTATTTAAACAGTCTCCTATTTCTCTAATATTTTAGTATTTGCGCTAAACTCAACTCAAGGATCTCTCAGGAGGCCTCAGCTGAGATTTGGCACCACAGCATAACAAGGTCACCTTTTAGTCTCATGACCAGAGCTTTTGGTTCACCCTCATTGACCCTGCCTGTACTATATTCTGAGTTAAGTCATGCAAGGAGGTGGAAAGGATTATGCAAGAAAATGTGGGCAGGCTCAGCAACATGTATAACCTTATGCACTTCTTAGAAAAGAAGCCCTCGACTCTCCCCTCCCAGCATGGTTCACATATTCTGTGGTGTTCAGGTGTCATTTTCCTTCTGTCCTTTTCTGGTCAAGCCAGATACAAATCCTGTGCTTTCACACAGAATTAAGGCATCTTTCTTTTCCACTCTATGGCACAGTCACAGGTATTCTAGAGAACTATTTGTGGCTTGCTGGCACCCTGAAGCACTTTTTCCAATAGCCATTCTCACCTCAGCTGACCAGCACAGAACAACATGCCATTTCTGGAGAAGAACTGCCACGCCAGAAAGCTTTCAACTGTGAAATCATTCAACAGATATAGGAAACAATATAGCCAACTGGGCAAAACTGCTGGGTTTTATTTGGAAAACTTAATAAACACAGAATTTCAGGGATATTTGCTAGTTGATACTTTCTTCTTCAAGTGGTGAAACACTAGATTTAGGTAATTTTTATTCTCTGTAACAGTTTTCTTACTCTTTAATTTGTTTCCTGGAATCTAGCATATACCCAGTTCCTTCTTTACAGTTATCAGATTTGCTATTTCTTGCTAGAAATACAGATGCATGGGACTCTCCAAAACACTGCTGGCCAACATAGTATGAGCACAGCCACAGCTATAATGAAGAATGCACAGCAGCAAAGCTGGTTTTTACCTTGAACAATCAGATCCTGAACCAAATTAGAGAGGAATATCAAAAGGAGTTAATAACTAGAACCAGAGGAGAGAAATATCTACCATAAACCTTTTTTCCTTCCCTTCATTTCAGAAGTCTTAAATATAGGGCAGGGGGACAAAGAGGGTAGCAAACCAACCAAAAAAATTATGTAAAACTTTTCACATGCTTTTCTTCAGATTCTTTTAATAGCAGTGTCCAACAATTAAACCTATATGAAACTTGGGCGGTGGATTTATTTTTTCGCCAATATGTCTGAGACAAAAGTTATATGAAACATTAATGTTGATGACAAAGTAATTGAAAATAAAAATTGAATTAAATAGGTAAACAAAAAAATCAATATTATTTTAAAACCTGTTGAAAGAATTCTCCAGCTTCATTCACTGTTTGATGCATGTCTGTCTCATCTGTGCATGCAAATGCTAAAAAAAACTTCTCTAGAAGGAGTATCTTCCAACTCTTTAGGTTTCAATGAGGACTCAGAAATTATTTTTTAAATCAACTAGTTATTTAATGAATCCCAATTTCTCAGTGGTCAACTCATGTCATGCCAAAGTAAAGACTTATTTTCAGAAACTGTAGAAAACACATTCTGCAAAGTAACATGGTATAATTAGGATGTAAGGTAATAGAAACATGATTCCATGTATGCAAGACACTGAACAAGTATTTCAAAATTTTCTCTTAAATCAGAAGTCATTAAGTAGCAATGATGCTCATTTCACTTTCCAAATTTAAAACTGAAATTTTCATTTTAAGCATATATATATGAAACTTAACCTTGATAATGCAAATGAAGAATAGGATCAAAGTATTTACTATCCAACACATTATTTTATATGTACCAAAACCAATTTAAGCATGTCATGAAATAATTTAAGCATGGTATGTAGTATTTTTTGAAACATGAGCAAAAAGGAAAATAAAGTACAGTGAGAAACATTGAAAATTATGTTAAAAGGTATAAAAGCAAATCAAAACCAGACTTATTTTAGTTCTGTTCCACATAAGCCCAGCAATAATTCTACATCCTGCAAAACCTGCTGCAGGACTTTAAGTACAAAATTGTTTGCTGCTACCTGACAAGAATAATTAATGATCCATCAAAAATGGTGTGGAAGTAAATTTTATACTAACAGGAAACATGCTGAACCACCCTCAGTTGCCTGAATCCAGACAAATGAAGCAAGGTATGCTGTACTACAGCATGGCTTAAGAACAATTTTCCTACTTGCATGGTATGCCTGGGACAAATACAGCCTGAGGTTTCCAACAACAGACATGTTGTTATTGTGGCAACTGCACAGGGTAATAAAAGAAACCTTGTGAAAATCACATGTGACAAAGTTGAAAGGAAAGTCACAGTAAATAACTGCTTCCCTGAATGTGGTCTTACTGCTATTCTTTTCATTACTTTCATGACTGCTTGTTATTCTATAGATTACAATAATTCTACAATGAAATTGTTTTTATTAACAGGCATGCGTATCATGGTAAATGCTGAAATGAGAAATTTGTAAAGCAAGCTTGAGGCTCAAAGGATGTAGTGACATTTGATTATTATATCATTATAGCTTCAGTTATTATCCTTAATGGACTTCATCCACACTTACAAGGCATAGGTAGGAAAAAAAGTTGGTTGTCTATTCATAAATATGCTGAGATGATCAAAAACTGAAAAAAGTTATATATGCCCTTGAGATTTCCAAGATAAATTTTATCTTCATAACTGTTTAAACAGGTAAGGTATTTCTGATTTTTAATACAGAGATGAGGAAATTTGATGCAAGAGAAATCACGGTGAAAATAAATCAATAAAGAACAGGGGACAAAAAGATAAAAATATGCACAAAAAATTTTTGAGGAAATGTGCTGATGTAACAACAGGTAGCTTTGTGGCAATATTAATGTAATGCAAATAACTTTCATAACTTGTAATGCTTTCAACATTTCTTCTTACACATCCTCCCAAAAATACTGTCTTTAGAAATCTGGCACTTCTAATGCTGGACATACCTTTTCAGCTCTGAACAGGCAGAATCACGTTTGCACTGCTCATACTGTACAGCAAAAGAAAAGATTAACAAGTGGCTAAGTGCCAGTACCTAGGCACTTCTAAATCAGGCTGCAGGTTAAGGAAAATCCTCCTTCCAGTTCATTATAGAGTCAAACATACTTCAGAAATAATAGTACTCACCATGAAAAAAGAAAGCACTGCTTCAAAGCAAGTTCAGGCACTGTCCTCATAAGAAATAAGGAAGTATTAGAAGTAAGCTTTCACGTGAAAGAACAGCCCTCTCTTGCCTGGCATTTTGAGATACCACAATGAGGTATCTCACAAACCAAGATCTAGCTCACTAGTTTAAAATTACCCTCAGATTCATCAGCAATGTTTTTTTGTGTGATGCCCCCCTATATGTGGCCATCAGGATACACACATAAGGATAGTTATTCATACAGAAAAATATTTTCAACTTCTTAAATCTAATGGGTAGCAGGGAAAGAAGAATGAGGACTTTATATGTAACTAAAAAACTACATTTCCCATGTAACATAAAAAATTAATGCATACCTACTTTTCTGTGAACTTAAGCCTGAATTGCCCTTCAGCAACCTGCTCGAAATTAGATGTTTCCCAAGAACAGATATCAGCTATTACCTCAGGTTTTAGAAGTGATTTGGTGCCTCATCAGATATAGATGCAATAACTAATGAAGCTGCATTTCTGTCATTGTTCTGTTTCACTGTGGTATGTATAATGCTTCTATTTGGGAAGGACTTGTAATTTCTCTTCAAATCTTCTCTTTCAATCCTACAATACCTGCCAAATATGAGCCTTACAGCATGATTTTATTGCACACAGGGCTAGCAGCACATTTTTCCTCCGTTTGCATCAACTGCTTAAATTACAGTAATTTTATTTTGGAACTAATGGTATTCTCCCATATATAAAATGTTTCTGCTTTGTCAGTCTGTTTAATCAGCATTACACAAGAATACTGGGCACTTGAGCCTAAAATTATGTATATCTGCATGTCATTTTCTTTTACTTCTATCACATAACTAATTCAGCTGCACTATGTGGCCAGATGTTAGTACACACTGCTGATCGACATCATTCTTGCCAACTTAAAAATTAATACCATGGGATAGTCCTGAACAAATAAAATACTTATCAAGGGACAGAAAACAACCTGTTTTATGTGAAGTTTGCAATGCATCCCACAACACTTTTTTTATAGACTATAATTTACTTCAATATTTTCATACATTATGGAAAGTTTTCCTCATAAGTCAGAGATAAAATATTAAATAAAGATTTCAAGCCATTTAACTTACAGAAGGAGACATCCAAAAGCCCAGACAGCCCAAAATGGTTGTTTTATTATATCCCTATTTTAGTACAGCAATGGTCTACTTGTCATTAGTGATTTAAAGTGTCTGTAATGCCATGTTTGGTTAAAATACTCTTTAAAGATTCCCATATCCATCAGATGGGAATTTCTCTTTTCCATTTTCTTTATTTCTCTATTCAATATCTTAAAGTACTTCTTTGGTGGGCATGAAAGTGGATGAAATGAAAAACTGCTTCTTCCTCATGCTATGCTTATTCTTCTGATTTGCATAAGGTGAAATTTTGTCCTGAAAAAATAAAATTTTTCAAGTTGACTTTTAGCCTTAAGATGAGTGTTTTTAGCAACAGGGAGAAGGATGATGGCTTTCTCTCTTGCAGCTTAAGGATTTCTGCATTGAAATAGCTAAACTTGGCTAACCAAGCACCAGAAAAAGCTTTTTTTTTATCTTATAGTCCCATCCCTTTGTCCTAATCCAGAAAAAAACAACAGGAAGGGATTTTTGGCTGCTTCTCATAAAGCCGTCTTCATGACATACATCACATAATTCATACCAATTACCTCCTCAGTTCTTTTGCCTTTCAACTGTATGTTTCAAGATTCCACCTGACTTCGTGTCTGCCATCGCTCCCTTTGAGCACAAGAGCCAATCCTAAGGGGCTCGAAAAGGCTTTCTTTCACAGATCAAATGTCCTAGTTTTGCTTTTCTGCCTCCTTCTCTTGACCTAATGCACCCAGCACATCCCATCAGGCACTCAGCTGAAGTTACAATGACCTCAGACTGAAGTTATATGAACCTGCTGTTTTGAGTTTAGGCTTCGTTTCTCTTTTTCTGGTGCCCAAATTCAGATGCTTTCATTAAAGGCCTAGCCAGCAGCAGAGACATGAGTTACCTCCTAAGTTCTAGAAGTGCTGGCTGCAGTGCACAGCCTGCCAGGGGCTCCCTTTCCACCACAAACCCAGGCACCCAGGCTGCACCAGCAATCTCCACCTCTGCCTTCTCAAGGAAGTGCACACTGCAAAGCAAACACACAAGCCAAACCCACTATGTTATCGAATGAGCATCAGGTTCTTTTGCAATATCACATATTGCAATCACATTTCTATCACACTCTTCTTTCACAAATACCTGGCATTTACTGTCAACCAGGGAAAGCACTTCAGCTTTAACGAATCTGACATCAGCGAGGGAGGGTGGAAAAATGAATTAACACTTGATACAGCCACCACAAACAGAGACCCAGAATAAAGTGAAATACATGAAAAAGCTCCTCGCACTCAATCTAAAGATGATGTAATGACATCAGTCACATACTCTTGCTGCTCAGTGTCTGTGACATAGTAAAAACACAAGGATGTAGAGAAGGATAGCAGGTGACAACTATGTGCTATTTCCCACAATACAAGCATGATGACCTACTCAAATAAATGATAAGGTAAATTCTTTAATGATGCACGGTTTTAGGTAAAACTATGAAGATTGAATTATATTTCATTATACTTCCTAAATAAACTTCGAACCTTGCCTAAAACCTAATGTGGGGTGGGAGCGGGGGGGGAACAAACAAAAAACTATTACCCTTTCCTTAGAAATCCAACTCCTCAAATAATCCTAACAACCACATCAACATTCCTTTCTCTCTCAACAAACATTAAAAGGGTGTTTTCATGGTATTTTATCCGCTCCCACAGGTCTACATTTCAGAAGTCACTGTGAATTGCCCTTTTGCAGTCACTGTCAGAGCATTTCCTGATTATATTGCAAAATTAACCATTTTGAAAAAGGGAGAGTATTATTTGCAAATGTCGGAGTAAGTCCTTAGAGACAGTGATGTCTCTTGACACAAAGCAATAGTATATTCGATGAAATATAAAACAGTTGGTTAACTACCAAGCATTGTAAATGAATCGCTACCAAGAAAGCACTGATTTCTTCCAACAATATTCCCCAAAACAACAAGCCTCAAAAAACAATCTCATTATCAAGTCCTAACAAGGCCTTTATTCTTCTCTCTAGGAAAATACTCCTCAATGATTCAGTGACACAAATATACACTAAGTATTTTTCTGGGTCTAAGCTGGAAAGCCCAACACACCCAAGGACTGAGTTTTAGACAGGAAAGTGACTGTGAAGTGCACCTACCCCTTGTGATTCATGTTTGCAGCTCAGCTGCATGATGGCTCAAGAGCATAACTACTGCTGTCAGGCTGATCTCATGAAAAGGAGGGGTAGGTACAGGACAGCTGGCCAGCAACAGATGGGAATATGCTGTTCCATCTCACAGGTTGGTAGACTTCCTGTTGCAGCACATGCTGTCCAGAAGGAATTCTAATTCTAATGCAGCACCGGTCTTGGAGGCCTGGCTTTAAGCCACAGTCAAGTCCTAGAATTCAAAGAACTTCTTAAATTGTCTAGCAATTCCTTAAACAGTTCAGTCATTTATAGTACAGATCTGTTGTTTGTGTTGAGAATTAATTAGTCAGTTCTTTTAATTCTTTTTGTGTGTTTGCTTTAAGGTGAAAGGTTTTATGAGCAGAACTTGATGTAACTGCTGACAGCTTAAAATTTTTTGGCCTGGAAGAAGAAAATTATTTAATTTTCTAACAACATGATAGATGCAAAAAGGCCATCATCAGTTGCAGTAACTACAAGGACTATTGCTTTTGCTCATTCTGCTTCATGGTAACATTAGTTTTGACTACCAATTGACTTCTAAAATAGTTAAGCTGCATTAAAATCAGACTGTTGTTATTGCAGTTTACAAGGTAATTAATTTATCTTTCATTCATTCTCTTAACACTAAGAATTTAACTTTTTTTTGATGTTCCAAATTAAATATTACTTAAAACCAAAAAAGTTAAACTCATTTGAAAACTTAGAGAAACAGAAATTAAGAAACCAGTTCATTCTGTCCTTTTGAGTGGAAAGAAATTAATAAATTAAACATTCATGCCACTTCTCATTATCAAAGTGTCTGGAAACAACTGTAGGGAGTTCATTCCATTATGCAAACTCACCCTGACCCAACTAGTCATTGTGTGTTCATGTAAAGAATTACCATATCATCTCCTAAAAATAGAGCTATTGTTGTGGATAAGGTTATCTATACCATAAAAGACAGTATTCATTTGTAGTGCTACTTTCAAATCAGTGGTTAACTTATGAGACACTTATATAAATTAATGGAAAAGCAGGTTAAAGGGGATTACAAAATAGGATTTGGTTGAGAAATATTGCTTTTTTGCATTATCAACTGTGGCACTGTGCACAAAGTGATACAAGTTCACAGGGTACAACAAGACACCTTGATTTCATACTTCGCAGATTATTAGAATTTCTATGCAAACAGTGCTGTACAATTCTGTACATTCACATAAGTGCTCAATAGCATAATTTTTTCCTTTTTTCTTTTCAAAGGCTTTCAAGTAAAAATTATAGCATATTACAGTGATGTATAAACTCAACTCTTTATTCAGTAGTAAATGCTTTTTAACCACACAAATTTCAAATTAGAAAAATGGGTATGGTCTAATATTCATTAAATACCATTTCTGTATTATGTTTTTCCCTTCTTTTAAACTAAAATATCAGTTCACAGAAATACATATACAGTCTGACATTTTGAAATGCCTCCTGACTTCAAAGAATATCCGCCTAAGAACAATCATCAATGTTTTACAGTTTCTTCCTCATTCTCAACAAGTATTTCAGTATTCAAACTAAGGGAGCAATTCTTGTGAATACTTATGCACAGCATTCTAGTACTT
Source organism: Zonotrichia leucophrys gambelii (assembly GCF_028769735.1). Lineage (NCBI taxonomy): Eukaryota > Metazoa > Chordata > Aves > Passeriformes > Passerellidae > Zonotrichia > Zonotrichia leucophrys. The sequence goes on along the minus strand of NC_088170.1, from coordinate 20,243,281 downwards.
GAGCATATTCTTACTAGACCCCACAGCAATATATTTCACTGTGCTGAGCTTTAAAGAGGGTTTTGATGAAAAAGAGACATAACTTTGCATAATATGCTCTACAAAAAAAAGTACCTGATACTCTGAGTACTCACACTAATAAAATTAATATTCAGTCTAAATGTTTACAAATATGAAGCTTAAACAATGCAGCAAGCTAGAATTGAGTTTAACTCACTCTCTAGGCCACTAATTTGTCCTCACCACAAACCAGAACATCTATATAGTTCTACTCAGAGAAATAAGTTGAACTTGCTGAATTAAATACTGCTAGCTTAATGTTTTCTCCTTTTCTGCAATCTCAGAGCCAACCCTTTTCCTTTTTTGTGGTCTCTCCTCTCTTAAATTTGAGATCTACAGAATACCAACAGCTTATCAACTGTCAAATATTTTTAAATTATTATTAAAATAATTTGAATAATTCTAACCTATTATTCTCTCTAATTTCTTCACACATCAGATATTGTTATTGTTTTACACCCATGAGCTAAAATATTAATGCAAACTACAAATCATTTATCAGAATTCAAAATTTAATGTAAAAGGACAAATAAAAGTATAGTTCCATAATTTCCATAATTTCCATAATTCATATAATTGGTGCATATAGTATATATAGCTTTTGTATCAGCAGACATCATATACAATAACATTTTTGTGATTACTGCAATGCATTAGTTATGATCTACTCTTGCTAAACATATAATATTAATTTGCTGTACTATAACGAAAGAATAAAAATTTAAATGGATATCTGAAGATGGAGCTAGTGGAGTGTTTTGTCAGTTTTAAGAATTTTTAGAACCAAACATCACAGATGGCAATTTTATCTGTGGTTGATGACCACTTCCATTTGTCTCTCCTAGAAATTGATTCCATCAGTTTTTGCTGTGAATCACCAGATGGCACTTCTCCCTACTCTTAAGAGTTACCTTCTGAGCGTGTAGGAGTTAGATCTGGGACAAACATTTCCAGCTGAACTGAGATGCTGTTTAGATTTTGAGATCCTTACCAGAAAAGAAGCACTTGTCTTGTTTCAATCCTTCTCTTTAACTGAAAATATTCTCTCTTAAATTAGTTGCTGTAGACAAGCTATGTCTTCAGAAGTGGAAAAAAAAAGTAATAAACCCCCCACATACTTTTGTCAACACATATGCACTGCCCTGACCAGGAACATTTTTAAATGAATTCTTTCACATTCTCCACAAGACTATATTTAAATCTGCACTTCTACCTTGAATAAAATAATATTGACAAAACAAAATAAAAATGTGCTGAAAAGTTTGTCCATTTCTAAGCAGCATTGTAATTTCGCAGCTTCCATTCTGGCTATGTTCTTCAAATAATTTCTCTCCCTTGTTTCCATGTGCATTCCATGGGAAGAAAAAAAAATCAGAAAAGTATGCAGTCATGGCAAGAGCTCTCAGTGAAGTACAACCAGGATTCATTATCATCACATACTAATGGGATATCTCGGTGGAAACACCATAAAGCAATCAGGCAGTGATTGTTTTATGCCTGTAACTGCACTGCACACATCTTTCACTCTCCTGCTTTCCTCTGGTACATGGGTCAAGCACAGTGCTTCCTTTCCTCTGGGACTCTGGGGAGAAGAGACAGGCTGATTTGAATTTTTTCCCCCACACTCAATTTCTTTCCTTCTTGTAGCTGTTTACCAGGACAGGGAGTTGTAAATAAATTTTGTGTGGAAATCTGCAAAACCCCAGGTTTTTAGGAGGAAAGTTAAAGCAAAAGGAATTTTCTTTATACTGAAACTTCATTAAGGTTGCATGCAGCATCATGAAAAGTCATTTGTTCAAGCATGACTCCTTCACACAAGGACTTGGGGATCTCTCTACTATTACCCTGTAGGAATACATTTCTGTTATGTCCTGGTTTTGCTAAAAGTCAAGGCAATATTTTTAGTGCTGGAGAGCTACAGTACATCAGTTCTACATGAGAGTGGGACTTTGAGAATATAAACTGAAATCTTTTGTTTTTACCACTGGTAAAAACAAAATATTACTTATTTTTCGATCTCCCAACTAATTTTTAGAAATATTTTATTAATAATATTTCATGTAGATTTATTGAAAATTATATCATAAACACAAATGAAAAAATATAAAGCAAGGTATAAAATATCCATTGGAAGTGCTTGAGGACTCCATTGAGGAGTTTTATCTTTTTTCTTTTTTAGAATTTGACCCACTTAAGTCCACAGCCTTAGTGTGTGATAAGCCCCTACAAAGCTTCTGACATCAGAAGGGTTGTGAAGATGACAGCCAAAACTCAAGCCTCTAAGCCACCAGCCTACCCTGGTGAAATTAAAGACAGCTTTAATCTCAGTTTTAAACTCAGTAAACAAAGATTTAGACTTTAAGCTTTAATAACCAGGATGACAAAAAACAGCCCCAGAAATCACCAGGTTATCTCCATGAAATAAACTCAGCAAATTTTTCTTCAAAATTTTGTATAATCAGCCATTCTAAAGCTCATGGACTATTTGCAGAACTGTTTAGGTTGGTGGAAGATTTTAGAGTTGTTATAATGAAAAAATAAAAAACTAATTGAAAATTACTTCTGCACTTGATTCTAAGGAATCTAATAATTTGTAAGCACCTATATATGAAATGAGGCATACAACACTGAGCTCTGACATTGCAAAAGACTGAAATGGAGTTACTTGTGCCAGTAAAATACACCCCCACATTGTTTGCTTTAAAGCAACACCTCAACCTTTATTATAAAAATCTCTGGTGTTGGAGAAGAACTGTCTGAGTGCTCAGCAAGGATGAATAACCCTCATTCCAATGCTTGGTTCCATGCAGGGGAATTATGTTATTGCTCCCCTCCCAAATCCTTATGAAAATAAGATGTTTATCATGAAGACTTGTCTTGTAAGTAAAACTGATGTTGCATTGATAAATTAGGTGTTGCTTCAAAACACATGGCATTAATTATCCCTATTCGACCTAAGCTACACTGATACTTCCCCTTCTTTAATTTTCTCTTTAGAAACTCATCTTTGAAGTCTTTATTTTCTCAGAAATTTTGGCAACCTATATGAAAAAATATATTCATCAAATCCATAGAGTTTGGTTATACTGGGAATTGTCAGCATTCAGTTGTTAATCCTTCTTATAACATTCCAGGAGTGGACAGAGTATAAGAATATTTTTTCTTTGAAGTGCTTCACACTGTTTTGTCAATACATGTTAGATAATGATTAAAAAGCCAACAGCAAATACTGTGCAACACGTGCTGGTGCACTGACTTGTCTTGCATTTAATTACTCAATTAGTTTTGCATGGATTACCACAGTAATCTGAAACTACCTATTGCTACTAAATAAAGCTAAAAGGAAATAGAAAAAACAGCACATTACCTGGCAGAGAGCTGCTGTCCAAGACAATAATCGGAACTTGAGACAGAGAGCCTTTGTTCAGTTTGAACATTTAAAGACTCTTTGGAGACCTGATTGGCTGATTATCACACATGATGTTTGGACAGTTTATTTTGTGTGACCAATGGCCAAACCAACAAACATCTCAAATTACTGAGGCGCAAGAGGTTATGGTGAAGCTCAACAATCAGAACAATCCCTCAGAAGGATACCCTTGGTTTATTAACATTCCATCACCTGTTTAGAGTTTCCTTCACAGCTTCTTTGTCTGACATGAAGGATTTTTCCTTAACAACCTCTGTTCAGTTTCAAAATTCTATTTAGGTGTTATATGTAGCCTTTTAAATGAGTGCTAATGTCTGGGGACACCTTAATATAGTTTGTGTCTAATGCTCTAGGAGTTCAGCAATATATGGTGAGGCTGGTTGGGAAATTGCCTTTTATAACATACACTAAGATCACATTAATATTATTTTGTTTAATGAATAAAAAGTGTAATTAAAATGCTCGAAAGATCATCAGTAAAAGCTGAAAAAGGAAAATTAGAGGAACTTAATGCAACTAACATGTTGCAAAAATCCAATTTTTTCTCATTTGGACAAAATTTTCCAGCAATTAACAGTGAGTGTGCAATTAACTTAGATGGTTTTAGACTGCTCAATTAACAGTAAAAGTATAAAATACTGCATAAGTCTTTATACAGTAATTAGAAACTTTGAATTAATAAGCAGTATTAGCCATGACAATATTTAAAAAGTTGTGTTTTGCTGGAGATAATGCAGAATTTGCTCTAGAGCTCCAAAAATTATTTTCCATTATTTCTTAAATTTTAAAAAACCCTCACTATTTTTGTATAGGAATAAAATGGAATCATCTGTAGAACTGATGATAGAATAAACACATTACAAGATAGGTTGTACTTAAGACCAGATCCTACCTTCACATAAAAACTCTGAGCAAAATGCTTTCAAAGTTCATATCAAAAGCCTTTTCTTTGTAAATGCAAAAATGTTGTTAACTATATTGCTGGAAAACCAGGCAACAAGGTGTGCATGTCCTCACAACTGTTATTTTCTATCAGTCTCACACTTGCCTTGACCCAAAAAATGCTGGAAAGGATGAAACAGCCCAGCCAAAAGAAACAGAAAAACAATGTGATGACTCAGGCTGGAAAAAAATTAAAGCTTTTTCTTGTCCTAGATTCACTAAGCAACAGATATTAAAACCTCAAAGCCCTTAGAAGTCCTTTGTTTGGGAATTTCTGGCCGCCTCTGGGACAGATTTTATGGGCAAACTGCTGTTACTTTCACTACCCACCACTTCAAATGTTTATAGGCAAGAAAGCAATTCTCAGAATAAATTTCTTAATCTATATGAAAATAATGACACTAATGACAATCTGCATTTCTAGGATGTGTGGCAATCTCACATGAAAAGTGAAACAAGGCCTAGAATTACTGAAAGCTAACCCAATAGGAGACTTGCTTAAAGAAAAAGGCCAGCCTATTCATGAGAAAATATTATCATTTAATTGATCTCTGTATTGTCAAAACTTTAATTTGAATCTGAAACAGTTCTTTTGGGAAGAATGAAACGTACTGGAGATAACACATGGCAGTGATAGGTGAGCCCCTAATGCCAAACTGTGAGGAGGATACTTGCAAGGGTTGTTCATCTCATCACTGAGGACAACAGCAGGAAGGGAATGTGTTTGCTGACACAAGCACACAAGAAGGAGACAACAAAGGAAGTAAACATGGGTTACTGAACTCTGACAAAGACCCTGCAGTGACAACAATACCACATTTCCTATAATTGGAGTGAAGTAGGAAAGGAGGCACTGTTACTGCTGGACACCTTCTGTTACATTTTGACAGCTTGTGTTTAGTCCTGGGTACAGCTGCTCACTTGTGTCAGCAAAGCTGCTCTCCCCCACTGTGCCCACAGGCCCTTCCTTCCACAGGAGCCTCGTCCCTCCCCAGGCAGGGGAAGAGAAAATCACCGCTGGCCCCAAGATTTCTGCGTGAAGCAGCCATGAAAGCAGCCCGTGAGAAGCAGCCATGGAAAGATGGACTAACAGCAGGCACCACTGCAATGTCTCCAGGGATGCTGACCACAAAGGCCACATGAGCAAGCACAGCACCAACTTGGCATCACCATGGGGGACAACAGCTGCCTTTTGTCCAATGACTTCAGACAGCAATAAGGACTAAAATCTGTGCCAATCCTGCAGTTGAGCTTTTTAAATTCAGGGGACTGAGCACAAGGCAGAAGGTCAGAACTATCACGAAAGTGTACTTCTAAGTGACAGAGCTAATTGGCATGGGCATGCCAGTGGCAGACAGCTGGCCTGCAGTACACTGTCAGCTTGAACTTGACAAAAACAAAAGTTAATACAGTCTTGGACCATTTCTGTATAAAAACATATCAATATCAAGAGGGCTATTACACAACTCACCATATGAGACTGTATCCAGCAGCGCATTTTGTGAATAGTAATGCCAGTGGAATTTTACATCTAATACAGATCCAGCTACTCAAGAGTTCCTCTGAGAAGGGTGCCTAGAGCTGGCTTAGTTTTTGCCCCTTGCTGCCCCTTCCCTCATAGGCACATATTAAATGTAACTATTCCTCCCTGGAAGAGAGCCAGACACCAAAAAGAGAATTTCGTTTGGGATCTTCAGATTAAACTGTTAAAATTGAAGTAAACTCATCATAACCATTTAGTCTGGCTGCTGATGAGAACTTCAGCTCAGGTATTCTACACACAAACATCTGCTTTACTACTACTTTTTAGTAACAGACACATGAAAATAAATAATCTTTGCTGCATATGCTTGAGTGCCTCCATTTATACTGCAGCGCAATTTTTCCTTCTGTCCCAAACCAAGCCTTCTTGAAAGAATGTCCTAAATTATCAGTAGCAATAAAACCTAAAGCTATAAAGCAGCTTGTTCTATTAATGGAAGTTTGGTCACAAATTGTTTTCTTTTGGTGTGAATTTTTAATTTTTTTTTTATAACTCCCTGCAAAACCTAAGGTACTGAGTGAGAATCTTCTTTTCTCCAACTAGTATATGCTCAAGATTTACACATTTTAGAGAAGATTTAAGCTTATGATACAGATCTGCAAGATATTCTTTGACTTACGCACAATTTGATGTTTTCTCATTTAAGGAGCAATCCATCACAACAATATTTTGACATTAAGAATGCTCACATCTGCATGTGATCTGGATATGTAGGTTTCACTTAAAATCAGTGGGCAGAAACAAAGTTCTGGGATATCCCTCCCTGACCTGTTTTAGACATGTAAGTTGTAACAAAACGAAATGTGGCCTACAAGGGCCTATATCTCTCTATTATTTAAAGTACATCTGGAAAAGTGTTCAATTATAGATGCATATCCTACTCAAGTCTGTGCTTGGATGAATCCAGCCCTATATATAAAGTTGTAATACAACTTTTTGTATTGCAGTGGACTGAAAAAATGACCCAGTCCCTTCTTCCATTTCAGTATTCTAAATTTCAAGTATGTTGGGGGAGGTAGGACAAGAGTTTTCCTGTTGACTTATTTAGCTCTTACAAAATAAGAAAGTGAAAAATGTATGCTCTAGATTCTAAAAATGTTCTTCCATTTTCTTTGAAGCTGATCCACAGCTTAATAGCATGATGTTGAAATCTGAAATTCTGCAATCTTTTCTGTACTGTTGAGAAAAATATGTCCAGTTTAGCTGAGTATTGCAACTCTGAAAAGCATGTGTTGCAAGACCCAAATTTTGTCTCTATGTTTGTAAAATGTGCAACTCAGGACTGCTGGATCACAAATATTTTTGTGGTTGTCATGGCTTCATAGAAGCCAATTTATGGAAGGTGCAGACAAACTATCTTGTGCTTTGCATACCACAGACAACTATCTTTTTGAAAGTAAATCTTCAAGTCAAGCCTTATGCAAGAAAGTGCAAGATAGAAAATCACTGCCATATTAAGCAAAATAGTGACAGATTTCATGTGTGCAATTTTAATTGACAATTTACTCAATTAAGTCACTGGATAAACCACTAAATTAAAACTTGAAAAATGTTCAATGCTTTACAGAACAATACAGAGGACAGCTTACCTTATGTAAAGGCTGGACACTTGCCCAGATCCACAGAATTGTAAGGATCATTTTTAGAGCCAATTTGTGACTGCACTGATTCAATTGCTATCAATTTTTACAATGCATAAACACTTTGTCTCATATTTTTGTGACATTTTTTGAGATTGTATTTCATAATATCTGAATATGTGGCATTCTACAGTTCTATAAAAGTACCTGGTATTAAATACAACTTTTTCCAAATGTGAAATAGAGGCAGCAGAATATATTTGATTCAGGCAACAAAACAAGCTGTCTCTGATGGTGTAGATACCAAATATGCATCAGTGACTTTTCAAAATTTAACAAAAAAACCTACCTGTTTGCCCAAGATACTGCCAAATCTTTTTCAATAGGTACAAGAATTCCATAAAAGGTCCCTTTGCAGAACAAAAACAAAAGCAATGCTAATTTAAAAACTACTCTGTGTGAATTATTCGAAAAAAGTTATAACACAGCCTGAATTTTTGTTGGCTTGGATAACTGCAGATACACAAGCTCTTGAGTAATTAGACATGCCATAGGGTGTGCCAGTGCACAAGTTTGAGTGTGTTAGGTATGAAGGAAATACAAATCTGAAAGGTTTGTTGCACATCACATTGCCCAACATCCCAGCTTTTTGGTTGCTTCACAGCACCCTTTCAAATGAGTCAGACACAGGGATGGGTTAAAAATCACCTGTGCACAAGTCACAAACACAGAGGTTAAAGAGAAATATCAGAGGTTTCCTTTTCACTCTTCCTCCCTAATCTCCCAGCCTCCCAGCTGTCTCACCCCTCCTTGCTCTAAGAGCTCTATAGCTCAAAAACATGCCAGCATACAAAGTCCAAGGTAAGGAAAAACTACTCTACAAATGACTTACAGCTTCATCACAAAACTGGTACTTTAGGTTTCCCCTGATTCCTTGATTTTCCTTCAGTTGTCCTCACTATCTTGTATTTAAATGCATCTGTATGAATGCATAGATAATCATAAACAAAATAAAAAATACAATACCTTAGAAGTAACATTTAAGGCTACTCTGTCAGGGCAGAGTTTTGCTGTGATTATTTGAATATCACTTTTTGCCTTAAATAAAGAAGTATAAACTTAGCCACTAACATTCTTGCTTTTTATAAACTCTGCAGTAGCTCATGAAGACCAAATATATTCAACTCATTAATATATGATAGTAATTTTCCTCTTTTGATCAGATCACTTTAGATGCTTATACTAATTCCATTTCTTTGTCTTTTACAAATTATTTGTGGGAGAGTGTATTTTTTATACAAAATCTCTTTTCTATTCAGATCAGATAATGTATGTGAGCCTAATTCAGCGGAACTGAGTGTGTACATGAGACTGAGTATTAGAAACTAAAGGGTGCTTTTCACAGGGGAGAGGATGCTGTGAGGACATTGCAAAATAAAAGTGAAAAGGATAATGAGCTTGATTGCAATAGTACTATTGCCTTTAAGAGCATCATAATTTTTAATGGTATTCATGTTTTGAAAGCCTGTACCCCTTACTTTTAACTTAGCAATCCTTGTCATTGCACAATTATAATGTTAAGCAAAAAATACTTGTTTCTCACCTGTAAGAAAATGCAAGATGTTCTCCAGCTTGAAAGTTTATGATTTATGTACAGATATATATGTTGCTAAATATGTACTATATTTTTTGGAGGTTCACTCAGATTTTCATCTGGATTTGGACCCTGATTAAGAGAGGCATTTAAAACAAGTAAGCAGTAAGTGTAGGTATATGCTATAGTGGGAAAATTACAGTTGTACTTAGGTATGTATTACTAAAACAGACAATCATAGTGATAAAAATATTCAGCAATTGAAAAAGTAGTTTTGTTTATAGACAAGGAGGAGATACAACTCAAACTGATTAAAGAGTGTAATATAATATATTTCTACTTTGCCTCAAAGAGCAGCTACGCTGGCAGAAGTTTTCCCTCCTGCAGGATCAGCACTTGACTGTAGCATCTACAAAGCTAAAGCAGGTTTATTTAATAGGTAAAAATCCACACAAATCCTGACAACTGAGGGTACTCAGAAACATTTTATGCAACTCCCAGCAGGCCTGAACACTACAACAACAGAGCACCTTTCCATTACAGCTCGCTTGTCTTTTTTGCACTCTAGACTAATCAGTTTCTTCCAAACCACTCCAAGCATGTCTATTTAAGATAAATACAACACTCTTAAATGCCACAGGTGAAAGATGCAGATCAATGTACACTTTCACTGTAGCTCTACAGCAACAGGTTATTTTAGAGATGGTGTCCTGGTAACCTTAGCAGTAACACAAACCACCTCCCAAAGGCCAGCCCAATGTTCACAGGTCCATCTATTCCACTTATGCTGCAACATTTTAGGATTCAAATTAAAGGCAGTGCTTTGACAACCTCCACTTTGAGGCACAGTGTGCATTTTAGGTAGTTCATGCTGCCATGGCTTTCCTCAAAAGCAGAATATTGCATTGCTGGGCTACTCGAGAATTAAAGCCCAGTAACCTGATAGTTTATATCATTCCCTCCTTCTTTCTCTACCTTCAAAACCTTGTGTTTTTTCACTGCTGTGAAAAGCCTTCCTACTCCTGCTTAAGGAATCACTGTAACACCCTCTGGATATTATCAGTTCTCTGAGACATAAAAAAAAATTAATTAGAAATCATCTTGAATATGCTTTTCTCTCTTTAGGACAAAAGTCCCTCTTGGTTCCTGTTTGCAGCAGAAAGTAGGCAGCCCATTTCTACCCTCAGCAGGGCCCAGATAAGCAGCTCTACCAAACGAAGAAACAAAGAGGGATTCCCTCTGTCAAAATCACAGAAGCAGAATAAAATGTGCCTGGGAGCATGAGTTCAACCAAATATAAAAGGCTCTGTGCTCAGTGGGGTTTGGTTAAATAAATCAGGTCCAAACTTTTAGGAACACAAACACAAACCATTCCCTTCTCAATGGGGTAACAGAAACAAACACACCAAGTTAATGAACGCAGCAGGAATTGACCTAACAGTTCAAACTCCCCTTTGGAACAGCACAAACAGCTAAGAAGCAAGCAGCCTTAGCCTCTTGGCACAGGAAAACAGAACATGGTCTGCTTTGGTTGGATGACTAAAAAATTCCTTGATTACAGAAGTCCTCTATTCTAAAATGAGGAACTAAATTTGCTATTAAATGCCAACTAAAGATTCATCCATTCAGTTCTGACAGCTCACACGCCAAGTTAAAGTACTGGCACTGAAATGTCTCCTCCAAGCATTTGATCCTGTTGTTTTCATAGCTGGTCCAAATTCTGCATCTCCTCACACCCCTGTACTGCCAGCATCACCCATCAGGTACCCACTACTCCTTCTATGCACCTGGTCACAGAGGCTCCAAAGAGGTCAAAAGGATCATCTGGAAAATACATACACATGTGTATATGGTATTTATGGCTGCTTACTACAGGCTGTAAATACCATACTGCAACACTAGGACTTCCCAAAACATCAAAGCAATATAATTGCAGCCTTCCAGGGTTTTCTTCATTTCCCCACTTCACCTCCTGGTATGCAACATGTTGCATAGTTCTTCCTGTTTTCACATCACCTTGTGTATTTGTATATATACATAAAATTTTTACTACTGGACAATTATCTGCTCACTCATGTATATTCAGCTGCCATATTGAGAAGTAAATGCTTGCTTCAGACTACACCAGCATGCAAGATTCTCTGCAAATAAAACAGCTATAACTGCTATTCAAAGTACTTATAGGACAGGGTGTTCAAGATACAGTTATAACTTCTGTTTTCATCCAGTACCTGTTCATTAGTAGAGGGAATTGATTTAAAAGTAGGATTTAAGCTTCAGTTATTAAGAGATAACAACCTACTTACCCAGGATCCACTAACACAAAAATTAGAGAGCCTAATTTAGGTGGCTAATTTAGGTATCACAGGAGTATAGTCCTGCATTAAAAAACTGTTGTATTTAGACATCTGGGATAAAACTGGTAAATGGGGGGCAGAAAAAAAATAAGTAAGAAATTTGCAACTCCCTTATTAAAGTTAAAAACATATCCTGGATACTTAATAAAACATATAATTAAGTGCAATTAAACTATCAATTTAAGTATAATAATTCCAAAGTAAGCTTGGATATGACAACTACTACAGCTTTGCTAATTTTTCAGGAAATACATACAAGAAAAAAAAAATCACGGTCTTATAGCTAAAATACATTTTCATTGAGAACAATACAATTTAAGTCACCATTTTACATATACAATATTTCAGCAATGCTGAAGTGTATCCAGAACTGCATGCTCATTACCCAATTAAGCAACAATATTTCATTAACACCTGTCTATGCTATTACACTCAAAAGAAGAATCTATTTTAATTGTGGAAAGGACAGGCTTCTGTATCCTATTATTATACTATTCATCAACAACAAAAAGCTTCCTATGGCCAAAAATTAGAATAAAGAAATCATAAAAGCAAAGGGCAATATACTGTGTATTCCTTTCTCAAAAAAAAAAAAAAAATCAGAATACAACTAAAACCTGCTCTGACTGAAAACATGACATGTCAGGTTGAAGATATCTGCCTCTGTGAAACTCCTCAAAACACTATTTCCTCAGCTTAACGTGTTCTCCCATCCACTCTGTTTTCACCTTCTCATGTGTCATTCTTCCAAGGCTACATTTTTTTCAGTACCCTAATAATGTCACTGGAAAGGCAGAATTAAAAGCCATAAGGATAAAGAATGCAAACATATGTAAGTCTACATATAAAAGTAGCATGGTAAAACAACAGTACTGGTAACTATGGAGGATCATCATCTGTATCCTATGAAAGGTGTCCTACAAGTGACAACTGCCACTGGCAATTTTAGTGTGGAAAACCCAGCATCCTGGTAGGATGAGAAGAGTAGAACACTCACTTGCTAATGTATCTTGGTTTTCATTCTAATAAATGGGGAGAAGGACAAAGTTCTGAACCAAAATAAAAACGGGAATGGCAGAGAAGACGGACACATTAAAGAACTTATTTGGAAATAGAGACATCATTTTGGTAATCACTATAATTTCCATTTAACCTAATCAGGCAAGTCAAAGCAAGAAATCAAAAAGAGTACATAATGGAGTCTTAAGAAGCAGTCAGAGTCTCTTCAGCCATTACAAGGCGTAAACCACAAGCAATTCCTTATAACCCAGTAGAACTGCACCACAGGAAGGGAGCTCAAGCAAGGACCTGGAGTCACAGAAAAAGAGGAAATGCCAATCAAGCAACACTGACATATTAATTGACTGAGAGCAATCACCATGGTGCTTTTAGGTGTCACTTAAAAATGCCCTTCCTGGATTTCTCTACCTCATGTGATCTTGGCCTTTATATTCATTAGCTTAAAAATCACTTTAATTATTTTCATGAAGCTAAAACTGAAACAGATCACAGGCCATGCAAGGCACTCATAATGTTCTAGTGTTATTTCGTATGAATGAGGAAATGAACTAAATTGAAATAATGCACCCCTATTTTCAGCATGACTACAACAAAACATTTCTTTTTAAATAACTACATGAGAAAGACATGAGAAAAAACCCCCTGCCTTATTCCTCTAGCCAACATAATTGTATCTGCACACAAAAAAGAAAACAGGCTCTCTTTTTTCCTATTCTTCACAAATATAAAGCATACTTAACACTAAGTAAATACAGGTTATAATGGCATATTCTTTTCTACCTATATTCTTTATATATACAACCTAGAGGTCAAAAAATAGAAAAGCTTTTTTCATTCCTTGCTAAAATATGTTGTTGTGGTTTCTAATAATGTGCTATTGAGTCCCCTGATTCACCTTTTGGAGTGCTGGTGAGAAGAAGCGAAAGAGGCTGCCTAATGGAAGATAAGGAGTTAGGATCCCTGTGTGATAAAATGAGAAGAGCTCTTACAAATTCCTCAGGGCAGAAAGGAATCCTTTAATTTAGTACTATGTACAAATTATTTTAAAGATGTACATTCTAAAAAGGGGCTGGTAATAAGAAGACAGGCTCATTGCCACCCTCAGCTTCCAGGAGCGATTTCCTTCCATGGTCTATTCAGCTCTCTCCACCTGCTCTCAGATGCAACCCCCTTGCTCAGCCTCCTTGAATCTTTGTCCTAGGCACACTTTCTTCTGTCTTTGAAACCACTCTTCAGTTCTATTTTGCAGTATATATCTCAAAAACTTTCATTTCTACCATCAGCAGGAGGCACTGCTGGGAACGCAGGGTCCACAATCCAGATTCAGACCCAAAGCCATCCCCAGCAGAGCATGCAAAAGCAATTAAATTCTAGAAAGGATCTGTTCAGTGGAAAGCATACTCAGCAAAGGCTGAATTATCAAGGAATTTAGCACATAAAATTCCAATTGTTAAGATATCAGACACTTACATTACCAAGGGGAGTTGATTTGCATCATTAAGTTGTTCTTCTCTTGGCTCCTTTTGCAAACCTGCCCTGAGGGCCATATCAAAAATGCAAACCATAGGAGCTCAATCTAGTAATGACAACTCCTATGGCATTTTAATTCAATAGCACAGGTAACTGTTGAAATATCCCATATTTTTATCCAATTTCTATCTCTCAATAAGATCAGCAAAGAAAATCAGCTATGTCTCTCAGAGGCCAGATTTTTAAAGCTGGTAGTTTGAATACAGTCTTGTATCACTTCAAAAATGTTCATCTTCACCACCAAGTATTTATATTATTACTCCAGAGATTTGAAAAGAATGTCACATACAACCTAATTTCTAATGTTTAAAAAAACACTTTAATACAAGTAATTACAAAAGCATGCTCAAAGTAAGCATATGCTCATTTCTCTGTCTAAAATACTAATCAAATATGTTGCAGTAGGAACTAGCTATGTTAAAAAAATCAAATATGCATTTTGTATATATACCTTCGCCATTTTTGTCAGCACAAAAAGTGGGGATTTCTTTTGGTTTCTTTCTTCACATGTTTTTAGTACTTTAAAAGAAATACTTGTTCTCCGTATTTCTTGATTTCAGAACAGACAAACTGAGAAGTAAAGCTCCACAGGTGATACTATGAAGTTAAAATTCACACATGGATGAATTGAGATTTCATCTTTTTTTGTCTCTTTTTTGCTTGTACCGTAGACTCCAAGAGTGTTGAAGTGATGAATGGCAAGCAGGAATGTTAAAACCTTAATTAACCTATTTCTATGGAGGAAAAAAATAATTTCTATCTTTTGGGATGATGTGCTGCTGTTTTGTGGCTGATTTTAATAATTTTGATTAAAACTGTAGACCATATGGAAGAGGCAATGTACTCATTGCACTATCATTACCACCACTGCAGTGACAGAAATGCTGAAGTTCTTTGATGCCAAGCACATCTTGAACATCATTACAACTCTTTGTGGTATGTGCCGTCCCTGGGTGCCAAACTTGGGGATGTTGCCAATGGTTTGCTAATTCTGAGGCCGCATGATGGAAGGGCACTCCACAATGGTCACGCCTGAAGCTGCAGCACGAGTCTGCTTGCAGCTATGGGAAGATGAGCTACTCTGAAGGACCAGGACTTTAAAAATATATAAATAAAAAAAAAGCTATGAAATACTTCATTCTGAGTCATCTTCTGTGCAACATGCTTTCTGAACCTTGATTATCACCTACACGAATCTTCCACTGGAAAACCCTAAAGAAAGATAAAAGTGAAATAACTACCAAGCTTGCAGTCAAAACAATTGGAAAGTGGTTTTTTTGGGGGGATACAAAAATTCATGCCAAAAGACAATAAACGCTTTTTAAACCTTGCATGTTTGGGCAACTCCAGTCTGCACAGTTTTATGCTTTGATTGTTTTTTGCAGAGTTTGATACTGTCTTTATCTTCCATAGTAATCATAAGAAAATAATGTCAAATCCACATATTCTCAAATATTCCAACTTCTACAATATTTGGACGTCCTGTGGTTTGTTGACAGGTGACCTAAAAGTACATTTTCCTACAGTATAAAATTCATAGCAAATTTAAATGATTTACACTATTATTCAAAACACTGCTTTCTTGTTGGGTGGGACTGAAAAACAATCAATAGCTAACATTCAATAACCATGAAACCAAGTTGAAAGAAAATGCATCAGCACTAATTTAAAAAAAAAAAAAAAACAAACCAAAACCAAAAACCTGGCTTAAGTTTGTTCTCTAGTGCTCCCTGCCTTTATGAATTAAAATTAATTCCATTTCTTAAGATCTTAAGTCTTACAACTACAAAGGAAAAGAGCATATTGTGATAAGGCTCAATTCTTTTCCATTAATTTCCTCCTTCACTTTTGGGAACCTTCTAAAGTGGCCTAGTCATGTTCATATCCTTTTGGAAACGCTTACCCATTTTTATCAGCTCTTCATGGAAACCTCTTCATTTATATCAAGCTCTTCATATAAGTCATAAGACAGAAGAGCACTGTGTCCCAAAAATAAAAAGTATTAGCATGGAACTGGAAGCTTGACCTTGAAAACGCATAAATAAAGGAACTATTTAAAGACAACACATAAACCAAAATTACGATCAACAAAAAGATCTAATGATGGTGAATCTGCCTCCTCACCATCACCACCTCCCCACCCCCCAAAAACTACTGTGAATTAAAAATCTTAAGATTGCAAAGATAAAAATCAAGCAATAAAGACTGTGACTCTTTCTAGTTCATCAGCCACTGTAACCTAGTTAGATAACCCTTTGCTCTTCAATAAGAGTTTAAGAAGATTTTGATTGCTTTATCATAAGACCAAGAAAAATAAAAAGATATTGGATAGACTGTAAAGCCAACTAGAGCTGCACAGTCAGTTTATCCAACATCTTTAAGCCATGGAATATTATCCTCTTACTCCTGTAGACATATTCCTTTTGTTTGAATACTGCAAACTTTTTTCCAAATGTTCCAAGATGCACAATAAAATTAGAGAAGTTGGCCCAACAGATCACAAATACATGCAAGTCAAGGAATGCAGGTTTGGACTGAGACGTGTATGTGGGACTCTGCCAGTTCCTCGTGTTCATTTGACACATAAAACAGTTGGTCAATGACATCATATTTTCCTATCTAACCTCCTCCCTGGTGCTGTGCAAACATTATGCCTTATATATATATATTACACAAACAGACACAGAAACTGCTAACCTTCTTATCAATGATTTAGAGCTATGACCTAAAAATTTTAATAAAACTCAAAAGATAATCACATTTTTTGCAATTATACCAACCTTGAAACATAAAATTCATTCTACAACACAGATTATTAACATGGCCCAAGAACCTTCTTCTTGATTCCCACACAAGAAAATTGACAGCTTAAATTCTGGCAAATGGTGTTAAAGGATACAATTTAATTGAAAATTATATTCAGGCACTATTATTGCTAAAGCAAACTTGTCCTCAAGCAAAATGCAACTCTTCAAAAGTAACATGTGATTGTGCAATGGGAATTAAAATCAGGTAAGTCATAGCCTCTTTTCTTGAAATAAAATGGGTCCAATAATAACCATATTTACTGGAAATAAAGCCATCTCCTCATTGCAAAAGGAGGACAAGATAATTTACTTAAGAAACAAAGGATACAAGCGAGGAGGTTTTTTTAAATTAAGAAAAAAGAAAAGCACTAAGTGCCAGGGGGAAAAAAAATCAAGAAACAGAAGTATGATGTAGTGAACCACATCCAAGAAAGAAGAGTAATGAAAGAAAAACATTTTAAAAAACAATAGCTCGTGATTCAAGAAATGGTTTTTTTCTCTCCTTTAACTTGCCTGTCCATAAATTTAGGCTGCCCAAAGATCTCCTGCCCTGATAAAACTTGGATTCTAGAATAAGAATTCTGCCATAGCAAGAGCTGAGTGAGCTTAAATACATTATACACTACAGAGAAATGACAGATGAAATTAGGTTAAAGAACTGGAAGGAAGCTTTTTAAAGATACTATAACACTGCATTTATTTACGATGAAAATTCTTGAAAAATAATTCCTTCACTCCTTACTGCAGCTGCAGAGTCACAATATTTAACTACACTCTGGTTTCTTTTTGATATTTCCTTTTGTAATATTTCAAAGTCTCCCCCTTTACATGCAAAATACCTGTTCAGATCAGTGTATCATGACACAATCCAAAGAGTTTTCCTATCTGGAAAACACATGAATTTGGTTTTCCACCATGCATAAAGACGTTCCATGAAGACCACAGTATGTATTTAGGCTATTCTACATCTCCATAATAAAATAAAATCAGGTTTTCTTTGCTACCAAAATGATTTAAAGCTGCAATAAAATAAAAAACATAACCTCCAGCCACCCCTTTGCCTAATCAAAATGATCAGCTGTTTTGCTTTGAAGCCACTTACATTGTAACCACTATGCTGCAAACTTAGCTAGCTGGGCCCTTGCAGACACGTGAAGTTACAGTTCTGCAATTAATTGCACAAATAATAACAAACATCTCAAGTATAATCTCTTCTCTGAATGGTTTCCATCATGTAGAAGGAGTTCAGCACTCAGGCTCAAGTACACTATTCAAAGTTAGCAGACAATAATGCAAGGAGAGAGGAGAGAGCTGATTTAAAAATAAAAAGGGAATCACTTTTGCATTATTCCCATATTTACTATTTGTACATAAAAGTACATCTCACTTTTATTGAATGATTTGTCAGTTTCCTCCTTCTTTTAAATATAAGGGTACATCCCTCTGTCTCAATGACTAACTTTTCTATCATGACTCATCTAGACAGAGCTAAAGCCCTCGAGTTGTTGGCTCTGTTGGTGTGTGACTAAGTTCATGGCCCCATTCCTACACTGCAAGCCACAAACACCTTTTCATTACTATTTGATCAGTAACTTGAGAATCACAGATGGGAACCACTATAGAAATATGAGCAATTATTATGGAGACCAACAAAATTAGAATGGACATCTTCAGGAGGTGTCAGCTTTCTTTAGCTTCTCTCTTTTTACCAAAACACCTTTCCACAGCAATTTCAGTAAGACGCCTTTACTGAAAGCTCAAGCTTACCTGGAAAATCCAGGTATCGCAAACGTTTTTCTGCTTTGTTTTGTTTTCCTATTGACCTCACTGGAAAAGCAGTGGAGAATTTGTGTCAGTTCTGTGACCCTGCAGGACTGAAAGGTAATGTGCTTTCACAGAAGTAGAAGGGGACACTGGTGTCTGAAACATGAACAGGGCAAGTTCTGACTGTCCTATGACTTACTGCCTTTTAGGGGTCACTTTGACAACGATGAACAGTGAACAATTGCTCCCTGCCAGGGAGACTCTTCAGAACATTCCCTTCAAGGACTGTGTGCTAGCAGAGGTCAAGTAAAGAGAATTATGGAGGACTGTTTTCGTGGCTCTGGTACTACTCATACCAGGACCTCTGTACACAACCATTAACTAAAGCCAACAGCGTTTCGAGATAACAACGCAAGAGCCGCGGTACTCGGAGCAGCCCAGAGCACGGAGCAGCAGCTGGCAAGCAGCAATAGTGGCTCCATCCAGATCCACCTTCTCCAAGGTCACCTCGCTCAGCGCTCCTCGCAGGCCCGTGTCAGATGACGGCAAGCGCGGCGGCACGGTCCGCGCTCCGCCGCTCTCCGCCCACATTTCCCGGGGGTGGCCGGAGCGGGGGCCGCGCTCGGCGGCTCCGCTCGGGTGGGCGCTGGCGGGCACGGCGCCCCGCGGGGACGCGCGCAGCGGCGCGGGGGCGGGATCGCGCCTCGCTCCCCCCAGAGCCGCGGCCTCAGCCCGGCCCCGCCGCCCGCCTCCCTCCCTGCCCCGCTGTCAGAGCCGCCCGCCCGCCCGCGTGGCAGCGGGGCACGGCGGGGCGTGCGGCGTCTCCCTGCGGTGCCTGCTCTGGTATTGGGGGGACAGCTGCGTCCCACGCGGGGTCCTTCCGTCCGTCCTTCCGTCCATCCATCCATCCATCCATCCATCCATCCATCCATCCATCCCTCCCTGAGTGGGCGGCGGCTGGTGTGTGTGTGTGACTGACAGTGAGGCGCGCTCAGCGCGGGGGCAGCCGCTCGCACGCAGCCCGCAGGGGCCACGCCAGCGCGCCCCGGCTGCGGCAGCCGCTTCTCCGTCCCCCGGAGCCCTCCCCGGTGGGGACAACCTCAGCGGCCTCGCTGCTCGTCCTCCTCCTCCCTCCTGGCGGGTAGGTTACATTACCTGGTCTCTAGCTCGGACTGGATCTAATCCCGCGGCCGCCGCCGGCTCGTCTCCCGGCCGCGGGGGTGAGTGGGGGAATTAATTTATTTATTTTCCATGAGGTGTCCTCTGCGGCGGAGTAGCGGCGGGAGAGCCCGGGCCGGGCAGGGAGGGAGGCCCGGGTGCTGCTGTCCCGGGGGTGCTGCCGGGGAGCGGCCGAGGCGTTCGGCACCGGCGCGGGGGGGCGGGGGCTGCGGCGGAGACGCCTCCCGGGCTGCCCAACCCGGCTCCGCGGGGCTGGCGGGGGCGCGGCGCCCGGCCCGGGGAGAAGGGGATGGAGACGGCGCCAGCGCGGGAGGTGGGACAGCACGGGATGGACCGGGCCGGGGCGGGAGGGCAGCGCCGGGCCCTGTGTCCCTGGGGCAGCTGTGAGCGCTCCCCGCCCGCCCCGCCGCACCCGGAGCCCCTCGCACGGAGCTGCGGCCGGGGGACGGGAGGGCACCTCGCTTCTGGCAGCGAGAAACGTGTCCATCTCCCCCGTCCCACCCCGATCGCCTCCTCTTCAGCACTGAGGCTGCCAAGTATTTCTCAGTAAAGTCGGTTTGCGCTCTCTGGTCCACCGAAAGTCTAAAACACGCTGTATCAGTTTCCTCGTGCTACGGGGAAAATAAAAAGTAAATTAACCGAATTCATTTTGTGCTCAACGCAGGACCTTCGCCTTCTGAAACGGGAACTGAAATTTGGCTCGTCAGCATCGAGTTGCTGATGAAAATCTTGGTCACCTCAGCATTTGCCGTCTTCTTGTCTCCTTAAGAAAAAAAAAAGTTATGAGAAGTGTTTTGTATGTGTGATAAGCATATTTATGAAAGTAACCGCTAAATTATCCAGAAATCCTGTCCTTAAGGCTAAAAACCTGTAAGGAAATAAACATAATCATATAATTGCATAATTAAAACCTTTACCCTAATGCCTATTCTCGTCTAAAGGTTGCGTATTAAGTGCAGTACTTAAGTACTGTGAGGAGAATAATTATAGTTGTTGACATTGTGTTGTGAAATGCACAAATAAAAAGTTAATATCTTATTAAAAAAAAAAACCAAACACTTGATTTCAAGCATTTTGTGCAGTTAGTTGGAGCTTTATGATCAGGATCATTACAGACATGTTAGGAACTGAGACTGCCTGTGCATGGACAGGCAGTTCATGGGCTGTAGTTGGGAGTAATGTAGTTTCCTGAGCTGCTAGTAAAGGAAGGAAAGACTTTAACTTGTGCAGTTTATTTTTGTCTGTTTATTTTCCATTAATAACATTTGAATCTTTTAGCTAGAGTCAACCACAATTACTAAAAAGTTTTGAAAAATAATCTGGAAAAGAGCATATCATCCTTCAAAAAACCAGCATAATGAATGGTAATTACATGAAAGAATCCATCCACAGACAACTGCTGTCTGAATCGCAAATCAATAAAAATCAGGTTTTTTTGTCTCCTTGTCTTATTAATTGATTTGCTTTTATGTGAGAAGTGTTCAGAACTTTTCTATGTTTTAAACTGTAACCATTAAATCAGAAGACACAGACCTGGAAATCTCAGTAATGTAACTTTTAAGCATTCCTTCATTCTTTAGGATGTTATTGTTATTATTTATGTATCGTCCATTTCCAGGCCAAGTTTTTCAGATTCAGGAGGGAATACTTTGTCACATGTCTGTAAAGCAGCCAGCTCTCTGCAGTTTCTGGGCAGCTTCTGGCACTGTATTCATAAGGAACAGTAAGTAGTTCACTGGTAGAGAGGGCAAACACTGTTCTTCCTGAAACAAACTGAGCAGCGTGGAGTCAATTTGTGACATTACATAGGCTAAGTAGTACTTGATTTATGCATCTGAGTCCAGGGGCATTTTTAGGAGCAAACACGGTGACTGCCAGGGCAGCAAGTAGAAGTCACAGTTGCGTTATTTAGGTAGCAACACCAGCCATCTCTTGTGCAAGTGTGTCAAAGGAGCCTGTTCCCAGCCAGCTCACAGTCACTCTGTCTGTCCTGGCAGCAGGATGCACTACAGCCTTTGGAACACCAAGGACCCACGAGGGGCCCAGTAAGCCTGTTGGAGGGAGAACAGACACTAAGCCAGGACTCTTGGGCGTGCAAGCAAAGAAAGCTTGGGTACTGATGGCTATGGTCATACTCTTCCAGGCAGGTCCACAACTACAGGGTAAAAAATGTTGAAATTAGGATGAAATTGGATGTAAAATCTTTTGTTAAAAAAGCTTCCAGTGATGAAATCAAAGTTGTATTCTTGGTATTACAGCAGTCTAAAGCTGTCCTCCATATTCAAACACTTTTTATGCCCTGAAGAAAATTGTAGGCCATATGGGACCTCAGACATTCCTGTAAAATGCAAAGCATGTCTACAATGCCCTTTACAGAGAAACAGTAAAGCTTGCATGATGTTTTATATAATTTCAGGAAAGTAATTTTCAAAGAGAGCTGAAAAATAAATATAGGAAGATAGAAATGATACCTGGTTTTTATTGCATACTTCTATTTCCTCCAATGATATGTCCAACTAAAATAAATATATATTTATATAGATATAAATATTTATTTTTCATTTATAAATTTATGCTAAATATTAAACAAAATAAATTTACACAGTGTAAAATTTATAATATTACACTTATATGTCGTATGTCATACAGACAGTATTTGCTGTAGTACATAGTACGTGTTGCATGCTGTATGTAACAAAGTGCTACAAAAGTGCAAGCTGATGTATTCTGTGCTTGTAAATAAATTTGTATTTATATTATACTGCATATATTAACATCTATAGAGATATAGCAGATTGTATTACCATATGTTAACCATTACAGCCATAAACATCTTCTGTATATACCTATGTGCCTCATGCAGATTCTTTCAATACCTCTTTTCAGACCACTCTCTGTAGGAAAGGTGATCTTAATTGACTCAGTGTTGCTGTGTGCTTCATTGCATTTGATGTTTTCTAGTGCAAGGCAGAGTCAGAACATAAGCTAGCTGCAGGTGTAACAGTGTGGGGTTCTGGCCTACAGTTGGCACAAGCTCAGATGCAGCATGCTTTGTGCCTCCAGCCTGCTTAAAGGCACAAAAATTACCATGAACCTTCAGGCTAGAAGTTGATGAATTAATTAATTTTTTACTTGGACTTTGATTGCAATGATATCATGTTTTTAAGTGAATACACTCCTCTGTGAGTGTGTGTAGAGTGAAGGCACTGAAGTGGTTTGGTTCTCAGTTGTAGATTGAAAAACCCTGTTGGCATTCTGCATCTTTCCAGTCTTGATGCACCTTTGCTGTAGGAAGTCTATTATTCAAACTAAAAATGTTTAATGAGTGATAGCTATTAATAATTTCTGAGTGAATTTTAAGAAGCTACTAAAGGTTCAGATCTCTGTGTGCATGTGTGTGTGTGTATGGGAGTGTGGCATTCTGTACTTTTCAGTGAACTAATTGCTAAGAAGAAATTAAATCAACTGTTAAGAAGAAGTTAAATCAACTAATAAATGTATGACAAGAGTCACCTCTCTGGTTGTTAATTTTGTGTTCAGTTGATAGATAGATTTTTTTGAGGTTGCATGTTAAACACTGTCCTGTTTTTGTTGTAACAGATTGAGGTTTTTTAGTGATATTAACATAAGAGACTTTTAAATGCTATTTTTTCACTAGAGAAAAAGAAAATGCTACAAATGTTGAATACTTGATGGTACTTTTTGTAAGTTTCTCCACTAACTGTTTGGGTAAGTCCCCTTTGGAATAATCCCTTTTCCCCACATGCCACTTGTCAAACAGTTTTAGCTGAATCCAGAATTTTTACAGGTCTCTTCTAAGCTTAGAACTTCTCTGCTACATTACAAGTTATGTCTTCTTGTCCCCCAGTCTGAATCTAAAGGGTGCATGTTTACGATCATGTGTTGTTCTGGCCTACGTCAGATTGCATTCTGATTATGTTCTATTTTTTCTGCACTGATTTTGGTTCCATAAATACACATCTCAAACTTCTCTCATGTCCATAAGCAGGCTGGTGTGGTGTGTATTCTTGTCATCTCCAAGTGATACATAGGATAATAACACGAGTATTATATTGGCAAATAATCTAGGCCACCTTCTGTAAGCTTTATATCAACTGCTAGTAGTTGTCAGCCTGTGTCTCACTCCACCTTCATTCATACACACAACATAACATTTATGTCACTAGCAAAATACTTAATCCTAGTCCTGTTAGTGAAAGAGATACATGTACTTCAAGTTTTGTGATAAAATTCATATAAATATAACTAGAACATAGAATTCTATGATAGTACGTAGCCAGAGCATGTCTTTCCATTGAGGTTAGTTTTCTCTGTAACCATCAACCATGGCCCAACCAAATTGTTTTCTTTTGCAGCTCACGGTGACACAGAACACAGCACATAGTAACTACAGGAACAGACTCGACTGTGAAAGATCTCTATCAGGCATCACAGAGAATTTGAGGCAGCTGGCAGTTATCAGCTGAAGCAGTTAGTCACTAGAACTGCACAAGATAAATAGATAATTGAAAAGCCATCTGGAAACCTGGGAGAGATAATAAGCCTCTCTTCTAGAAGTGAGGTAACAACTCAGGTAGGTCACAGATGAACTCAACTCCCAGATCAGTGCTTTGCCTAATAACACTGAAAATGCAGCAGCAGTTCATGCCTGTCAGTTCTGAAGTAGTATTGAAGTTGTTGTTGGAACGGCAGTTTGGCATATTCAGTTATACAAATCATTATTGCAATAGAGTGAAAAAGGATTGTAGTTCTGTAAGACAGGTGACCAAAATCCCGGGAGCAACATGGCCCTTTGTTAAATTACAGTTGCCAAAATAGAAAACTAGTTGCACACACTTTTTACCCTCTATGCTACTTTGTTTATACTGCTGTGCAAGTGGTAGTATTCCTGCCATGCTGACCACGGTTGTCTGTGGGGCAAGATACTTCTCTTTTTTGTGAAATTTATATTTATATTAAGATAATGGAACTATCTTTGTTTTATTTACCATGAGCACAAAGAATGGAGGGGAAGGGCTGATGTCTATGAGGGAAAGAATGTGTTGATCTTAGTAGCTGCATTTTAAAAGAGTCCTAAAGAGTCTTTCTGTTCAAGTCACTCTTATGATTCTCAAATTTCTGACCTACAGAAAGTGTGAAATCTTGCATGAACATACAAAGAAACCGATACCATTTGGTAACTCCTCTTGCTAGGTTCTGATCTCTTATAGAACTATATTGATTGTAGGGAAAGAACATGAGATATTTTTGTGAGAGTGGGCACAGAAAATAAGTTTTTGGCCTTTTCAAAAAAGAAAGTGGCATCTTTCCATCATAGAAGTGCTTGAATTGATCCACTGACATCTGTCTATTTTGTTAAACCACTCAGATGGATCACAGGAAATAACTGCTGCCAGTGTAATATTAATTCTTGTGGAGGTGAACAAAACAAAACAAAACAAAACAAAAAAAACCCCCACAAACAACCAACAAAACCAAAAAAACCAAACAAAAAAGAAAAAGGGGAAGACTTTTGCTGCTCAATTTACTTTGAAAGATGCTTTTAAAAATCTGTCTCTAAAAATTCTATCTAAAAAATTCTGTGCATTTACACTGAAAGAGCATAGAGCAAAACACATGCTTTTGTGTTTTGTGTCATCAAACCTTTTTACTGTATTATTTGCTACAATTACAGTGGTAGTTACAGTATCAGTTGTTACACTACAGTAGCTAGGAAAGCAATATATGAAATTCTCAAAATCCTTTAACAAAACATTTGCATGTGTCCATGTTGCTGGCTGCAGAAATAATGTAATTCATTTGAACAGTCTCTGTAAATCTTAAAAAGTAACTTCTGTTTTTATTTTTAGGTATTGTTCTAATATCTGTTTTACTATGGTACTGGACATTAATTAGTTTTGCACATATGTCAATTCTGCTTCTATGTATTGTCTGTTGAGGATGTTTTCCTTTCCTATCTCATTTTATGACTGCTAAAACAAAAAAATGGCAAAGCTTTAAAGCTTACAAATGCATGAAAAATTTTAAATTACCATTTTCTGTTTTGAGGCTTGATTCATCTTTCCATTATAATCCTAGTGATAGACTTTGGTCAGTCTAGAGCCCTTTTTTATATCAGTTTCTCAGTTTAGATACAAGTGTACAATTGTAAATTATAACTGTGTTGTAACACATGCCTAACTTCATTAGATTACAAAACTTCTTAGGTAGCAGGAGAATTTTCATTCTGACTCATTTATTTTTATTTCCTTTTAAAAGAAGATGAAGTGCCAAAAAATTGCTTTTTAGATAAAATTCCAAAATCTGCCTAAGTATTTATTATACAAGAATGCAATATAGCAATAATTATAATCTAAAAAGATGTTGGCAACACGCTTTTGTAAACACTGCAAATAATACTTAGAATAATATGCAGAGTCAGAAGTAAGAAAGCATCACTCAGAGGGAATCATCCTTGTAATTAGGAAGAAGCAGATCTATTTTACTTTCTTCTCTCTCTTATGAATCCTTTGAGTATTTCAATCTTTTTCTGTGCTGTGATCCAGATTCAACAAGTGCAGAATAAATAGTTCAGCTCAAGCTCACACTATATAACTGAAATTTAGGCTCTACTGTAGGAGGTCTGAACAGACGAACTATTTGTGGTCAAGTTCACTAATTGTGCATGAAGGGAGAGATCCTTCATTATCTGGTTCTGCTCAAATATCAAGTCAGCACTCTAAATCTCGGGGGATGAAGGTGTCTATTTTATATAGGCACATGACCTAGATTAACTCTTCAGACAAACATCATGCCTGAGTGTTTCCAAAGCTCTTTGCTCTACCATCAGGAAAAAGGAAAAGGATCCCTCCTAAAGGGTTCTGAATTTCATCATGAAGGCACTTAAACCCCTGCTTGCTTGAGAGCTGGCTGCCTAAGGAACTACGTGTGGACCCTCCTGCAGCTATAATACTCTGAATAAAGCCCTTGAGCGTAGATAGGTTTGCAGAAATGTTAAGCATCATTGAGCATACTCTGATGGGATCATAGTCTGCACTCAAGGTAACATGACAGTCCAACTCCTGAGGAGGTTCACAGAACATAATGTGTGGGATTTCAGCACCTCAGGACTGAGGTGCCGAGTCACCGAGACCACCCTTGGGGGGCTGGGGAGTCTTGGAATGTTGCTAGAAGTGTCTGGTGGCTGGACTTTGATCCTACACAGGAGACGACACCTGTATGAGGATAGGAGGGTTTCACCGGGGTGAATGGTGAAGGGATTAGCTAATTAGAGGGTGAGACACAGGGTTTAGGATTTCTGTACAGGGGGGTTTAGAGAAGTAAGATGGAAGAATTGGGGCGTGTCCTGTCCTTCTTCTTCTTCTTCTTCTCCTCCATCTTCTATAGTGATGGTAGCACTTTGGGATTGGTCATTACTAAAAGTGCACCGAGCAATAAGGGTGAAAGGTATTGGGGAAAAATGATAAATATTGTATACGCAACTTTGGGTATAAAGATAGGTAACCGCCCCAGAGAGAAAGAGTGTGCTCGTGGCTGGCTGCTGAGCAGACCTCTGTCGGGCCGAGAGAAAATCTTTTAGATAAACAATTAATAAACACCGAGACCGAGAAAAGAACTGAAGCCTCTTCTCGTCCTTTGAAACACGGGCTGCCCCAAGGCCACCCCGGGCCTTTCCAGGCCATCCAAACAGCCGAAAATTGGACAATAATGAATTTCTTGAATACCATGAGTACATTGAACTAATGTTCAGTACTTCACTTGTTATTCATTCTGATGAAAGCACTAGAATATATGGTCAAAATCATGCATGAAGAACTTTCACTTCATGGCATTATGTCTTATTATTTTAATCTTGGTTTACTTTGCGACTAACTTCTGGGATAATCACATTTTTACAGAGTGGGTCAAACTTTAGAAATAGAAGTATGGTTGGAATACTAGTGCTTGGTATGCTTCAAAACTGTAAAAATCATCAGTATATAATGTATTTACTTTCTTTGTTGATCAGGTCAAAAATGTGTGTCTACATTTTAGGGGACTTACCAAACAAGTTCTTCTCCTAACACACAATCGGCACCAGGAGACTTTTGAAGAAGAAAAACCACAATATTTATGTAGAAAGTCAACTTTCCATTCGGGGAAGGTCTCAGATTGCTAACAAACACTGTTTTCCCAACAAATGCCAATGGCAATGTGTTTGCAGGTATTCACATATGTCCTCTTACTTTTTGGTAACTTTCTTTTTCTTTAACAGTAAGACCTGATGTAACTTCTGCTGGTACCCCAGGATCGCACTGTTTTGTTTTGTTTATTCCACAAAATCAGTAATAATAGTTTCTTTTTTACAATGTACATTTTTTCGTCAGTCATTGTCTCATTGTCAGTAATGTGTTTGGATGCACAAGTCTGATACTGGATTGGTATTCAAATATCTACTTCTTATCAAATAGCTTGAATTGTGCAACAATTTATTGTGGTCTAGGGTGAGACTTAGGTGCAGATTGAGACATCTTAGGCATCGATATAGAAGGGCTCAGGTGTACATTATATGTGTAAACTCTTGTTCTAGACAAGAGTCAATGCAATCTGTGTACCCTTCTTGGTGCCTTGTCTGCTGATGAACTGTTTTGCAGATGTTTCAGAGGGAACTGAGTTATTCTCTAAGCTCTATCTGAACACAGACAAAAGTTATGGCATCATGTGAAATGTACTGTCAGTTTCTGTCTTGCAGTTCTCTACAGGATGAAATCCCCAGAAAGTGGAAAAATACTTTTAAAAATATATTTCTTTATATCACTACGTTCCTGACAAAAATAGTGAAAAGAACTTTCCTGGGTTTCTCCCAAAGACAAATCAGGATTCTGTAAAATTGTTGGATCTTCTCTTGCCATTTGCTGTGACTCGTGCACTTCATACAACAGTACCTGAAGCTATTGGCCAGGTAAAGCAATCTTGGGTATCTTCATGTGCTTGTGTTCTAAAAATGTGTATCAATGTACATCTTGGACCTCTCAGGCTTATTTAATACATTTAAGATATTAACAGGATTATTTGAGTTGGTAACCTGAAATAATCTGACACTGCATTTATTGATGCACAAGATTATTCAGAATTTTGTGTCCAAATGTCTTACTTACCTTACAGTTCCATGTGAATAAAATTATTTGCTTTAAACATAGATTTTGTTTCCTTTGTAGTGATTCTTTCTACTGTAGAGTCATTCATCCCCTATCCTAGGGATTTTTGCTTCTCATAACATCAACAACACAGGGTTTTTTAGACCATTGGGTTAATCTGAAGATCTCCAGCTAATATATTATGGAATAGGTTAGAATCTAACCACAAAATAAAATCAGGAAGCAATAGCAAAAGACACAGTCCAAGTAATGGTCAAACTAAGGTTACAGAGTGTGGCTACTGCCTCAGCTACAGAGACAGAGCCTAGACAGCTGCAGAGCAGTGGCAGCCAGCCAGCATGCCTGAACAGATGAAGATGAGGCCAAGAGAAGGAGGACTCAAATCTCTGATATTAGTTGCTCTAATATAGAATGAACAAGCTATATAAGAACCTTACATACCCAGAAAAGAATTAGAACAGCTAGTTGGAAACAAAGTCCTTGAAGTTCCTTGTGCAACTTTTCAAATAGAAATTATCATAGAAATATCATATATTTTACCCATTCTATTTATGAAGGATATTATTGCTTTACGGGATAGTTGCAGACCCTGAAACAAAGATATGGCACTTGAAAACTAGGCAATTAAATAGCTCAAAAGGAAAAGAAATGCAATTTGAAAAGATCTATGCAGACAACGCATAGCTGTCTGCAACCCTTCCTATTACTCTGTGTAGGTAGTACTCAGGAATAGCTATGGAAATAAATGATGTCAGGACCAGTCCTCTAAACCTTTTCAATTTTCCAATATGAAAATATCCTATAGAACTGTGATGATTATTGGATATGTAACAAATAGTTTGGGAGGTTTTTTTAAATGTCAATAGAATATTTTTCATTAAATTTTAGTTCGTCTGTTCTGTATACTGTGTATATATTTTTTCCTATTAAATAGAAAAATCTTTCCTGATAAGGACATCTTTTCTGAAGGCATTTCTTAAAATAGAGTAGCTTGATGCTGTGGATAGTGCCTTGACATTGAAGAAAACCAGTGAGATGCAAACAAATTCTTGCAAGGCTGGAATTGATGCCTGTATACTTTAGAAATGGTTTGAGTCATTAGTAGATTAATAGGCTGCACAGAGAGCTGGATTTTTGAAAGAAGTCAGTGAATTAAGGGCAGATTATTACCCTGTAGCTCCCATTAGCCTGCACATTAACCATCTAGATCTACAGATATTTCTGTCCCATACAAATCACTGGAATAATGGGTATAGGTTTTATATAAAATCATCATGGCCATAAAACGGAATGTAGGAACATTTTACCACTACTGCAGTTAGAATGGCCAAAAATAACCATACATTTAAATACAGCTTTGTCGGGATTTTTATTCTCAAGAGCCCACCCATTCACAAATCTGGGGTAGCTGAATATTAGAGAGTTAGGTTTTCTGGTAGGGTTTGGTTTTATTTTTTCAGTAATAGTTCATAAAGTCATTTAACTACTTTCATAGAAAAGTACAATTTGGCAAATCTGGTAGAAAATACACCTGCTCTTGGCTGAGGACAAAGGAATGGCTAAGAGGACCTGTCATCTCTGATTGCAATCTACTCTTCCTATCTTTTATCTTTCAAACAGTGATGAGTTGTGGTGGTAAACACAATATAGCAGCCCCTTCCAAAGGGCTTAGAGTGTTCTGTGTGTGCAGCAAGGTCATAAGAAAGTTCAGCAAGGTCACAAACATTCCACATTAAAGAGTTTCATCATGGGGAGGAGCCTTTGCCAGCGGCTATTGGAATTTCAGTTACTCTAGGTTTTATTCATGAAACCTAATGAAAGTTCAAAGTAGTAGCTACATTGGAGCTAAGCATCTTGGCTTATTCTCAGTGATTAGAAATAGGTGTCTGAAGGCCACAGTTAATTTCATCAAAAAGGTCTAAAATGTGTCAATGGAATTGTCTTCTTGAACTACCCATTTATCTCTGTTGACTATAAAGATGAGCTGGTGTGTTGGCACAAGTATAAACAGCAGCAGTTTAAAAATCTAAAGGTAAATGAAATTTCTTTATTTCTGACTTTTCCCTCATTTGCATATTGCCATCCTTTTTCGCATGAAAAGGAATCTGTGGACTCAAACCAGATTTATCACAATGCGTTTGGCTGAGTTTTGACTGCTCAGTAGTTCATTATATCCACCCTGTGTCCTCTAGTACAATAACTTGTCACAGACTTCAAATTTTGGGTTATACTTCTGCATTGGATAAGCACATTTTTCATTAAACTGAAGAAAATATAACCAAAAGCCATGTTATGCATGATAACTTATGAACTTCCAGGGTATTAGACTTCTACAGTATTCAACATTGAAAAGTGACAAAATGGAAAAGATGAGGCTTGCAATATCTTTCCTGATTTTATTTTAGATGCAATGAGAGAAATTTCAGCCTGGTCCTGTCTGCTTACCAAGGTATGCACCTAAACATAAAGACAAAACTTTGTTGGTCACTTAACTGCAGGTTGCTAAAGTACTCCAAAGCTGCTAACATGCTCCATTTGAAAAGTGTGCTTTGAAAGGATCCTGTAGTGTGGATATAATACCAGTAGAAGCTAAAAAAATAGCACAGTTTTGCTGTACTTGTATTTTGTGTAAGTTATAAAGACTCTTTTTACAGATGGTGTGAACCCCATAAAGCTTTGCAGGAGCAGGAATGTTTTATTCATTGGCAAGCCCAAAGCTACGGCTAATGAACCCAGGCCAGCAATGCAGCTGCTGCAGACCTGCCTCTGCTGGCACCTGACCTGGGTTATTCTTGGAGAAGATTTTTGTTTTATGTGTGTAACATCTCTCTGTTGAGTGTGTTCAGACATGGCACAGGTAAAAATTCTCAATGTTCAGCTATTTTCTGCTTTGATAGGAAATACTGGTGTTCAGTGAGTTCTTTCTCCCACATATGACTATATTCTCAGTTTCTTATGGACTTCATAAAAAATTAGCTAACCAGAGTTACAAAAATACAGTAAAAGAAGTAATATTCATTTGAAAACCCTGCCTACCAGTCTTCTTGTAGGGATATGGATCATTTTAAATTGTCAGATAAAATAAGGCAATGACACCCAAAGGATGTATAAGGCAAATTGGATGCATATATAATGAATTCAATTCCCATTCATTTCTCAGTGAGAATTTTTAAAGGAGACAAAGTTGGAAAATTATAATCATGTTTTGAATAAACACAATGGGACTGATTTCTTGTTTATAAACCAACATTCATTTTTTGTTATGCATATATGACTATACAGTTAATTTTGTGTCTTAGAGAAGTGTGTTATTTAGTACTTTTGTCATACATTTCTGTCATTATCCTGAACAAAAGTGATGAAGATATTGTGGCTTAAAAACATTTTGAAAAGGCCACCCAAACAAACAGCTCACCCTCCAAAAAAAAAAAAAAAAAAAACCAAAAATTCTGATGGAGGAAATCTCTTTCTATATTGGAGTAATATTTCGAGTAATTTGTTGGTGTTTTTTCTGAGTATTTCATTTTGCTATGGGTATGGTAATTATTTTTATTGTGAATGAACCCAGAAGTGTTCAGATTAGCAAATGAATGCTTTTCTAAATCTTAATAATGAAAGATCAATAAGTGATTCTAAAATTACTTGTGACAGATCTCAGCAATAACAAAAGGATATAGTTTTCAATTAATTTTTGTACTTCAGGGAATTTATGTCAGTCAATGACACTGATTATATGTTATGGCTGTGCAAAGAATTGATTTTTTAATTTTGCTTCCAAATTAAGCAATAGAAATAATTTTTATTCTGAAAAACAAGTGTTTTGCAGTTGGGGTTTTATTTATCTACTTTAGTTCTGAGAGTAATGAAAAAAAATTACTTAGTTTGAGACTAAAATGTCATATGGCCTTGTATTAACAATTTTCTTGAAGCACAGGTAAGAAAAAACAAAGAAGATGGACCAGATCCAGACAAAGCTGCTGGAGAAAGCCAAATCTTTCCTTCTGTTTGAGTGTTATCCATGTGCACTGTGTAACTTAGATTTAGTTTTCAGTTCAGCTTACAGGAATAAAATCTTAAACTTCTCTGATCCTAGATGCCAAGTTGTGAATGGTTTTGAAAAGAGGACAATTCTACCAGAATTAAGAGAAGCCTCATAGCTTTTCTTCTCTGCATTATTGTCAGAATATCTATAGCCCCAGGAGAAATTAATAATTTAAACTATGAAACAAACTGTTTCACATTCCTATCCTCAGTCAGAAAGAGAACAAACCTGAGTTCAGGCAAGAACCATAGGAGATGGGATGTGGAGAGTACGAAGGCTGGGAAATTTATGGGTAGGATAGCCCCATGTTGGGGGCACTCCATTTTATATGAGACATCACTGAGTCAGAGAGAGAAATAGCTTGATAATATGTGGTTCAGAAAACCTTTCCGTAACCACTGGATTTAACAGCACTAAAATACAGCAGAGTTAAAGCTAAAAATGCTCTCCCATTTCTGCTTTGTACCCTGAAGTTAAGATGCTAACCTAGGATCTGTGAGAAAGCTGGGAATTGACTCATGTACTGCCATATTTTGTATGAATTCGGGAGCAATGGATTAAACAGGCGTAATGATGGTCCTCCATTTGTGTGTATGTAATGAAATTTTGAAAATTCTGGTAATGAGCACATTTTGAAGGGACTGAAAATGCATTTTGTGGAAGAATTTATATTTTGTAAAATTATCATCACCACCATCATCTCTACTCATGTCACCTTATCTGAAACCAGCCTTAGCTGCAGTCCTTCAATGGATGAAGACAAAGCAGAAATAAAAGATACCATTGGGAACACTTAGAACAATAAGGTGTTTGCTATGGGGTATGTTTCATTTTGCATCATGTTACTAAATTACTGCAGTTACAGGAAAGAAGGGAAGAACTATTTCTAGTTTGTCAAATGCACCGAGTGTTGGATTTACAGAATAAATACATTTGACTTTAAGAATTGAAAAGCATAAATGCAAATTCAGGGAAAAAAAAAAAAAAAAGAAGATACTGATGCACAGCAGCAGCTCCCTCTATTCCTATGCTTATGGGGCATAGTGACTTCCTCAACCCTATTTGGACAGGTTTTGTTTTCTTTGTCATATATCTCAGTATTTTGTAGACTGAAGGAACATCAAGCAGAATTACATCAGATCCTATTTCCTGTCATATTATTACTTTACCTCCTTAATACAAAAGTCTTCTTTCTCTTTGTCCCACCTTCACATATACACTTACACACAGAAAATTAGGAATAAATGAGTTTTCTTAATCTGATGGCTTCAGTTTGTGGATGAGATTAGAGCCTAAATTAAATCCAAATTAGTAAAAGGAAACAAGAGGTCATTTTAACCAATTGGTGATATATAACCTTTGTTTTTTTGAAAGAAGGAACATGAATGAGGTGAACTATATTTGTTTAAACTGAAGTTACTCTTGATTATGCAGTTTTGAAGTTTCTAGGGAAGTCATGAAAGTGTCTTACTGAGAATCTAAAATTTCTTGGTGCATGCACAGTGCTATCAGAGGTTTCTTTCTCTAAGTCTCGGAAAGAGGATTTCAAAGGGCATTTTTGGCAATCAAGTTCAATTTTCTGCTATTTATGACTATGTTGTTCCAATCATTTTTAAGATTGGACATCTACATTAAAATGAACTTTTCTTCCCAGCGTTCATCAATATTTTCTTCCCAAAACTCCTTACTCCAAATGGATGCACTTTAGAGCTTCTCTTATCTGATAAGTGTTATGATCTCTTTCTACTGAAATGGGATATAGCATTAACCACATCCAAGGTTTCTGTTTACTCTCCTTACTCACATATTTATCTTTAACTTATTTTGACATTGTTTTAAAATTAAGATCTGAATTAAGTTTTTGAATATATATCTTCTTTCTTTTATTCAAGTTTCGAGTTGCTCCCTGTAGTTATTGACCTATTAGCTATGTATTGACTCAAGAAAGGATGAAACTTATTCATTAAAAGAACTCATGATATAAATTTATGAGTGAAATATTTTCTTTAACTGCACTATGTAGTTAGATAAAGCTGTCCATTAAGAAGTGTATTAACACAAGTGTTTTCATCAATCTATGAAGTTTACCCTGGTTCTTAATTGAGGCCATTCACAACAGTAGGCAAGCACTGATTTAACAATAATCTTGGGATGTCTCATGCAGAGAACAATTTTTGAAACACACCATAATAATTTTGCCAAAAGACAAGTAGTTATCCTGTCCAAAGCTGATCATTTTTAGCATCATTTGCAGAGGCCAGGCAGATTCTCTGCCTGCTTTTTCCCCTTCAACTTCCTACTCAAAAAAGAGTATAATTCTTAACTCCTTCAGCACCAAATTCCCTACTCCCTACAGCTATTCTAATTCAGATAGTAGCCTTTTTATTTTTATGGAACAATGTCTTTTGCTAAGACCTTTAAAAGTGATTTTCTGTGATTCACATATATTGAATTTTCAGTTCTATGCTTGCCATACCTGATCAAAATGTTTCAGAAGACACATACTCTTCTCCTATTCTGAATCTGGAGATGTCTGTATGTAATGAGACCTTGTTTTTCTGTCTAGAGGTTTGGAGTAATGTATACGATTGCAAAATTATTTTGTCTTCAAAAATTTGAACTCCCTTATGTTTTAGAAACCTAAAGACCATTTCCCAAAAGATCCAATCTAGAAACTGCTTGCTGGACAGTCTCATGAGCTGGCAAGAGAGAGTTCAGACTATGACAAGACACAAGTGCTTCCTTCAGAAACCATTGCCTGAAAAAATGTGATTACTGGGATGCATTCACTTGTCACACTGCTTAGAGGTTGGAGCTTCCTGGTGGAAGGCATTATACATAGGTTTAAACTCTCCCTAGATAATTTATGCACATCTCATTTAGTGTAGGATTAAAACAAAATAATAGTGTCAGCAACACTATAAAGCCTATCCAAAACTAACACTTTTAGCTGGGTGCTTTGGATATCACTGTGAGCCCCATCTAAGCTGCAGTTTTACTGGGAGGCAGTTTACTTGTGATATGAAAGCTGTTGATTTATGCTTGTTGGAGTTGAAGGGAAAGACATAATGCTCTGCAAGATATTTGTATGGTGAGCTACATTCAAAAGGTAGCATCAGATGTGCCTTAAAAAAGTTGAGCCCTTCTTGATTGTTTATGTGTTTAGCCTAAGGGAAGAATTTAGCAGCTGAATCCAAAATGCTTAGTGAAGTCTCTTTAGATTTAAAAAAAAAAAAAAGGAAAACTTCATATAGACTCTATTTCCCTCCAGGCCCTCATACTAAGAATGTGGACCCATAAATAGTTAAGCCTTGACAAGTTTAGTGACTTTCTGTATCAGCAGTAACGTTGACCTGCATCTTCATCCCTGCAACAACCTGTGACACCTCCTACTTGTAACAGCCAGGGAACTCTCTTCAGCTCTAAGGACAGCTGACACAGACTGGCCACAGCCACATAATGTTCTTAGCCTTGGGCTGTGCCTGGGACAGTGTCCTTGGATCCAAAGATATAGTAATGAATTTTCATTTTCTTTATATGTCAGTTAATATGTTTGAAATAATGAAAGGATGTTGAAGCTCAGAGTGTTGTTTTCAGAGCTTGTTACTGAGGGCATCTGTTACAGGTTCTGAGGAGTCATAGACAGGACTTGTAGGTGTATTCAAGGTGGAAGACTTGCTGGAATTGTGCTGGATGTGATCGTAGGTTAGCAGGGGATTGCAGGGTGGAGAGAACTCTGGATGGGGGATGGCCCTTTGTTCTTGCAATGCCAAGCATTTTCCAGAAAAGTAGGAGGGTACACATGAAAAACATGCCAGAGAGTATGTAAATTATTAAGCAGAATGAATGGCTGGGTTCAGGGTTAGAGCTTGCTTTCCATTCCTACTTTATTCAGCAGGGTAGACATAGACAAATGAGATAAGGTTTTACTGATGGGGTCATTTTCCTCTAATCCAAAAAATGTTCAAACATGAGTAGTCAAGGAGATAGAAACAGATAACGTCAGGCTGACTTCAATAACAGGGAGTGGGCAAAGATTGCACAAAAGGCTTGCTTTTCCCCTTCACGGCTGAGGTAAACTATTCTTTTACCCTCTGCTACACATATGTGTTTAGCAGATTTTTTTTAGAATTGGAATGCTGCAGGGACACCAGATCAGAAATGGAAATTAGAAGAGGAAACTAGACAACAGAGGTGCAAAGAAAAAACTATGAATGTGTTATAAACCCAGAACTACAGAAGTGAGTAAAGAGAAGATCTAAACAGGACTTTCATAAATATAACAGATTGCAATGATATCTTCAGCCTAGGCCCACAATAGATCTTTGGAAGGACTATTGATGTCACTCCTATGGTATCACATTTTTTTCAGGTATTTGTTATAAATAGCAGTTCCAAGTAATAAATTCGTCTAGAGATATGTCAGTAGAACAGAACAGCTTCTTGAATTTTAAAGAGGAACTGATACATCTTTGGACAACCCTGGTATCCAAATCTATTTCTCTTAAAAATTATTAAAGTGGACATCATCTTTTGAAACATTTTGACACAGAATGTATTTAAAATACAATAAAATAAATACACAGACACATTCAAAATATAAACACAGAAATATTGCCATTTATTTAATTCTTTATAGATTTTTTATATTATCACTTAATTCTAAATGATAATTTTGTAGTTTTCAAATTTAATCAAATTGGTACATTAATATCATTTGTGAGTCTTTGTCTGAAGATCACTGTAGTCAATTTTTTAAGAGCAACAGAAACAACAAGAGATTTTGTAGTTGTCAGGTTTCTGAAACTAATAATATGATACATAAAGAAAAAGAATTCTAATTGTAGTAATTTCAATTAATTGCAATTATATTACAATTTAGTAGTAATAGTGTTTTTAAAATACAGCGTTTTAAAGAACAGTGTTGTTGCTTCTTGAAAAAATCTCTTTTATTGTAATTTTCCTCACAAGACTCCATGCTGATGGTTTTGTGATGTATTTATTTAAAGGAATGTTAAATCACTTTTTAAAACATTGTAGGTAATCATAGCATTACACACTTACACTATTTATTGAAATAAGACAAATTTAATGCTGTGGCTACATCCTCAGCCAAGTGCATGGGCTGCAGTAGAAATGTGGATCTGTAAAGGGCTGAACTGGCATTCTCTACGCAGTGCTTTTACCTTTCAGTTTCAGTATGATTTTTGAGACTTAGAATGAGAGGTACTTCACAGAATAATGGCCTGAAGTGAAGAAGAGCTGATCAAGTCTTTTGTCATTGAAAAGTAAATCATCAGCCTGCTGGTTTTAGAATCTCATGGACATGACTTTATAGTGTCTCTCTGAGAAATATTATTTCTGATTTTTCAAGGGGATAAGCAAATCTGTAAGAAATGTTTGCAGAAAAATCAAGATCCCAGGTTGGGAGGGAGGGATAAGATATAACTGTAACACACTTGATTCCTTTGATGATCCCCCACTATAACTCTCCTTACTTCTGGCAGGAGCACTAACCTATTATTTCTAAGTGCATTGACAGCCATATAAAGCTGCAAAGGTACTGAATCAAGTACATTATTTACTAGCAAAGATGACAGTGGGAAAAGCTTGAATGACAGCTCTATGCTCTGCATTACCATCTAAAGATGAAGATCTGAGAACAAATCTGTCATAAGGTCTCTGTACCATAAGGACTTCTCTTTCAGAACAAAGCCCAAAGGGCTGCAATCACATGCTGATGAGAAAGCCACATCTCCTTCCTGACTAGGAGAAAAGATGCTCTATCGCACCTTCCAATGGCCAGTTACAAGCACAAATCCCAATAAACTTGACTTAAGTAGACTGTGTATATACTATAATAAAAGGTTTTTAAAATGCCTTGCTTAAAAACATCTCTGATCTGCATAGATGAGATGATGATGATCAGCCTTAGACAAGCAGTCAAGTAATTTATTAAGAGTATGGATTTTGTCCAGATTCTTCTTGCTACTGTTTTGTGAGTTGCTGTCCTGGAGACGCTAAATCCTGAGGAATCTAAATTAATTTTCTCAACTGTCTACAGTTTTCTACTTCATTCAACAGCAACAAATATTGACCCTATGTGCTATAAACCATCTTTTTTTTTAATATATGAAAGAAATCCATCTTGCAGCTAAACAGCTTGCTGCCAGAGTTGCTTTTATTTTGGTTTTTTTGGGCTTATGTGATATTTTCAGATAGCAAGTGAGGCTGCCCTGTGCTGTAATCAGGCACTCTCTATAGGTGGGATTATTTGGCAGTGAAACTGGGAAAATCTTTCTCTGTCCTTGCTTCTTAAAGGCAGGAAACATGTTCAGATGAAGTATACAAATGTGATTGTGGATTAAGCAAAATGCACTCATAAGGACTGGAAGGAGTTGCTGTAAGCTTTGGTGATGACATTTGCTTTGCATTAATTCTCTTCACGAAGGAAAGAACGCACCTCGTACAACAGATTGATTCAGGATGTTTGGGAGACTGTGAATCCCTTGTCAAGACAAGTGTGAATCATTTTTGTGAGAGAGGAATAAAAAGGAAAGGAACAGCTCAACATCAGAGAAATGTTTCTCTGAGAGGCAGAGAGCCACATTCAGTGTTGTCCTCCTCTGTGTTAGTTAGAGCAGAAATTAAAATGCTGGTATCATTCTGCATTTAAGAGCAGAAATTCCACTTTGAGAAACAACAATGAGGTGAAATTGGTATTATGTATAATTGTATAAATAGGCCTGGTTATGCAGTAGCTCTATTTTATTTAACTGCCATATTTCCAAGTTACTGGGAATGAATATCTGAATGCAGATATTTTCCATGATGACATAAATGTTTCATGCCTAATTTTCAAGTAGTTGTGGTAAAATAACTGGCATTTTTCCTGCTGATGTGGCTGGATTCTTGTAGCATTCTTTTGTTAGCTAGTAAATCAGCTGAATGATCCATCACACATCACAGGTTTTTCCATAGTTTATGGTCATACCCAAGGAAAGCATTTTAATGGATGTCTCTCAGTAAAAAAAGGAGTGGCCATCTTCAGAAATGTAAAGCAAATCTTTCATTTGTTTCTTCAGTAAAATAACTGCATTCTACAAATAGCCTTGATTTTTGTCTCAGAGAGAATAAATTTACCATTATCTTCTAGATCTTTCTTATTCTGTAATTTAAATTTGAATTTCATTTTTAAGGGAAAAGTGTACAGGATCAGTAACAGATGAACCCACATTTTTTGAATAAATTTTGAAAACTATAAAAACAGTAATTTATATCCAAGAAGTGTCGGATTTTTCTGATTAACAACTAACAATATCAATTCGCAAGTTTGTAATTTCTATCACTATAAAATATATTTATGAAATAATTATCTATTGTAAAATTGGTGAAAAAATTATGTAAAGTTTCATATTAAGCTCTGTATTTTATGGTATAGCTTTTTATCAGCATACTTTGTAATATGGTAATGGAGATTGGTAATCACAAAAATGTCATTATGCCAGATGGGTAATTGAAGAAACAAACAAACAAAACCAAACAAAAAGAAAAAACAAACCAAACAAACAAAAATGAAATGAATGTTAACATCTATGAAATGAATGTTTACATAGTATTGAATTCGAATAAACAATTCAAAACCATGTTTTAAAATTTTTGTTTGTGAGGTATTTCCACACAATAAAAGCTCACACTTTTAGGTGAATGAATGTTGAAAAACTGCAGATGAAATTCAAGACTGATAATAGCACAGAAATGCACACAGAAATAAAACCCAGTCTTAGCTATAGACACAAACACATGCATCAGTGTAACTGTTTACACATGAAAAGAGGTCTAGGGAGGTTTTTGTGGTCAGTTCCTGATCTGAGTTTGGTATAGAGCAAAGCAGGGAACATAAATATATTAATGTGTAAAAGTGGTATGTGCAGATAACAACTATTTTGTTAATTTCTGAAAATACAAACACATAAGTACAATACAAACACACAAAATCTCCAAAAATGTAAAAAGTATGGAGAAGGATGTATTACGTTGTTGCTTAGGACAGGTGGGAAATCAAATTAGAGATTTTTTTGGATTTCAAATTCTGATTGTTTTCCCTTCAGATATATTCTTTTCAGAGCATGTGCTTGTCATGTTTTTATCAAAAGGACAAATAACTTTTATCAAAGGACAAAGAATTTATATTCTAGGATGCTCTTTAGAATTGTATTTATTTTTTCTAAAAAATTGTTTGAAAACTAGACACTAAATTTAGTCCTAGCTATCCACCTTAGCTATGCCATCTAATCAACAGGGAAAAATAGATGCTACAGAAAAGATTCAGCTCACCTTAATGTGGTGATCCAAAATTGCTCCAGTGAGTTGTCCTTGAGGTGTCTAGTATCATCCATCAGTTCTAAAGATGGTTAAGAGTATCTAACTCAGCCACAGTAATGTGCTACTTGTATTTCTGCCATACCTGTTTCTGCCACCTCTTTGGCCTACAGCACTGTCCTGAAGAAATCCTCTATAATCCACTTCACTTCTGAGACAGCTAACTTGTCACAGTCTGTTGGCCATTATTTTATCATACAAGTCTTTAACTGAGGAGTAATCAACTAGTTAGCAGTTTATAAAAGAAAAGCCCGAAAAAGCCACATAACAATCAGCTGGGGCTACTGATTGAACAAAATTCTTCTGGTGTGAGCACTAGCAAGGAGGGAGGAGAGCTGGCATGCTGCATCACTGCCTGCCTGCCTGCAAAGTACATTTATTGCAAAGCTCCTGCTGGTCCAAGAGTAGCTATCAATTACAGAAGAAAACACATTTTCCATGGAGTGTGATGACTGAGTGGAATGGTAACACATGAAATACTAATAATATCTAATAGCTAATATCTAGTAACAGGCCATGAGTTAGTGAAATAGTTTTTAAATTTCCTTGCAGATCATGCTGCTTTTCCTACCCTTGAAAAAATCACAATGCTTAAATCTGACAACAAGGAATTGTTTGTAAAGATGTAATTAAGGTTCAAAGCCAGTAGTAGCCAAAATATTGCAGTGCATATGTTTATAGGAATTTCCTGCATGATTTTATCAGTTAAGGCTGTAGTATTTCCAGTTTTATTGTTACCTGAGAAATCCATTTCCTGTATAGTTTGCTCATGACAGTGCTCACCCATTGTAAGCACATAAGATTTGTCCTTCAGACACTGCATAACCTTCCTGTCAGTTTTTGGGATGATTTAATAAAATCATTGTTGACTTTAGCATGCTTAATGGTCTGGAAATTTTTTGTATTAACAATTTGCATATTCCTAATGAAAACACTGTGAGGTATTTCACTGTCAGCTGTTTGCCAGTCAGAAATATCACCTTGCAACATTTGGACAGAAAAGTGTTTTTTTTCCATGTGCCCTTATTATATGGGTTTTTCTTGCTATTTTTTGCTTAGCATTGAGGCTGATGTGAAATGAGGTGCATAAATAAGCCTTTTC
This sequence comes from Zonotrichia leucophrys gambelii, assembly GCF_028769735.1. Taxonomy (NCBI): domain Eukaryota; kingdom Metazoa; phylum Chordata; class Aves; order Passeriformes; family Passerellidae; genus Zonotrichia; species Zonotrichia leucophrys. The sequence continues at coordinate 20,200,791 of NC_088170.1, read as the reverse complement.
TTGTGTTTTTGCATAAGGCAGTAAGGTGGCAAACTTGAAACTTCTATGTTTAGTAGCACAAGTCCAACTTAAAAATACAGGAGTTTGATGTGGTTCAGTGAAAGTATACTCACATATTAAAGGAGAAAAATAAATGTATCAGGAATAAGTGCAGATTTAGATACAGAAGACTATTCAGTAGAGTTAATGAATATTATCCTTTTATTCTTAAACACTGAATGTAAGAGTTATTTTATTCCAGGCCATTATTATTGTCTGTGTCCAGCATGAACTGTGGAAAATGTACAGTGATTTGCACTTTATAAAAGAAAAGTTATGTTTGTGTTAGAATTAGAAATATGAAATATGTGGTAATTTCACTCTTGGAGTATCCCAGTTGATATGGTAACTATTATATTTAGTTTTTTTAAGTAGGAAAGATTATCTTTCGTCTTAACAAATGTCTTACACTTTACTTTCTAGTGAGACAAAATTCCTTCCACAGCAAATCTGGTTGTAAGCTTTGTCAGTAGAATCCTGTCCTATTTAACATTGTTCTTTCTGGAACTTCTCTGTCTTGAGGTAATTACAGAATGCTATAGTTTTGGACAGGGGGGAGATTTGTAACGTTATTAGTACCGTGTCAGTACATATGACATCAACACTGGAGTTAGAGAAAGCAAAAAAAGAAAATAATTTATTTTCTCTTCCAAGAAGCTAAAGCACTATCATGAATTCAGAACTAAAATTTGGGCACTCAGCAGAACAGGAGATGATCATTCTGAGGAAACAGTTTATTATCAAGTTCAAATCAATCAAAATAATTTGAAATAACATACATTCCAGATTTTTCCTCATAGAAATGTTTTTCTTTTCCAAGGTGAGACCTTTTCATGCTCTATTTACTAATATTTTTTTAATCTTATTGGCCCTTCTCTCAAATTAATACCCAAAACATGAGAAATCTCTACAAGCAGAAAAGGTCTGTCTTCACATCTCCAGTTGCAATTAATTTTCCACATAGATATAGATATAGATATAGATGATATAGATATAGATATAGATATAGATATAGATATAGATATAGATATAGATATAGATATAGATATAGATATAGATATAGATATAGATTAGATATAGATAATAACTGAAGAAGAGAATTCACCTTCACTGTGGTTCTTCACACAGGTGAGTTTTAGTTGCAGAGCACCTAATTTCCTTCTCTCTAGCAAGAATTTATACATCATTTATATGAAGAGAAGCAACTACGTGGAGATACTGATGTTTTAGACAATCCTCCGTCATGTACAAAGGGCAAGTGAGTTCAGAAAAGTCTCCACATTTTCAGTAAATATCAGACAGGTTCTTAAATCTAAGGATCCCTTTTCAGGCTGATTATTCAGAGCCTCCCAATGATCAGTACTTTGTCAACAGCCCACCATATGGCTGGGTGGCATAACCTATGCTAGGTTTCTTCATCTTCTAAGTTCAGGACGTTTAAAACTTTCCTGGGATCTTTATTTTCTTAATTTTTTAGGAGTTTTCTCTGAAAACCTGACAGTCCCACTTCATTTTTAAGCATTTTTTTCAATACCCATATAACCTATGTATGGCCACCACTCTTCAACTTCCTATCACGCAAATGAGCCTAAAATACCTATTGAAAAATCGGACTGATCTAAATCAGTTTTCTCCCAGGTCTTATGTTTAACAGAAAATTGTCCTTACTTGAATTAAGGTACCCTTAATTGAACTCTAATAATTTCCTTCTGTCCTTGACAGATTGCTCCATCTCTACAACATACTGAAATACAAGTGCTTCACAGCATGGCCATGAACAAAAGTTGGTTGGCAGGTGTTTTCTTCTCCTTCCAAGGAAAAGGACAGGCAAGGAAGAAGCATAATTTGAAATGCCTTTCTTCAGAAGGAAGTTTCCAGCTCTAGCCTTGTGTTAAAGAGATAGTTAAACAGCCGAGACATGGAGTCTGCCTGCTGTCTTGGGGTGTGGGGTTGTGTGTACCTGTTACAAAAGAACAGTGCCTTAAAAACCTTTCATTCTTTCACATATTTCCTAAACTGGAACCACAGTTTCAATAAGAAATAATAGCTGTCTTTAAAATATTCAGTTCCCTAGCTTTTGATAAACTACATCAATTTTTCCTCTGTTTTTCTGAAAATTATTATTAGCAAAACTGAAAGCAAAAAATGAGTCTGTGACAAATAAGGTCAGACTTGCTCCTAAATATAATTTGCTCTTAGCATGCTGGTATTACTGTTATGTCTATTATGACATTTCTATGAATAAACAGTTCATATTATAAGATCTATTTCCATTCCAAGTGATACTTTTTCATTTTTTTCCCTAGAAATATTAAACTAGAACATGATTTACAACTATTACCTAGTTTTTATGTTGCAGGGTCTTTTTTTCTGTTGTATATTTACATGCACACATTCATACATATATAAGCATACATATATTCATAAATACTTTTCTACAGTTTTGAATCTGCCAATTTGAATTATGAAATCATATAACAGCTGCAAACAGACCAAGCAATTATTGTTGCATCAAAAAAGACTCAATATACAAAGTTATAATGATTACAAGAACATTTCTTTACAGTGAAAAGATTACTATTTCAAGTATTAAGTTGCAGTGACAAGGTCCCCTTTGCAATGTAGCTTTAGATGCTTCTTTAATCTTCCATCATCTCACCATTCTATGAAACTGCTGTCAAAAAATGAATGCAGTAAATTTTTAGGTAACTCTGGAATCACTATGTGTAGAGCTCATAGAGAAGCAGACCAAAGGAGAGATATAGAAATTAAGAAGAAAGGAAATCCTTATGTTCCTTCCACATATGAGACTCTAGGAAGCATATGCTTGAATGAGTAAGAAAAATCATGCTGCAGTGATTAGACATCAATGTTATTTTAGAACAGCTACTGCAGATGAAAAGAAGTTCTGTAAACCAAAAAGAGAGGCAAGCACTTCAAGCAGGCATGTACAACCACAGAGGAAAAACTGTGCCTCACAGAATATTTAGCCTTTTCCCATCATGAAAGTCATTCTTCTGTTTTTCCAGTTCTGGATGGTGAAATGGCCATATTCTTATAGAGATTACATGGAACTGCAAAATTTCTAAGCAATTGGGTTATGTGTCTACATGCTCTTATACAGAAATACATCCATTCCTCTAAAAAGGTTTGGTGGCTTTTTCTTTCACAGGAAAATAATGCATTTAAAGGACAAGCATTACATGTTTATACAGGTGAATAAATGTTTTACAGGGCGAATATTAAATAAGATTTCCATTGAGGTGGTCTGGAATAGTGTGAAGACATTTACATTTACATAGCATCCTCCCTCTTAGTGAGTGGGAGGTATTGTAATAGTGTCAATTTACTGCTGATAAAGCTCTATTCTTTGACAGAACTCCATACGCTCTATTAAGAGCTTAAGTACAGAGAAAAAAGTCACTACAGAGAAACATGTTTTAGCATAGGAAGTTTTCTTTTGTGGTTTGTTTGTTTGGGTTTTTTGGTTTTTGTTTTTTTTTTTTTTAGTGGGTTGTTTGTTGGGGGTTTTTCCCTTACAGAAATTCCTTAGCAATAGGAAGAGTAACTCTGATGCTAATGAGGATTTCTATACTGGCAACAGAAAATATAGTGGAGTCAGTGTCTGTTTCCATCATGAGTTTCCTAGGGGACCAGTATGAAATTAACCTAGTTAGCAGCCACAGCCACTCCATAGGCTCCCCTAAAATTCCCTTTTCAATAAAAGCAGCCTCATCTCTTGGCAATATCACTGGGTCCCATAGGAGATATGAAAGCCAAATGCACTGGGGATTTTGTTGTTGAAATAATTTTTATCAAAATATTGTTACTGTTATTGTCTCTCATAAGTGAAGACTAGGCCATCTTTCAAGTAGCAAAGTATTGTAAACCATCTCACATTCTATGCATTTTCATGGTATAATTTAAAATTAAGAATTATATCAAGGGTTTGGCCTAGAATAAATTTTTTAATTTCTTTTTTTGTTCTTAATTTCTATCCTCAGGCAAAAGTAAATAATACAGTTCAACGCTGAGTTTCCCTCTGGATTATTGCAATATCCTTTTAAAGTATAAGAAAGATGTTAGAGCTCAGAAAGGCACCACAAATCTTTTCTATGTAGATATCATAGTGTAACATATTTTGATATATCAGCTTATTTAAATTCCAGTTTGGGTAACCAGATTCAGAATAACAAATTTCCCTGTGTTTTGACAGAGAATTTCGAGGCTGTCTGTGAGGTGAAGTGTGGGTCTCCTGCTGACAGTACTGGAGACTACCAGGACTTCATTAAATACAGGATCTGTAGAAAAACAGGCACATTTAGAGATGGTATCTAGAGGAATGGCTCAACAGGGAAAGGTTTGAGTTACGCAATGATCAAGGCCATCAGGATTAGCAGGATAACAGGGTGCAAAGAGAAATGTGGTTTGCTGGGTTTTTTGAATTGAAGAATTTTTTCAAGAAACTCAAAGTATTGCAGTGAGTCATCAATAAATCAACATTTACAATCAGCTGCCTAATCTGAGACAAGGGAGCAGATCAGAAAACAAGGCTGTCAAAATGTGGGTATCATAGTGTTGAAGGACATGACCATTTGAATTTTTGAACCTCATATTTTCAACTGAAATATGTTCCTTGATCCTGGGTAGTAGAACTTTAATTAATTAAAGTTCTATTATATTTGACTACTATAAATCCAACAGTAATCAAATATTGATGGCATCTCTGCCATTATAATCCAACTTCATAAACTGAGGGGAAGTGCCATTAAAGTTTACAACTTGGCAGTTTCTAATTCACAGTTGAATATTCTGCTTTAAAAAAAATCTGGGGAATAAAAAAGCTAAACTTGCAAGCTTATGAAATGCATCTGAAAACATTCCATCATGTTGCTTGGGGCTTCCATATAGAGATTTCTGTGTTAAAGAGGGAAAAATGTGATTAATTTCCAGAAATAGTGTGAAAGTTGTTGCAATGGTCATTTTGTGTGAGCACAGTTTGCATCACTTACAAACTATGGCTTGGTCCAAGTTGAATTTCATCATTATGAAAAATAATGATGGATAAATTTTGGCCCAAGGTTTTGAAAATTAATCTCTTTTTTACTTGATAACACAGTTATTAGTAAAAAGATTAAAAACATCCTCAACACAGTACAAGAGGCCAAGTTGACAAGACAGGAATGAAAGAGAGACTGGCCAAAGGTTGCATGTGGATTTGAGTGACAAGAGTAATAGAAGTTTCAGCATTTTGTCAGGTCAAAACCTTTGGCAGCATGAAGGCCACTTATCCCTTCAGTCTTGCACTAGCTGCAGCTTCTTAATCACCTACAGTTCCTGTATATCAGTACTTTTCATACACCCCTCTGGAAAAAAACCAAAGTATGTGGTGTATAAATAGAAGCATTATGAATAAAGCAAGGATATTTGACAAGCTTATTTTTATATTTTTCCCTGGGTTCCTTGCATAGTTTAATGGCTAGAGGAATAATTCATCTGATATTTTATGAGAAATTTAGTATAATAATTTACTCTTTTTTTTTTATTTTTCTGTTTTTACATCTAAATGTGATTACACATGACTGATGATCTATTTTCTAGAACCATGGGAAATATGCCACAGAGCATCCATAAAGAGACTTTCTCCCCTGAAGACATTTTGATAGATTCATGTGCATGATGCAGTATCATGCAGGAATAACCAAATGTGTTTTGAGAGACCCAGTTTGGTACTTGCTTATCTGAGCATTCTTTAACCCATACTAACATGTCTTGTTACTTAAGACCCTTGGACTTTCTCCTGCTTTGCACATCAAAGTACAAGGTTTCACATGTTATACTCAGTTGTATTTTGACCAAAAAATTCAGATGGGGGCATTTTAGCACTGAGGTCCGCAATTTAGGAAAATACTGTTTTGCAAGGGTTTCAGGAAGTATTTTTCTGACTATTTTTGCAGGCTTCAGTTCATGCAAAAAATGTGCTTGCAATACTTTAAAAATTAAAATCTTACCCCTGAAACAAACTGATAAGAGATGATTGTGAGACAGATGATCTAGACAAGACTGTAAAATACTTTCAAGGGTTCTGCTCTAATGTCTGTATCAGAGACTCCTTGACTTCAAGAAAAAATAACATTTCACAAATGAGATGAATCTTTTCTTTTGGACAAACTGAAATCTCATGGCTTTTCTATCTGATATTCTTAGTACAAAAGGTAGGTTACCATTGTCTGGGGATTTGGATAGAGTTTATGTATTATGAGTTAATCCTTGTCCATATTTTCCCTGAAACTTTTAATTAATGTTTATATAATCTATGACATGGGAATAAAGTTGATTTCTGTCATACATCCCTTCTGGTACTATCCATTTCCCATTACTGTACATCTGGGTCTTTTAAGCATGCAGATGGAATATTAAGATGAGCATAAATCATTATGAAATTTATCAATAGTAGTATTGGGTAATGATTGAAATCAGTCTGCTCATAGGTAAATTTGTGGTGAGATTTCCCAATGGAAAGATTTTTCTGAATGGTGGAAAGAATGGCAGCAGTTACCTAACCACATTTCTGTTGCAGATGGATTTACAGGATGGTGCAACTTTATTAAACAGGTGCCATGTTTGTCTTTCAAAAGGACACTCAATTCAATGCAGACATTCTCTGACAAAAGAAAGTTTTTCATTAAATTTGAGCTAAGGGTGCCCATGTGTTTGTGCCCTATCTAAGAATTACGGTCAGTGAAATGTAACATTTTAAAATCAGAAAATTCCAAATCGTAGGACCTGGAGTTGTTAATCTGCCACCTTTGAGCAATGTCTTTAGAAGTGCACAGTTATAGAGACTCTCACCTAGTGTTAGCCAGCAAGGTTGATTTGAGAACAAACATAATGGTATCTAATATTTTTTTTTACCTTTTCAGAGGTAAAAGTGTGGCTAAATGAACCACAGTGGGTTGAAGCTATGCCCAACAGCTTTATCAGTGGGTTACAACAAGGAAGTAACCCCAAATAGGCAATGCTTTACAATCCCTTTATATATTTCCATAAATTAAGTTGATTTTCTGTTGGATTTTTTACTCTCACAGCACTGAAAGATCTATGTCAAGAGATGGCTTGATTTGTTGCACTGATACTGGATTAAGACACACATACATATCTCTTTCCTTGAATAAAGGCAGTACAGGCTCAGACCCAGATCTCCTTACACTGCCAAGCTTCTCCAGCTAATCCCTTCACCATTCAATATCCCTGCACTTAGCACAGTGAATCCAGTTGAAATTCATGTGGATTTCTGCCAGAAAGGGAGGAAGAATACAGTCAATATTTCACTCTTATATCTTAGCATTCTGTTTCTAGATATTCAAAAATTTATGTTGCATATGCATCAACTCCTTGTTTCCTGGCTTTCAGATATCTGAAAGTCACTGGATTAAACATTCTGGGAAGGAACAGGACTGTACTGGTATTTTAGATCCTGGTAAAAGACATTTTTGTCAGACATTTGTTATGTACCACACGCTTCAGATCCAAACAAACACGATTTTACTGCATGCCAAGGTAAGTTGCCAAGAAATGTTTTACAGAGTGTGGAAAAATAGGGAGGAGGGATTATGTAGCTGTTAGGAGCTGCTGTAAATTCTTGAGGTCATGAAAAAAGTTTGTGGAATACAGCAAAGTAAAAAGAATGCACGGGATTCAGTAAGAAAAATAAGGTAAGGTCAGAAGATATTTTCTTGATTTAAAGCCCTGGAGTTGGGATCTGAAGTAGATAACAGACAAAAAGGGTTTCTCTGTAGTTCTTGCTGCTGGCAGTGATTATAGGTGTCCAGGGACTAAGCAGTAGGAAACAGAGACATTATGAATACCAGAGGGAAAAGGATCAAGAACAGAATCTGCAAGAATTTCAGCAGACAGTTTAGCCCAAAAGTAAAATATAGTTTAATGGATTTCTTTTGAACTGGGGGATGTCTGTGGCATTGTTTTGTATAGGAAAAATAACAGCTTTGTTTTCTGTTTGTCCTAGAAATTTGGGACTTGGAAGAGAAAAATACTGCCAAACCACCAGTCACCCAGCAAAATATGAAAAGAGACTATGATAACTCATCAAGGATCCAGTAGGGCCCATGGAAGGAAAACCAGAATAATTGTTAGAGAAAATGCATCATTCATCTCTGGAGCAGCTACACTCATGCAATGACATTGTACAAGAGATGATTACTGATGAGGTGATAAAAGGCAGTAGGAAACCATGAATAAATATATCCAAGGAAAGTCACAAACACATGATTCATCAAAAAGGAGTATCTTTAGAAACATTTCACTGTTCAAACTGTTCTGCAAGGTTTCCTATAGGAAAAAATTTCTAAGCATGAAATCAAATCAGTTCCTTGTTCCTCTCTCTTAACAAAATAATGCTCTGATTTTTACTTCGGAAGGAGACTCTATAGAAAAAAAAAATATCCCAAAACTAAGCTGTTTTTTTTTAAAAAATCCAACTATGGATGTGCTTAAGTTTTAAAACTTTATAACATTATGAAAATGAAATGGCAGATTGCCACATAGTTTGGATCATAAGATACAAGGTAGGTATTTTCATGCTGCAGGACAATTACAAATAAATCTTCAGTTATCTACAGAGACAGCTACTGAAATTACAGAACTATAATTAACAATAAGTAATAAATTATAAAGATAAATAGTTGAGAATGGCTCTAGCTGATAAAACTTTTGGCTGTAAGAAAGAGAGAAGAAAGGGAAAATAGAAAACAAAGCCCACAGATGTTTAAACATTAATTTGAGTTCAGACAAAATCTTCAGCATTCTAGATCTCACCCAATAACCCTCTAAATAACATTTTGTCTCCACAGAGTTTTAGAAGTTCATGGTGGATAATAGTGTCAATCTGAAAAAGTAATAAAATCCACCAATATCAGATGTTTTACTATGTCTTTTTTATTGTAGCACAGAGCCTGTATGTGAATACAATATTTCTACATCTGTATTTAGGGGCTGACTGTAGAGTTAGATTGGTGTTGTGGGTGTTTAACTGTGTGATTGGAATAGTGGTGCTACACAGAAAAACTATTACCAACTTCTGGTGCCTGGGGGTACTCAGGATTTCTGGATTGTGAAATAATTTCTGATCTGGGTAACGCTGTGTACCGCTGTATGAAGACCTCTGTCTCAGGTGAACTCATGGAGTTTGCATCCTCAACAACTTATGTCTTTGAAATTAGGTTTTCACTACATAGTTTATGTGTTTATCCTTTCTTGTGTAAACTATCCTTCCCATACTATAATTCATTTTTAGAAGGCCATTATTATCAGTATTTAAATGACCCCTTCCTCACCTCACAAGAAAAGGATGTCAGATTAATACTGGGATATTTTTTGTCTTAAAGAATGGCTACTCATCAAATGTACTTTACCCAAAATATAAAAAAAGTCTATTTTTCTTGTTTGTAATATTATCTCTCATTTGAACTCTGAATGAAGCAAAAACCCACTCAGAAGAATAGGTATGCTCTAAAAACTCGTGACTTTACAGTATCCATTGCTAATGTGAATGGATACTTTGTGCTTATGCTTTGTGTTGCATGTCAAGCTTGAAGTTTTATTTGTTCTTTACTTTCTTTAAATCTGAGATAACCCCTTAATAGCATTTTTCAGTGTTGGCAATAAAGAAAAATCTAGTGTATTTATTTTTAGGTAACAGGGACATGTTCAAAGTTTCCTATAAGAATAAATAATCTTTGAATTCATATTGCTCATATTATCTTTAGTTATTGTTCCATTTAGAAAGTTTAGCCAGTGCTTAAACTACATTAAAGTAAACAACTGATATGACTTACTATAAAGTCATTAATAAATAATTTTCCTAACCATTAGCAAGTAGGAACAGAAGGAAGTGGGTTTTGCCATCGTACATTTTATGAAATATTTCTGTCATGGGTTCTAAATTATGTAAACAGCTGCTTAAAAATATGCGTTTTTCCCCTTAAGATCTTTGTTTATTCTGTATCTGTTACAATAGCACCCAAGGAATAAGAACATAATATTAAAACTAGGGAGTATCCTTAAACTCTGAAATAGTACATTTTATTACTTAAAACAAAACAAAAAAAATTAAAAAAAAGAAAAGAAAACTCTGAACAATTAAGCATTTATTGGTTGGAATTTAAAAATATTTTAACACTGACAAGTACTATTTATTATTAATTTCAAAGAAAGAATCCTAAAGGTCTTAAATCATGGAAGAAAAAGCAGAAACTAAAACCCAGGCACCTACTGATCTTAGATTACTTTTCACAATTACCCACAGAGTAGCAGTTTTCAGAATTGAGTGTATCTTCATGGACAATGGGGTGATAACAGCTGCTAAAATAAAATGGATTAGGGTTGTATAGGGATTTGTAAATAATCAACAGTACTATAAAGAGAGTTAGTCTCAGCAAACTGAGACTCATTGCTGGCATGTCCAGGGAAAGCGTGAATGCCAAGAGAATGTGCAAGTTGCTCCTTTAAATTAGCTTTTCCCTGTGTAGTGTGGGAGTTATATCTAGAGGTTATCAAAGATTAGGTGATCCATTTGGTCTGGTTGGGCATTATGTGTGATCAGAATCAAATAACCAGAATAAAATGGAACCAGCAGTGCATTAAAGAGGGGAATAGAAAGCCCAGCCTATGTGGTGAATCTCATTTATCTGTTTTGAACAATGAAGGCTTTCTTCTGAAAAGCCCTTTCAGGAAATTAAGGACTTGACAAAGTCAGGGATCTATGTTTTAGCACTTATCTACATTAAAGCAAACTCTTAATCAAGACGTGCTGTGTTACAGGGCTTGCAAGAGTCTTCCAGGGTGAAGAGGGAAGCGAGAATGTTGACCTCATGTTCAGAAGGCTTGATTTATTATTTTCTGCTATATATTACATTATTACTATGCTAATAGGAAAAGAAGGAAAGTTCTCAGAATGCTAGCAAGCAAAGAATAGAAAAGGAATGAATGAACAAAGTTCTGTGTCCAGGCAGAAAGCAAGAACAGCTCTGCCGTGAGTGGTCAGTAAATCCAAACATTCACCCAAGACCAATCATGGATGGATCTACCTGTTGCATTCCACAGCAGCAGATAACCACTGTTTACATTTTGTTGCTGAGGCCACAGCTTCTCAGAAAGGGGAAAAATCCTAAAGAAAGGACTTTTATGAAAAGATGTCGGTGACAGTGCTGCACCATTATGAAACTGAGCTTGCATACACTGTAGACTGTAGTTTGGTCAGCCTCTTCATACTGAGGAACTCAGCCTGCTCAGGCAACAGATGTATTACAGGCAAAAGTCTTTTGGAAATATCATCTTGTCAGTAATGACTAATTTTCAGAAGATTGGCTATAATGGATATGAACTGGTCACACCCCTTTTCAAAACAATACATAGGTTTTAAAATGTAATATGTCTCAGGATCCCCCACTCTTACCCACTCTTTTCTTATATATGACAGCAACTATTTATCCTTTGGGCAAGCAGCTGTAAGAAAAGAGAAGCATGGGCTTGACTGACTTTTCTTGCACACTGCTTTTTGTGTCCTGAAAGAAATTAAACCCAACATGTCCTAGATTCTAATTCCTTATCTACATGGCACTTTATGCATGTTTATTAATTTGGGTAAATTTTCTAGCTGTTTCCAGCTATTCTAGCCTGGTGAGGAGTGCTATGGGTAAGTAATTTATAGAATCATGGAATAGCCATGGAATATCCACTAGTATCATTAAATTTGAACTCCTGTCCCTGCAGAGGACCACCCTAAGTTTCACACCATGTGCCTGAGAGTGTTGTCCATCTGTTTCTTGAACTCTGGCAGCCTTAGTGCTGTAATCTCTTCCCTGAGGGAGCCTGTTTGAGTGCCCAAGCACCCTCTAGGCAAAGAGCCTTTTTCTAATGTCCAATCTAACTGCTCCTTCCATCCCCACCCCTCTACCCAGTGCAGCTTCAAGCCATTCCCTTGGGTCCTATCCTGATCAGAAGAGAGAAGATTAGCAGTGTCTAATGCATTAGCAGTGCCTAATCATCCTTGAGAGGGGTGTTCATGACTACAATGTAAATAAATCTCCAGGGCTCTGCTGAAGCAAATGTGAAATGCCAGAAGTGAGATGCAAGAGAAGATGTCAGAAACAGAAGTGGAAGTGGAACAAAAACCAACACTTTGGCATGAAAATGAAAATAATTAGATAAATGGGTTTTATCCAAAATTAACAATTAACATGTAAAGCTTTTAGATTCAATATCTCTGCCCACTCAGGGCAGCTTACAGTGCTTCTTTTCCCTGAAGTGCTCTCCAAGGTAACTTTACTTGTATTTTGACTAAATCAAATAAGTAACAGGCATCTTAAACATCTAAGACAGACCACAATAATTTTATTTATCTTTTAGTGTTTTAAATAAATTTTTTTTCCAAAATTCCTTGAAACATTCCAGCATGTCTACTCATTTATTACAGACTGGCAATTACTGAAGAGAATGTTTTAAAGATTGTAAAACTGGTCACTCAAAAATCTGATGAATGTAATTTCTTTTTATCTGTTTAACCTTATTTTGATTATATGTGGATTTTGAGATAGTGTTTATGATAAAATTACTATCCAGTTTTCTGCCTTTCCAATGAAAACAACACGCTGTGCAAAGGCTCCAGTACATACTGATAAAGCAATAGCAGTGATAAAGTGATAAATAGTGATAAAGCAATAATTTAAGTTCCATATTAAGTAAAGGGAGGGAGAAATGCACCTCCTGGCCCTGCTCAGCACCATCCCCAAGAGTTTAGTGGAACCCACCACCTACCTACAAGGTAGTGAAATGCTCCTCTTCTTCATGAAAGGAGGAGCAGCAGGAGAAAACAACAATTTTACAGGCAGAAAGATAGATTTCTAAAATTCTATTCAAGAAAGATACATTTCCAAAATTGAACATTACATCTGGCATACATAGATGCTGGAAAGTGACTTGTTGCTCTGTCTGAAGACATAGTAAGTAAGGTGAGGAGTAACCCTGGTCTCGACCAATATGCAAAGATTCAGACTGGGAACCTGGAGAATTGTTCCTACTTTGGGCGATTTTAGCTAGATGTGAAGATAAATCAGATATTGATAAGATAGATTTCATAATTGTTTGGGAACGTGAAATACTGATGCCAACGGATCAGGCACATGTGTTTTGGTTGTGGTTTTAGGTGATTTTTGGGGGGGGGGGATGTGTTTTGGATTTTGTGTTTCTTTTAAAAAGTTGCTATACTGTAGGACAAAAAAATCCTTAGAGAGACAAAAATATCTTTCTAAGACACCATTAATAGAAGAGATAATGTATCAGCAGTTTATGAAACAGAGGAGAGAATGTAATTTTCCTGGAATACATGTAATAAAAATAGTGCCCTGCTCAAAAGAAATCACTCAATGATAATTTAGGTAGATCTGTGGCACCTAGTATTCTAGGAAGTTCAGTAGCTAGATTTCACTGGGAGGAGATGGTTGCATAGAATTTGTCCAACTATGCTAAAAAAATATCACCCCCTAGGTACTGAAGAAGAGATTTTGTGGCAAAGAAATATATGTGCAATTGTATTGAGATTCTCTGCATTGATGAAGAATTTTTTCCTTTGAAAAGAAATTTGTTTTGCTTTGAGAACTGTGGCGTTGCTGACTTACATTTGGACTTAACTTTGTACTTGAAGTACAGTCCCAAATAATATAGTTGAAGCTGTTCAGATTATTAATGTATAACACTATTAAGGATAGTATAAGATGAAACAGTATGGGAACATGACTAAACACTGGTAAATTCTGAAATTAGTTAATGTAGCAGATTTAAAACACAACAACAAAAACTAAATAAAACATATAATTAGGAAGAAGTGTCTGGTGGGATGTGTTAAAAGGTTAGAATTGACTCCTTCTATAGAAAGAAAATTATGTCCAAAAATTTCTGGAAAGATATATTTTGGGAAAAGTTTTTACCTATTCAGTTGCTTTATTAAGGGCCTTTCTTAATAAGTAAAAGTTCAGAACGGGGGAAGAGATTTCATCAAAGCAAGATGCTTGCTGTTCTTATGCAATTCCAGCAGAAGACAGCTGTGCTGACATTCAGGCACAGTGAGTGCCAGACATAGCTGTCACCTGATGCTTGTGCATGGGGCCTCAGGGCAACTTGCACAAAGGCAGAACGATCACTTGAGGCTTGAGAGGTTTCCAAACCATGGACTGACTGAGCAGTGGTGTGCCAAAACAGAAAAAGGATTCCTAGCTTTACTGAATGCAAGGAGGGATGTATGTTGCTTCTTTTTCCTGTGGAAGACCAGTTTTAATAGGAAAAGTTTTGAAAGATGACTGCAAAGAAGAAGTTAAAAAAGGCTTCTGAATTTTAGAAACTTTCAGTTTCAGTGATACAATTTACAAACAGAGATGGAAGAGGAAAAGACTTTGTGGGAAGGGGAGTCTTATCTAAAGAATGGGATACAAATGAGGTAGGAAGACATGAAGGTGTGATACTGGAGCTGGGTGAGCCTGTTCAGAAAAAAGGTGTGACAAGTCCTCTCTCAGAGGATATGGCCTGTCACTGCAAAAGCCACAGCATAAAATCAAGCAGCCGAAGTTAGCCATGGTTATTAATATCTTTCCCTTATAACAGCTTTGAAGCAGATATTTCTGACACATATTGTACTGTGTTTAAGAAAAACAGACTTTATTCTGTGCTGATTTTTGGTTGTAATTTTCTACATATGGTAGTGCCAGAAACACAAATGTAAAACACAGACTTGGGTCAGCTAAGTTTGTGGTTAAATTACAGAGTAGCATCCTTCAATCTGATCCTTTCATTTGAACACTGTTCCAGTGTTCAAATCAAATCAGAAATCAGATCTTAAACCCTTTAGCCAACAGTAACAGTACTATATGGGGTTGTAAATACTATGGAAGATTGGGTGGGGAATGCTGTATAGATATATAAGCATAAATAAGGAAGAGGGATAAAGATAGGCCGAGATATTTAGGCCCAATATATAAATTCTATTAACACCATAGAACTGAGTTTATGTGCATGCTATTGAAATTCAAATAAAACATAAGAACAGGAGCAAAAGAATAGGAAGTTCTGAAGAATTTTGTCTTATTCTGGGGAGGTGGCAGATAAGCAACAGCAGCTGTATAAAGATTGGAAAATATTTTCAGAGCCTTCATCAAGAGAAGACAGGAAAGAGGTAGACCCTGTATGCCTGTCTTCTAGAAAAGAAAAAGCTAGAGAGTGAGAAGGATCAAAGGAGGTGCCAAGGTACAAGACACAGAGCAAATATGTAGTGGTGTGCATTGTCTCTTTGCAAAGGGTTGTTGAAGGGCAAGTAATGTGTAACTTAGTGTTGCAAGGCAACACCTCTGGAACATTCTTGTAAAACTGGTTTGGCGTCTGTACACAAGGAGAGCCAATTTGGATACAAGGACAGCTGCAGACCTTTCCTCTTCCTTCTCAGATCTTAGAAAAATATTTGCAGCTTGCTTGTTAAATAACAGAGATTTGCCTTAGAAATTAGTCCAGAAATTTTGCTACTTACAGAAAAGCTGGACGTTCAGGGCTGGTTCCTGTATCTGTGAAGGTCACCAAAGCTGTTGTGTTCACTGCAGCTCCTGCCCTGCTGAGGTGGATGGTGTTTCTGTCAGGGGAACCAAGATGTGTCTGCTGTGTGACAAGCTCTTGTCTTGGATATGTACTGGGGAAAATGAGAACTTGGAGTGAGCAATGGGGCACACCATCCCTTCGGGGCCAGTGCTTTGTCAGAGACATTAACAAAGTTAGAGATATTAACACTTAACAACATTACTTTCCCCTGGAGGCTGCCCAGTTTCTGACTGCTTAGTCTAATCCTTAATTTTTGGTTCAGTTCTAATGAATCTAATCTGACAGCACCTGTATAATTTCTTCTGTTTCATTACCAAATGTACTCTTCTCTGCTCAGCAGCTCCATCCCCTGAAGCCCTTCTAATTGCCAGTCATTTTCTCCTTGTTTTCTTTGTTTCACTTGGGATATTTTTCAGTCTCTAAAAGATCTGTACCACAATCTGCTCTATCATCCATTTATTTGTTCCCATTTTTCCTCTATGAGCCTAGACTTGGATCTTGTCTCCTCTTTTAGACCAATGCTTAGACATCCTCCTCCATATTTCTTGCAGGCTGGAGAAGCAGGGTGTACCACAGCCTCTGAAGAGACAGATTCTCTTTTATTTTTTCTAGCTTAGCATCTGTGCAATCCCACTCCTACTTTCCTGATGGTGAAATTTGCTAAATGGAAAATCTGACATTTCATTTAGTGATTCCATCACTTTAGTTTACATTTAGGTTCTATGAGCCCATTGCTGAGCCCATGACTCACTGCAGAAGCTATGAAAGAACATATGGTCTAGAAGCACTCTGAAGGTATGAAGGGACTGAGCACAGTAAGCTGCCCCACAGATCTGGTGCCTTCAAAGGCTGGTCTGAAGCTGAGATAAATTCAAATGTGCTAGGAATCTTTGTTTCCTCTGGAAACTCATTATTAACCCCACTATAGGTTATAGCATTCTGTAGGTGCTGCCAGGGCCCTGAGAGCACAGAGATGCCCTATCCACACTGAGCTTGGGCCTTTCCCCCACACCCTGCCCAGGACTCCCATTTCAGCTCAGGCTGGCAATCCTGATTTAAGGTGTGACATAGCTGTACCTGTGTTACGACCTTCTTCTGGCCTTGTCCCCTGGCAGGTTCCCCCATACAGGCTCCAGGCCTAGAGTTTCCTAGCTCATCATGTGCTTTTCCTGTGACTGTCTGGAGGCTCTGTTGGCAACCCTAACACAGAGCAGAACAGCCACTGGGAGCAATGTGACTCTGGCTTCTCAGCCCTGAGGGAGCAGCCATCCCTTGCTGAGCCCTGACACCCATTTGCCTAGTCAGAAGGTCAAAAGGGAAAGACATATCTCAAATGCCAGTGTTAAAACAGAGCAATGATACTAAAAGTGCACAGAATCATCTCAAGTTATCCTTCCTTCCGGCATAGCTTCCCAATGTGCAGCTCCATGGCAGCTTTAGCATCATGAGGAAGTTATTTACAGAAGGCACTGTAGGTGGGAAAAAGAAAATTCCATCCATTCTAAAAGCTGGCTGCTTATGCAGCTTCTCTGTGTGCTAGATATCTCTGGTAGGTGTTTGTCTTCATGACAGGTTTCTGTTTAATGTTGTACTACTTCCTGCAGTGCACTCACTCTTTCAGCCCTGCACTTTACTTTACTGACCTTGATTATGCACCATTTTTGTGGGTGACAAGTGCAGGCTTCAGAAAAACCCCACATCATTGTAATTCTTAATTTCCTAGCAAGTTCAAGATCCTTTTTCTTTCAGAAAGTGTTTGAGATTAGTATGAGACTTGAGTTTGCCTGAAAAACTAATGAAGCATTTGTACCTTTGGCTTGTGGGCCTTTTATTTAATTTCAATCCTCCCTCACAGCTTGATCATGGAGCTGGAGCCAAGGGAGCAATGGGCATGCCTTCAAATTGTAATTTGCCTTCAGCTGTAGCTTTTCCCAGCTCATGAATGCAGTCCCAGAGTGTCACTGCTGAAGTGCTCCCATTCATGCTGTGTCTAGCAGCACTTATGGCATACTGGTATAGGCACCTCTCTCTGTCTAGGAATGTGTACACTACAGTTTTATACAAAAGCTTTTACACTGGGTAGCTATGGATTGTCTGAGGGGAAGGATGATGTCATAGATAAAGACAATTTTCTTCCTTCCACCTGGAAAACTTTCATTCAGCACCCTTCTTACAGTTTCTGATTCTTGTCATCTTCCTCTCTTCCTTCCTTATTGTTTTGCCCGCTTATTATGGGTTGGAGGCTATTAGTTCATTACTTATAATTGAGAATTTTCAAAGGAGAGATATTTTGGATTTTTTCTTCCATTTCTGCTATGGTTTACCTAATTTGCCATTTGCATAATCTAATCTTTTCAATCATATGATTCTACTGCATGGCTGATCATTTCACTGGATTAGTTTACAAAACTGGGATACTTTTCTCCTTGAACACAAGAATGGTGGTGTGCAACATTTAGTTGTCATCTAGTGAATAAGAGTTTTACTTAAAAATTGGTTTGGTTTTCTTTTCCCCTTTGCCTTGCATTCCCCCCCCCCCCTCAAGCTTTCAAGCAGAAATAGCATCAGCTGTTGAAGCATTACTTCTCTTTTCACACTTTTTTCTCTTTATAATTAAAGTTGGTTTGATCATTCAGTATTTATACCTGAATTTCACTTTCTAATTTGGGATTGCATGTCAATTGGAATGATCTCAGGGGAATGATTTCACCAATGAAGATTTCACCCAGTATACATACCTGATATGTATTAGGAGGGAGTGGTATTAGCAGATGTCTGTGAAGTACATTCGGACAGGAGGATACATCTTTGTTATGACTGCTTATGAATGATCACACTGGAATCCAGGGCAGCAGAAGGCTTATCAATCTGGGGAGGGGGAGCTAGAGATATTGTTTAGTGTCTTTGTTTTATTTTGCATTTTATTTTATTTACAATCAGTTTTACTTACAAGAATGATAGAAGAGCCATTAAGCCATTACAGTTAGAAATTCCACCAATTCATAAAGGATTCTTCCCATGTGAGTGGAGTCCTACTCAACATTCTTGCTGTGCATAAATTCAGAGTACCTAGTATTTTAGGATAGGGATGTTGAATACATCTGAAGACAAATATAGTTACATGAATCTTTGTAATCTGTTTGGTATGAAATTAAAATGTGCTTTCATCACTGTGGCTTATTACAGCATCTTTAGTATGGCAGGTAGCAAGGTGTAAAACATGTTATTCACCCTCCTTCCCTGTTAATTCCATTCAGCCCACTGCAACAGATCACATAGCCTAGGAAATAATGTGGTAGTGGTGCCTCAAAGAACCTCAGCAAATCCTAGGGATGGTAGATTTTGGGAACTTCAAACTTCACTAGATAACTGGGATAAAGCCAGTTACTAGCACTGACATTTGACCTGCTAAAAACATGTCTATCTCAAAACATTTTTCATCATTTCTCACATTTACTTTCTGAATCAGTTGGTTTTTCACAGTGCATTTCCAACAGCACCTGTATCGAGTAACTGGTAACCTATGTACATTAGAAATGGGTGACTCCAGGCTTTTAGATTTACAGAGGAGAAAGGATTTAAATCAGTTGCCTGTATCCAGTTTCCTAGTTGTTTTTCCAATATTTATTCTCATAGCATTACCTCCTGCTATTTCAATTTATACTGCCAGTCTGGCAATTTCTGTTTCCCTGTAAAACTCCTGTAAAGCCCATTTCTTTGCCACGTAAATAGAGCATTTACGAAGCTGAATGTCTACTGTGGTAGTAGCTGTTCATATTTGATTTTGTCTGAATATCAGAGCAAGCTCATACTGAGCAAGGTGGGAGGGTGAATCTACCCTGTGTATTTGTAATGGTTTGCAAATACAGTCATATTCTTTTTCAGTTACTGAGATGGCTTTTTTTTTTATGGGATGCAGAAGAGAAGCTGCTGTTCTCATAACACTCTGGAATAGCAACACAAACTCAAAGAACTGATTTATGCCCGATTTCTACTAAGTCATGCAAATTGGAAAGCTTCAAAAGCCTTAGCAATCTGATGCAAATAGTAAGATTATTATTGGAAGCTGATTTCCATGTGTGCATGTTGTATGCATGCCTTCAGACAATGCACAGATCTCTACAAGCAAACAGAAGTTGCATGCATTTACTAATGACTAAGGACAGCCTTGTTTTCAAAGAGAAAGTAAAGAAATATTTTTGCCACAAATTGGCAAGAGTGAAGGTAAAAAGAAGAAAAGACTAATTGATCATTTACTGTATGATGTATTCATGGACTTTCAGAAAAGAATCAAAAGAACATATCTAACAAACCTTGAATACAAAGTAGGATTCAAACTGACTGTTGTGATTTAACCCCAGCCAGCAACCAAGCACCAACAGCCGCTCAGAAGGGAGAGAGAATTAGTGCAGTAAAAGTGAGAAAACTCATGGGTTGAGATAAAGGCAATTTAATAGGCAAAGCAAAAGACATGAGCACAAGCAGAGCAAAGCAAGGAATTTTTCCACCACTTCCCATCAGCATGCAAGTGTTCATCAGGAAAGCAGGGGTCCATCATGTGTAACAGTTAGTTGGATAAACAAAGGCCATCACTCTGAACATTGCCCCCTTCTTCTTTCTTTCCCCAGCTTCATATGCTGAGCATGAAACCACATGTTGTGAGATATCCCTGGGGTCAGCTGGCATCAGCTGTCCTGTCTGTGACAGCTTCTCAGGACTCCCAGCCCACCCTGTGGTGGAGTGGAGTGAGAAACAGGAAAGGCCTTGACTCTGCATAAGCACTGCTCAACGATACAAAGGCATCTGTGTTATCCACAGTTTCCAGCCCAAATCCAAGACAGCCCCATATCCAGCTACTGTGGAAAAAAAGTAGTTCTATCACAGCTAAAAACAGAACAATGGCCTCGAAATTAGTGTTCAAAATACATTTTATGTTGCTGAGGGAACCAGGGTTCTTTATTCTGGAGAAGGCTCAGAGCAGACCTTATTGCTCTCTATGGTGATTGATGCTGTCAGTGCAGGTATCTCGGGGTGCAGCTCCATTGTGAGCTGCAGGTTGAGCTTTGGGGCCTGAGACAAGAGGCCATGAACGCCTGAGCCTCTGCATAAAAAGGGACCTGTGGCCTGAGCAGATGACCAGGAAACAGCAGGAGCTGTATAAAAACCCACAGACTCCTTTGTTTGACTGATCCTGATCTTGCTCTAGCAGACCCCACACTGTCATTCTCTTCCCTGGCCCATGTAATGTCTTACCTATAACTGTTTAAAACTCCAGCTATCTACATACACTACATACAGTGCAATCCTTACTTTGTTGTAAGAATATTGTAAAATTAGCATAAAAGAATAACTAAATTGCATCACTACTCATACTGCAACTATATTTTTATTCTGGGTTTATAGTCAAGACTAAAGTGCACCTAGAAAAAATATTACATTCTAAAAAGGGTCATCTGTAGAATCAAGGAAAAAGGAAAGGAGAAGTGGGTTCTGGAAAGCTACTCACTGATCCACAAAGAAATGGGATAAGCCCTTCCAAGGGACATGTAGATGCAAATCAGAAAAGGTAAGTAGTCAAGACTTCAAGAGGAAGTCTTCACTGTGCTTAGAGGCTTTGCTCACACTGCTAAATAAAACAGAATAACCTTGTGGAATCAAGAACTAGTGTGTGGCTGCATGTATAATTTTTTTGTTAGCACAATGACTAACTGGTAAGATTTTGAATGAAATAGAAATATTTCAGAAACTTGGTAGCTTTTCTTCCTCCTTTTGAAAGGAGAGTGTTTAAGCAGGTGAATATTAACTAGAGCATAATGGCACATGTTGACTTCAGGGTGAGAAATTTGCCCCATCCTCTTTTATTTTCTTTTGTAGATGTAATCACAGGCCTCAGAAAGGGAACAGAGCATGGATAATCCCATGACAGCATGGTTATATTGAGAAATGGATAGTGAAGTGTAGTCATTCACAGTAAAGTGTTGATTAAAGATCTGATGGATTCCAAGCTTATTCTGCATTTTAGCACTCCCATGAAATTCCATGGGGGCTTTAGAGGTGCCTTCTCTGTAGTCCCCAAGGGGAACAAACATCTGCTTTCCCTTATAGTGCATGACTCCTGAAGACTAATGGGATTTGCTAACAGGAGAAAAATAATTTGCACCTGTCTATGCTATCTTCAGAGCATCTGGTCAATTTAAACCAATTTACATCAATATTCAAAAAGTGTGCATATTGATGTAATATTACACTTTGAAATTGGTCTATTCATTATTTATAATGGATGTTGCTATGAGTCACTTTCTTTATGGACTGGCTAGAAGGAGGTTTACTTGTTTCTGTGGACCAACAGTAGTGTGAGAATTCTGGATTTTGCTACAGATGCTTGTGAAGAATGCAGTTTCCCACTGTAAAAAAAGCTGAACGAAATGCAAATCCTGGTTCTAAATCATTTTTTTGCATACAATTTTTAACCGGGACACAAAAAAATCTTGAAATATTTTATGAAGTTAAGTTTCAAACAACATACAAACATAAGATTTCAATAGTTTGTCTTTAATTTCTCTCAACTTTGCCAGTTTCTAAGCATTTGGAATGAAACTTTACATCTGAGAGCTTTGTCCTTGCCTAAATTTCACTGGAAATCATGATTAAACAGCACATGGCCATTTTCTAGTACAAGGCTGAAAAAAACCCATTTTCCTTTCAAGTTAAAAACAAGTAAAAGAATTACAGTGGTGTTGCTGTCAAGCTTTAGTAACTCAATATGGAAAAAGTGACTTGACATTTGGCACCAGAGCAGGGCTGCATTTTGAGTGTACCATTTACCAGCAAGTATCTGTGAAACCTACTGGCATAAATTGAATCTGTAGGGCAGATCAATATGCTGGATGAAAAGTCAGTGATATGTTCTATGAAGTGTGTATTATGTCCAAGAGCAGAGGCTGTGTCATGGATGAGTTGCCAATCATTTCTTCAATGCTCTTGAACATCAGGAGTGTGTCTAATGATTCTTTGATTTTTGTTTGGTTTACTTTTTTAAATCTGAAGATACATCCATCACGAAGATAGGAAAGTCAAGTGCAGAAAAGTTAGGAAATAATAGGTTCTATGTTTATTTACAGCCTTAACAAAATACATATATATTAGGAGTGCATTTTGTTTTGTGTGCTTACAGTGTTTTGTTTTTGTGGGATATTTCTTTCCTTCAGTGTTCCTGTAAGCCTGGTGAATCATCAGGATGATTCAGAACCCTAACACACAGGGTCACTATTGAACTTAGAAGATATGGAGTGGCAAGACAGGGCACAGTAAAACTATTTTATGGTGATTGCCCTGGAACTATAGTGTGATTTTAGGCAAGTCATTGAAACTATGTTTTTTAATTGTGATCTCTGCAACTATCTAGACTTAATCAAGATCAAGTCTGGACTTGCGCTAAGGATCACGGAGATCCATGAGATCTTCCTCAAAGCACTCTTCTGACTTCCTGAAAATTTCACAGACAAAACTGCAAACAATGAACTTGACATTAAGTCTTGACTTACTCATTAGCTCTTTGTCTAGTTACTTGTCCACTTTGAGCCAAGAGTAGGAAACAATACACTGAAAAATGGAATCCCACAGCGATGTCTTGTCTTGAGCAGGATCATTACATGGATAAGTTTATTGGAATGTACTTCCAGTAGGAGACTCTGGAATTTCCCATCTCGCCAGGCCTTAATTTTACAACTCTTGAATTTTATAAGCATTGTGAAACTCAGAAGTAGCGTGGAGCTTTATAATCCAAAGGTTAAATATACTCAAGTGAATAATTTTATAATAGATTACATTTTATAGAACAATACTATTTTCCTAGGTTTTTTGGAAATTTTGTTGGGTTTTTTTTTCAAAAGTAGGAGAATTATTACCTTCTTTTTTTCACTCTTTAATAGTTTTCTCATTTAAGTCTGGACACCATGTGGGATGTCCTTTTTTCATTTGTTTGGTGCCATTCACAGTTGGTCGTTCTGATCCTTTCTCCTTCCAAAAACTTTCAACTACCCAACAGCTGTAGTATTCATTTTCTGATTGAAAGGTCACAGCTTCTGCTCTGCAGTGTTAAACAATGTCATTGTAGAAGAATGTCAAGAGAAGGCCAGTGAAGAGAAGGTGAAAATAGTGGAGACAGGAAGATGAGGAAACCGGTGTCTGCCACAGACTGGGGCCTTCTCAGTGTGCCTGGAAACTAATGGAACAGTGACAGGCAGTGAAGAACTGCAGTCTTGGGCAGTCCCCCCATTTCCATAAAGACTGTTGATTCTGTAAAAATAAGGACTTAGCTTAAGGCGCACTGGCCTTCCTACCTGCTGACCTTGTCTCCCTTTGTGTGAACAGCTGTTTTGTTGCTTGTTATTTATCTGCATTTCAACTGATTCTCAACTTGCTTTGAATTTTTCCATTACTAGTTAGAAAGTGTACTCACTGAAGCATATGGTGAAATCTCATTTTTGGCAGTTACTTGGACACTTTCAATAGTCCTCCTTAGCTGTTCACTACATAAGCATGATCATCCCATTATGAAGAGCTCTGGCAGGTTACAATAGGTACTACCTTTTATTCATGCCTGCCAAGCCTGTTCACTCAGCAGCAGGTGACATTTCCAAGACAGTCTGAACAAGTCTCACCGTTAGGCAGCATCTTGCTGATTCTCTTATTATAGCAAGATCTGATTTCCTTCATTCAAATATGCCAGTACTGGCAATAACTTCAGACTTTCTAAACTGGCTTTCAAGCCCAAGTAGAATTGGTTAGATTGCTTAAATAAAGAGCAATTTTTAAAAATCCTCAAATAAACAAAAAAACCCCCACTCCCCTCAAAAAAAAAAAAAATCCACCAAAAATACCACCAAAAAGCCCCCCTCCAAACAAAATCTTCCTTCAACTAATTCAAATACAGGACTTTCTTTTTCATTTGTGGGTTTTCATGGAGGGCTCAGGAGTTTGGATACTCCTGTGAACACACTCCTGTGAAATACTGTATCCCACTTCTTTCATAGGCTTGAGACTGACTGTGTGGCATTAGCCTTTTTCACTTTTTAATGTTGCATCCAAATTCTATTCAAATATCTATTTGCAAATAGCTAGATGCTAAAGTAACTGAAAATGCATAAGCTTCTCATAATATTCAATCCACAAACTTTTTGCAAAGAATAAAAAAACAGTAGCAGACCATTTATCTGAAGGCTGTCCAAAATTTTTAATTTATTTTCTAGATTTTTTGCATGTGTATCTAGAAATTAGTGACCAATTGTTTGTAAAAAAAATTGTGCATTTTAAAGACATTCAATTTTTAAACTTAATTTTTTTTTTTTTGTGACCGGGCTATGGTTATGCAGATATTCATAAACATGTCTGGCAATAAAATTTAATGCTTTTCTTTCCCAGAATATTTCAGAATTCATTCATTTCTGCTTCTCCCTTTGCTTACACCATAATGGTCCTCTGTTTACTACTAGTTCATAGAAATTGTTTAAAATGAATTAACTGGCCAAGATATCTACAGCCAGAATATTCATCTTTCTTTTTGTCATACCCACTTATATTCCCAGTAACCTGAGAAGGATGGCATTTTCAGTTGTATTGCTAATAAAGGCTATATCTTTGCTTGGTCTTCTTTGATTTATGCCGTTCCTTGCTTTGCTTTCTGAACAGAGAAAAGAATACCGAACTTTAAATTAATGGCTTGAGTTTTAATTTGAATTACTTTCTGATATGATACATTAATTCTCATCACCAACTGTGGTGTCATAAGGCTTCAGAAGTGATTCAGGTG
The DNA here is from genome assembly GCF_028769735.1 of Zonotrichia leucophrys gambelii. Classification (NCBI taxonomy): domain Eukaryota; kingdom Metazoa; phylum Chordata; class Aves; order Passeriformes; family Passerellidae; genus Zonotrichia; species Zonotrichia leucophrys. The sequence continues at coordinate 20,175,287 of NC_088170.1, read as the reverse complement.
AAGCTAGAGAGTCTTATACCTTGCTGAGGTCTGGTGCTATAGAATTAAATAATTATTTTCACCTGCTTTGCAATCTGAAGACACTTTAATTTTTCTGCTGGCAGGAAATGATGAGGGCAGGAATGCACTCAAAGCTTTTAGTTCCTTGTAATTAAGATGTATTGGTACTGCTGAGCAGATCTCTCTATACACTATCTGGTTTTGGACGTATTTCTGTTACACCGCTATTCGCTTGTCCCCTGCAACACTGTGGTTGATGACAGTACAATGATTCCTTGCACATTTGTATTTGGTATAGCTGAAAACTATGTGGCCTACATTTGTTCTTAAGGCAGATTTCTACACAAAGGTGGTAGAGAATAGTCTGAAATGGGATAGTAAGGTTCTATATTGTATCACACACAATATTATATTTTTCAGAACAAGTCTCTCCTACTTCACCATCTTGGCATAACTTTCAGTAAAAACCTTGGAAGAACTGTAATGAGCAGGTATGAAACAATGCATGGGACTCAATTACACTCAGTATAAACTAAAACACTGATACTTACCATCTTCTAAGTCACATTTGCTCAAAAAAATATTAAAATGAGCAAAAACTTAACATGACACGGTTATTTCTTTATGAATATCCTATTGGCACTCAGAAATCTGATATAAAATATCTCATTATCTCTATTCATAGAATAGTTTATGAACTTGTTTACCACAGAGAATGAAGAGGTTTCTTGTAAAATTTGTCCTAATTTAAGTGAATGCTAGTGATGAAAAATTAAATTATATTTACTACTAAATCCTCCTTCTTTCCTCACAGGTTTACAAAAATGAAAGCAGCTGGGAAAAGAAAATAAATTGACATGCAGCATGCAAAAACCTGCAATATAAACCAATTTCTGGAACACAACAGTTTTCCCAGATATTTACAGTTTAAACTTCACTGTAAGATACTCCCTGGAATGTCAGTGGTCCCACAATCTCAAAAGGATCTCCTGCTTTAGATTGAGTTTTGCCAAGATACAAGTACTATGATGCACTTGTTCGTATTTCCAGGGAACTGTTTAAATTCTCAACAGTCCTCCAATGATTTTAAAGTACTTAATATCTTTAATAAGAAAATTCAATATGTGACTCAACTTTTAAATTGTGAGCATACCATTTACTTGAGGGAAACTTGAATTTTGCTAAAAGAAAATAGAAGATTTAGATAAATGTTAAATACTTTCAGTGCCACCTATTGGCTGATAATTTTTTTCAAATGAGTATCAGCTTCATAATTGCGGACAAAGTGAGGAAGGGCTACTTATAGCAATATTTCTCATTTGTACTGAAGTTAAAACCAGCATCAGAATCTATAATCATATTTGAAGACATTATTTCATCTCAAAGAATTTAGTCTTACCACTTTTTTTTTTTCTTTTTAGAGAACAACAAATCTTGTGGGATGCTTCAGACATATTATGATGTTATCAAACTTCTAGGGCATTTAGAGAATAAGTATGGTGGTGGGAGACATAATAAGAGGTCAGGAATAGATTAAAACTTCCATTTTTAGCCTGAAAAGGGAGTTTTATTTGTCTGAACATATCATCTAACACAATTAACTTTTCTTTAAAACTTCAAGCCAAAGATACTCTTAATTGCATCTCAGATTCCATTTGAGGAATATGCTGAGTTCTGTGGCATCTCTCAGCATTTGGTCATGTCCTAAACTTGTCTAAGTGCATTAACATGCTTTGAAAATTGCTCTTGATCATAGTGCCCTGTCTCAGACTTAGTATTCCACACAGCTCTTTGTTCATATTTGCTGAAACTTTTCTAAGAAGAGTCAGCTTATCTCTTTGATAAGCTAGATATTTTAGATCAGCTGCTTGGGAAAAGAGCAGAGCCATACCTGTGGCCAGAGAGGCCAACTACTGCAAACTGACAACGGCCAGTCCTGTCCTGGGAGAAGGAATTTATCTAACTACCTGAGAGTCTGCAGCCTACTTAAAGTGAGACTTTAAGTTCCTTCTGTAGTCTAAGATAATGTCTCCACGTTGGCAACTTGGAGAGAAATCCTTGTTATAGGACAATGAACCGAAACAGTAAAGTATTTTTACAAGGTGCCTGTCCTCTATCAGGGGCTATACAGGGAATGCAGGTGACCATCAATTTAACACTAAAACTTTTTTAGGAGGCTGACATTTTGAAATTAATCTTACCCTTTCTGTCAAACTTTTTAACTTTGAACAGGTCCTTTGTGAGCATTTTCAATTGTCTCAGTGTTTTTAGAAAAAAACCCAAATTGTCAGGCATAGGTTACAAAAATAATCTTGGGATAATGTCCCCAGCTGGGGGCAGGCAGGGCAGGACCTTTCTGGTTGAGGTCCCACGAATCATGGAACTGGCCCTGGCTGTTGAGGTTCACCCTGTCTGGCCCGTGGGCAGTCTCCACCATTCCTGTCCTCATAGTGCACTGACACTGTCAACATTTTGGCATTGATTTAATCCGTCCTTTCAGGTCTTTTGTACTCCTGGCATTAATTTTTTGCTTCTCTTTATGCTCTCTCTGAATCAGACTGCCCTTTTTTGGCACTGAAATGCAGCTAAGCAGCCTGAAGGCTATGAACTTTCGGCCACAGACTCAGAAGCCATGACAGAGGCTGAGTCAACAAAATGACTCAAGGCCTGAAATACATTTGAAAAAAGAAAAAATAATCTGTCCCATAGGATTTTAGATAAATTAGGTTTAACGAATGACAACAAATCCTCAGCCAAAGCAGAAAAAACCCAGCATAGGATCAGTTGTTTTTTTCAGGTTAATATGGTGAAAATAACATGAACTCCAGTGCTGACTTCTATCCATTGGTGAGGGAAGAATTGAAAAATGCAATAATTATTTAATGACAGAACAAATGTCTGACTCAGTGTTCCTCTGAATCCCAGCTTACTACACTGGTAGTTTAATTCCCATTTCCAAACCTGATGCTATATAGGCTGAACCAGGAATGACCCTTAGCTGTAGAAGATTATTTCCTGGCTAGGGGCAAAATCATGTGAGAACATCTAATCTTGTGAGGACTATAAAAATAAGTATGGAAGCTGATTTTCAATACTTCTGGTGTTAGAAGCTTTACATGAGTCACAAGATTTTGGTACTGTCATACCCAAACAAAATTTACATTCTAACTAGTCCTCTGGATAAAACTAAATGAGGACTTGGAATGCTCTTTTTTAACAGAAAAAAATCCACTCAACTTAACATAAGTTTTTTTAATTAATGTTTTGATTCTTAATAGATTAATTTATTTAACTTAATTGGTCTCTAATTTCCAAAACAGTACAATTTTTCACATTAAATTTTCAAGCACATATATATCTGGGAATAAATCTTTTTTGAGAGTAGCCTCTGGCATCATTCTCACTTTGGTACTTCCCTTTTCCAAATGAATAGAAATCATGTAAAACTTACCTATCAGGTGGGTTCTTTATAATTTTTGAATGTTTATATCATTTGACTTAGAAAAACGTTCCTCCTCTCCCATATTCAAATAATTTTCTAAGTGAAAAACTTGTCATTACTATGATTAATCTCAACTGATGACAGTTGAGACTGCACAATTAAATACACTTTAATACCCTGCACAATTAAATTGTCACTCTAAAAAAAACCCCTTTTAACAGAGGTCATGATACTTGGGATACAGGGGTCATGATATTTCTTGGGTCATGACACTTATTCAAGTGTTATAGAATTCATAATAAATTATCTCCATATGTTATCAACTATATTCATGTCAAAGACATAGGTCCCAACTGTGTTGATTTAAAATTTCTATGAAAAATGTTTAGTAGGGTCAGTCCCTTGAGAGCACAGTATCAGTATAACTGCAGCATTAATTTGCTGTCACCAAGACTGCCTAAACAAAGTGGTTCTGGGTTTGTCTCACTACAAAGTATGTAGGTACAGTTCCCTCTTTGTTAAAGATCTTTCAAACAACCAGTGTGCTGCTTGGATGTAAAGTAATGAAAATTGAGTATGACTCTTTTATACACACCAAGCTGTTAATTCTTTGTTCTCCCTGCAGTTATTCACAAAGATTATTGCTAAAAAATTAGGCTCAACTGCAGTGGAATGTCATGAGGGAAAAAAAGAAAAGTGTGGGTTTATATTGCTGAAGATTCATATCTATGGAATAACCTGTATGAGTCTTATGATTCCATGCATTTTAGATCTCAGTTGTGGCTCCTTTCCAGAAACTATGATTCTGAGTCAGGTACTTGTTCTGTATCCAGAACAATGTCATAGAATCATAACATGTCACTGAATGGCCTGGGTTGGAAAGGACTTTAAAGATTATTCAGTTACAGCTCCCTTGCCATGGATGCCATTAATAAACAGCCTATGACTTTTTATTAATTAGAGAAAATTAATTTTGTATTGGTTCCTGAATGTTTTATAAGAGATGAGTTGGAATTCCAAGTCTCCAGAATTTCGAAAGTGCATAAAAAGCAGACTGGACTTATCTTGAGAGGGTTATTTTAGTTTTCTTAATTTTTAAAAATAACTAGATTATGGGGTTTAGGTGAAAATGTTATAGCGTTATTTCTGTTTTAAGCCAGCTGAAAGCAAACTCTTTGTTGACAAGTCAATTTATTTGTTTTAGCTTAAGACATTGTAGTCCAGAATTATGTTCCCTGGATACCCTTCATGGGATGTTGTTGCTTCTTTAATTATATCCTGAAAAGAGGTGAGAAAAAGAAGAATCTTAGTCATCTTTCATAAAACAGCTAATAACAAAGTTTCACGGTATCTAAATTGTTGACTACAATTTTAAAATTATGTTAGGAAAAAATTCAAATGCACAACTGTTTCTGGACAGCTTGATTTTTATGTTCCACAGCTGTGTGGCCTCTATTTTTGTCTAAAGATTTATGCTGTAGAATTTCAAAATACACAAGATTTCAGGTTGAGGGGATCCAATCTGATGATGCATTCTGAGAATGGTACAGGTTCTTTAATTGTTGTTTAAAAAGCCTTCTCAGTCATCTTCTGAGTACCAACAGAGTGACTAGATTCCTGTTACTGCTGAAGCATCAGGTTGCTTAGTGTTTGTACCTCATAGTGTCACTAGGATAATGTACCATTTGACATGGCCACACATCTTTAAGTAGCATTTTTTTTTGTTATTTTAATAGTAGCCTGTTTTTCCATGAAAGATTAATAATACTTACTGTTCTCAAGTGAAAAAAGAAAAATCCCTAAACCCTTAGAGCAACTAGATTGGCAGCTCGATTAGTCAATTAATTTCCAGCATCATTTCCACTGTGATGGTGCTCTCGTGGGACTTGACTTTCTTTTAGGCCTGATTCTGGACTGAAAAAGGATAACGTTAATTTTATTAATTTGTGTGACACAGATTACTCCTGAAAATTCTCACTAGCCGTGCCTTGTTGATGGAAATATACTCTTCTTGGGACTTTTTTTGAAATGTATCTTGACGTATTGATTTAGCAGCTGAAAAGGACATGAAAGGAAACTCAGTGAAAGTAAAAGAAATAAATATGTATTAAGCACAAATGTGGTTTCTACCTGAATATATGCATAATATTTTAATGTTTTTCAGTGTTTTCTATATAACACTCTAACATTGTCCTGTCATTAATTCAAAGAAACCCAGAGCAAACAGCTTCAAGACAAATAGCAGTATCATTGCATAAGACCAACCACATATAACTAAATTTTAGCTGCCTTAAAGTCAAATATCTCATCTAAACTGCTCAATTGTTCTCACCATTCTGTGCTTGTGTAGAGAGCAGTTCAGCCAGAGTTTGAGTGAACTGACACCAGGACTTACCTGTTTGCCAGTCTCTATTTGTGCTTGCCCATCATTTGAGGCTAGGTGAGATGGAGTGCCTTTCCCTCATCTTCTCTACTGTCACTTCAAAGTTATTTGAATGCAGTGAGTATAGGAGAAATGCATGTGCCAACCTTTTTTTATAATATATTTTGTGAGTAAACATTTCACAGTTCTATCTTTTTCTGATATTAGTCATTATTTCCATTTTTTCGTTACTATCCCTAAAATCACTAATATTTTTAATATTTTCAATTGAAATAAAACCCTTTTAATATTGTAAATCAGAACTTTATTTCCCTGTAAAGGTGAAAGAAATGCACAAACTGCTACACATTAACATTTTTATCAAATAATTGAAAATAAAATATATTTTTCTTAATATAAATATAGCAAAAAGATAATTACTGTTCTTTTTTAGTTGACAATTTAATCCCTTGTAGACTAATTCCTCTACCTAAATAGATGCACAATGACATGTTTGGGAATAAGTCTTTTATCCTGGAGCCAGTGAGGGAGCTTTTACTGCGAAAGCTGTGATGATTAGTGAAGTACAGCTTGACTCTTTCCAATTTTTGCAACATCTTGTAAAATAAAGGAAGATTTATTTTATATTTACATATATTCTTTGTAATTATTTCATCAACCAAGTCAAAATTTTACAAATAAAAAACATTTGTAGTTTCATTATGCATTGTTTGAGGCTGAAAAGACATTTGATTACCATAATTGAGTAATGGATATTAGCTACTGTGATAATCAAAATAAACACAGAGCAGTAATACAGCATCTTTTCATAGTCCTTTTCCAAATTATATAATCCATGTACAAGCTGCACATGAATAATAGGCTAAGGTTAAGCAAACAAGCCTTTAATGATCAACAATGGTAAAGTCAAGAGCTTTCTTCCAGATATATGCCTCAAAGAGGAACAGACCTCTTTAACTTAGAGGCTAAACATCAGGTTAAGTCAATATTAAATATTTCTTGTCTCAGTCTTCTGCAGTCCCTGAAAAAAATATTTTTTTTAAAGGTTTATAAGCTTAACTTGTCCACTACCATTCTACATGGCGTTCAACAGAATCGTTTCACATACTCAAGAGATGCTTCTTTCCAGAGGTGTGATTAGTGTTGAAGTGTGCCTGGCCTTGTACACAAATGTGAAAAATACAGTTATGTCAATCTGACACTTTGCATTAGAAAAAATGACTTACCTAAAATGGTGTTTGCTGCACTATTTTCATATGTCCATTTTTTTCTCTTTTTATTTCTGATTAAATTGCAGTATCAAAATGCCCCAGTAAGGAATTCCATTGAAATGAACCAATATAAATTTTTCTTTTTCCAAGACTTTTTTTGTAAGAAGCTTGTATATTTTATGCATTTTTAAATAATGAGTAAAAGTGTAGCAATGATGTTAATAATTTTTGTTACCCAGAAACACATTTTCTGATAATGCTCTGTCTCTTCCAGTGCTGTTCAAAACAGATAAAATGTTTCTTCCATTATAGATGAGATCGTGAATCCATTGCAGAAAGTGGGAATGTTGTGACCCTCACTTGGGCAGGCATTTCAAAAGGAGGTTGTCGAATTTCTGTCTCCAAGGCAGACATCAGACACCAAGTTACTATAGAAGTAAAATTTTATGCAGGCTGAGTCTTAATTGAGGGAGCTGAGTAAGGTTTAATTCCAGAAATCTGGATAATGAGTAGGGAATAATTTTTAATATTCAAAGTTCCAATACCAATGATTTGAATATTTGTGGTGCTTGAAGGATATAATGAAATTGTACTCCTATTGTTTGTTTTATACCACATGGCTATGACTATGGAGAAATACTTTTAATTTAGTCTTGTTTCCATGTTAGCAGTATCTCTTTCCTTATTAAGTTTAGTGAAGATTTATAACATGCATAACCATTTTTCATATATAAAGCTGGAACACTCATTTCTATAAGAGACACTGTATTACGTAGTCTGTGGTACAAATAAGCCTTATTAGAGATGCGTAGGTAATTGTAGTCTTCTGCTGAATTTATGCAAACTAACAGCCTATATAGAATGAGAAGAGACAAGGCCATTTATTGTCTCCAATACTTTTGACCCTTCTCCATTTCAGAAGTGGCATAATCCATTTTCAGGAAGGCCATTTATTGTCTCCAATACTTCTTTTGACCCTTTTCCATTAGAAGTGACATAATCTTGTACCTAATCTCACTGACCAAAGTATTTAAATCCATTGGACTTTGGGGCTGATAAAAATCCTAGGGAGACACAATATCTTCAATGTACCAATGTAAAATAAAGGACAAGATTTCAGGGGTTTTCCACTGTGAAACTGAATCAGCCATTAAACAAAAAGAATATGTCTATGTCCTCTGAGCTAGGTACATTCAAATATTGCTATTTTCTCGAGTCTAGTTTTTGGGAAGCAGGTAAAAAGATAAATGTCAATTGATTTCCCCCAAATGATTTAAGGAATAACCTACTTGTTTTCATGTATCCAAACACCTCCAGACAGTAGATAATAATACAGTATTGATGCTTGGTAAAGTTCCAGAACACCTTAAAATGCATCAACCATTTCAATTTGTGTAACATTTTCTGCCTGTTTGGACACCTCGGTGTTAATTTAATCATGAAAACTATTAATTCCTATATGGGGTTGTTCTTAATATGTATTTTCACTTTAATCTCAGAAAGGCAGAAAAAAAAAAAGGCTTTAGTTTCTTTAAGAACTTAGAGAAGTGGCAGATAATCTGTAATTTGAAAAAAGAATATTTGGATGGAAAAAAGTGGTAAAGTGTTGCCCTTACTTTTCTGATTCCAGTTTAGGATTTGGAGGTTTTTTATGACATTCAAAATGAAAATATGCACTTTCTGGCAGTAGGTGTTTCTGGCAGTAGGTGTTTCTGGCATTATGCTGTACTGGACTCCTTGTAGAAGTGTAATTAAGGAGGAATTTGAAGAAGAAGAAGCTTCTCAAGCTGATTCTCAATGCTAATAATTGAAGAAGATAATGAAAATGTTTCCAAGTGTAGGTATAGCTTTTTGATCTTAATAATTCTAGGTGCACTTGGTCATATTGGTGTATTTGAGGAGATATTTGTCAGAAGTCACTTACACTATGCAAGGTTTAGCATCAGGACATTTTGCAGTTTTGTGGCTAAATCTTAAATAAGTTTGAAAAATAAAACATTGGCTTGTTCTGTTTCTTGTCTATTGCACACTACTGTTGCATACATTTTGAGGAATGTAGCTTCATAATCAACAGATCTTTCCTGAGTGCGCAATAAAATATTTTTCTCAAATTCCCAAACTAAATAATGATTCTTGTGAAGCCCACGCACACAAGAACTTTTGTCATGGATATTAGACGGTAATACAGAATTTATGGTTTTTCTGTCACAGTGCTTTCAATACAGCACTTCTTCCATGAAGGATCTTTTAGTCAGACTAATTCAGCTCTGCCCATGTCTGCTGTCCAATACATTATAACTCCCCTTGACAGAGGTGTGTGTTCTAATGCCCAAACTTGGTCATCTTCCTTTTCTGTTCAGTAACTGAAACCTGACACACTTTACATGTTTTCAATGTCATTAACTGCTGTTTTAATTCTACATAATGAGTGGGTCATTTAAGATATATCTTTTTACAAGGCTGATTATTTTAAAATAAATTTAAATATCTTACAATACACAGTATCTTTCCAAAACACTTGGGATTAATGAAGGATCTTAGCCTAACTGGCAGTTTTGGTTATTTGATCTCTATATTAGGTATCAGAAATATCTATGTCAGGCTCCTGAGTGCACCAAGGTACTGACAGTGCCCTGGCCAGTCTGGGTGGCCTTTACCTATTCAGCCTCTTCTCTCTGACTTGAGGGCTGCATCAGTCTCAGGCTCTTGCCCTTCTTGGTCCTTTCTGTGTTATGTGGTAGGTTTGCTGCCCCTGCAGCAACTGTCAATGCATCTCTTCTGTGCTGCATGTTAGCACAGAATGAGACTTTCCTTTCCACCCAAAGATGGGTGTACGCCCTGAGGAGGGCTGAAATTCAGAGTCCTGCAAGGGGGATCCACTTCTGAGGGGTAGTTATTAAGGCCCAAGTCTCTTCTGAGGTTGTTTTCTTTTTCAGTCTAGTATATATTGTGACTGTTCAGCAACTAATATTTTAGCTTGTTCTATGTCACTAGAACTCTCTTTCTGAACCATTCAGTATTCAGTATACTCTTCCAGTGAGTAAGGGGTGGAAATTGATTTCTATCCTGACTAAGAGTATTTAATCTCCTCACCATTACGTGCCCTAAAAGCCGCCAGCAGAAGTGGGTGGAGAGGTATCTTCTTTTTTGTGTAGCATTAAACAAAATAGGAAAAAAAAGAACCTGTTTCATATACAATACTAAAATTATTTTATGCGGTAAATTAACCTGAATATTAAATACTGCACTACACAGTTTTCCATTGAGAAAGTCTGTGAATCAGTTGTATAATTCCCAAGCTTAAGTTCGTCTCATTGTCCTTCAGCTTCTCTTTTCTTTGCAATATTATTTCACACTAAACCATGAAAATGTTAGGAATCATGGACTGTTCTCTCATTTTTCCCAAAGCCTAACAGTACTAGAGGAAGATGACAATTGTGCATGCCTATTTCTCACCTTAAAAGTTGAAATAATTGGGGCCATTATTCAGGTTTCTCTTCTCTTCCTTCTGAACACTGGTCATTTGGCAGTGTTTACACGCATCATGACTTGAGTGCCAAGAAAGGATCTGTAGCTGTCGCTGAATTCAACTGCTTTCACTGTGCTTCTGCTTATGATGGATCACATTCAGAAAAGTAGAGGCAATGAGTTATGCTATTCACAGAGGGATTTAAAATACAAATATATTTGGTTACTTGCTGACCCTCCCGAGGGCACTGTAATGGTGACGAAGAATTAATAGAGAGGAACATCCTTCAGCAAAGTGAAAGACAGAAATGAGTGCTTTTCCATCACCAAAAGCCATGCTATTGTGCAGGAGGTTAGCTTATAAAATGATTCCTTGAAGAAAATAAGTTCTTCTTCTATTGAAGAATAAAGCCTATGGATTTTTGTTTTCACTGTGTTCTTAGTGACAAGGGAAAATCCTACATCAGAATTTGCTACCCAAATTTGTCCTAGTGTGAGGTAACTTCATACTGCAGGTCTAATAGCAGCCCCCCAAAGAAAACTTCTTTTCAAAATGCTACATAAGTTCTCAAAGATGTCTTTATTCTTGTGGCCAAAAAATGAAAGTTAACCATGATCAGGCTACAAAATACTTAAGAATTTGTAGACCTGTGTCATGGTTTGACCAGGAAGGAGTGGGAATTCTGGGAAGCTGTGGTCAAACCAATGAAGGTTTTGGGTTTCATACTGACACCTGGTGTAGCCAGTGGGGTTTAGACACACCTCCGAGAATACACAGGGGTTAAAAGCAGGGCACTGCCCTGGCACTTCTTCTTTTGGACATCGTCGGGCGAAGAGGTCAGATCTCTTCCCCGCCCAGCCCGCTGCTGCTGGGAGGGGGAGGGGCCGCCATGCGGGAGGCCTGGGGCCTGGACAGAGGTGGGGGTTGAGGGGGCTTTCAAGGATGGAAGGGTGGGGGAGCCCCAAGAGACATTGAGACATCGGGCAGCCAGCCCCCCCCCCCCCCCCCCCCCCCCCCCCCCCCCCCTTCCCTCCAGGAGAGAGAGAGAGAGCCGGCGGCACCGAATGTGATGGCAGCCAGCCAGGAGGAGAAGGGGGGAGGGAGCCCGGCCGGCCGCAGCAGCAGCACGTGTGGGAGTATCATCTCGTCCCAGGACAGACAGAGACTGAAAACTTTTAACCCTTTCTTGCATGATTGGGGCCTTGCAAAAATGCTAATCCTCCTCGAAGCTGAATAAGAAGGGAGATGAGAGATGAGATAAGATAAGGACCTGGCCCGGAGAATGTGGAGATGATTGGATGGGGAGAGATGATTTGGAGTGGCCTTTTGGCTGGACTTTTCTCGTGGCTATGGACTCAGTTGTTCCTGTGACACAGACTGCATTTAGGGGGAGGCAGTGCCTCAAAACCAGGAGGGTTCATCGTGAGGACCCCCGGCCCCAGGGGGTTGGAAAAATATAGGGGGGACAGAGGTCCCAAAAGCAGAGACTGTGCCTTTTTGGAGTGAGACAAGGCATCCTTGAAAGACAACCCTAAAAGCAGCTCTAGTCCATGCCGTCAGTAGTGAGAGCACTGGGCATGGAAGGACGATGTCACAAGCGGCAGAAGGACTTTTTTTCTTCCGGGCAGTGCCGAAGTAACAGAGAAGCACACGAAGTTTCAGTGTGTTTCCAGGAGAAGCCTATAGAACGAGAAAGACTCCTTTCCTCTTCATGAACTGATGTTTGAGTATACTAAAGTGTCGTGCCGAGCTGAGCAGTTGTTTTGGGAGAATGTATTAGATTGAGAAAGTCAGGTGGTGGGGGAGGAGGAAAATGGTTTTTTTGTAAGGTTTTCAATTCTTTTCTTTTTTTTTCCTTATAGTCCCTCCCTATTTTCCTGTAGTTTAAGTAATAAAGTAGTCTTTATGTTTAAGTTAGAGCCTGTTTTGCTTATTCCTGGTCACATCTCACAGCAGACACCAGAGTGAAGCATTTTCATGGGGGGCACTAGCTCTGTGCCAAGCTCAAACCATGACAACCTGGAACTGAATGTCAGGAGAATCCTATGAATTCAAAAATAGGTATCATTAATATAATTCCTAAAATGCTGAATATCTTTAGCCTTAAATAACAAAAAACAGTTGTTTGTATATATACAGTATTTTGATCCTGGATTACAGTGAGGGAAAAAAAGAAAGAAAGAATTATTTTCCAATATAAGATTATCACCAGGTCTATTTTAAAATGAACTCTAGTTCTTAATACCCTGGAATAGGTATCACTGTCTCGTACAAAGTTAGCATTAGTTCTGAAGTTTGTTTTTTTAATGTGTCTATAAAATCAGTTAGAAATTTGACAGCTGTATGCATGCAAAATTATGTGAAAATCGATTATATAGGGGAATTGCTTCAAGCATGCTTTGACATATTTTTTTCTATCCCAAGAAGCATGTCATCAAAATTATATGTTATGATATAATTGTATCTATTTATGTTATATATTTATGAAATTTTCATATTGTAGAAGGTTTTTTCAGTGCAGAAAATCAAAGTAAATAAAGAAATAGCTCTTTCCCAAGAAATGAAAAGGAGTCCTGGGGATTCAGAACTGTCTGAATTTTGGAAAGTTATCATTAGTATAGCCTTTTGTCCAAAGTGGAACATCATTCTTAAAAATTACCTAGGTATGTTCGTCTGAATGTGCCTTACTAAGAAAAAAGAATGGCGTATCATGTCTTCTGGTCTCAGGCAATTTATGAGATCATACAACCAGTAGAAAGGATCACACAAGTTTCTTAATTTTCTTCTTTCTCTTAAAAGACACAGAGTAAAATAAGGTCTTATGTGAGGTAGAATAAATTTACAGTTATATTAGTTGCATTATGTGGATGATATTTTGCAGATGGCCGCAGAGTACACCCGCATCCATTAGCAAAATCTGTGAAAAAATGCTTATTTAGGGACAATATAACACTTATACCACATAGGAAGTCATATTGGTTTAATGTGATATATTGCAGGTATATATGGTTTACTTCAAGACACAAACAAGGACTACGTTATCCCTTGGTGTCACAGGGAGCACATATGTAGGCAGGACTTGTGTCAATCTTCTACAGTAATCTGTTCCCAAGCAGGATTTTATGTGGCTATGTTGCCACAGCCCCAGTTTGAACATGGCTGGAACATTTCCCAGATGAGAGGAAAAGAATGTCATAACCAGAATTATGATCTGCCTAGCAGACACAAAAATAATTGTACACAAGTGTATACATGTGAGGCCTTTACTAGGTCCAGATTTTGTCTCAGTTATTTATATAAATGCCAGATCTATGGCCAGGCAGTGTTGGTGTCTGCTGGGTATTCCCCCCATCCCACTTAAAGTGCCATCTGCTGTTTCAGATATCTGCCAAGTATATGGATTAAGTCTGCTGTTTCCCATTTATGTCACGTTATTAATAATGGTAATGAATGTTTGCTAAATGATAGTTGCACAGACTGTAGTTGTAAAATTCATGTTCACACATTCTTGTCCTTTGTCTTATTTGTCTTATGAGTGCCAGAACTCTGGACGTACTTTTCCATTCTCAAATATTTATTTTTCCTAATGATCCCTTCTAATGTCCCACATATCATAGCTCTTTAGAAAATATTACTCCCTGACTCCATAAACTGACTGCATGTACAAACCCATGTATTTTCCACTTTTGCAGGCAGTGAGTACAGAAATATAGCAGGTTCCCCTGTACAGTTCCCCTGTTTCTCGTATAATTTGAAGGAGCCCTTCTTTTCACAATCCCAATAGTAAAGACAGTAAGAAAAGAGACCTTCTCCATAACTGCCCTGATGTCCAAATTTTTAAGCCATTGTGATGAACAGTGTGCAGCATATTTTGATATTTGAAAATAGGATAAAATGCAATTAATTTAATTTTTAAAAGCCTCACTCACACGATAATATTATCCCCCCTTTCAGTAGATCTTCCTTTTAAATTCCTGAGCTCTGAATACTCTTGCACCTATAACGTAAATGAAAGAAGTTTCAAAGGGACATTCCATGTGTAATTGTTTTTATATGTAATTCAGTTTAATTGTAACTTAGGATACTTATGACAGTTGCATGATATACACTTCACATATTTATGGTGATTATTTTTCAACTGAAATCTGGTATCAGACTTTTGTAATGGGACAGTGCAGAGTAATCAGAAGTAATCATGTCTTTCCCATCAGAACTGTCTCTCCCAGTGTTTCCAAGTGTGTATAAAAAGCCACTTAATCACTAACTCTAATATGTTTGTTGGCAATTTCATTTTTTGTTTCACCTTGAGAACTACAGTGAGGTCAACCTACTTGAGTACAGCTTTATACTCTGCTATAATAACTTGAATATTTTTAAACCTACATACATATGAGGTCAGTGCAAACTGTAAATATGTCTGTCATTGGACCAATACTCTTGATTTTGTCCTTGTTTTCTGACAGTTCTAGTAGCTTGTAATAAACTTTTGAACAGGATTTAGTAGCTAAAGCAGACTTCACTAAGACCAGGTCCCTAAAATAAAAACCTCAGAAATGAAAAATGTTGGTCAACTTCTGCTTAGCCTTGGAGGTGTCACAGGTTCATGAAAGATTTTCTTTTCACATTCAGGGCTTTGAAGTATTCAGGAAATTATCAGCAAGTTATCCAGCCATTTAGGGTTTTCCACAGTTTTACCTAGTGGGCTTTAATCTAGTAGCTCTTCCCAGGGCATGTCTTGTGCACTTCAAGATGGAATCATGGAATCATCTGAGTTGGAAAGGACCTTAAATATCATCCTCGACTTCTATGTTTAACCTCTTCCATTGCCTCACCACCCTTACAGTAAAGATTTTTTCCTAATATTTAATCCAAATCTCTCCTCTTTTAGCTTAAAATTATTTCCTCCTTTCCTATCGCAATCTGCCCTTGTAAAATGCCATGAGAGGACACTGCACAGATGGAGGGATATGCATTTGGCCAGACTATCTGAATTCACATTCCTTTTTTGACCTCATTGTGGGTTGCCCTGTTTCACAGGAAACTACCTGTGAAAGAGGGGGTTTTGTTGAAAGCAAAATACTGAAAAATATCACCATATCCCAGAAGAGGAAACACGAGGATAAAAGTCATGATCTTCTTCCCTTTGCTCTTTTCCCTGTGTTCCTGTTTTTCCAAGGCAGCACACCCTGGCAGAAGGTGGAGGAGGGAATGAACACCACAAAACAACAACAAGACAACGAGCGTTGGTGCAGAAGCCACAGAAGGCAGAAATCTAACTCTCTCTCACCAACTAAAAACCAGGCTGCAAGTGTGAGACCCCCACTGGCCTTGATGAAAGGCTGTACTTTTACCCCCAGGATAATGAGAATTTTTCCATGTATTCGAGGGGGACAATGAGGGTCAATGACTTGTCTTTGGCTTTCTTGTTGAGCAGCGCTCAGTGACAGCTGCTGGTGATTGCATGCTGCTGGGTCCCCTCTCACTGCATGTCTGTCTTAAACTTTTTCCTAAGGCACCAGGACTCCCTTCAGGATCTGCTGAGGGGAATAAATGCCTAATGTGGGACTCCAAATCACATCTTCAATCTGGCATTTTTACTTTGAGTATTTTTCTCGTAAGGGATGTTTACAAACTGGCACAATGCCCCGACATTCCTTTCCTCTTTTCTTTTAAACAAATAGAAACAATAGAAACAATGTATGTGACTTATTCAAGTTACAATAAGTAAAATAATAAAGGTGGTCTAGCTTTTTTCTGTCTGTTTCTCTGCACACAAATATTTTTGGGTGCTGTTTTTCAATGCATGACTTCTTTCAGACCACTAAAGAGTAATATAAAACAACTTAGTCTCCAAAGGGAAAAAAAAAAACATATATTGTACTTAATCCTGAACCTTTAAGACAGCTGAAGAATATAAAAAATTGATTAGTGTCCAAATAAAAAATTATACACATATCATACTTAATTTTGAGTCATTAAAAAGCATTAAAATTTAGATTTAGAATATGGGTCTTGTTTCTAATTTTGGATAATGACAATTCTAGCTTTCTAAATGTGGTTCTCTGAGTAATTTACATATATATACATATGTCAAGTAACAGAATGTTGATTTCTGAAGTAAATAGCAATACATTCTACTTTTTATTTCTCTCCACTTGAAACCTCTATTGACTTGCTAGCTGAGTGTCTTCTGTGTAAGATTTTATAATTGGAAGCAAGCTCAAATATTTGAAACAGCTCAGACTTGGATCTTAACTCAGGTGTATTTAATATAGTTTATTTGGAAATTAATACTTTGTTACAAATATGTTTTTCACATCCCAGTGTGGGATGTTCATCCTCTCAATTATTCCAATGTTCAAATTAAGTTATTTATTATTAGTAATGTCTAATTAGTATGTCTACAGTGAGGACATTGAATAGACCACAAAGCCATTTTTACTTTTGCATGCGAATATAGATCTTGTTCCTATTATAGTATAATTCTACATATTATACTTAATTTGCAAGGTATAGCCGGAAGGATAACTTGACTGGCTTATTTGTCCCCATTATAGTCATCCTGAGCAATAGTTAATTTATTCTAAGTATTTCTTGCATTAAAGAGAGATAAACTCTGAAAGATAACTGTATATTCAATATTAAGGATATTGGAAATGTAAATATTTCAGAATGAAAGTCTTAATTACCTTTCAAACAGGCACACAAAGAGGGGATGGTGAAGTTGTAACCAATTGGCAAAATAGAGAAAACAAAAAGAGAGAAAACCATCTTATTTGGTCTGAAAGGGGAACAGAATTTTTTAATTTTATCATTGTGTCCACAGAGAGCTATTTCACAGCATAGTTACAGAATTATATCCACTCAGACTTTTTAGATCCATCAGAGCCTGTGTTCCTTTATTCATTTTTGATAGCTAGGATCTGACAGGAATATTCTCCATACTGACAGAGACCTTTTTTGACTGCAGCTTTTCTTACTCTCCTCATATGATCTTTGCGTAGTCCCAATGCATGTAAAAATGTAATCCACATGTTTTTAAGTTCTCCTTACAAAATTAGTTATACAAAACCAACTAATTCTATTTAATAAATTCTGAGAAATATAAACTTTACTTTTACGAAAGCATCATCATCCTTCAAATGAGTTTGGGAGAGCATTTCTCATAGAGAAATAAAGTAGAAATGTGTCAGGTACTGTATGGGTGGTGAAGCAAAAGTTATAGGCTTTCCTGCTGTCTTCATCTGGTCAGTTAAAAAATGGCAAATACTATCAAACACATTTTCCATCAAACTTTAGCAGCTGTGCAACAATGAATACAGAAAGGCACACCTGCCATGTTTTTCATCAGCTGGCTTGGCTCTTGGCTCCCACCTGGAAATATGGCACAAATTCTTGCCCTTGAAAACAAGTCACACTTGCTGCTATTGTGGGCCCTATCCACCAGACAAGTCCATCCATGCATATGGCCCTAACAAGCTGGTACCTAAAAGCAGCAACCCAGAAAGAAAATCACAGAAAATCATTTAACTCATCAGATATAGCTTTCATTGTCACTTGTATTAAGGTAGAATATTCCCACAAATTATTTCAATGTCTCTACCAGTGTATCCCTTCTGCTCGCCTTTCTCTTTTAATTTCCTCTTCTCAGCATCAGTTTGACAAATGTTTGGTGGGTCCCTTCTGTGCCAATGAGTCATTCGCTGCAGAATTACTCTGCTTCTGTTTGCTTTCAACTGGGCTCCACTCCAGATACATGGAAATATGTTCCTTTGCTGCAATTATAATTTGATTTTCTGGATACCTTATTTGAACTATTGGCCATTTGTTTTCTCCTGATTTTTGGATAAATCCACCTCATAGCTAAGGTAACCAACAAGAATTTATCAAGCCTAATGGTGAAACAATAAGGTTCAGCATAATAAAACAGAAGCAGATGCCACTTTTGCAACGCTCATACTTTGCTGGCACACTGGCTGAATATGATCAGACTCAGTCCTCTTCCAGCTTCCCTTTGCCAGCCCAAGTGTGTTTCACCCCCTTATCAGTTGCAGAATATATGAAATACAGTCTGTATATCTAGTTTTGTGAATGAATCTATTCCACAGGTTCGGGGATAAAGTTCACAGAAGACCTTTAGAAGTTTTAGTGTAAGCCATATTACCAGTCAGTGTAAACCTTTCTTTGATGAATTTTCCTTAATGTGGAAAATTTATACCAGGGTTCTTAATTTATTGCACAGGAATTTTTTTTTTTAAATTGCCACCATTTTTGAAGGGTTGCAAATAGGCCACAAAGATCCATTTTATGTATTAGTCATGGTGATGGTTTTAAATTCCTAGTTTCCTTTTTCTAGGCCTTTTCCAGTCTTCAGAATTTTGAAATTAAGTGTTCCTAATCTCATTTAAATTTAAAACTCATCTTGTTGCCTTACCCTGAAAAATGATAATCTAATTTTTTTTTTATGACTAAGTCTTAATTGTTAGCCCAACATAGAGTATGTAGCACTTGCTTTTAGAAAGGTGATGACAGGAGTCCATTGTTAAATCTCCAGTAAAATTTTGTTTCAGAATAGCAGTGTACCTTTCAAATTAATCTCCAAATTATGTATTTATCTATTTACCATGTGTTGCTTTAATTTGCAACTGATTTTAGTTGGAAAAACCTAGATTTTTTTTCTGGAGAAAATTAAGCTAGAATATATTCTCATGTTTTAATTTACTATCATTTTTTTTCTTGCATAATACAATTGAATGATGTAAACAACTCAAGGAAATAAAAAAGGAGCCCAAGAGTGTGATTTATGTTGACAATTTTCTGCCTGAAAAAGACAGAAGAAAGTACTGTCTAGGCATCCTATTTCATTCTCCTCCTCACTCTTTTGGCTTTTTGTACCATTCTTTAGTTCTCCCTCAACAGCTCCAGCTCTCAGGCAACTTTTGCAATTGCAGATAGCTCTGGCGTATGTGTAGTCCTTTCTATATGCATAACAGATAGAGAAACAGATAAAATGCAGCAAGGGTTAGTCCCTTCTCCCTCTGTTCTACCATGATACAAAACTAGCTGAATCACAGGAAATGATGTTGGGTTTGTAAAATCAGAAGTATATTTTCTGCATGAATTCATGCAAATGATTCATGACAGAAAGCAAAAATAAGTAGTTTGACTTTCCCTTCCCAGAATGCTTTTTTTTTTCCCTTTCCATAAAATGCTTTAGCATCTTTTACCCTAATTTTAAATCTAGCAAGATCTTACCATCAGATACAAAAATACACCTAAACTGAGCCTCCAGGACTGAACATGACCATCACAATTGCTCCCCACTCTTGCCTTTCTTCCTCACACTCTGCTTGGGAAGGAATTCTAGATAGATGGGCTGGAAGACAGTTTCTGTGCCTGCCAAAATGTTCCCTGACTGGAGGGATCAGAGGACCAGGACAGGGCCACGTACTGTGAGGCACAGCTGCCTGTGCAAGCGTTGACACCACCTTTCATCGATGAGATGCGTTCAGTACAGCCTTTGCTCCTGCTCACTGCCTGCTCTCCATACTGTGCACACATTGTGATTTCTTCCCTGTGGTGTAGAACCCATGTGAAAATAGGCATGGAAGTGGTCACAACATCTGTGTCTTCTTCGGCCTAATAACAATTTGTCTGATCAGGTTGTTGTACCTGGACCAGACCATACTTGAGTATGAACAGTATGGAAATAGAAATGTTCTTGAACTTTTCTCTCAAGTTAGTATTTTTTTAAAGAAAGGACTTATTTGGTCTTTTTTTCTGTGATCATCCCTTGGTAAATGGCCTGACTGTTCAATTCGTGCAGTGTTTGATTCACTGAGTCTCAATCAATGCAAGTTTGTCAATTCAATTAATTAAGTGGACTAGTTCTTAGTCAGCTATATTCAGTGATACTTTAATATATTGGGCAGATCTGCAATTGAAATGTAATTTTTTTTTTAGTGTAACTTCATATCTCACATGATTCCCTTCTATAAGAGGATAATGATTGTGTGTTGTGTCTCAGTTTTTTTATGTATACTGTAACATTCATTTAAAAACAGTAAAAGGTAATCCCTAATAAGTCCTCTGCTGTGATCTGCCTTGAACACTTGTTTGGAAATAATTTTCTAAAAAAATACACACAATTTTTTGCTTTAATCAGATTTTTCTCAATGTAAAAGATGATCCTTAAAATTCTATATCTGAAAAGTGCATATAAATGGCTCTTAATCTTTTTGCACCACTGCATACCATAGTGAAATTAGGAAAAAAAGTGAAAAAATAGACAGTTTATTTTTTCATAAAGCTGATGAGAGATGTTGACTTCTAAAGGATGTGTTCCAGGAGTTGTGCCAGGGAAGCAACTAGCTGATGTGAGTGATGATGATACAAAGACATGGAAGGAAGAACAGATAATGGAAAAAAAATAAAAACAATCAAGGGAAAGAATTTGATTATGGCATTGTTTGTGTCAGTTGTACAAAAGGAAATAACTGGTCTAAGAAGAAACACTTATGAGCTGAAATGAAATGTGGATTTGAAGGCCAAGATACCCTGTTTATTATTAGTTTTTCTGTTTCAAAGTGACTGCAGCTGTTCTAAGTTAGCAGCATTTGTTACTCCAGAGCAACAGTATTGCTGTTTTACAGCTTCTGGTTCCCTTCAATACAGACCATTTTCCTAGCTGAGTAAATATTCATTAGCAAAACTCAGCCCTCTCCATTTTCCTTCTTGCCCTAAAAAGACTCAAAAGGAAACCAAAGACTATAACTTCTTTAGCCCTTAGGGTGAAATTAGTTTTGTTTTCATTCAATTAAGCAGTGTAAATAATAGCTACTATGAACAATTCTCTTCTTCATCAACAAACCACAGCACATAAACAAACAATGCATTTACTGCAGACAGATGAAAGGTCACAACACCTTTTAAACAGAAGTATTGGAATCAAATTGTGCAGTCAATTAATGGGATGATTTTGTCTTAAAATTGTTCATAGAAACTGAGTTGACAGAAATAATAATCAGAATAAAAATGGCAATAACATTGTGGCAAAGCAGCCTCTATGAGAAAAAAATAACTATAATTTTTTTCTACTTAACATTCTTGAAGTATTTAATATCTGCTTATGAAGATACATGTGTCTTGCAGAATTAAGATACTCCAGGGAAACATTTTTCACCAGTAAAGAATCAATGTTATCCCTCATTATGGTACAGTAAAATCAGCTCTACAGTAAAAAAGTACTGCTGTCTTGTTTTATAGGGAAAAAATTTAAACTATTTGGCCAAGATCACACAGTCTGCAGAAGTACCCAGAATTCTTGGATCCTGTTGTAATAGGCTGCTCTGACTTTTCCCAAGTCAAAAATGAAAAAAAGCAAAAATCGAAACAATGCCAAAGAATCCTAAAGCTTATGCAGTGGGGGTAGGACCACTAGTAGCTAGTTGATTTTTCAATTCCATTTGAATCAAGATTACAAATAAATCTGCCTCTAAAAATCTATAAACAACTTAAAGGCTGGTTTATAGTTTCTCTTTCGCCATTCTGTTCTATATCAAGGGACATTACAGATACTCATTGCCTGCACATTTTAACTGTTTAGTAAGTTTTTCAGTGCACAATTTAATTCTGTATGCAATTTTAAGAGTTAGCAGCCTAAAGACTCATAAAACTCCCAACCATATGTTCCCTTGCTCTTCAACTTTTAGTATAAAATTCAAAGTATGCATTTTAAAAATATCTATAGACTCCTAAAGAAAATGTTGTTACTAAGTTATGAATAGGCCATGAAAACATTGTTAAACTTTCTAACATTTTCATTGCAATAGAGAAAAAGCAGTGAAATAGCAGAAGTGAAGAAAAGAGAAATCTACTTTCTTTACTTATGCACTGCTAATTTTCCCCATTTTCACATCATAAGGCACTAGGATTATATAATATTTCATAAAATAAATAGCCTAAAACTTAATCAGGTCTTCAAAGGGAATCAACTACTAAAATCTAAAAGCAGTAAGAGGCTTGATAATAATTGAAGCTTTCTTATTGTTCTTCTTTATTGATCCATTCCCTGGTACAATGTTCTATGCCACTGACATGTTCATTTCATAAATTCAATGTCCAAAGCACTTAAAGCTTTGAAAGATAACACAGTTATATATACTTATATATATATATATATATAAAATGAAAGAATTGTTCAGAACACATTCTTACATTATCTGTATTTTTCAGATTCTGTTTATTTTCTGTGTATATTTTTCTCAAAGTAACCTGTAGTAATGACATATGATGTTGGAAAGGTCTTTCATACTAAGTTGACTGAGACAACCCCCATCCTCTTCTCTCTGTGCCTCTGGAAGGAGGAGGTACATCCTGGGAAGGATAGAGAGGTCGGGGAAGTTGTTTTTAATAATCATACAATATTTCCAAGACAAATTACAGCAAACTGGATGATCCCAGAAGGAGTGTTGTGATAAAATAGAAGGAAGAAAAGGAAACATTTTCAACAATTAACAATACCTTCTTTTCTATTCTATACTATTCTTCTTTCACTGTTTCACTGTTCTATTTTTTCTTAATAGTCTTATGTTTCTGTAGTGCTTCTAAACATTTATATGCAAAGGTGATGTGGTTTTAAAAGAAGATAATTTATAACTGTGTCCTGGTTTAGGGCAAATTTTGGGAGGAAACCTCTGAAGGGGTCTCTCTAGAAATCAAATTTCAGCATAAAGTCATGAAGTTTTATTATTAGACTTCTATCAGCAGGACATTTTTTTAACTGCAATCTATACTAATCTGTTAGTTTTGTCTGTTTTCAATGGCTGAATCTCTTCTAGAAATTACAACTTTTGTTGGGATTCGAACTTGTATTTTTTTTTCCAAACACAGGAAAGGTGTTCTATAGAAATAAAAGATCAACTAAGAAATTATTTCCTGCTAAAAATCAGCTCACTTCAAGAATAAACAAATGAAGAATATTTACTTAGAAAAACTAATTAGAAACTTTTGATATTTAGGTATTCACAGTGTGTGTTTGAAATTAACTACAGAATGACAACATGGCCAATGATTTCCTTAAACATAAGCATGGTTAAAATAAATTCCAATTTATTTTTTACCTCAGAGTGATATCTTTATATTTCTGTGGTACTTTTGCTTTCTGAGTAAACAGGATAAAATCTGCTCAGCTCCACTGAGTAATGCTCATTTTATCTTCATTGAAAGCATTTCAAATATGCATTGATGGTCACCAAAAACCACCTAAATATTCACTGTGTTGAATAATCAGTATGAAATATAACTGAGGTTCTTGAAATCTCCTGATGTATTCTCAAACCCCTTTTTCTTTCATGCATAGCTTCTGGCTGACAGCTGCTGCTACTATCAATCAAAAACTCAGAGAAACACCCACACAAGTGTAGTCCACGGGAGAGAAAACAAAGACAAACTTTACATTCTGTTTGCTTTTTTGTTGTCTCTTTCCCAATGACAATTTCTAAGAGGGTTCATGCCAGAATGAACTTTTGGGCTCATCTGTAATTAACCCAGCCACATGAAGCATTTTGTGTCCTCTTTTTGGAAAAAAAGGCACTATTTTTCCTTATTTCATTGAAATTATAAGTAACTTGACTCAGACCAGATAACTAAGCACCCCATTTCCTTCTTTCTGTTTGGTTTTTTTTGAGCAGATGATGCAAAAAATATGTTGTTGGATTTTTTATTTTCCTTTTGCTCTTTAAATACTAGTTGGGGTATCCATTACTGTGCTAAGTAATAGGAAAAACTATGGCAAGCCTATGTCAAAGACTGACCTCAATCGAAATGGTACGGCAGTTTATTTCTGTCATAAAAATTAGAGGAGAAAAAGTTATATTTTTCTTCTTTTAGTGCAAAAATCTATTTGAACATCTCTTATAGTTAAAATTACATTTAATCATGGCTGTATAAAAGTTCATAAGCTTTTTAACCATCTCAGATAGTGCAATAGAAACCAAACCTAGTAGAAATGTCTGTGAGAAAAAACCAAACTGTTGTGAATATACTTATTTTATTTAAGAAGCAAGAAAGAGTGACTGCATTTGTGCCCCCCCCCCCCCCATATAGCTGCCAGAGACTAATTAATGCCTGGTGAGAGAGCTTAATGAAATGTAGCCACACTACTGTTTCTCCTCAGAACTGCATTTTTCTTTTCATAACCACATTAAATTTACTCTTGTTCACTACAAACACAGGTCTGTGCTTGTAGTGAACAAGAGTAAATTTAATGTGCTTTTTTTAAAGTTATGACTTTAAAGTGTTTTTTTTAAAGTTACGACTCCCTTGTGATCCCAGAAAGAAATACCTAATGATAACCTAATAAAAATACAAAATGGTAAAAAATTTTAGAGTATTTTAGATTTTTTTGTGTTCCTGAAATTATCATTATAGCAAAGATGCTTTGAGTGACTGTTTCACATAGCACTGTGGGTAGTATGAAAGCAGTCAAGGAGAAAATTCTCAACTTCAGAATTCTCTTGTACAATTATTTTGCTGGGTGACAGAATTAAACTAGAATATTAGAAGAGGTTTGCAGGGACACGCAACTTAACTTCAGGATTGTGGCAACTTAACTTCAGGATAATGCATCCTTGTGGTTACCTTTGACACTTGGTATGGTGCATTGGCTCTATTTTCTCTATTCTCTGAGAAGTGAAATATGGATTTTGTAATATCCAACCTCTGGTCATTGTTCATGGCTTGTTGTTCACCAGTTTCTTCAGACTACATCATAGTCTGAGCCTAACATCCCTAACATCCCTTACTACTGTTTCATTTCTAGCATTGTCAGGAAATTTTGATTATGGTTAAAATTCTGTCAATGAGAATGATTATTTTTCAGCAAACTTCAGACTTTATAGCCATCCAAATAGCTAAATTTACCCTTTATGAATAAAAGAGAGCACTCCTTGGAGACTGAATGCAACGCTGAAAATGCCTAACATGGTGACCACCTCCTACTTGATTTGAGAATTCTTGAATTACCCTACTCTAAGGACCTCCTGGAAAAGTTTTTTTAATAAACAGCTAAATGTTGAGAATGTGACGATCACTTCAAAATAAAATCAGTCCTTATATTAGCTTTATTATGAATAATTAAACCCTCGAGTCAAGTTTGTTGGAGAATTGTATGGTTTGTTTCCTGGAAGATATTATGCCACTTCCCTTATGGGGAACTTACTGTTTTTAGTCATGAAGAATTTTGAGTAGTCTTCATGAGATTGATTAGTTCCTCCAGACCTTGTCATGAGGTTCAGCAGGCCTGCACTGACCAGAAGGGGAAATGCCACCAGGATAATTCACACGGACAGACTCTGGCCACCTCCATGAGGAGCCAAGCATCAAGGCAGCAACTGCAAACAGAGGCAATCCAGCTCTGTCACTGACTGGTGACCTCTGTGTTCAACAGGGCAGACATGATGTAGTGCCTGGAAAGAGGTGTTCCCAGGCCGTATCAAAATTTGGGAATCAGCTAGCAGCATCTGTTCAAACACAGCCCCTCAGACTGCTTTGGTTTTGCAGTGTCTCTTACTGAATTCTCTTTCTCTGAGCCTATTCCAGCTCCTGGATGTTATAACTGGAAATTAGTCACTTCAATTACTTCCCTGTCCTTGAAGAGAAAACCATGGGGGCAATTTTGACTAAGATAATACATCTGGAGGGGCACAATGTCAATTTATATTTTTATTCAAGATTCAGTATTACATTTGAAGTTAAAACCTCTAAGTAAATAAAATATTTTGGATTTCTGTAATATATTTGATGACTTACACATAGCCCAGTATCAATCTCAGATAAGGACAGATTTTTTTTTACTTTTTGAAGTCTGTATGAACCCAAAGCTTGTGAGAGAACAAGAGGGGGAAAACTTCATGACACTTATCAGATGGCAGACTGTCCATTTGGCATTCTGCCTGGAAACTTGCAAACTCAATTAAACTCACATATGGTCCATAGCAGGTAAAATCAGTCTTTGCCAACACGCATTCCTCTTACAGGACTTCCAAACTGTACCCACGCTAGATAGCTTTTTCCACATAGATGATTTTTTCCACTTCTCCAGCAGCATCAGCTCAGCATATTGTCTTCTCTGCCCTGGAAGGATACGGGGAAGAATGCCAAGATGAACATCAGTTTGAACTCCACAGGGGTGATTTTTCTATTGAGGAGTTTTGTTGAGGAAGACAGGTATGTAGATACTAGATTTAATGAGCAGTGCCAGTAGAATTAATAAATCTTCTCAATACTCCCTGAAGCAGCTGCTCTATTTTGAAATAATGAGCATATGGTTTCATTATATTTCATTGGTTTGATCCCCTTCAGCTAAAGAAATATTCCAGGGGAATGCAAACAACTTACAGAATTTCTGCATATTTCTCACTCTTTTTATTTTTCCTAAATGGAAATCTGACTAGCATGTAAAAGGAAGGGCCAGAGGCAGCATTCAAATTCCTTAATAGGGGTTGTGTGAGGGGTGATGGGGCCTCCAACAATAACGAGGACTTGTGTGTGCCTTGAAGCTGCAGTGCTGGGAGGTTTCCTCAGAGGTTTTGTTTCTGTGAAAGAAACTGAGAGAAACAAGCTCAAGCTGGACTAACACGACTTATAAGCCGTATTCTATATTTAAAATTTCTCTTTAGATGCAGAAAATGGGCAAGGAGAAGGCTGAGAAAACATCAAAGCAGCTTGTTGATCTAAAATATTCAAAATCTATTGAAACAAAGGAAGTTGTGAGTTAATTTTCAACTGTTTACATGAAAAAACCTTCCAAAGTACAGCAAAACCTGTTTTACTTTCTTAATTGCTAGAGCCATTTCCTTGCCCAGCTGTTTAGAGGGGAAACTGTGTTCAATATTTTGTCCACTGTGCATCCTGCTGCCAACATTAGAAAACCAGGATCTGAAGTGAGAGTCATTTGAAATTTTTTTTTATAAGATCCTCCTAGAAACTGATTTCGAGCAGCTACAAGGTCATAGACTACCTTTTTAAAGGAGTCAGAATAAATCAGGAAAATTTACATATGTTTTCCTTAGATAACTAGATAGTCTTGTCACTTCTGGTGCCTGGAGGGCAGGAGCCATTCCTGGAAAGTTTGGTGACTGAGAAGGAGGTACCATGCTCTGTAGATCAGCTGTGGGGAAGGCATACATTCTGATTCTGGTTTCTCGACTCTCTTTCTTATTAATTTTCATTATCTTATTCTGCAATAAACAGATTAGTATGTTCTATTATTTAGCCTCTCTTATGTATATATATATATATATATGCACCATATATATGCATAGTTATACTTTATACATTACAGTTTATGTGAACAGCAAATCATGTAGTAACAGTCAATGAGATTCTGTTTCTTTACCTGAAATAGTGATACAATATTGCTGAAAGTACTTCAGTTTTCCATTTTTATTTAAATAAAATCTAGTTTTAAGAATCCCTTTGAGACTTAAAGTTATTTTCCCATTTTGGCATCTGAAGAATAAAGAAAAAGAGAAGAAAAAAATGAAGAAAAAAATCCTTCTGTTTTTAATGCATCAGGAGCTTTCTCACCTACTTTAAACACCTACTGTTTTATTGGGTAATTATTGAAATTGTGAAACCAAAGCAAAGAGATTCACTTCCAGATCTTTGCCACATTTGAACCAATTATGCCCAATAGTAGATTCAGACCTAGAAACTACAAGATAAAAAGGAAACCCGTGGTGGTATTTTTCACATACAAGAATTCTATGTCTCTTAGGACAAGAAGGACTATGCTTCAATTTATTTCCACCAGAAATAAAAGTGGTCTGTGTTTTGATGGATTGCAAATTGATACTAGGATCAGTCAAAGCCATCTTTTTCTCTATTAGGACAAGCAAAGTAAGCTTGGATATCACAAAAAGTGAAACAAACCATCTTTAGAAACCAAATTAATTTCCCCTGCCTTTAAAATGTATGAGAAATATTACATTTGCTACCAAACTCAATTGAAAAATTTATTTCAGCCTCTGTGGTCCTGCAGAAATTGTGGCAGGTGATGTCTGCTGCTTATGTCTGACATGCAAGTGGCAGGGAGGCAGATGAATGCAGCATCTCTCTTTTTGTGACATAATCCATACACTATTAATTTTTGTTGTTGCTGCTCCAAAGCTGAGGAACAGATGCTATTTTGAACTGAAAATCACCATTCTGATATGAGCAGACGCAATCTCTGAACTACCCAGTCAACTAATTAATTCAGCATAATTTAATAAAGGATGGTAATTACTCAGTTTTCCCCATCTTGTTCCCCTCCCTGCTAATGATAACATTATCAAACTTAGACAGGGCGTTGTGAGAGAGTGTGTGTGGAGGGAGATAATTTACAATGGAAGAGGATGAGTAAGCAGATGAAGCAACAAATGTTTCAATCCAGGAACAGCCTTCTAAAATCTTCTAATTTCCTATACTGGGGGAGCTGCAAATTCACAGTGTTAAGCAGAATAATAGTGACAATGCAGTTGCTAAAAGAGGTAGAGGGTAAGCAGATAAAAAAGGTTAATCTTCATGCATTTATTTCTCAGATTTCATTTTTATTGAAATTTTGGTTACTAGTTTTCTGTCCTCAAAATATATTTGCGGACAGAAATGAAAAAACCTCCTCCACAGTCTTCTTTCTTTCTCCCTTGTTACGTCTGAATGGGCAACAATGTCCCATCATAATCAGCAAGATCAGTCTGGGAAGCAGAAATAGTTCCTTTAGGCATTCTTCAATAATCCCACCATATGGTGCAAGATTTTCCTCATTCAAAGGAGGGTGCCAAAAGGTGTTGCAAGCATCAATACACTAATCCAAACTTCTGAAATCTCATCCTGACACATTAATACTCTTTTGCATTTTATAAAACATCTCAGAGGACTCCAAGCACACCTGTATATCCTCTGTCCAAATAATAAAATATTTAAATCATTATAATCTGGTCACATTTTCAATCTTTTAATTCGATCTGAACTTAAAAAAAAATATTCTCTTAAAGTAAAAAGATGCTGAGTAACAGCAAGTTATGCAGTAACTGCCCTGCTGGAAAATTATAAGAAGAAAAAAAATTAGGAGGTTTTTCTGAGTTTGTAAGCTTCACCTTAAAAAAATACAAAAATCCATTTAAAATCCACATTCATTGGGTTATTTTCCTAGAAATTGGATTCAATTTGATTAGATTAGATTAGATTAGATTAGATAAAATTAGATTAACTCTTTCTATAATTTCTGACCTATCATTTCTACTGAAAATTCTTCTGAAATTTAGCTTGATTTGGAGCCTAAATGTCTCACTGAGGAAAGAATTTGAAGTAAGAATAATGAATTGAAATAATTTATTACTAATTCGTAGAATTTTTCAAGTAATACTTTCTATTGATAAACATGATAGAGTACTGCTTAAGTGGTAAATTTAAATTTAAGAAATAATGTGTAAAACTTTGTGTTTTCTTAAGATATTCACAGATATAAAAGAAATGTGTTCTGACTGCTAAATATACTTAAGGTCCTTTGAATCAGATGCTTATAAACTCTTCTAGACTAATCTTTGATTTGGGAGCCTATAAACTCCTCTGGACTAACCTTTCACATTCAGCCTGACTCTGAAGGACTTTACTGCCTACTCAGGGAGGAACAAGGACACTATAAAGGATAGGTCAGAGTGAGCAAACACTGTATTTTTTTGAGGCTTTGTCTCCCAGCTGTCTTATTTGTATTTGTCTTGAGCCCCCTCTTCCCTTTATGCATTAGATTGTCATAAAACAATTGTTTTAGATATGAAAATTCTTTTCTGTTTTATTTGTCTGTTTATACTTGGCAGACTGATCTGAGGTAAAGTCTGTAAAACCTCCTTTTTTTTATCTCCTTAATTTTAGAAGATAAAACAGTGATGGTCATGATGCAGCAAATCCAGATTGGCTGCTACATACGTGATTTAAAAGAGAGAGAAGACATATTCCCCATCCTAGGAAGGACATGGATTTGTGGGAATGAGTCCAGAGCAGAGCCACAAAGATGATCAGAGGGCTGGAGCACCTCTCAATGAAGACAGGCTGAGAGGCTTGGGGTTGTTCAACCTGGAGAAGAGGAGATTTCAGGGAGACCTTACAGCACCTTCCAATACCCAAAGAGGGCTGACAGGTGGTACAGTTTGCTCAGAAATGGGGTGGATGGAAGGGTTGAAGGGCCATTGGGTGGAATTTTGAACAACCTGGACTCTGGACTAGTGGAAGGTGTTCCTGACAATGGAACTAGATGAGAGTCAGAGTCCTTATCTCAGTCTGTGGCAAAATGACTGGGGACCCTGTGGACAGGTAATTGGGGATACAATTGGAGAAGACTGAAGAGTTATATTAGCATTTTAACAGGAGTTATAACAGTACAGAAATTATTGGGTAAATCACAGTTGCTGCCCCCTGGATGGAATGCTGTTGGCATGACTTGAAACCTGGTCCATGATGGTGCTCCACACACACACACAGACACACACACACACTCACACACACACACCCACCCACCCACACACACACACACACACACACACACCTCCCAGGGGGCATGGAATGGAGGGTGGAGCAATGGGGAGACACTGCAGCCAGGGTCTGCAGAAATGCTTGCAGGGAAGGGAACTCAGTACTTTGCAGCTGATAAACCACATACCAGGAAGATAAAGGAATATGTCCTACTGCTGAGCCAGCAACTGTGGTGAAATCCCTCTTAGGTGAACGTGCTTCATTAAACCTAATGATAATAGTGATATGAATGCATACCTCCATCCATAGTTACCCACCTCCAAGGTACGACCACTCCTCACTGGACATGTGCTCTACACTCATTTTGACTTTAAAAGTGAAGTGAGAGAATTTTATACACATCAGTAACAAAGGTATACATGACTAGAGTTACTCAAACTCCACCTAAACACAAAGAAATAGCATAAAATAAACCAAGAATGGTGAAAAGCTGGGGAAGACTCCATTTTAACTGCTGGAATCAAGGGATGGGCTGAGCCTGTCTTCTCCCTCATAGAGTCAGCTATTTGGTAACAATCATACTCTGTGAACTCTGAATGTTTTCCTGAGGATTACAGTTTGTTTGTGCATTCCTTCAAGTATATTTTTGCAGTCAGACACTATCACTGACCTTTGAACCTTAACCTGTCATGATGTTATATTAATAAGAGTTTTATTCCTTAACTGGTTAGTGTGAGTCCTTTGCAGACACTGGCAGTCTCCTATCCAGCAGGACCTCTTAGTGAAGGACCCCCCAACAGGATGCTGACAGTCTAGTTGGGCACAAGGGTCTTGGCATTCCTGGTACAGACAAATCAAACACTAGGAACAAAGTAACTCCCCACACTAAGGGTTGAGGAAGCCTCCCCTTTCCACATGGCACAGTCTTTACGGATGCGATGGTAAAGCAAAGAGCACTGGACTAAGCAAACAGATATTCATGCACTTACAGGTATGAGCATGAGAAATAAAAATGTAAATCACCTCATAATTCAGCAAAAACCTGGGAAGAGAGCAGATTAAAGCTTCTGATAGCAGAATTAGGGCAGTTTAATCCAAAATGTAAAGTTCTTAAAAGCACTTCAGTTTCACCAGAAGGTTTAACTTTTCTTTTCATTGGGTAGTCATCAGAAACAGGACAGCAGAAGTGTGCATACCATAGTGATCTCAAGCAAAAGGAAGTCTGAAAGGAAAGATACACTGTGAAGTCTGAAACCAACTAAATAATCCTGGCTGCAGATGATGAATAGCTCCTTAAAAATGACTAATGCCAGTTTCCAATGACTTGGCTAATGGGAACTGAGTACAGTCACAAAGGAAAATGTGACAATTCCCTTAAATCTTAGTAGGAATTAAATTCATGGAGTGTTGAGTTGCCTCTCCTGTCAGCAAGTGTAAAGCCCATGGCTGGGTCTGGGCTGTGGCTTTCTTTTCATTGCAAGGGATACTCAGGCCTGTCTAGCAGCACATATATCCTGAATTATGGACACCTGCTCAGTAACACTCAAGTATGCTCAAGCAGAGACTCTTGACAGAGAAGCCTGTCTGAGATCCCTTACAAATTAAACCTAACTGAAAATACAGTAGTCCCACGTCACAATCACATACATTTAGGAAAAAAAAATAAATTAATATATCTCTTTCTTTAGTGTAACCTTGTCATGACTATTATAGAGGACAGTCTGATGCTATTGCCTGCAAGCAGAGCATGCTTGAGCCTCTAATATTCCATCTTGTGATAGAACCATTCTGGTAAATATTAAATATTATGTGCATCTGTCATATGGTATACAGACAAAACCAGAAACAAAAAGTTGCATTTCAGAAAGACTTTGAGGCTTCAAGTCATTCTCTTGACTTTTGTATGAGATCTAATGGGGTATGTGTGTATATGTGTGTGTGTGTGGTACATGTAGAAAATGTAAAATATTTTGGATCCACTGAAACAGTGAAAAAAGGCAAATTTTTATAATTTTAAAATAAAAATAAATATTTTTCAAATAAAATATTTAAAATAAAATTTAAAAATTGAATTTTTTATCATGAAAATGTCAAAATAGAAGGTTTTGAAATTATTAAAACTCTTCCCCTTCTTGTTTCTTTTTAGGAAAGAATGTATTGGGGAAGTCACAATTTACTATCGAAATGTTTGACAAGAAGTCAAGATGCAGTATGAAGATTTATTTGGTTTGGTTTGTCTGCCAATACCAAATGAAAAATAGAGAAATGCAACTGCAGTACTTAACTATATTAATTAAGTTAGACTTCTCATCTTTAAAGTCCACAGATGCATCTCTGTGGTAGGCATCCATGCTTTTACACAGACCCAGTGCTTTCCTTCTGATTAATTTCTGATTTCTTTCTCATTAATTTCCAGCAATGTCAATCCTGCATTGTATGGTCACAGGGTTCCTTCCTCTCAGGTCACTGACCTAAGCCTCCACTGAAAAAAAAGCTGTCACTGCTAACATGTGTTAGTAATTAATCTACATTTCTTAATTTCTTCCTTAGTAGTTTTTGTACTCTCTTGCTCTCATTAAGTAAATTGGCACTTTAAAGTAATAAATGCTAATTTTAAACAATATTACTCTACAAGAGCAATACAAAATAAAGCAATGAAACAGCACCAATAGCAAGACAAAATAGAGATAACATTCATGCAATCAGAATCTTTTAGGGTATAGAATTGTTACAATGGCTCAAACCCACTACCACAGTTCTGTTATACCTCTAAAGTAGTGTCTGTTGGGTAAGATGCTTATTAATAGAAATAAATAACAATATTGTGCCCCAAAAAGCTTTAAAGGCTTTTAGAAATGTCTGTAGATTGAAGTAGAGCTTTTGTAAACTCTGAATTCTTGAGCCAGAATTATACTTCATTTTATTGCAGTGAATCTGGGATGGTTTCCTTGTAAAATTGCAGACATAAAATACAATACAAGTTGTTTCATGGGTACCAATTAATATGAGCTATGTTGATACTTATTTGATAGCTCTGAATGAGCAATAAAACATGTTTCAATGAAACAAAGCATCATTTTTTCATAAAATGATTCTGAATAGTGAAAAACCTCTCATCACAAGGCAAAAACTGTATTAAAGTAATCAATAAAGGATCATCTCTCACATATTCATGAACTAAGTCCTGGGAAACTTTATTCAGTCCACAGCAGTCAGCCTTACATGGCTAAATCTTTGCATGACCTGGAAGGTGGCATATGTTTTGCAGGAAATGTGTTGCATTTGGTTTGTAGCAGCTTGTTGCTCATTTTTAATAGGAAAATGTTACAGAAAAAAATCATTCACTCTAATACTAAGAGTGGCTTTGATAGCACATAATGGTTATGAATGTTAGTGCTTATGGATAACACAGCAGGAAAGTACATGGAATCTGGTCATAAAAGCCAGCAGAAGATGACAGACTTCCTAGTTCTGCTGTTTGGTTTGTCTCTTCATATCAATTACCATTATAATTCTTACCCATCTATCCTCCTATGTTCTGATTTACACCCAACTGCTAAATATGGTCTCTACTGTACTCACGAATTACCAGTTTGCCTTTTGTGACACAAAGCTACCTAATATGGATATTATGGCAATGTTATAATATGAGGGGTTGTATTAAAAATAAATAAAACCTAAAATATATCACACCACTGAGACTCCAGGTGTTGTGTGATTCACTGAGCAGATGCTTTCAAAAGTGGCACTATGCATTTTTCTGCTGTGCTTTTAGAAGATTTTTTACTGTGATCTTTGCATTCCATACTGCTTTATTGTGCTTAATTATCTTCTATGTCTTCTGCCCTTAGAGGTAGATGAGTGGCAGTTCTTCAGTTCTTGAAATGGAGGATGTCACGTGCATTTCATCTAATTTACTCAAAGCATAGAAGGAGGGAAAAAAGTTGCTATGGACTTCAAACACCTGCCAGTGACAAATTACTTCAGATCCCCTTTGGAGCTATTAATAACCATGGCTGCAATTTCAGCTCTTCCCAAGTGAGGGGAAGCATTTTAAATGAACTAGTGCAGTGGGTGGTGAGAAACTCCTTGACGCACCTCATGCATTTTTCATCATTATTTTATGCAATTATTTGCCAAGAAGGAGTGCAACAGCAAAGACTCCTTTTCAGTTCCTTCAACTCCACCTGACTACATTTTAATTTTCTAATCTTTTATTCTAGGTTACATATATATTTATTTATTTATTTATTTATTTATTTATTTATTTATTTATATTTATATGCTACAGTTTTTCTGTAGGTTTTGAGCTCCTGATCTGGAGATTAAAATTGTTATAACAGTCACAAAGTCACCCTGGGCTTGCTCAGATGAGGAGGGGAAATTTCTCTTGATATGACTCAAAACTGTTGTCAGACAGAAGCTTGGTTTCAGACTACTGCATGAAAACTGTTTCAAAAAGCTCCAGGAGTCCTGGACAATCTTCCTAACTTTATCTAGCATTTTGTTCTTTTCAAAGTTCAGTTTGCACTTGAGGCTACAGAGAAAACTTCCAAAGAAACTTTTAGGACTGGACTGAGTCTCTCTGCCAGTCAACAGATATTGTTTAGATGGTCTCTGTAGGTTTACTGCTGCTAGTTTGTTTATTAAAAATAGTAATAGTTTTTAGTCTGGTCCATACAGCTTGTCAGCAGTCATTAAGTACCTTACTTAAAGTAGAGTAGTGTCAGCAAGAGTCATATTAACAGACATAACTTCTGAAAACAGAATAATCATTCCCTTGCTTAAAACCTTATCAGTTAGCTTTATGAGGCAGCTGCCATGACTGTGGTACTTCACAGCTCTTCCTCAGGCAAAACCTGCTGCAACTGCAATGGTAATTTTATTTAGTTATGGAAAGAATTGAAAAATGTTCAGGTGCAGCCAACAAAAATTTCAGCTTAATGCTGAGAAAACATCAAGCTGGCTTACTGGGTTATTCAGAAAGATCATGGAAAGTCACTTCCACAGGTGGTGTTCTTGTGAGAAAAACTAACTCCTAGAAAAGAGTGGAAGTGATTAGTCCTGGGAGTTGTGTTATATGTGAATGTTTCATTTTTATAGAATTTGTGTGTTCATTTCAGGAGTAGAATACTGAGGCTGATACCACAATAGAAACAAGCCATTTTGGAGCAAGGCTACACCTTGTAAAGTCTTAAGGGAATATCATGTCTGTCAGGGAACATCCATGACCAAAACTGTCATCCAAATCAACTGCTGTCCTTAGTGCAAGATGAGCTATATTTGCTAGGCATGATTCAGAAGAGATTTATTATGTCATCTTATATAACTTGTGATATCCAGGATGTGTGCACAAAGTGAACAGAAATAATAACAATAATCCACCTCAAGGCTTCTGGAACAGCAGCTGGCGGACAGCTGAGGTGCTTTATGGGGGACAAAAGGACAAGAACAACCTGTGCTAATGTCAAAGATCTCACCCAATATGTGTCACTGTTTGACAATGATTGTACCATGTCCAGGATTTCTAAGTGCTTGGTGGCTCACTTTCTAGTCCTACTTATATGTTCAGTTAGGATTCAGAAGAAATGCTTCTCCCCCAAAGTCTCACAACTGCACATTTTAACATGAACATACTAATTTTTAGTGATCTGCAGTTCAATTCACTTGTGAGTGCAAGAACTAAGTTAATTTTCTCACTTAGCCTGCAAGAACTTCTGTCTACTCTTTTTCAAGTGCTAGATAAGACTGAGGAAGGGAAGTCAAGCATCAGGTTTAGCTTTACAGGTCCTAGCTTAGAAAGTCTGGATCTTTCCCTTGCAACAAAGCAAAGTCACCATACTTCAGATCCTTCAGTCAATCAACCCCAACTACTCACCGTCAGTGGCTGAGTGTCCATACAGAGTATCTTTCCTGCATACTTTAAAAACATGCTCAGTTTGATGTAATTTATGTTTGCATCACTGACATGTTCTTTAAATTGTAGTAAAGAATATGCGACACAGTTAAGGAACATACTCTGCTTCAAATTTCTTGGTGGAGTTGCAACTTTTTTAGGATGGAAAAGGAATGGGAAAAATAAGGCAAACAGCAAATTTTAAAAAAGTCCTTGAGCTGCTCAAGGGAAACCCATAGGCTGTGTCCCTGCAGAAGAAACAACCATTTTTCTTCAGAAGTGCATGATGGAAAGTACTGAGGATTTGGGCTGTGGTAGGTCTTAAAGCTTCCTTAGACACTAACCTTCACATTCAGATTCAGTCAAAAGTTTGTCTCACAGTAACAGCACAATTACCTAAGCTTTTGTGCACTAGAAAGAAGTCTTTTTTTACTTTGTTTCTTTTCTTATTTATGTCCTCTGCCTTCTTAGCAATTGAATATTCTGCCACATACATTTTAATTTTGTGCTATAATATGAACAGGAACATTATTGAATTATGAGTGACACAGAAATTATCAACCAGCATCAAAACACTTTCATTTACCTTATTGAGCATTTAATGTTATGGAGCTTAGTCTAAAGAGTTTAAGGACTTTCAAGAGTATAAAGGGGATCTACAGTGTTTAGTCATGAAGCAGAAACATCCATTTTCATTGCAGAAGTAATTAATTTGAAACTGGAGTTTTGGAGTTTACATTTGTGTATCATCGAAATAAGGCAGCATTACCATGGTGTGAGATGTCTCTGTTGAATCAAAAGTTTCCGTCCCAAATCACAAAAAATAGCAGGGAACAGTGGGAGAATATTTCCTTGCTGACAGTAAGAATCAAGACCTCTCTGAAAAATGCAAAGACGAGAGTCAGAAGGAAATACTGTGGAAATTTCTGAGATTCTGGAGTTACATACTAAGTGTCAAGAACAGAAGTGAAAGATCCAAGACGTTATAGAAGTCATAATAGAAGATATATTACGATAAAAATATCCACCTAAATACACTTAATGAGTATACCAGTCTGCTTCAATCATTGGTGCAGGTACCTTTTTTGAATATGGCAGAGTAAATCTCAGAGTTGGGAAAAAAAGGCAGTAGAAGAACAAAAACATTAAAGAGCAGAAATATGGTGGTATCTTTATATCTGATAAAGACAGAGATACTCTTTTTCTAAAGAGTGATTCAATCCACTCATCTTAAATGCTTGTATGTGGTATTTAGTTACTGTTGCATCTGCCCATCACTGTGGACCAAAGACCCTAGATGAAAGAGTTGAAAAAATACATCATTTTTAGATGGCAAAATGTCAAATGGTAAAAAAACTCCAAACCCTGAAAAAGGTGCTATGCACTACACCCTCTGCATATGTAATCAGTTGCTTTTTTGAAGATGGGTAGTTGTAGTTTTTCATTAGGATAAGATCATGCATTGCTTGGTAGGTTAAATGCAACCAGACTCCTCATGCAGGGCTGGAGAATATCTACTAGCAGCAGGAAAGTAAGATGAAAGAACTGGGATGAAAGACTACATGTAGAGAAAAAGAAAATTATTTTTTAAAATATAAATTAATTATAAAAGATTCTTGAGTTACTTTTAAAGCATGATGCATTATTTTCTGTGGGACACCTATAACATAATGCCTAGTGTTTCTCTTATGCATTTATTTCCATTTATTTTTTGATTGTAAAGATTCACCAGTCAGCAGATGCTCACTTAAAAGTGCAAAGAAGTAAGATTTTGTAGTGACTGATATATTTTGCACTGATGTACATGAAGTAGGAAAAATCAATGAAAAAAAAATTAAAATCTAGTTTAGAATATAAAAAATTCTGCATGAGTCATCTAACCTAATTTAGATTCCTTTTAGTGTCTGAATTTCCAGATGGAATGATGAATATTGAGATACTGTAATATTGTTCCTTTCAGTAAAGTATCTGAAAGACAGAAATATATGAAAGTAACGCTTAACTTTTGAACAACAGTGCAATGCAACAGAATAATTTTGTTTTTACCATGCTTTTACTACTGAATAATAGACATAAGTCTATTTCTGAAATGCTTGCAAGGAAAAGAAAAGATGGAGATGCAGGAAGTT
Organism: Zonotrichia leucophrys gambelii; assembly: GCF_028769735.1. Classification (NCBI taxonomy): domain Eukaryota; kingdom Metazoa; phylum Chordata; class Aves; order Passeriformes; family Passerellidae; genus Zonotrichia; species Zonotrichia leucophrys. The sequence continues at coordinate 20,136,246 of NC_088170.1, read as the reverse complement.
CTGCAAGATTCAGACTCTGCATGTTGCATGTGTCACCTCATGTCTTGCAAAACTGAGACAATAACAAAATACACAATGTTTGTGCAAGCCGTAGAACACAAAGAGGTGTTGAGAATTCAGAATGCAAAAGGTTGTTTCAAAAAGAAAATTAATAATAAGAAGTCATTATGGCTTAGATTTGTGTTGGGTATTAGGAAAAAGGACAGCCTATGCTATGACAATAATTAAAAACTGGAATAGGGTGCTCAGGGAGAAGCATAGTAAATATCCATGGGGAGCACATATCTGTGGAGGGTTTTCTCATCTTGCTTTCAAAAAATAGGTCATTCAATGTTCTTTCAAAAGTGGTTTGAACACAAAAAACAAAAAAAGCTCCTTCTCTTGGCAAGCTGTTAAACTAGATTGACCTCAAGGTCTTGCTGTGAGTTCTATATTAAATAGTTATAGGAAATACAGAATACTTGTTAGCACAGAACTGAAAAACGGTGCTAAATGAGGTGGCAGTTAACACACACATAGCTATTTCTATGTGGATGTTGAATAAATTTCATGTCATTCAATGTGAGCACAGAGATATAAATCTATGCTTGGCTACAGAGAAAATAGAAACTCCCACTATTTGTGAGAAAATATAACAAGAAATATTATTTCTCAGAAAAATATCAAAATACTCTGTGCATTCTGATTTTAAAAGGTACATTTGGTGCAGCAGACTTTTATTGTTGGCCATTTACATTTTACCTTCCTGAATGAATATCTTCATTTGTGCACCAGAGAAAACCAGAGAGAAATGTTGTCTAAAAGCAAACTCAGAATTACATACTCATAGAGCTGACTGACACCCAGGCAAAAAGATGCCGTGTGGACTTTGAGTTTGATGGAAGCCTTCCTCAGTTCTGATGTTGCAGATTCACTTACAAGCATTGCAGAGATTGGACATTTAATCTGTGTGTTTTCACAACAGGTGTGAAGACAAAGATAAATTAAATTTTCTTGTGTTCGTGATGGCCTGGTTTCAGCTGTGGTATAGTTAGTTTTATTCCCAGCAGCTGCTATAGTGCCATGTTTTGGATTTAGGGTGAGAATAATATTGATAGCACTCAAATGCTTTAGTTACTGGCCAGTTTTTTAACTAAATTAAGGGAATTTTCAGCATCTCATGCTGCCCTGCCAGCAAGTAGACTGGGGGTACTGCTGGGACAGCTGACCCCAAATGCCCAAAGGGATATTCATATGGCATCATGCTGAAAAATAAAACTGGTGGAGTTGAGTGGTGGTAGTGGAGGGGGGTGGGATGGGCATCTCACTGCTTTGTGACTGACTCAACCTACAAGTTTTATCATTTTACTGATTCTTTCCCCTAGCCCAATGAGTGAACAGCTGCATGGTATTTAGCTGTATTTAGCTGGGACACAATAAGACCAAGAAAATGTCATTTACAGATAGATTTACTTTCCACCTTGCCAGGATTTTACCCATAGATGTCCAGCTTCATCTTCAATGTTGTCTTCATCCTCTTTCACCTAGTGTATGAAGTCTAATGTAAAATTGAAGTAATATATTTTTTAATTAGCAGAAAAAAAATGAGAGAAAGTGAACTTTATATGAAGTTGGCTTGGAAATAATTATGAAAACTTTTTCTTCCAAAATAGCATGTCTAATACAATTCATTATAATTTAATGAAAATTAAATCCTATTTATTACATTGCTGAAAGGTTTTTTTTATTATTGTAATCTATAACAACTTTGTTTCCTTAACTGTCAAGAATTCCATGTACCACTGAAAGCAAAAGCTAGTACGTATGTCTTCTAATTTGTCACAACGTCATTTATTTTAATTGTCTCTATCACTTGGCAGTGAGTCTGTAGCTTTTTTAGGCTTGCTCCTCAGTAAGGCCCCGTAAGCACTCATGGCATGATTATACATGGATATCTTCTCAGGCTCCAGCTTCAGTTCAGCAAGCATTAAGACAGCATTGTGAGTGAGATTCCTGAAGGTGTTCCTCTCACCAATATAACTGGTAATTTCTCACAGTATGAGCAATTGTACTTCATCAGCCATTGCCTCGTTGCACACACCGAAATGCCAAGGCTTTTATTTCTTTTCCTCTCACAAGAGTCAACAGCAAGTGTCAAGAAAAAAAAATAGAGTGTCAGCAAGGGGATGCTGGCAACACAAAAAGGTACTATTAGCAAATGTACAAACATGCAGCTGTTAATGTTAGAGGTGCAGTGAAGCCCAAAGACTGACTGGATTGCTGTGTTCTGCAGCGCAGAAATGAAGAGGTGACTCACAAGGCATGAGCAGCCCTGCTCTGTTACAGAGGAGTCTTTATATTTTCAGGTAATAACCAAGTTTACTAAAAAAGCAAGAAGGTGAAACTGAGGGAATTTTTCGTTTCATTTTTCAAATCCTCATTTACTATGCACAATAACTGGAAGATAGACCCAAGAAGATCTTTGTTAAATTATGAGCACAGATACAGATATTTCAAGACATTTTCTCAGATTCAGTCCACACTGTACATCTTTTGGTGTCCACTCATTTTTTTTAAATAAAGGTTATACCAAGTTCTTCATGAGATGGTGACCTGCTGTATGCTTTGTGAGAGCATTTTGTAACCTGATTATATGCTTCAACCACTTGAACATCTCAGAAACTTTTCAGATATCATTCTTTGTAATTCTGCCTGATTTTTAATACCTTCAAGGATTTATTGGACTGTGAAAAAGCTCACAAATAACCACTCTTGTGCAATGTTTCTTCTTCTCATGTGCTAAAGAGACCAAGTACAGCAAACTGGAGACATTAATCATCCGGAAAGGTAAGAAACAGATTTTAGCCCAGCACTGGAAATTATGAGATCTGGGTTATATAACCCTTGACAAATTGTGTTTCTGTTGACAAAACAGAGACTTAACTGCTTTTTTCAGGATGGTAAAACAGAAACAAGAGCATACAACTAATATATCACCTGCTTATTTTCACAAATGATAATCAGCTGAAAGGATTTGAGTTTACTTTCTGAAAAATTAAGGCCCTTCCCCTCAAGATACTACCTAAAATTTTAAGGTATTTTGTGATGGAAATCATACTGTAAGGGAACAGAACAGGCTGGGGCAGGATTAGCAATGGGGACTCAGCTGCAACTCCAAGTACTCCCTCTTCTCAGAAGTCAAATTTTACCCAGGAATCTTGCAGACATCCACTCCTGTCTTGACAGAATGGATGTGAGCAGGGCAGCATTGGGCTGAAGCACTGCAACCAGATGTAGGGCATGGTCATGGCACAGAGGTGGTGTCTGCATATAAATGAAACCAAAGAAATGCAACGGAGGTAAAAGACGTGTGTATCTCAGCCTCATCCTAAGAGTGAGGAATGAAACATTATGCTTCAAACCAAGCAAGTTTAGGGGTTATTTTGCTTTGGTAACTTGGTTGGTTGGTTGTCTTTTTTTTACTGCTCCATAGTAAGTTGTGATGATGACTCAAAATTGGAAACCTTCATGGAAGTCCAAATTCATAATATTCTTATTCAAAAAATGAAAATTATTATGATACCCATATGACCTCAGTAATAATTTGGTCTTGTTTAGAAGTACAGACTTTGGAAAAAGCACTAAATTGCCAAAATAATTCCCATATCCCTTTCAGAATATAAACAAAGCATGTTTCTATACTGACAATGGTGTAGGCAGACAATCAACAGGGTTGGCACCTTTTAAATAGAATCACTAATGCTTTTTGTGTGGCAGTGATGTTGCAGCCTTATTGGAATTGCAAAGAAGATGAAGAAGGGCAGGAGAGGTGAACAAAGTGATAAAGGATTTTAAATGATCCCTTTGTGCAATATGCAAACTCCTCTTTACAGTATTTGTTAGGTCTGGCTGAATTTCTTGTGGTGAATAATTTATGTCACTACTTTTGGATTTTTTTCTACCAAATGGATTATTCCAAGGGCTCTACAGGAAGTGAAATCGTGCCTCATTACTACTTTGGTAACTTTATTTTATATTTACAAATTATTACAATTAAATTATTTGCAACCATATCTTCATGTGAGTTTGACCAACCAACAGTAGAGAGTGTTTTTAAAATAAGAAAAACTTTTAATGTATAAATAACTGTTTTTTAAAGCATACTTTTAATTTTAGAAAGCACCTATAAATGAATCAGAAATAAGATTTTTTTTATTGCCCTACAGGGAATGCAGGAGAAATGGTAAATATAGTGCAGGTTTCTTTGGAACTCCTTGTCTTCACACTTAATTTGGGATTCAAAAATAAAGTTTTCTTCTGATTGTGTAGATTGCATAGAAAAGAACATACAGGCAGAATTTAGAGCAGCATTTCAAATGGTCCACATGACTGACAATTTCTGGGGCTTTAAAACTGATATGATTACAGAGAAGTCATTGTTAGAGGAGCAAGGATTATTCCTCCATGGGTGATTTGAATCCAGGAGGCAAGACAGAAACAAAGCACTTGTACCCAGGTGTCCCTTATCTCCGTCCTTCAAACATAAGAGCTGCTGGCATTACAGTCCTGCCACAATTTGTCTTCTGCAGGAACTACACAAAATTAGTATTCTGCTTATCATCAGCTTCTCCGTGGTATCCTGAAAGAGGGGAATGGGAATCCACAAAGGTCCAAAACGTGGAGACTTTTTGACTTAACGGCCTCACTTATTTCCAGGCAAAGCTCTCCCCACTCCCCCCACGGCCTATACAAGCTGAAATAAAGCGTCCTAGCTCTAGTTTTTCACTCTGCAACTTTGATTCTGTGAGTGGATATGAATTCAGAGCACTTTAAGGTGCTATATAGATAACTAAACCTCTCTCTCTGCTCTTATTTTATGTAAATATCAGTATCTTAAGAAACAATTTACTGATCACATAGGAACTGAAAAAATTTTCTCTCCAGCAATGACGTTGTCTCTGCAGTGACATGAATTGCAAAATTGGGTACTCTAAAAGTACAAAAAGAGGTCTTTGACTAAATCCAGAAAGCTGATTTTTAAACTGGAATGGCAGCATTTTATAAAATTATTCTTTATTATTATGATTCCACTGAAATATTTGGAATTTTTGTGTTGTTTTGATTCTTTTACTGAAAAGATGATTAGAATTTTAAATTTGACAGAACAATTCAATACTGACAAAATTTGTATTTAATACTTGCATTTTTAAATTTGTATTTAGTTTTCCTGTGTGAATTGGACATAGCAGATCATTAATATATTTTAACAGAGGTTTTAAGAGAAAGGTAATAAAAACTGCTTAGAGGTAGGAGTGTGATAAAATGCCTTATAGTTGTTTGCATCCTTTATTGAAATTATTAGACCCTTTCTCCCTATTTCAAATAATGTTCTCAATCAGACGTAGAGTTTAAAAAATAATCTATTAGTTGTACTACTTTGGGCAAAAGTAAATTTCAATTGGATCATATTTCACAACTAACTTGATTAGCTTCAGAGAACAATGCCTTTGAAAGCTTTGTCTGAGTCTTTGCCCAAAGGACACTACCCAAAGGAAGACCTATATTCTGTTATTGAATGGTTTTGTTGTTAGCATTTTTAAATGAAGGCTGCCCTCATTTTGCTTTGTTCTTAATTTAGATAGTTCACTAGATAAGAATATACTACATGCACAAAGAAGCAGGAAACATATTCATTAAACAGTTTCAAGAAATTGTGTCCTGGCTTGCTTGGTATTGTTTTGCTGGAAAGAAAGCCCAGATCATAGGTCTGAAATAAATCAGTGTTTATCACAGTGCTTTAAATGCCCATAGATTTCTATTGTTATGGTAGCAAAAACAAGCTACCATATTTAGTAGTTTTATCATTAAAGAGAGCAGAACTGAGAGTAAAATATCCATATTTCATTGCTGTCTTTAAGACAAACAAGGCTTTCTGCAACTAGTTGTGGTGTGTGATGGAGATGACAACATCTTAAGCCTAGATTTTGTAAATAAGTGAAGGTAGTTTGGCTGCACAGGGATGGTCAGTCCGGAGTGACCTGCTGTAAGACTGGATCTTACTTTTTATGTCTTATGACAAGATTTCATACATCTTCTCTTCATGGCATTTGCCTGCCTTTCCTGTTTTTGTACTCACAGAATCACATTGGAAGTGACCTTCAATCACATAGTCCAGTCATCAACCCAGCACCACCGTAAGCACCCCTAAACCATATCCATCTCCAGATGCCTCCTGAACATTGCCAGAGATGGTGACTCCACCACCTCCCTGGGTAATTTATTCCAATGCCTAAAGTCTCAGTGGAAAAAAAAAAAAATTACTATCTAATCTGAATGTTCCCTGGTGCAACTTAGGGCCATTTCCCCTCGTGCTATCACTTCACACCACAAAAGAGACTGACCCCTGCCTTACCACAACCTCCTCTCTATGTCTTTCTAATACAACTAAAATTTCTCAGGGGAAACAATGGCAGGACCATGACCAGTTGTTTACAGCCAACTGCCTTGCTCCCAAGTAGGCATACACCAATGAAGTATTACTATTAGAGATAAATCTCATGAGGTTTTCTACTTTTTCTCTTTAGATACTGTTGGTTGCTCTTACATGCTCACTGACATCTATGTTCAAGCTTATATTGGCCTTTATTTTTAGATACTGCTTTGCAGTACTTTGCTCATATGAGTGGATTTGAGGATGCTTTGGAAAGGCCACCAGTTTTAACATCACGGAGATTTGCTGAGTGACTTTTAGAAAGCCTTTGTCAAGAATAAGGACAAGATTAAATTTTGTTTCTATGATTTGGGTGTACACAGAAATTACAAAGTGGAGCTCCCATAACTCTTGTGTTCCTTACTGGCTTTGAATTATGACATCACATACTACATGTGTCTTTCTGACTGTAAAGCTTCTTTCTCTCTCTCCATGCTCCTCTTTATTCAGACTGCAGCTCTCACCACTCTTGATATCACATGAGAGCATCCAGCAGTACTTGGGTGCTTGGGAACAGAAGAAGAGTAGGAAAAATGCACTTGTCCCTGCGCATTCAGTGATAATTTGAGTATTAGGTGGTGATAAAGGCTACAGTCTTCTTCAGGAGTACTGTAAGTACTTGCAGTCTAATAATTTTTAATGCATTTCACTTTTAAATAGCCTTTTACAATTGGGCATCACCGTGTCCTGTGAATTTAATAATATTGAATTTAATACTGAGGATTTCTCACTTCTTCCTCTCTTGGAAAGACATTACTGTTCTTTTATATCTTTTTCATAACATTCCTGTTTCATCTCCAGTCCATAAGTCCTAATCTATTCAGTAATTGTACAGAAGTAGTTTTATACCTCCGGGCATCCTTTTCTTCCTTCTCTGTGTTGTTCTTGGTTCTGCTACTTTTCCATGACACAGATGTGATCAAAATAATCCACGTAGCATTCAAGATGTGGACTTTCTCAAAATTGGATTGTAATTTTTGTCTCATTTTCTAGATTTCTCACCACCATTTCAGCACCAGATACGTGTTTGTAAACTGTTGAACAATTAGAAGATGAACAATCCACAGTTACTCCAAAATCCCTTCCCTGAACAACAGTAACAGGTTTGGTGTCCCTCAGTGTATATGAGCTGGCAGGATAGTTTTCCTACGTAAGTTTTTTTTATTTCTTCACATTTCCATCAGAGAAATTAAATAGGAGGGTATTAAGCCTTCTGTTAATATCATTACTTTATTCATTGTATACCTCCCTTGTATGCCTGACCAGAAGATTCACTGACTTTGATTGCAAATCTGTCCTAAGGTGCAATAAATTTACTTCTCTTGTTGCATTCATTCCTAAATTCTACTCGTTTTTTTTTTTTCATTTGTTCCCCATCACTGACAAAGCTCAACCCTCTGTTTTTTTATCAGTGAATATCCCTGCAGCACCTTTCTCCCTCTGAGCTGAACTGGTTTATTGCTTGTAGCTTTGCATCTTGTTTGCTGCTTTGTCAATTTGCCTGGGGCTTCTCAAACTTATTACAGCATTTTAATAAAACCCATCTGCTTTTCTGTACTATATGATGAAAGATACAGGTCTTTCCAGTGCATCTGCCATCAGTTCTGACTTTCAAAAATGATACTTTCTCTTAAGAATGTAGAATTATATTTTCACTGGTATTTCTTGCAGTGACTTGAATTTAGATTTACCTCATTTAACTTCAGGGACCTACCTGAGGTGTCTGTAATAAGAACAGAGTTGTCTTTGGTTCATTGTGGAATCAATGCAGTGAAAGTGCGCATAAGATGATTCACTCCATGCAAGGGTTGGCTCAGAAATCTCAGAAATACCTGTCTTTCCCTAGCTGGGACTAATATGCAGAACCTCAAAGACTTGTGCTGGTAATTTAGATACTCCAATTGCATGCTGATGTTAAATGAATTAATCCCAGGCTGTAGTATTTTAAAATGTGAATTCTTCAGAGACAAAAACTATTGAAAATAGAATAGTTTTTGAAACTATTGAAAATGATATAAGTAATATAATATTTGAAAATATTGAAAATAATATATATTGAAAATAGAAGTCTTCAATAAATAAATAGAACAAAACTAAAGAGAAAAAAAAAGTAAAGAAAAATGAATAAAGGAGAAAAAAAGGTTATTAAATGTCCTACTTTATAAAATCAGAAAAGGTATAAAATATTCTCAGAATTATTTTGACAAAGATCAATCATTGTTTTTGTGAGCAGCTTCTACAACAGTTGTTATGGCTGGTAGTTACAGATAAGACAAATACATGTGAGTGTAAATTTAGTTCACATGGAAAAAAGACAATAAAAAAAAAGATCAAGTGCTACTTAAATGATCTTTACAAGGAAGAGGAACAATTACTGTGCCATATTCTTCCCCTACTAGAAGTCACCAATCTCACCTGGCCTTGACTCCAGAAGAGAAAAATAAAGGGCAATTGGGAGAGAACAGGTTTCCTATAACAGTTCCTTCAACATAAAATTAGGTATTTCTGCTGGATGGAATAATAGGGATTTTTCTATTTGAAGTACAGATGAATGCCCTGTAAGGTGTTTGTTGATGCATAACTGTACTTAAGAAATTATTCAAAAGACTGCCATGACCTGTAACAAAAGCTGTATGCACTATGATACAGAATAGAGAACATTCCCAGCCACACACTATCTGAGCCTGTGCCAGAATACCCTTTTTACCCTAGCTGAGGAATGCCCACAGGACTATAGCACTTACGGGATCACTGTTGCAGTCCAGGAAAAAAAAGTCTGGAAATATCATAAATGAAACCTAATTTTCTGTAAAATATTTTTTCTCAGTTTTGAGTTCTCTGTGCACACTTGAGATTAAAGGGGATAATAAATAGGCTGGTCCTCACATTAAAGCAAAATGGGATTTAATTAAATAAGTTTTCCTACCTATTATACAAAACAGTTTTGCTGACCTACTACAGAATTCAGTAATTACTGACCAAAAGGAGCCTAGCCCCTCATTACAGAAGATAACCTGATACCTCTACTGTTATCATTCTCTGATGAGAGCGAGGGCTGCACAGAGCCCCTGAAATCATCTTTACCTCAATTCTGAAACATGAGATACCTAACGTAGAAGAGCAGTCCTCTAGACCTCTTCTTCATTCAGCAGTTTCTCTCTGGAGTTGCCAACCTTCATTCCTTCATCAGGTTAGAAGTTTAAGGTGGTTATAGTCGGAAGACTACTTAGATTAAGTTTATGGAGCAAAAATGCTCTTTCCTTTTGAAATTAAATGTTTCTGGAAATGCTTTGCTTCTATGCATGTAAGTAATCACAATGTTTGAAGTTGAGGTTTGTCCCATGTAATTCTTACCTGAGTGCACAAAAGAGCAGAAGGCCAGTGGTAAGTGTTCTATGTTTGTTCTCTGTGGTAGTTAATGTAACAAGGACATAAATGTGAAGACAGAAAATGTGTTGATCCACTAGAAAATATATAGGATCTTCTATTACCTTTATATTAGAGAAATCATAAGATAGCAAAACATACAGAAACTCAAGAAAAAGCTGTCCACTCATCCACTCAGTATTAAAATGTGGAGGAACAGTAGCATTTCAGCAGACATTTGAAAAGACAGAGACAAAAGAGGATAAAGAGGAGATAAAGAGCTTAATGTTGAATATAATCCAGGGTTTAAAGTTCTGAAAAGAGCTATTCTCTTTTAAAAAATCTCTACTGAATGTACCAAAAAATAAGCTAGCCAGATGCTAGCTTCACTTTACAACAGTCTTTTTATACTGGCAACACTAGAAATAATTGGTATCTTCATTGCATCAGGCAAATTGGCTCTATTGAATAGTCAGATACAAAAATGAGTGGGAATCTGTTGTCAGGGAGAATCTTCAACCATTGTTCTTTATAATAGCAAAGAGCCGGATGGTGGAAAATGATTCTTGCCCAGATTTGAGTGATTTGGCATGGATGAGACTAGGCAGAAGGGAAGGAGGTAAATTTCTTTCTCATTTCTGAGAGCATCTCTCAGATATTAAGGAGGGAGGCTGAATCCTTGAGCTCCAGAGACTTTAGACCACACTAAAGTATATTCAGCAGAGAATTCAGAGGCTATTTCAGCAATACATGTGAGCATAAACTCAAACTGTCATAAGCTGCAGGAGAACTGGACTCAGGTGAGACAATACAATTAGAAACATATGCTTGGTTTTAAACATGCAAGCACATTTTGTAGCTGGGAACAGCTGTTGTTATGACTGCTTTAAATATCTAAGCACAGGAAAGGACAAGAGACCTCTATAATATATGTGACAATAATAAAACCACAGCCTTAATGGAATTTTCTTAATTTTATTTATTTAATTAAGGGTGTGGGATTAAGAACAAAAGCCATTTTAACATTCATTGCCTATAATATGTTTTACATGTTTTGTCCTGGTCATTGCTCCTAGTAAATTTTAATATAGATGCTTAATTTTATAAAGAGTTTAATCCTTATTGTGTCAGCCATCCAAACCATCTCATAGGAGTAGTCTTATATCTAAGAGTATTTAGCCTGACTTTTAACTAGCTCTAGAGAAGAGAGGCATGCACTCTCTTCTCTAGAGCTGCTTTAGAGGTCAGGCTGAATATTCTTAGAAAAATTACACTGAGCAGCAGGAAAGTAAACCTTGGCATTGCTTTATGGGGACACACTCCAGCACAGGAGCCACAGGACATGTGTAGCCACATATTGAAAATGTTTCTGTTGCCTAGGGAGAGCCATGTGAAGCTTAGTCACATGTACATGCATACACCACATATATTTAATAGGGAGATAAATTCCAGCCACTGGGCCTGATTCAGGTGCCAATACAGACTCCTAGAATCATTTGAAATGTCCTGGGCTCTCCTGCCTGGCATTTGCTGCTATTTTGTATGGACTTGGGTCTCCTGTGTCATAACTGTCAGCTGTACATGAACATGTCTGATGGTTTACATTTTGATGACACTAGATGCTCATATTTCAAAAATTACTGTATCTGAATCAAGCGCAACTATCTTTCCAGTGATTCCAGATTCATTCAGAATTGACCAATTATTAACCAGAGATAGAAATGTCCACTTGCCTTTAACACAGGAGATATTTTGAGAAAAAAAAAAAAAGTTTGCTTTGCTGTTAAGTTGCTGTTCTATGTATTAATAAGGGTCTAAGCCTTTAAAAGTGTTGTTAAAAACTAAGGACACTTCTCAGTTTGTCCAAAACCAGAAAATAAGGAAAGACTTATGCACTTCATAAATCCCTTGCATTTAGTATTCTCAGGCAATAGCAACACCAGCTGATACTTCATTGATGAATTGTCATGGGAAAGGTCTTGATTTTAACAACTTACACAATGATATCCTACTGGAAATAACAGTTTCATTACACTTGGAATAACTTGTATGGATATAATAGGATAATATTTCTTTGGGGGAAAAGAAATTACCTGATTACCTCGACTTTCCTATAGTGGAAATGTTTTAAAGACATTTTGCTATCTAGTCCTTGTTTACATTCAGGCAGTTCTGAATTTTATTTTATATTTAAATTATTTTGTTTCATAGTCTATAAATGAAATAATATTTCATGTACATGACATTTAACATTAGAAAATTGCTTTTGTCAACATGCAGGGTTTACAGAAGTCCAAGTTCAGTCTTCTGGGCGACTGAAGGAAGTGTTCTTTTAACTGATAATTTCAAATATCTTGCTTTTGTAGTAATTTGTAAGGAAGAACTATCTGAAATGCTAGACTTCCTCTTTAGAACATTAGATCTGGTTGAAATGTGAAACTGTGGTCTCCAGGCTGCTGTATAGACATGAGTGCTGTAGTAGTAGTAGTGCTTACTACTGCAAGTAAAGCAATGAGCAAGAGGGGGGAACCGTGTCACTGTTATGTTCTCTACTAATTGTCACTCCCCTCATCCAGCTCTGGATCCAAACCAAATTCACTGCCACAGTTTTGGAGAGAGAAGGGGAATGCTAAACAGCTTGAAGTATTGTAAAAAATAAACAAAAGCAATATATTGCTATCGTCACTAACATCCTCATAACTGTATTGTTCATTCTACTCCTACGTTTTTATTGAAAACGTATACACCAGAAATGAATCTCATTTCTCATTCCTTTTCTTTCTAAGAGTGGCTTTCAGAAGTGCAGACCATTCTAATTAGCAGCTTCTAATACATCTAAGATCTATTATGTCAGGCTTGGAAGAAATTGATCCTTTCACAGCGAGAGCATTACAGAGAATTCCAAAATCCTTTTTCAAGTCCATGTGATCTGTGCTGAGATGTATTCACTGGGAAATACCTTTCATCACACCACAGGGAATTTCATGCTAGTATATTAACATTAAGAATACATTTTTTGTAATTTTTTTTCCACAAGGCTTTTGGTAAGAATTTATATGCACTGTCACATACTAGGGTGTCTGTGTGTGCGTTCCATGGCATGTAGAATAATGATAGCAGAAACCTGAAGTACAGCATAAATGTCAGCACACTCCCTCAACTATCTCAAAGAACCACTTCAGCTTCTTAATGTGTCAACTTAAAAGTAGCTGCCTTACATCTACTGTATTCCCCTACAATGGAGAGGCATCCACCTCTGTATTGCTGCTATTTTAGAAAACAGCTTACACTGACAACAATTCTGTTTTCCTTTAGAAAATCCTTGAAACAAAATGGTCATATCTGTTGCTTTCTTGTCTAAAATAAGTATCTGTCATTTATACTGCACCAGACCCTTAGAGAGTGCTTTTCAAAAGGTAATAACTATTTTTTGTAGCACTCAGTGCATTAGGATTTGCTCATTTGTCAGCTGGGTAACTGAAGATGTAAGGAGGATAACCGACTTAGTCAAGGCTGCACATGAAGTTCATGACAGCAATAGGTATAGAGCTCAAATCTTTTCTTTTCTTTTCATTGCTCTGTTGAATGCTTTTCCACTTTGTGAATAAAAGATCATTTGCTCATTTTTTTCTCAGAACTGAGAAAATTGTTCATCAGGGAGAAGAAATAAGCAGGGATTTTTTTCTTTTATATACAGAAACTGCCTCAAATTTTTAAAATTATTGTCCAATTGGACAGCAGTCAGAATTGGTTTGCTATTTCTTTAGGGATGATTTTTCACCTACTGAAGATTAGGTGACAAACTCCAGTAATTTGTCCAAAAAGGGAGTTCCTGATGTTTAGGAAGGGAAATCAGATTTTCCAAAGATAAAAACTCTCCTTGCATACACAATGGCTTGCTTCAATCGGGAAATATAATCTTTCTTTTTTTACGCAATCCATAATGAAGAGTGGGATTTTATGATATTCATTTCATAGTCCCCTCTGTAAAATACAACTGAGGACTTTATTTTCAACAAAGATGCATAACTGCATAAACAGTGAATCATCTGGTCAGATGTAGTCCCCTGGGTGGTAGCTTACATTGACTCCTACATTAGAACTGACCAGTTCAGATGGGGCAGTCCAGACTGAGACTTTTGTTTACTGAGGTGAGTGTTGCCAGTGTTGCATTCTGTTCCATGCAGAAATTTAGGACCATTTATTATTCTCAGCATAGCTGAACCATACAGATAATAAAGAAGAATTTTCCTTTCCTTCTTATGGACATCAAATAAAATATCCTTAATTCCAGTGGCAGAGAGATTGCAGGATGAAAATGGAGAAAAGGTGTAATTTTCTTCAATTCTGTGACTCTAACTGAGGCCAAAAACAGACTAAAACCAGGAGAGTGATGCTATGCCCATGAAATGTTCTAAGGCTGATGGGAAGTAAACTCTATTTGTAGAGTTTACTGATTTTTTAGTATTAAGAAATTGATAAATTACTATTATTATTAAATTAATAATAAGGTCAGAACACAGAGATGCACCTGTGATCAGATCACTTCACTTGCATTTCATTTATCTGCCTTACTGGGAGGAGAAGGTATTACTAGAAACAATCTTAAGAACAGCCACTGGCAATTTTCCCCATGTATTTACTATTGTCTGGAAAAATATGAGAAAGCAAGGGTAAAACCATGTCTGTGAGCTTCCTTACAGTTAATACCATGGATTGTTTCCTGTCACTAAACCCAACTGTGCCTTGGTCTTGTTTTGTTTAACAGGGCAGACTTAGCCTAAAATTCTAAATTCACCTTTCTTAAGTATTACAATCAGTGAAGTCAACACCCATGGTTTTGCCCCGATATGATTTGTATGTTGCCTTTGTTTAGATTATTTACTTATAGCAATCTTTCTATTTTTCATTTCCATATAATATCCATGGCAGAAAAAATTTCTATACAACAGTACTGACTAGTTTGATACTTGCCTTCAGGTTATAAGATTGCATTAATTCTGAAAGACAGCACAATTTGATCTTACTTTTCTCCCTCAAAAGAAGTTTCTTCCTTTTTTTCTCATCGGTGTCAATATATCTGTTGATTTCTTATGCCATCCACATCTGTGTCAATTCAAAGTTCCATAAATCAGGATGCAAATGTAGGCTGAACAGCCCTACTGTGTAGGTGTGTATAGGTCACTGGGGCCATAATTAACAATAGACCTGTTGATGTTGATGGTTATTTACTGTGCCATTGTTATATTGTGTCAGAAGACCCCAAAGATCAGTTTGTTATCTAGAATTCCTGACTAAATTTGGCAAAGAGTAGTGGAAAGGCCAAACTTATATGAATTTTATCTCACACAACAATTATCATTTTTTTAAAGGGCAGGTTTGATGCACTGAGAAAATTTTAAAGATATATTTCACATTTGTGTTCATTGCTAAAACTGTTATCTGATAGAAAAAAACATGTACACTGCTTCAACAAGCAAACATTTCCCCCTGCCAACTCCTAGTCCCCAGACACAGTTACATTTAGGTAAAAAATTTTTAAAGAAATGACATTTTTTCCAAAACAACTCTGATATGTGCATTTTCTAGTGAAAATTTTTCTAAGTAGTAACTCTGTGTATTACAGGCAGCAAATGTCACAAATTTTATATATATACTAATGCAGTTTGTCATGCAGAATAAAGCTATCTATGCAGTGAATAGTGCACTAGTCACAGCCTGCCAGCATGTCAATCAAAATGATTATTCCCCTCTGTTTAGCACTTGTGATATCACATCTGTTCTGCATCCTATTTTGGAATCACTTGTGTAAAGACTGAATGCTGGACTAAGTCCAGAAAAGGACCCTTAGGGACAGTTTAGAGGGCTGAAGAACTTGAAAAACAAGGAGACATTGAGAAAAATGAGTTTATTCATTCTGGAGACAAGAAGGTTTATAGGACTGAAAGACTGTTTTCACTTTTCTAATGCAAGACTGTGGAGAAGGAGGAGTTAGAGGTGCCCAGCAAATGCACAAAAGTAGAGATGCAAGTTGCAGAAAGAGAAATTCACACTGGCTGTAAGGAAAAAAGTCACAGTGATGGTGGTAAAAACATAGAACAGGGACCCAAAGGACGTCCCCATCCACAGAGATATTGAAAACTTGATTGTGCGCGTTTGACTGACTTGGAAAGTTTGATTGACCTGGAAGTCATATGTGGCAGCAGTTCTCTGGTCACAGAGAGCAGGCCCAGACTTTCTCAGGATTTTCCCAAGGAGCTGTGAGAAAGTTCAAAGAAAAAAATTAAAACAATTCTTATCTCCATTTGCTGTACCTGTTGTTGTGCACATGTAGAATGTGTTATGGAGATTTTTTACCAAAGGGTGGCTTCTTAAATAGACACTGGTGATAATATTTTGGTTGATTGACCAATTAGGTCAAAGCTGCATCAGACTGTCTGTAAGGGTTAGGGGTTTCTTAATAGTATAGTATAGTATGATTTAGTATAGTTTAATACAGCAATTAATCAGCCTTCTGCAATCATGTAGTCAATGCTCATAATTACCCAGCTGGGGACCTGCAGAGTCATATTCTCTGAGAAGGGTAAGAGTTCTGAGGAATGATCTGCCTCATATTATATGCAAACTGGTTCTGATCATTTGAGGCAAACTCCAAACTGCTCAGCATTGCTACAGCCTCTTGCTTTCCAAATTGCAGTGCTTTACTTGCTGCCAAAGACAACTTCACATTCTCCTGAGGTAAAACAGATGTGTCTGTACTTTGCCTCCTAAATTTCTGATGGAGGCTGCTGTTAGAACTGATGCAGTCTCAGCGACAGATTTGCTTTACCATGCAACTGCAAAGAAAGGGACGTGTATATTGACTCAAGGGATTTCCTGTGACATGTCAAAGGCATTTTCATTTATCTGCAGAATACAGCAAGTGGCAGTGTATGAGGATTAATATATATTTCAGGATGGTACTTTTTCCTGTGTTTTGACCAAATGTTGCCTTTAAGCATCCTGGAATAGAATCCCTGGGGACAACAATGTAATAAACAAGGGATTACACAAAGGTATTCAGAAGCCTGAATAGTGCTGCAGGTACCTGAACCTTTGTTAGTGATACTAATGTTTTTGTTTGCTTGTTGTGTCTGCATATCTTATGAACTGTTATTTGTAAGACTTCTAGAATGCAATTTTCTCTAAAGTAGCTTATTCAGTACTTGTATAAAATCCCTATTGCTGATCACTGATAAATGTCAAGAAAGTCCCTAGAGAAGTCACCTTTCATTTGGGAGTATTCTGTGGGGCTTTTGTAGTTCCCAGGCCTCAAGGGATGGTGTCTCATCCCCATTCTTTACTTGGTAGACTCAGGATGCCAAGACAGCATCAATCAGTCTGACTGAGTCAGGATACACTTGTTTTATGTAAAAAAGAGTCTGGATAAATAAAAGGAAACAGAAAGGATAAACACAGTACAAAGAGACAAAAAGTGGAAGATGTATAGGAAGAGGCTTTCTAGAAGAGCTTTCTAGATAATACAAGGAGTAGAAAAACAAAAAAGACTGAGAGGAAAATGAGTGAAGAAATTATGCTCTGCACTTGGGAATCAATGTACTGCAATGCAGCTTGAGAAGCCTGGAAGGCAGAGTCTTCTGTGCCTTACATGCTAACCTGAAGATCTATTATTCTATTCTCCCATTCAATGTCAAATGTCTCTTGGAAACCTAAATAGATTACGTCTACCACTTCAGCCCTATCTGCTCCCTGCATTCTCCTTTTGAAAAGACAGAGATTTATATTCTTATTCTTCTCTGATAGGTGCATCAATCTCTGCTGTCAGGTTGTCTGTCCAAATAACAAACCTGCATATCACACAACTGTTTTAAATGTAATGTTGATAGATGTTGTTTATGTGCACTTGGCATCAATTTACAGTCACTTCCCTGCATATTGCAACCTTCTCAAGAAACCCATATTTTCTATCTTTTCAATGTTTTCACCATTAAGAATTAATTATGGCCATAGAGTCATTACTTGGGACATTTCTAGGAATTCTAGGCTTCTGTGTCATTAGATTGATACCCTAAATTGCTAGCAGTACCCAGTGCTTCCCAAAATATGGTTTGCATTTTGGGGACAGAAAAGTTGTCAGCAATGAACACAGCTGAATGTTTCTATTGAAATCACTGGTCTGATAAAGCATTGAGAAGTGTTCTGCCTCTGTGACTTCTGCTGCTTTCCAGCCCTCGCCCACACCCTCTGAAAACCCTTCAGAGACCTTGTGCTGAGTCAGCTGGAGGTGACAGCTCCCTGCTCCTGCTTCCTGCCTACAGCATGCACCTACTTCCACCTTTCATCTACTCCCAGGTAAATTATTTGTCCAAATTCCATTTCTTTCTTCCAATTCATACCCTCTTCTGGCTTTTTTTACCCCCACAGAAGTAGTGAACAGCAACTGGACCTTGACCAAATAGCTGGTCTTAGCTGGATCAGTCAATAGTAAAATCCTGAGTCCTTCCAGTGTATTAGTTCAGTTCCTGCTCTCATGGAACTACAGCAAGGAAATGGCCCAAAATGGCAGAAGCCATGTCATAATCTCTCTTGACTGTTGCTGCACTGCTCCTTACATAAGGTATACAGAAATATGCTTATAAACATATAGAAATAAAGTCAGAACATTTTTCTATGCAACTAATGAATTATTTACTAAAACTGCACCATTATTAAAACTCTTGGATTTTTTTTTTTTTATTTTGAAAAGGTTATTCTACACATTGTGCATTCCTAATTCACCTCCCTCATAACTCAGAGAGAAGTGATTTCACACACTGCTCAGCACACTGTATGGGAACTGTTAATTTCTTGTGTAAGCTACAGACACCTTCATCTGTTTTTCAGTTTCAGGTCTCTTGAAATGCTCAGTTTGCAAAACTGATATTTTATTAGTAATCTGTCATTATAAAGTCACTGAAGGTCTGTTGTAATGCACTGTTTATGAGTTTGCTGTTTTCCTCCATACCCTCATATATCCTTGCAACATCTATAGATGCTCAGCGTATATCACATACAACAGTATATGCCACACGTTATTCATGGCATTTTAAATTCCTTTTGCCTCAAGTATTTCACAATTCTTAGATTAAAGGTCACAGTCCTGTGGTATTGAAGAATGGAGGGAGAAGACCCACCTTTCATTGATCAGCATCAACTCCAGTTTATTCATCAATCCATCACTTTTTATAACCGTGTTAATTAAGTTCATGCATATTGCAAAATCTGAGCTCACAATAGGTCAGAGATAACATACCAACCCCTCCTTATGTTTCCAATACCAAGATTTGGGTTCTCAAAATTATTTTTGCTTTCTCAAAACAGCCAAAGATAGAATATCTACTTGTTATGAGAAAGCTGCCTGAGAACTCTGATATGCAAGGTTCTCAAGGCCTTCATGTTTGTCACTTTTACTTGTAATTAAAAACAATCTGAGAACCTCTGCTGTTTACAGAAACAGGCTGTGAGAACCTGTCCCCCACAGCTGCCTTCCAAGCCATTTCTGAAAAAATGTCCAACACTGTGGGATCAATATTTTTATGTGATTGCAAGCCCATACAACTTCCTTTAAAAGTATTTGAACAGTGTTTATGAATGCTATATCTTATTGATATCTACTAAATAAGTAATATTTTTCCCTACTGATATCCCAGAGAAGTCAGTAGAAAACTTATAAGAAGTCACAGTGAATTTTTATACCAAATTTAAAAAGCAATGGCATTATCA
Organism: Zonotrichia leucophrys gambelii; assembly: GCF_028769735.1. Taxonomy (NCBI): domain Eukaryota; kingdom Metazoa; phylum Chordata; class Aves; order Passeriformes; family Passerellidae; genus Zonotrichia; species Zonotrichia leucophrys. The sequence continues at coordinate 20,116,649 of NC_088170.1, read as the reverse complement.
TTAAAATTATATAACAGTGGCAAGGACAGAATGAGGATAGCCTCAATTCTAATGTAAACAGAATCAAGCAAAGGAAGTACTATGCATATTTCTTGTATGAAATCTTGCTAATTTTTCCAGGAATAGCTATATACCAGCTTCTAGAAGAATGAAGTTAAAATTTTGCTAAAGGGATCTGATGAAAAAATTCTGCCTATTGCAGTAATACAACCATTACAAGGACTTCTTATCAGTCTGAAAAATGAACTCATAAACGTTATAATAGTAAACATGACTGGAAAACTTCCAATTAAAAATATTAATTAATGTCACAGCATATGCATCAGTTGAGACAGCCACAATACACAGATATCGCCAGACAATTTCAACCCATACAAAGCAGCACTATCACACTTCAGAAGGCTGCAGGCATCTGCCCTTCTTGCTCTTCTGCCCAACCTTTTACACCCCTCCTGTTGATGCACTGCCCCTGTGAGCCCTCTGTTCCCTTTGGTGGTGGGTCAGTGCCCTGGGCACTCCCTGGCTCATTGCTGTCAGTGCTGCTCACCTGCTGCTCACAGCTGCACCCACTGGGGATGGGGCTCAGCCACAGCCCCATCCCAATCACCACAAACTGTGTGCCTGTAAATTTATTCAAGACAACAAGACCATCAAGAGAATTGTTTCAAACTTTAGTCAACAATATTTTACTTTTCCCACGTTTGGGTGCAAAATCAAAATGCTAAATCATGAATGTAAAATGGAATCTTGGAAAATGTCCATTTTAAATTAAAAATTCCTTTCCGTTTCATTAACTTAAATATCAAATTAACTAACTCAAGTGTTATTAGAAAATCCAGTTGATCAAACCTAGCCCCTTTCTGAATATAGTTTCAATTCCAGCCATACATTTCAAATGAAGCAATCAGATAATTATTATTGCATATTGAATATGTCATTTTTGAGGACATGATGCTTACAATGAATATCTTGTGGCACTTTTCCTTAAGGTTAAAAAAATCAGCAGTCCTGTTAATTTTTTTAATGTGAAAGTTAAATATGACCACAATTTTGAGGAAGAAAATCCTTAATTCCTGAAATAAAGGGTTTTTTGAAGAAGATTTTAAAACATGTAATATGTAGATATCCAATTACAATGAATTTCAGGATACTTGACAATTTTTTTGTAAGTTGGATAAGAATTCAGCAACATAACAGTAGTATATTGGATAACACAGAATTGTGTTTTGGTACCATGTTACAGATTGTTATGTTGTATTATTGTACTTCTGAAAGACTCTAGTTTCTTTTCAATTCTTTGGCCAATACTGAACATTTAGTTTTTTCTTCCTCTTCCTTGATGCATTTATGATTACAAAATCAAGTCAGAGAGATCAAAGAGTTGATTCTAAAGGTTAAACACATTATTATTTAAACAATGACCACGGGATCTAATAAAAGAAGGAGATTGATCCAGCAAACAGTAACAAATAATCTCAATCCAAAAATAACAAAACAAAATAAGAAAACATCCACAATCAACCTATCCAACAAACAGAAGCAGCATACAAGTCTAAATGTAACTATGAGTGTAACCATTATCTGGAAAGGATAATGGAAGGAAGCTATTTCATTGAAAACTTGAGTCAAGTAACTCAAGAATAATTCTTATGCCAAGTCCTCATCTAGTGGATGTTATGGTTGCATTTTCTTCATGAAAATTTGGGAAGGATTGTTCATACTGGTATCACAGTAAGTTTCACTGAGTGAGGTTCTACTGAAGGGCCCTGTCTACTGAACACGGTAAATACTTGTATTTTGAGAAAGTTCATTGACTTGGTTGACTTGATCAATCTTATTCCAGGAATTGTAGTTTTATGTCTCTTTGTTTCAGTTGTAAAGCAAAGGCCCATGCAATGCGAACTACCTGTTATCAATCAAGGAGTTCACTTCTTCAGTGACCGTGCTTCTTTGAAGTGCTGGGAGAAACAGAAATATTTATCATGTTCTCAAGGTGGTTTCTGAACCTTTCAATCTTATATCTAGATTACAGCCAATACCCCTTTCGTCAGCCCTTTCATAGATTGTGAAATCAGCAGTTTAAAAAGACATTCTCAGCACAGGAAGCACAGAGGAAGCAGGACACATAATCAATCTTCAGACTCCCATGGAACCAGCTAACAGGTTGTTATTTCTGTAGTCCTCCTAAGGATTAGACTGCTTGGTAAAACATCTAATACTTATGTAAGGAAGTATGGTGCAACTGAGTATGGTGCATTTGTTATTTCTGTAGTCATCCTAAGGATTAGATTGCTTGGTAAAACATCTTCACCATCTCTCTCTCTCTGCCTTTCATTCTGTGTGTTTTAGCCCTTTTCCCTCTCTCTGATATATTGCAGCATGTTGCCTATATTTTATTTTTAATTATTTTTTTTAAAATATCCATTACTGCTTTTTTTTCACTCAGCCAAGCACATTCTGCAGTGAGATAGCAGTTATTTGTAACAGTTGAAAGATACATTCAGCATGATATCTTTGGAAATAAAGAAAACCGAAATGTACTAATGGGTGGTTTTTTTGCTGTTTTGGAAATTGAGCCAGAAAGAAAATAGTGACAATGTGACTGTTATAGCTGTCATTAAGTATATGTGGCAGGCAAGGATCATGCTATCACAGAACTAAGTTAATATTATCTCCTCATGCTAGTGATACCTTGTTCATTGATGAGTAGAAACTGATATTTTCTGTGCAGTGTTTCAATTCCACCAGCATCTTACCCGCTCCTGAATGCATGATTTGATTTACAAGTATTGTTCTACTTTCTTACACTGTGCTCTCCCTTCGCTTTTTGTTGCTTTCAGCCATTTCCCTCAGCTCCTGTAATAACCTTGATCTCTTCCAGTCACTTCGTTAGGCTCCTCTGGTAGCCATCCTCATAGTGAGCTCTTGACAGCACTCATCAATTCTGGATGTTCCAATTAATTGAGCCAGCACCAATCTCCTGGCTGCCTCTGTTAGCTCCTTCTGCCAATACTTCAAAACCTCCAGCAAAGCAATACTCTGGGATGGCAATAGCTCAGTGACCTCAACACAGTGAGACTAGGCTGGTAGCTTAAGCAGAAATTTTAGTCGGAAATATCCTGTCATGTCCCCCTGCTCCAAATTCAATTTTCAGCTCTGTTTCTAGGAGTGTGTAATAAAATGGGAACCCCAAAAGATTAGTGAATTAGTAATTTTTTGAATTTTTTTCCCCTTACTGTTAGTAGGAATATGTTGTTTCCTAGACTGATGAGCTCATTAGGTAGTGAATTCAGAGGCCTTAAAAACAATGGGCAGTCCTTTCCAGCTGTCTTCTATTCATGCAGTTGGTATCAACGTGTGTGTGTGTTTTGTGTGTGTGTGTGTGTGTGTGTGTGCATGCATGTGTCTCTGGTGTGACCTGAAACGTCTAAGCACACAAAGTGAATTGTTCCAGCCAAATACTTAATTGTGAATTATTATCTATGTAGCAAGCAAAATTAACATTTGCATGTTTTTATGAAAATTCAAGTGAAATAAAAAGGAAGAAACACCCTTCGCTGTAAGCTTCTCCATCGGAGTATATATTTGCTAGTAAGTGCTTTAAAATTATTACTTGTATACTTCCACATTAATTTAGTATTTTTTACACTTTCAACTATATAAAATAATTTGTGCTGTGATCCAATGCAAACACAAATTATGTCCACTCATCTTCTGCAGCTGTTCAGTAAGATGTCACCAAGGTTTAATTCAAGGCAAATACTTCTAATTAGAAAAATATTAAACCTTAAAGTCATTGAACGTTTTACTCAGTTATTGGGAGGCTAAATGCATAGTGCACAAACCTGCTTCTACAGCAGAGAAAGAAATTAAGATATTGAAGTGAATGCAGATAAATACTTTTTTTTTTACAGAAAGAAAGAGCATTCTTATCTAAACTACTCTTTACAGTCTTTGGTGCTACCACCAAAGAATTGGCTCTCCTTGAATCCACACACAAATTTATAGTTACATGAAGTATCATAACCAAACCCTTCTTTCTACCTAGCTAGCTTGTAAAACTGAATTTAGTGGAAATATTCATCCTCAAATTCAAAGATCAGGGATGCAAGATCTGATCACATCTTTGCATATTGTCAGAGCATTTTTATGGATGTTATTCTCATTATGCTGAGAATCGAGTAATTTTTATGTTTGGGCTTAATCCTAACCAATCTACCTAGGATATTTCACTTTCAAGAGCAAGTGGGAGCAGTGTAAGTTTGTCTGAAAGAAGAATTAGTTTTAATGAATGTACTTGATCTGAAAGATTTCTATATATTTTATTTCCTTTTTTTTCTTTCTTCTTGCTAGCAAGGAGAATTGTTATGTAAGGAAGTATGGTGCAACTAAGTATGGCGCATTTGGCATTTGAATAGGGAACAGCATTTTTGCTGCATGTGATAATTGTCTTACTGTAAAATTAGTGCTCTAGGGAACACTCCTCCGCTGTTTCCCTAGAGGAGTCTGGATCTCACAAATAATGCATTTGAGTGCCTTTTATGTAGTTTATAAGTTATTGTCAGTGAAGGAATGATCCAATTACTAAGTGATTAATCACAGGTTCCATCAGGTCTCAAACTGTGTATTGAAAGTTTATGGAATAAAAGAGTTTTTTATGCACGTGTCTGCATCTAATGAGTAATAACCACCTGGGAATGAGAACTACATTTTAAAAAAAGAACAACAGGGCAGCAGCACAAAGTACTAATCACTTGACTAATCTCTGTTGTCACTGAGAAACATACCTTTGCCAGACAATCATAATTATAATGAAATTAAAATTAATTAATATTTTATTGTCAACAAACAGCAAAGAAAATATTCAATATTTCCACCCTAACCAGTTTTTGGCATTTCAGCAGCATACAGAAGTAAAGTTTGCTATACAGAATTTAATTCTGAGATACGAGGCATAAGAAAAAATGCATAATTTCAAAGAAAGATTTAAAATGCTAAAATGCTAATTTTTAGAGAAACCTAATTAGCATGCAAAGTGAAATCTTTTATTTTGTAAAAAAAACCCATTGTGAATATTAAAGACAAAATCCTTTGAATAAAATACAAAATTGTCATATTTTTATTTTGTGGATTTACAAATGCTTGTAGCATGTGCATTTCACCATGATTTATCAAAATATTTTTTATAGGCATGTTATTATATATGTTCCATTTTTCAATTTTCCAGTCACTAAATTTCAGATAAGGAGTGAACTTATGATGCCTAATTTTGACAGTAAGGTGGAATACAACAATGGAATGCTGATGAAGTAGATCATGAAATGTGATAGAAAAACATAGACTTTTAAGTGCTGAACCATATCACCCAAATCTTCTCAGTTTTGCAATAAAATATCAATGGATATTCAATACAGAAAAATAGTAGTGTGAAAAATTGCCTAATTTAAAGTTTCAAATATCAGCTTTCAGGTGAACAAGCTGAATAAATCTCCATCATCTTTAGGTGGTTTGAGCCTTAATTTGGTAGAACGGTATCTTTGAGTTCCATAATGACACTGATAAGGAAGACTCTAAGAAAAAGCTTGAATCTTCACGTGTACTTCTTAAAATCTTATTTCATATGTTGCTTGTTTAAACAATGAACCCTTGATCTTGGTGTGCTGTTTGTAGTTTAGCTGCGAAACTGACCTAGGCACCCTGGGATCACTTCATAGGCAATACAGAAAACTGGGATTGCATCAACATGATTTTTTTTCACCCCAAAGTAGACAGCTAAAATTGTGGACTGAAAGCATACATTTCCCTTGTTCAGTATAGCATTATAGATCCATCAGATAAATGCTTGTTCTGGCATGGCTTCAGTAAACCAATGAAAATAAAGTATTCCTTAGTCTGGAAGTCTGCCTTTGCGGTCCTGTCAGTAATTATCTTCCACAGATGCTATATGGCAGGAAAGACAATAAGCTAATGGACTTGAAGATTTCTCAAATCATGTAATTACTGAAAAGCTGGTGGCTCTGTCTCTATTTATTTTTCTTCTCTAGCTTATTTTCAAACAATAAAAATCAGTAGACTGATTTATCTGTGTTCTGTACTCACAGCTAAACAATACAGGCAGCTATTTTACCAAAAACTCCACCACAGAGAGCCCTACTGTTCTTCATGGTACCAAACTTTTGTTGTGCTTGACCTTCAGATGGTAACCACCAACAGATTTCTAAAAGTGTTTTTCTAAAAGAATTAGATGATGAATAAAAGGTGGCTCTGCACTGGCTAGAAATAAAAGTTTTGCTGAATTTATTCTGACAGCCTAGATAATGGTGTCATAAACAGAAACACTTCTCAGTCAGAGCAAAAAACCTTACTTTTCATGTTGATGGTATATGGATCTCTTTTCACTTTTCATCTATATCTTATTTTTAAAGGGACAGTAGATAAGTGCATCAAGGCAATTCTTCTAGACTTCTCAGGATTTATTCAAATCTAATCAAATTATTTCTTAATATTTTTACTGGTTGGTAGACTGGTAGAGAAACACATTGGATAGTTAGTAGTGATGTCAGAACACAAGCCTTAAGTGTGGGTCTGTGAGATTCTCTTCGTTCCAGAGATTTAGCTAAATTTTTAATTTGGTGCAGGGAGACCTCGTTAGTTTTACTGAGTTTTGTTGCACTTACTGTTGAAAAAAATTACTTGTTTGTCAGTCCTGATTTGTTCTAATTTGATTCAATACCATGTCTAACTTAAATGAAACTGAGAAGGTGCATCCAGAGAAAGCAAAAGTGCTGGAGGACTTATATAGCATTTGAATGAGTTCTGTGAAAGTCACTCTAGACAAGACAGAGGTAACACCCTTTTCTGATGACTGAGGAGGAATTACTTCTCCTGAAAAACCTGTGTACACTTGAGGACTGTATTAATGAATATTTAGATGAGGTACTAGTCATGCCAGTATTTCTGTTGCATGGGCTGATCTGGATTAACCAGGATATAAAGGGTAAGCATTCTTCCTTTACATAGTGAACTGTAAGGCTGAATCTTTTGAATATTAGCTTTATTTTACTGATATATAATTTTTATTAACCAACATCTGAAAATCAAGAGGAAAACATAGCTGATCAAAAATGCAGATGGTTGCTTCATTTACACTATGCACTAAACCCATATTCCACAGACTAGATTGGTTTTCAGTTGCTTTCCGGGAACACATATACTCTGCAAAGGTGTTTTCATTCACAGTGTGACAGAACTTGACCTGGTAGAAAATTAGGGCTTGTTAAAAACTCTTTATGTTACAAAATTTTCTTGCTTAAATCTTTTATTTTTTTTCTCTGAGAAAGTTTTAGAGCCTTCAGATGAGAAAATTTTCATTGGGTTAGAGACACAATGTCTCATACTGAGACATTGAAAGAGGAGAATAATTATATTTTGGGAGAAATCATTGACAATAGTTATTAACTATGTTATTAACTTTTGTAAGGTGTTTTGAACTTAGGTAAGAATTTATTATAATGGGTTGGGGTGCAAGAATGTTTTCTTAATGTGGTGAATTAAATATACTTAGCCTCTCTTCCTGCTTTACAACTTCTGCCTTCACACACATTGAGTATCTTTCACAAAATTTTAACTGAGTATCTTTCACAAAATTTTCATGCTGTGATCTGATTCTGGTGTGTCCCATGTGGTACAGATAATCCAGGCAGTGGATGGACGCAGGGTTTGTGTTTCTCATGCATTTCCCATTGTTTTGTGTCTGTGGTCATATAGGTAGAATTAATATCTAATTACATGATTTACTGAGATCTTGTTATGCAATATAAAAATTGAAACCATACACCCAGTCCAAGGCTCCTTTAAAGAAGAAGTTAATATGGTAAGATCAATTGAAATAGTTTTTCAGCATTTTGTTGCCTTAACTTTCAGAAAGACAGCAAGACAGCCAATGGAAGAAAGGGGAAACTCTGTGACTTGAACCTCAAAGCAATGTCACTTAAAAGCTTCTGTTTTCAGGAGCTGTGTGAAATGAAAAAGCATTCCAGAATGTGGATGGTACCTCAGAAAGTTATTTGAAGTTCTTCTCTTGACTGTCAGGGAAAGTAGAAGCAGAGAGAAACAGAATATAATTTTAGTCCCTAAGAAAACATTTAATTCCCCCTTTGTTATTGAATATTAGAATTGCACAAGCTGATTCAGGTAATTTTAATTAATTTCCCCCAGGCAGGATTTTGGGTGGTGACTCCAAACTTACCTGATATTAAAAGAGGAATTTGCCAGTGAAATTAAGTCTAAGTGTGCAAGTTACAGCAGCTTTGAGACAGAAGCGAATTCCACACTGGTAAATAATGTAAATTTATAAACCTGTTTATTCTGGCTTAGTGGAAAAGTACATTGATATTTCCCTTGATAAATATTTGAAGCACTCATCATCTTTTAAAATCATCTTTTCTAAAAGCAGAAAAAGAAAATAACATAAATTGTACTCACTTTCTCTTCTGCATTTTTGAAAAGAGTAATATTTTTGTGCAGCAGAAGGCTACAGCACCTTGGGTGTGGAACCCTGTGATTGTCTAAAGCAGGCTGAAGATTTGCAGAACAGACTCTGTAACATGAACTTCCTCAGTCAGCACAGTTAGGCAGTAAAAATAGGGCTAAATGCTACTTCTCTGTTTTCTCTTCAGATCTGAATTATTTTCATTGTGTTTTAATTACCAAGATAACTTATGTAAATTTTGTATATGAAAATTCATCTTTTTCCTTTCCTTTCCCCTCCCCCCCAGTTATTCCTCATATGATTATGTGGTTTATGAAAGAAAATGCCTCTGTACAGAAATAGGTTGCTGTATTTTCATCTCCAGAGTAGGAGACAGTTTGTGCTGAAGGAAATCTGGAAATATTGCCCTTAAAGGATTACAGAACAGCATCATTCAGGCTCATGAAATGTAGTTCAGATTAATAAATATGCAAATTGAGTTCTACTTCATGTTTAGTGATCATATGCCTGTGTTAACAACAACAAAAAAAGTGTATTTTAAAATATTTTTCAAATACGGCTTTTCTGACTTAAACTATAGATAGCTAGAAAGGTGGCCTGCATTCTTCATTCAAACTTCAAAGAAATGGTATTCAGGACTCCAACTGATCCAATAAATAACAAAAAAAAAAAAAAAATTGTGCACATTCCTCAAAAGAGCACTTACTTTAGAAATAAAAAGGAAAACAGTCCTATAATAACAATAACAACAACCACTAAAATAGCAATAATAACAGTAACAGTAATAATCCTACGTAAGCCCCAGCAAAATGCACTGTGAAAATCCTGCAATGAAAATACCACTCTTTTACATTGTGGTAAATAACACAGGTGAATGCTTTGTGAAGGTGCAGCATTATCAGTTGTACTAAAGTACATACAGTATGCATGTATAAAAATCTGCTCCTGTCTCACCAGTCTGAAGCAATCTCCTCCTCCTAAAATAGACAAAATAGACATCAATCAATCAATCAATCAATTAGGTCTAAAAAAGCAATATTCAAACTCTTTTGGAAAAGATTGCCTTTCAGTTTGTTTATTAATGTTGGGCTACTGAACAACTTAATTAATAAAGTATAAAAAAAGCTCTGTCATGACACTTTAAAGAACCTATTTTACGGTTTTGTTAGATTTTCAGAATAAGTTAATGTCTGGATTCACTATTTTAAGGATTAATGATTGATCTCACTTTTTCTTTCTTTTATGCAAATGGCTTTTTTGTAATTATAGTCTTTTAGCCTTGCTGGCCTTCATCATATTTTAATGTATATTACACCTTTGCTGTAGAAAACAACTCAATTTTACATTTGGGAACTGAACAAAGGGAAAATTATCTAGGTGCTCCTTTGGCAGTATTGCATTCTAATTTTTCTTCAGCTTTAAAATTTATTGCACAGTTATATCCATGAGCAATGAGTCTTAATATTATCTTGACAAGCTTATTTTTACATTTGTCAAAGTCTAAGGGAGTAGAGAAGATCACCATGGCAGGTGTTCTACCTTGGACCTTTCAAACAGACAAAGACACAAAAAAGGACAACTCACATCTGTCCAAAATTTCTGTTAGTGTCACATTGTTCTACTTTTAAAGAAAGAAACCTTCAAAGGTCTTTTTATTGTTTCAAACTAGTGGCTGCTTATACCCAAATGAAATTTTCACAGCATCAGCAGTGGCTAAATGCATCTTCTTTAATCTGAGTAGAGACATTTCTTCCCTGTTTCAGATCAATGGGGAAATTTCAGCATTTCCAGCCAGCATATTAGACATTATGCAACATTTATGCCTTCATGTGCCTTTCTCTAAGAATTGCGATATATGTTGCTCAGAGTAAGAATTATGAGGCAACAGATCAGTCATCCAAAACAGAGTCAAAAGACCAGCAAATATCTGACAAATTTGCTGATAAGAGAAATATCTTGTGTATGAATAAACTCCAGCATTGAAGACGGGTGTTTGAACACTGATATCTACCAATGAAATCTAAAAAAGGTGAAAGAAAAACTGGGGTTTAGGTCTTCAAAAATCCATTGCTGACTGTATATCCACTCTTCCAATAATTTTGAAAAGCCTTACATTACCTTAAATGAAACTTAAACTATTTCTCGATGTTTTAGAAATCTTCAGCTTTGGAAACTGTTGCTGAGTCTCTAAAAGCAGTGTCTAACTCTTCACATCCTTTGGTCCCAGGAGAGGTGTTTACATCATTACCATGTGCTGCAACAGTTAGGAAATGGGATAGCTTTTACCATCATCATGAATACTCCACATAATTGGGGCTTAATCAGAAAGGTCCCAAGGGTAGCATAATGGTACTTAATTAGGATAGTAGTGTCATCAGGCAAAGGTTGCTCTGTAATTAAAGCACAGAACTATGCAAATCACTTCTCTGTCTCCTTCTCTTTCTCAGAAGCAAAGAGTACTTTTTATATGGGCAGATAGTGACAGGACAAAGGGCAAATGGTTTTAAACTGAAAGAAGGTAGGTTTAGATTAGATGTTTAGGAAGGAAATTTTAACTCAGAGAGTGTTGAAGCACTGGAACAGGCTGCCTAGGGAAGCTGTGGATACCCCATGTTAGATGGAGCCCTGAGTAACCTGACCTAGGATGATGTCCCTGCCCACAGCAGGATTGGGACTGGGTGATCTTTAAGGTTTCCTCAAGCCATTCCATGATTCTATGAGTCTATGATTATAACAAGGAAAGGATCAACCATCCATTCCTGTCTTTTGCTTCAGAAGTAACTTATGTTAGCAAGAAAAATAAGGAAAGATGAGGTTTTAACAATCTTCCTGTGTAGTATACCCAGGGCTAGTATGTTCTGTGCTCATTTAGCAGTCAAGTTACAACACATCAAATTTAGATCCATTTTGATCTCTGAGGTCTCTGGATAATCAGTGTCCTATTTATCCTTGATGGTGAGACATGCAAGTACCCTCTTTAAGAGAGTTTAAGAAGTAAGATTGTCCCTGCTGCACTATATATCTCAAAAAAAATCTTGAAAGTTGAGGTTCAAACATCTGTTCCTGTTAACATCCGTCAGAAATGTCCTGTTAACGAAGAATTTGAGGAGGAAAAGAGAGAAGAATTATAGTATACATTTTTCCAAGAACAATGAATGCAAGACTGTGAGGGGGTGTTTATGATTTACATATTCGTGGCAGAGTGCCTGCGTAAGAATGAACAGTGCAAAGAGAAGGAGTAGACTCTCAATGTGTTGGGAACTGCTGTCCTCTCTAAACTAAAAGAATTTATACCTAGCCCCTGGGAAAGGCAAGATTCCATATATTTTCTTCTGCTGAATATTTTGCTAAATAGGAACAATGATATCTTGATACTCAATAAAAGAACTTTTCTCCTGATAAGAATACTTGATAATAATAATGCCATGCACACACTTTCTCGACATTAAATTCTGTACTCTTTTTTATTTATTTTATTCTGAAGGCAATTTATGATTAACCTATTTCATAAAACCCAAACCCCTTGTCAGTGTGTGTTGCTCATTACAAACTCATTCTCCCAGTAACACTGGTTGCCTGAGGATGGCAATGCATAACCTCTCATAATTATCTGCTTATAGCTGGGCTGAAAATCTTTTTGTCATGGTGTAACTTATAGAGAGTGGCAGCCTCCCATCTTCCCTGCTTTGAGCAACAGTGCCAACAGCAAGTTTTACACAGTAATCCTTGGGGTTGGAATGTGTTTGTACGGAGAACATCACAGGAACAATGCTTCATTGCCAAAAATTCATCATGTAGCTTCAACAGATTCTATTCTGGGAAGAAATCAGTCCCCAAGGTATATTAGCCAATGGAGAAGAGGAAAAAATTCTGGAAGATGTGTGTGGTTGTATAAGTAATTCCCTATTTCCAGAGAATCAAGTGATGAAACTTGGCACCCAAAAAAAATGAATTTTTTTTTTTGCTGGAGAGTTTTTTTTGGTTCACAAGATGGGTGTGGGGAAATTTGTGTTCACAGATATAAATATTTCTCATATCTATTTCCAGTACAGCCCAGTGAACTTGATGTTGGGAAAAAAACTGAAAGTCCCTTAGATGTAAATCTTCCTAAGAATTTTTTTTATATGATGAATCTTTCCATAGAAAAAATAATTTATATTAATATTATCTGAGCTCTAAGTGAGACTGCCCAGTAGATTCCATAGACATGCTTTAGTTCAGGAGTCACTGTGCTGACAACTTCACCTTTCTTCCAGTTCTTCCCTAAGCCAAACAGCAGAACATCAATGGCTTTTAAAGTTCACTCAGTTCCTTTTTAAGTTTATGGTGTGATACCCAGCTTTGATCTAAGTCACTGAATTTCTGAAGGTACAAAAGTCGTAATTAATAATGAATATTAATTGCAAGCAAGAGTAAACTGCACAAAAACATTGCTCTTATAATCTCATTATATGTTAGAAAATTTTGTGCTCTAAGGCCTCTGATTTAAAATTTGGATGAAGTGCCTTACATAATTTGCAAACTCTCACAGCTCTAAGCAATATGTAAGGACATTTTCTTAAGGTAGTAATTGCAATTATTTCTAAATAACTTCTTAATTTCAAACTTTTATACAAATACTTATCAATTTGACATGATAGGAAGAAAGTTAGCTTTTGCCAATTTTTAGATTTGTGTCCCTGGGAGTGCATACTGTCTTGACTGTAGGCTGTCATGAATGTGATTGTTGGATGCCTAGTTAGTATCCATATAAATCAATGGCCATGCTCACATGCCAAAAAGTCCATCCTCACTAGGAAACAGAGAAGCTGGAAAGCCTGGCTATGTTACCAGGAACTCCTGTAAAGGGAGATTTCTTGGAGTGAAAATCATCTCCAGCATTGTAAATATCTCTGATAAATTTCAGGGGTGGATGTGCATTTACATTTCAAGTTATTTTCAGAAAGAGGAGGGAGAGATGAATGAAAGGACCATGATTGCCCACAAAAGAAAGGTACTTTATAAATGACCAGATACTATATAAATCATCTCTGCATGCTGATCTTGGATGTCTCATGTCCTTATGCAATTTTTAATGCCAGAACAGTCAGTACTATATATTTAATTGCCTCAGATCTAAAGATTTTGGAGTATTTTAATTTTCACATGCCAAGTTATTTTTGTGTAATTTTAAAATGCATAAATAATGCATTGCAGAGGTGACATAATGAGGGTATCACTGATGACATGGAGATGCTGCATAAATATGATTAAAGGTTTATCAAACTATAGAAGTGTCAGCTGTACTTGGTAGAAATGCTAGACAGTTTGTGACAGGCCTTTAAAAAAAAGACCACAAAACTATAGATTTCTTTCTCCATAGTTTTTTCACAAGTAAATAGAAAAACTGTGTGAGAAACAGGCTCTGTTTGGTGTGATGTGCACCAGGGGAGAAAATGTGAATAAACAAATAACCAATTTAATTTCTATTTTAATTCATAATAAATAACACCAACATCCCATGACTATTCTTTTTGTGCTAATAGTTATTCATCTGAATGGCATTTGTGAACATCAATATAATCTGCACAAGAACAATGAAATCTAAAAGCATACAAGAATAAATTAAGGTATTTTTACGAATGAAAACTCACTTAGAAAATTGTTGCATTTCTTTTGTTTCTAGAGAATTTCTCTTTCCTGCTTTAAACTGTTTTGGCAGCCTGTGGACACTTACTAGGAAGTTGGAATGTCAACTGCCTCTGGTCATCTGTCTTGGTGGTACAGTTTTTAGCATGCCTGCTTCTGATGGTGCCAAACAAAATTGTGCAGTTTAATCCAAATATGGCCTTCCCTATTTAATGCCAAAGTGTGTCTGTGGTCCTGCAAGAAAACCATGGGAATGGACTGCTCAGAGAGGTGATGGAGCCATGGTTCCCCAAGGTGTTCAAGAAAGAGCTGGACGTGACACTTAGTGCTGTGTTTAATTGACTAGGGGTGATCATTCAAAGGTAAACTCGATGACTAAAGAGGTCTTTTCCAACCCAAAGGATTCTGTGATTTTTCCTAGGATCTGTGACTGATAAAATACAGAGCTGAGACCATAATATTTCAAGTCAAAGTCACCACATATCTTTCATCTTAAAATAAAGATAATGGAATTGAAATTAAAGTGCTTACAACTTAAAGTCGTAAACATGCAACCAGATTCAAATGAAACAAAATATAATGTGTAGTGGAGATAATGGGATTATGTACCTAATGATCACTTAATGGTTATGCAAGCATGATTAATTTAGTCTACACATAGCTCAATTAGCACATAAAAAATATCTGTGAACAACATTTACTGTCACTTGTCTATCTCCTCCTTCTGGAGAAAATTTTATTAATGCCAACAACTACAGGAAAATAATTGCTCATTATTCTTCTGCAAATACTGATTCAGGGATTCCTGTGAAACAAAGGGCTCATTTGTCTGTATCTTAACCAGGTTAGGTTTTCTCTTAGCAAGCTTTTTTTGTTTAGTCTGCCCTCATGAACTGTCCAAATATTTTCACTTCGAAAAGTGATTGTTGTTGATTAGTCGGCGAGATCTCTTGCTCAGGAGAGTTCTGCTGCCGAAGATTCTCCAGATCAACATTTTTCCTGGAACTTTAGACTGAAAATTAAGAAAATTAATTTCAGGACAGTCATATTTACATTTTCTCTAATATTAAATACAGACTGGTACTGTTTTAAAATATTATAACCAAAAATTTATTTCATTAAAATTAGACAATAAGTTTTCTATGCTAATTTGAGGAGAACTATTTGGAGAAAGGAAAAAAAAAATCACATTGCAGCCATGGACAAGTCTTGTTACTATTGCTGGCAGCTATGTTATTTCTGAAACATTGGGAGAGGACTCACTGATGTGTACAGTTCAGACAATAATATATATATTTTAGTCAATACAGTAAAACACAACTTTCTCCTCCGGTAACCATATAAGTCTCTTTAACTCATTGTAACTTTTGTGATATCCAAGTGAAATTGCGTCAGGGTGAAAGCTAAGATAAAAACCCATCTGGATTCAGTCATTTATAAATCCAGTAAGCAGGAACAGCTTTGATAAAAAGAGCCACATTCCTACTGTCAACATTTTCTATTCTTCTACCATGAGCAAAGCTGAAGCTTATGAAATCTCTTGCTGTTTGCAATGCAGTCTGCATTCTCTAAAGGGGAAAAAGAAAAGAAAAAAGAGTTCACAAATTATTCTGTTTGATATGTTTTTCTAAAAATAATTTTTCTGCCTCAAGATAGATTGGCAAGGGATAACACAAGACAAGGATTGTTTGTATTTCTTTGCTTTAATATTGTACTCAGTCTCCAGAAACAGCGGAGCCTGTGGACGTAGCTGAATATTTGCAGGCAGTGCAGCACCAAAGACCAGCCTTGCTCCCTCTCAGTCAGCAGAGATCTCTTCAATGTCACCAACAGGAAATTAATCAGATGCCATGTGCACTGCAGTGAAAAGCAAGTAAAAGGGACCATTAAAAAACTGCTGCTCCTTGAATCCAGACTACCAGGTAGGCATGGTCTCGCTTGGAGGTAAGTTTAAAAAAAAATTGAAATAATTTTTTAAAAAATTAGAACTTTAAATGTATCAGTAATATTAATAACCTCTAAGTAGGCTGAAGGGAATTGCCAGTTATCCTCTTATACCACATGTAGATGGATGCGGGGTGGGCGTATGTGGCCCGAAGTTCGAAGTCCGGCTAGCTGAGGGCGAAAGGCCGACGGCCCTCTGCAATTCCTGGCCAGCACCCCTCGGCGTCTGATGGCCTCGGGCTGCGCTGGCTGCGGACTGGCTTACACCGCTGGTATTGGCGAGGAACGGAGCTGACCATTTCCCGGGGGTTAAACATCGGTTTATTGAAGGTGTTGCGGGATCCAAACGCGGGGAAACCAACCGGGAAAAGGTACCCAAATAGGGGGAGAAACAGGATTATAAAGGAGGGGGGGTGGGTACAGGCGGAACCAATCGGGAAAGGTGAGGGGATGAACTTCACAGAACTGACACTCCATGGAGACCAATAATCAAAAGGTAAAGGAGGTGTCCTGGGACCCCAGCCAACCACCACCTCCAGAGAGGAGAAGGTTCTCGAAACCTGGGAGGAGAAGGGGGTGATTGACTGGGCCCAGGGAGGAGACAACTTTCACTTATAAGGGAAACTAGGGGAGAAGCAGTTACATGTCGGCAACTAAAAATAGCGAGGTTACCATAACAACTTAACTGACAGGGTAGCAGTGGCGGGAAAAACTGGGGGAACAAAACCATTTTACACATAATAGGGGGGGACAATACATAAATTGGGGGAATAACACAAGAAACTTAACAACACACTACAACAGATGGAAGGCTTGAACTTCTCTTGTAGATGTTGATATGGGTTAGATAAATGGACAGTGAGGTGGATTGGGCACGCCTGAGCAGCTGGTCCCAAACAGAACTGATCAGCAGCACCAAGCCCAGCTGCAGACAAGGCACAGCTGGGGTATCCTAGGGGCTGCTGTGGAGGCCACTGTTAAAGCCATCATTAACTATGGGGATGGTGGCACAGTGGGGACCTTCGGGCAGTTTGCAGATGATGTAAAATCAGAAAGAGAGATTGCTGCACCAGATGGGTGTGCTGTCATTCAGAGGGACCTGGACAAGTTGGAGAATTGGTAGTCAGGAGTTCTATGAAGTTCAACAAGAGAAACAATCAAGTCCTGAACCTGGGAGAGATAACTCCAGGCATAGTACAGCCCCAGGGACAAACAGCTGGGAAACAGCTTGGAAATGTCACTCTGGCCTTGCTCCCAACACTCATTGTTCTGTCCTATTTTAGCCAGCTTAGACCTCTGAAAAATAAGCTGGTGTACTGATCCATCTGAAAAGAGAATGTGTTTTTTAAAGTTAATTTTAATCTAGATACAGCTCCTTCTTTAGCCAGCACAAAACCTACTACAAGGGAAATTACACTGACAGGCAAAAGGAATAAAGAGGGAAGAGGTGGGATCAGAAACTTGTGTTGCATCTAAGTGACCATGTAATTACAGACTGAACATGTGTGCCATCTGTCAGAGAAAAATTTTGCACATCATCTGAAAAAAAATATATTATTCTTTCACACAAATTATAACATCATGAAATTGTCTTTGCCACAGAATTCTTGACAGTGCTTCTTAGTCAGATATTTCTTCAGTGTTAAGTTTTTCACTAAAGGGGGATTTGAAATAGCTTATAGTTTTTCTAAAACAGAATTTCCTATGTCCTGGATTTATTTCTAGGCACATAAATAAAATGGAGCCATAATATTAAAATACATGTGTTTTCAGCTTGTCTGTCTTGTTTCCAGAGACAGCAAGTCAAAGTCCTAATTAGAGCATACAACAGTGTTGGGTTTTCACTGAAGGTAAAATACTCTCTGAATTTGTGCAAACAGAAACACAAATAAAAGATTATCCCAAGAGATGTGAGCATCCCAGCAAGGATGGAAAAAGATACAGGGTGCATATAGTAAGAAGAAAGAGCCTGGTGTGTGTGTGTGTTTAGAAGTTAAAATGCATTATCAAAATATGCTGGATTGAAGAGTGCAGTATATGTACCCTAACTTAAGAACCCAAAATTATATATTTAAGTTTAAATAAGTCATTGTCCTTTCCTGTACCATCCCATGAAGAGAAGTAAGATTATATAGAGAGCAATTAATCTCAATCCATGGTGATTGCCTAAGGAGCCAGAGAATTTATGCTCTGGCAGTACCTATTTGCCATGTAACATGCCATGTAATGGTTTTTTAATGTCTCATTATCATTCACTGATTCCAAGTTTATTTTCACAAGGAATAGCTAAACCTACCAGAGAACATCTCTGCATATATAAGGGCAGCAGGAGGGAAATAGAAAACAAAAGGCAAATTTAGACAGTAGATGCCTCTTCCATTGCAGCTCTTGGGAGACGGAGGAGTTTAGTACTGCAGTTTTGCAGTTAATTTTAAAAGTAAAAAGAAAACCAAACCAGCAGAGTCCATTGTTGTTAACAGGCAGCAGTTTTGAAGGCAATGATTAGAGTTTCCATTGAAATGCATTCAATAAGGTCTTCTGGCTTTTTATGCATCTCCCATGTGGAAACCATATCTATGTTGAAAGGTTTTCTGGACAGCAATCAACACAAGCCAGTAAAATGACACTACATGTCATCAAACATGCAGTGAAAGGTTTTTACAGTACTGAGATCATCAAGTAAATCAAGCCTTACCCAGTGCAATCCATAAAATTAATCAGGCACAACCTACCCCATACATCTTAGAACAATCTTCATTGCAAAGGTTTTAAAAAATAAACACATTTGAGCCATTAAATATGTAACTATATGCTTGTATCAGTTTAATAGTTTAATTAGCATAGTTTTTACTGACGTTTTAAACTCTTCATAGAGTTTCATTTTCTCAAACATTTGAATGAAAAAATCTCATTGAAGAAGTGAGGAAAGATGACCATCCACCATGTAAAATTTCACATCACCTTTTACCTGTCCTTAGGTTACATATCAAAATCAGCTTCTGAAGGATTGCTGCGAAGTAGCCCTCTGAAAATGGCTCAGTATGACATATCATCTCTAAAAATATTGAAAAAAATCTTGATTTAAGGATCAGATCCCAAGAAAATGGAGACAATGTGTTCAAATTGCAAAGCTGGACAATGCCATTTTTATTAGCATGAATATTCCAAAAAGTGATGTTCCTCTTCTTGACAGTTCCCAGTGGCTGCTGCAGACTAAGTCCCTGCATCTGGAAGAGGCTACAATTCTGTCCCATCTTCCTAGTTTCTACACTTCCAATGCTGCAACAAAAGTATGCTGGCTGCCACTGGAGCTGTGACTGTCCTGTCATTGTGGGAATTTCATAATAGAGGGAGTTTGGAAAGGCTGGATGTTTGCTAATCACTCATCCAGTATGGCAGGTGAAAGGATGCTGTGGAGGTAGTCAGTGGAGTGCTGAGAAAGTCAAGTATGTGTCTGTCCATCCATCACAGCTGCTAATAATGCTGGGCCACATTGTCCCTATGCTGCCACCTATTCATGGGAGCTAATTATTCATTGGCTATTTGTTTTTGCTATCAGCTGTAAAGTTACACAACCAATAGACAACAGCACCATGTAATCAAGTAATGATCAGTCCCCCAGGTAAAATTATCATTGTATGAAATTATCCTGCCATTACTTTTTAATAGGCTGCCTAATTAAGGCAATATATCTTAATATATTGAATCCTTGTTGAGTCACAAAATAATTGATACATTGAATCCTTGTTGAGTCGCAAAATAATACCTCTGTAAGAAAAATGTAGAGGTTGCTAAGGATTATTGTGAGGCTGGTGAAGCTGTTTCTGACAGCTCCCAAATGAGCTCTAATATATTTCATAGCCATTATTAAATTGACATCATATGCCATGAGATTCCTATTTGCTAATAATTTCTACATGCTTGCCTTTTTGCAACAGTGGTTCTTAATAGATAATGAAAGTTAGAAAGAGGTAATAGAATGTATTGCAAGGTCTAGAGAAAAACTTCTCTCAACAAAACAGCAGTTGTGAGAGCACATAATGGAAAAAAAACAGGACACGGGGATCTGACTGACAAATCACTTTTAGCACCTAGAAAGTTTCAGATGCATATTACTTTGTCAATAAACCAAGTTTTATATAGACTTAGCTAAAAGTCAGAAGTGTTTATGACATGTTATGACAGTACTTTGAAGCCAAAGACTCCTTCTCCTAATGAAACAATTTGAAAAAATGGATTTCAGTACAAAAAAATCTTCGGATGGTAGTCACACAGTTCTGTACCCTGGCTGACTGAGCATCTTCTGTGTACATTTATACATTACTTACCATTCCAGTGGTGTTTCTGGAGAAATGTCAAAAATTCTATCCAATTATGAGGAAAACACAAAAATGTTATATTCTGTACCAAAAAGGTAAGGAATGAGAACTATGAAATAAAATTGATCCAAACAAATATAGGAAATGTAAAGTTAAGCTCAATTATTTTTGCACGTCTCTATAATTAGGTAGGCAAAATTCCTGTGTTGTTATAGATCCATGCTCTTCTAATTTATTTCTTGTGTGTAATTTCCCTGCACGCCAGTAAGTAATATAATACAGCACCTGAAATGGGTGAGTTCTCTCTTTTCCAGAGAGTATATTCCCCAGGTGAATTGATACCTGAAGAGAAGTTATAGCAAAGCCTTCTTCAGCATCTTCTAGAAATGAGTATGTAGATGCAGCATTTAACTTTGGAGCCAACATAGCAAAGCAAACAAACAACGAAACCAACAAAACAACAACTACAACAACAACAAAAAAAGAAAATGAAATTTAGATTACCCTTGGGAACATAGTCCAATTTAGAAAATCACTGTTCATACACTGAATTGAGCACCATTCATAGCAAACCATAAAATTGGTTTGCTTGGCTGGATTTTACAGGGGACATCCCATGCTACTAAACAAAGTCCTTGCAAGTAAGTGAAATACTACAAATTGCAACAAATAGATATCTCCTGCAGCTTTACACAATTTTCAAGTCAGTGTAGGTCTGGTCCAAAGTAAGTTCAGATGCATTTAACCTATCATAGGGTAAATGGAAACAGCAGGAGGAGTGTAAAAAAGTTGGTCCTTATATTAGATAAGCATAGCAACAGCACATATAGGGATCTGGATTGTAGCAACAGCCCTGTAAGAGCTATTTGAAACCTACATGGCAGTCAGGCAGCAAGATTAAAACTGTAATCAGTCACACAGGAGAGGAAGGAAAAGAGAGCAGATATTTTCCTCAGTGTATTTTTCTTGGTGATTCTTATTTGGTGATAGGATTTTAAAGCTACTCTGTGAACTTTCCTTTTCTAGTCGCTGAAGGCTACCAAAAACAATTGAAAAAAAATATTTTCTTGGTCTAAAAAATGAATTACTTACTTTTAGGGTCTCTGTACTGAATGAAAATTGAGCAGTTATCCTTTGAAGCCCATGACTTAATTCTTTTAGATCTCTTTCACTTTGAAAAAGATTTGAAGTGAAAATAATCCAGTGATTAATTGATTTTAAATGAAAATAAACCAAAAAACTATTAAGATTATATTTACTTAAAATAATCTGGACAAATAGATATGCTTAATAATCAACATCATCTGTTCAGGAATTCAGTTCTGACTGGGACTTCAGGTATCTGCTAGTGGGCAGCACTAACGCACCTGAAACTGACTGACATGCAAAATTTAAAATGCCAGGAATGGAGTATGAAAAATAAACTTATTTTACATATTAATTTTTCATATTTATCAATATTATTATAATAAGATTAGTAAAAGTTTACAGTTTGTAGGAAAGGAAAAGTAAGAGTGAAGTCTTCGAATGAAATGTTTTTACTGCAGATCTGTCAAATGGGTGGGGATGAGGAAGGGAGGAAGGGTGGGATGGTCTGTAGCTGAAAAATATATCCTCTTCTAATGGTTATTAAAGATACTGTGTGAGGAATTCACTTAGGATAGGTAAGGATAGACATTATAGCTGCACATTTGTTTAGAAGTATCTTGAGAAGTAACAAAATCTGTTATTTACTACACTCATGAAAAAAATCAGGCTTATTTAGGAAAGCATTGCCTACGTGCCTTGCGAGGTGTCAGCAGGCAGGAGGGAGGGTTTACCTAAAAAATTATCTCAGTCTTAGTGGCAGTCTATTGCCTGAGAGCTGTCTGCTTATTTTCCATATTGAAGGTGTAAATAGACATATTTACATGCTGGTGGTGGCTGAACAGAGAACAGGGTACATCAACATCACTGAGAGCCCTACAATATTTATTTCTGGTTTCCCATTCCCAATGTGTTCATTGTGGCTTGCTTGAAGAATTGGCTCTTTTGTTCCTAAAATTTTCTAATGCTTATTATGGGGGGAAAAATAGCAAAAGGATATCTAATTCTATTTCATAAAAATGAATACTTTCTTTACACAGTTCAAGTATTCAAGCAGATTTAGATAGACTACAGCAAAAGCTGAATTTCTGCCCTTGCTGTCTGTGGTCTGTTGTGGTGGTTTGACCAGGAAGAAGTGGGAATTCTGGGAAGCTGTGGTCAAACCAATGAAGGTTTTGAGTTTGAGACTGGCAGCTGGTGTAGCCAGTGGGTTTGGACACACCTCCGAGAATACACAGGGGTTAAAAAGCAGAGGTCTGCCCCTGGCAGGCTCTCTTGGGACGTCGCGGCGAAGAGGTCAGATCTCCCTCCCCTGTCCAGTCGCTGCTGCTGGGCGGGGGAGGGGCAGCCACGTGGTAGGCCCGGGGCCTGGACAGAGATGGGGGTGAGAAGGCCCTCAAGGATGGAAGGGTGGAGGAGCCCCAAGAGACATCGGGCAGCCATTCCCCCACCCAGGAGGGAGAGAGAGGGAGAGTCGGCGAGACGGAATGTGATAGCAGCCGGCCCAGGAGGAGAAAGTGGGGAGAAGGGTGCAGCCCGGCCGGCCACAGCAGCAGCACGTGTGGGAGTATCATCGTTCCGGGACAGACAGAGACTGAAAGTTTTAACCCCTTTCTTTCATGATTGGGGCCTTGCAAAAAATGCTAATCCTCCTCGAAGCTGAATAAGAAGGGAGATGAGAGATGAGATGAGACAAGGACCTGGCCCGAAGAACGTGGAGATGATTGAATGGGGAGAGATGATTTGGAGTGGCCTTTTGGCTGGACTTTTCTTGTGGCCATGGACTCAGTTGTTCCTGTGACACAGGGACTGCACTTAGGGGAAGCAGTGGCTCAGAACCAGGAGGGTTCATCGTGAGGACCCCCGGCCCCAGGGGGTTGGAAAAATATGGGGGGACAGATGTCCCAAAGCAGAGACTGTGCCTTTTTGGAGTGAGACAAGGCATCCTTGAAAGACAACCCTAAAAGCAGCTCTGGTCCATGCGTCAGTGGTGAGAGCACTGGGCATGGAAGGAAGATGTCACAAGCGGCAAAAGGACTTTTTTTCCGGGCGGTGCCGAAGTGACAGGGAAGCACACGAGGTTTCAGTGTGTTTCCAGGGGAAGCCTATGGAACAAGAAGGACTCCTTTCCTCTTCATGAACTGCAGTTTGAGTATACTAAAGTGTGGGGCCAAGGCTGGGCAGTTGGTGATTTGGGAGAATGTATCGGATTGGGAAAGTCAGGTAGTGGGGAGGAGGAAAGTGGTTTTTTGTAAGGTTTTCAATTTTTTTTTTCTTTTCCATATGGTCTTTCCCTATTTTCCTGTAGTTTAAGTAATAAAGTGTTCTTTATGTTCAAGCTAAAGCCTGTTTTGCTTATTCCTGGTCACATCTCACAGCAGACACCAGGGTGAGGGCATTTTCATGGGGGGCACTGGCTCTGTGCCAGGCTCAAACCATGACATCTGTACAGTAGCAGTGACATGAACACCATGACACTCACTGAACCATTGGTCTAATCGGAATTGTGAGGGGGGTTTTTACCATTTACGAACTTCTCCTGAGAGCTGGGAGTAAAAAAAAACAGGGGGAAAAAAAGGTTAATAAAACGGACTGTCAGTGTTCATCTTATGTAAACTTCTTTATTCCTGTTCTTTGGGCCTGACTGTCAAAGCATGGCAGTTGTCAAGGAAAAGAGCATTTTATTTTGTTAAGCTTATATCTTGGACACTTCAAATGAAAGCTGGAACCACTGGATTGTGTGAGAAGCAGTTGAAGCCCATTCAGCTGTGGATCTGGTTAGAAATTTTCCAGAGAGTAACTTTCTGTCTGAAAACACTGATGGTAATTTCTGCAAATTTTACCCAAAAGCAGGTCCCAGGCCCACCAGCAAAGTCTGAGGATCTTGTCTCACACATGGTAAAGAACACCCAAGTTCAATGCATTATATGTCTTAATGCAGGGAAGTGCTGAAATACAGAAGACTAGGTTTGTGCACAGAGGGAAATACCATCATTCCTTTGCTGATGTAATTTCTTATTGTAGTAATAACTATTCACAGGATGAGGGACAAATCAGCTTTGGAATCTGTATTATCTGTGGAAGGAAGAAAACATAGAGACCATTTAGAAATTATACTCAGGCTGGGTTATAAGTGTTAATGATAGCCAATTTAATGCAGCAAGGAAATTGAAACCCTTTGAAGAATGTAACTATTTCTGTAAAAATTCTCAAAAATTAAATTTCTGGCTGTTGCATAACATAGCTGTGGTAGTTTCATGAACATATTTTTTACCTGTTAGCCTATAAACCAAGAGGTCATTTTAATTTTACTGACCCATTATTTCCATACTTTTAGCTCTGTTTTTCCTTAGGAACTTATAATCATGAGGCTGATGAGAGTGAATGTAAAAGAAAAAATATTTTTAATGTTTTCACTTATGTTTTTTTAAATGTTACATTTTGATTTTTAAATTATTAAATCAACTCTTTAGCGCCAGAATAAATGGTGCTTAAAGGTTACTTTTCTTAAACCACTGTGATTTGTTGAGCTGTAACTTAGGCCATACTCTCAGTTCTTTGAGTTTTCCACATAAAAGCAACTCAATTCCTGATAAAGAAAATAGAGCATAATTCATCAGAAGGAAGTAGCCTCTGGGAAAATATTATTCATATTTCACCATTTGTCCTACCATTACTTGTCTCATTAAAGGTGAAGAAAATAAATCTCATCTTTCCATTTTCCTATCATACTACTCAGAAATAAGGCATGCAATACTCTATTTTGTCTCAGAAAAGTAATTTCATTTTTCTTCCACGTTTGAAAATATTTTTTGAATACAGAATAATTTCAGGTGAAAACTTAGAATAAAAATAATATTCCTTTCTTAAATCACAGAATTTTTTTTGACATTTCAGCTTGCATTCCAGTGTCCTGATTTCTGAAGTACTGTTAAATTCAATTGTTTGGTTGAGGAATCAAATAAACTAAAGGTAAAATTACAGTTCATAATGGACAGAAATGAAATGGACTTGCAGAAGAGATACAAAAGATGAAATTATTTCAGTCTTCCTGTAGGACCCAATCTAACCACTAAGGAACACGGAGAGGTTTACCCCCTTACATTTGGTTTGTATATTCAAGGAAGAACCAAGATGTCTTCCTGTCAAGAGAATGTATTTAAGTGGAGAAAGTTTCTAGAAAAGTGTCACTGTGTGAGAAAGAAAACTGCTTTTTTTCTATTCCTGGCTAGCTCCTGAAAGACTCAGCGACACATCAAAGTGGCAGGGTCCCACCAGACTCAGTGACCAGGTGGGAGAGGTTCAGCTCCCAAAGGCAAGGGGGCCCCGAGCCTGCTCCTCCATCCCTCTGTGCTCCTCCAGAGGCAGACCTGCTTGGCTCTTCTTCCATTTTTGCCCTTTTTATTTTCTACTTGTCTTCTGTTTATACCGTAAAGTTAATTGCTAAAACTGAAAAATAAAAAAAAAACCCTTTTGCAGGTAGTTTTTAATTCTCAATCAGAAAATCTCTGTATAAGAAGAAATGAAGCTGGAGTCCTTTAGCGGCTTAATTAAAATTAATTAAATAAGTTGTTTCTTTTATTATTTTTGATAATCATAGAGGAAGATTTTCAGAAGATATTCTTCTAATCACTAAAAGCACAAAATACTAACAATATCTAGTACTATACTTAAAGAATTCAATGAAAAGAGGTCTAGACAGTCTATTAAGGGAAATAAAGACTCTGGAGAAAAAATGTGAGGCTAGCCATTAAGAGACAGTTGCTTTTAAATCCATTGCATGTATGGATATGTACTTCTAAACTTGGAACAGAAAGATGATATATTCCTACCATATAATGATGGAATTTCTTAACCCTAAGTAATCCTCAGGAAAGTAAGGTGGTGTCTATGCTGAATGTCTCAAGTTCAGATAACTTGTACTTGAAGACCAAAGAGTTGTCTGAAGAAACAGTAAACTCACTGGTAATTTTTAATTACCTAAGTACTTAGCAGTTCCAAAGACTGTAAATCCACTGAAGTTACAGCAGAGTTGATGAATGCCAGTGGGGTGATTTCAGAGTTCCCAAAGGCAATATCTGCTTTTTCATCATTCCACAGAGATGATAGGAAAATCGACAAAACTTTATTTTATATATGACTGCTCAACAAACATTTTCATAATGCTCATAAACAGAATTTTAAAGAGCAGAGATATTGTCAAAGAAAATTGCTTTCATTCTTTGATGAGATACATTTTTTCAATTACAGAGGCTAACAAACATAGTTAAGAAGTTGCAGATTTTGTATGCCAGTAGTGTGACATTCTGTTTAAAAGAGTACATCCTACAATCACAGTAAGGCATAAATGACTGAACAACTGGCAGACAGAAATTGTCGGTGGTACATCAGCTTTATATGAATGCTTCCTTGTAGGTACTTCTGGGACAGACTTTGCCCTATGAATTGAATTCAATATCTTTATTAATGAAAGTGAATCAAAAGTGAAATCACAGACAATAAAGTATGCAGTTAAGAAGGAAGGCTTAAGGGATAAATGAGAATGAAAAAATTGTATGATCTGGTTGCTTTATGGTTGATAAGTCATTCCTGCAAAATACACTTTAAAATTATCAATTAATATGGAAAAAATATAATATAAGCAATCCTGGCTTTTAAACCTATTGGAGTGAAGGTCCACAAAGACGATCAGAGGGTTGGAGCACCTCCCCTATGAAGACAGGCTCACAGAGTTGGGGTTGTTCAGCCTGGAGAAAAGAAGGCTTAGAGACACCTTAGAACATCTTCTGATAGATAAAGAGAACCAACAAGAGATGGAGACAAATGGTTTCCAAGGACATCTAGTGATAGGAAAATGGCTTTAAACTGAAGAAGAGTAGATTTAGATTGGATATTAGGAAGAAAGTCTTTATGGTAAGATTGGTGAGGCACTGGAGCAGGTTGCCTGGAGAAGTTTGGGTTTCCCACCCCAGGAATGTACAAGGCTAGGCTGGATGGGGCACTGAACAAGCTGGTGCAGTGAATGGCATCCCTGCCCGTGTCAGGGGGATTGGAACTAGATGATCTTTAAGGTCCCTTTCAATCCATTCTATAATTCTATGATTCTTTGGGCTCTAGGTTAGGATTCTCTTTTAGTCAGCACAATGTGCTAAAATGATTCTGTAGGGTACATGTCTATATAGGGAAGCACAATATCTCTGCAACACAATAGTGCTTAGACCAACATTAAAACACTCTATGCATTCTATAAAAGATATTGCATTTATATTTATTAAAGTAATATTTATAAACACAAGCACCTATTCATGTACGTACACATATATATATGTTTATTAAATAAATTACTCTTTTAGCTGTCATATACAATTAATAAAGCAAAAGAAACTACATAATGCTAAAGAAAATTCTACTATGGTGGACTGATGTATAAGAACAAGTGGTGTGTTGAAATTGAATCAAGACATGTTTAAATGAGAAGCAAAGCACTATTTCTTAACAGACAGAAAAAATTTTCTACTGAATGAAAATACCAAGACAAGTACAATTTTTACACATCTTCAGATCAAGACCAAACGCCTTTTGAAAAGAGTTACTTTAGTTAAGTGGTAGTTAGTGGAGTTTGATACAGGCAAAATGCAACTTTCTTATATATGTGGGGTCAGACCAGATGATCTAATGCCATAACTCAAATGGAAAAAATAAAAACTCATATGACACAGAGGTGATTTTGATAAAATCCACTATATATCTATGTGTCTATATAAAATCTCAAAAGATTCAGACAGCAAACTATAACAAAACCACACACTGAAAATGGAGTCAATGTTCTCACAGACTAAACTAATAAAAAAGCGAGGCATGGCCCTAAGAACTGACATGATATATTGCTTAATTACCAGCACACCTGCTGTCATGGTTTAGCTGTTTAGTATTGTTACAGTGTACTTAAAACAGTGCCAGGCACAGTTCAACAGGATTTGGTGACAAGCACTGTTTCCAAAAGGGCATTATGACTGCAGCCACATTGTTTCCATAAAAAAATTGTCTTGGTGGGAAGTTGGCCATGTCCTGTCATTTGGCCTCTGGGTTTTTTAGTACAATAACCTAACCTTGTTTGTAATTTTATCTGAAACTCAGAGTTGAATGGGAAAAAGTGATTGTTCACCAATGGTCTCATTAATTGGAGGCTCCAATGTCCATGCCTGCAGTAATGTCCCCTCCAGATGATCACATTAAGCATTTTACATCTTCTAGGTAATTGACCAAGTTTAGTCAAATTGGACAAATCAGAGCTGTTGCTCTCACCTTTGGATCTGCTCTCATGAAAGACAGTAAATCATGAGCACTGATAAGGATCCCAGAGCTAATTTTATATATCAACATCTCATGGTTTTTTTCTTATATAGTCCTGAATCCTGAATGAGGGAAAACTCGGACCTCAGAAGTGCTCTACAGATTTTTGTTCTCTGGTTTTTACAGGAGGCACCCCTGGAGGTCATTTCCACAGACATGCTGTGAAGGCGTCAGGGAGGAGGCTACAGAACAAAACTGAATTTTTCTTCTCCCTCCTCACTTTTATCCAATAACCCTGAGTTTAGATTAGAGATGGATTTGAAACACTTGTTTGCCTGGGTGTAATTTCAGCCCAAACAACCCCCTTCCTCTGACACCATGACCTAACAATCAGTGGGATGAATTTTTGCTCCCATCTCTTGGAGCTGCATCCTTCATGGGCAGTACTCATCCTGCATATTAACTTGCCCAGGAATGCACAAAATTCCATGATGTCTTGCAAAGCTGGGCATGGGAAAGACTTGACAAAAACCTTCAAGGCAATTGTTCTGGTCCCACCCAGGATAGAGCTGATTTTCCTTTCAGTAACTGGTACAGTTCTGTGTTTTGGATTTAGCATAAGGATAATGTTGCTAACACATTGATGTTTTAATTGTTTCTAATTGGTGCTTACCCTAAGTAAGGATTTTTTCATTTCCCATGCTCTGCCAGTGAGAATGTGCACAAGAAGGAATGAGGGTGCATGAACAAGGCAGAATTGGCAGAAGGATTATTCCATACCACAGAACATCAATCTCAGAATATAAAATGGGGGGAATAGGCAGGGAGGGGTGATCACTGCCCAAAGACAGGCTGAGCACAGCCAGTGGGTGGTGAGCAGTTGGGCTGTGCAACCATCCAGTGCTTCTTTTGTGCTTTATTCTTCTTTTCCTCCTTTTCATTACAACTATTATTTTTATCATTATTATTATTGTTGTTGTATTTTATTTTGTTTCAATTATTAAGCTATTCTTAACCCACAAGATTTACTGTATTTTTCTGATTCTCTCCCTCAGGGAGGGATTGAAGAAGAGAATGACCAAGTGGTTGTGTGGTGCTTAGTTGCTGCCTGGGGTTAGACCACAACAGCTTTGTTTCCTGAGGGACCTGTGTATGACAGGTCTCTCATTCCCACCTCTCAGCATTGGGTAAAAAAGTGAAAATTGGTTTTTTTGCCTTGTTTCACATTGAGTTACAGTTTTCTGGTTTCTTAGAGAGCTCTTTTCAGTTTAGTTTGACTAATAACAATAGTTTTGCATAACAAAAGAGAACATAAAATTAATTTCCACCTGATAATGTTTAGCTGCTAATCCAGAATGATAATGAAAAAATCAAAACATGTTACTTCGACATTTTAGTGCGAGTTCATTTTCTCTGCATCTGTGAAGCAAATTGAGTGAAGCAGATAATAATTTGAACAACCTTGAAAACTCAAATAATATTTTGGAATAGGATGAAACGCTTAAAAATTAAGTTTTATAGACAATACTGTGGTAGAATGTAACACCTTATCAAGAAAATGTTAAAAATAAAGCACATTAATATATGTTGAGAAAATAATTCTTGGTTAAGAACTACTAGCAGATGGAAACATTTATTCATCTGAAGGCATTACACATTGATTCATGGAGACACAGATGCTACTCAGACTGACGGGATGTATATTAGCCCTAAATTAATAAAAATATATTTAAACATTACTTCTTTCACCTGTTTAAAAATGTGTTGTTGATTTTAAAATCATGACCCTAGTTGAGAGATTTGAAAAAACTGACTGCACTATTCTTGGTTTTGGTCAGCAGAGGCAATGCAAGGAGGTGAGTGACCAAACTGAGACAGAGACAGCTGAAGTGGCAGATCTGTGAGCAGAGATTGACAAAAAGATGGGGTTTTTAATCTGTGCAGAAAAGGGGGTAGAAGTTCTCAACTGCCCATTAGCAGTTTTGAAGATACTTAAGGCTGCCAACTAATTGTTCTTTTGCCTTATGGGGGAAGGAGAAGGAAGGAGAAGTTTCTCTTCTTTGGCCAAGGACCTGTGGTCCCAATTAATACATGGCTAGGCTTACATACAGAACACCTCAACACAAAGCAAACAACCAACCAAAAATTAGTTTAGCTATGACCAGGTTTAATACTCCCCCAATTATTTAACCTCTGAGACATTAGTGAATGTAATAATAATTTCCAGTCTAACAATGGGCGTCAATGAACAGCAGTGCTTGTTTTTATGAGGGTACTTTGATTGCATCTTTGTTTTATGTGAAACCAGAGCAGAGTATCACTTACTGTACTGGCACAGTTGCAGTTAACTGAATCCCATTACAGAATTGCAAGTCATTATGTTTAACTTCATTCTGAAAATAGATGGAGCATTTTGAATTGTATGTATAGAATAATTCTCCTCATACATCTCAGGAATATAGGAAATCTATATAATTCATTATTTAAGACTTTTTTATTATACAAATCCATGTATTTTCTTGTTAAGATAAAGTTTATACTGCCTGTGGAATATCAGAGAGTGAAATGGTAAAGAAAGCCCTTAAAGATAAATGCATCATTAAGACAAAACCAAACAGAAATCCCTTTGTTTTTGGAATGATGCCATGAGCTTGCTATGATGGCTATTTCTTGGAAGACTGCAATATCCACAAGACTGTACATATAATATTACAGGATCTAGAGACATTTAGTAATCTCTTTTTTAATCAATATGTCTTTAAAAAAAAAGCAATGGGGATACTGTTAATACTGTTTTTGGTATTGACATCAAGGAGGGCTAATGTATTCACAATGCAGGAAAATGAAATGTGCTTTCACAGTATGTGGGACACATTTTCCCTGAGAGAAAAGACAAATTTGATTATCCTGTAACTGGACAGTTGCATTTTGTCTCACTTGGTTTAATAGATAAAGGCAAGGAAAGTTATGCCTTCACAGTACTCAAGTGCTGTGGTGTGTTCTTAAGTCTGTTAGTTGCTCCCCCATTTTCTGTATCAAATGGTTCAGGAAGGTCCCAGGACTTCCTGCTGTTACCCTGTCAGTTAGGTTACTATGGAAATGAAACTGCTCCTCCCCTGGTTTCTCTTATAAAGTGAAAGTGTTTCCTCCTTGGGTTCTGTCAATCACCCCTTTTTCTCCTCCCAGGTTTCGAGAATTTTCTTTTCTCTGGGAGTTATGGTTGGCTGTAGCCCTGGAGCCCCTCCTATGATTTATAACAGTTGGTTACTTTGATATATTAGTTATGTTTCGTACCCTCAAATATGTATTTCTATTGGTAGCCGGGTTTCCCTGCCTTCTTCCCCCCTTTTCCCTTAAAACCCTCTCCTGCCCCTTGTTCGGGGCCATTTGCTGGGTGTTTTCCCCTCCTTTGTTGGTTCTTCTGTAATAAACCGACAGTTTACCCCCAGCAAGTGGTCGCCTCCTAATTCGTCTCTCACCGCGCTGCTCCGAGCTATCCCCCCAGCTCAGCCCGAGGCCAAAGCCGCCGAGGGGGGCTGTTTTCTGATGCGCAGGGGCCCTGGCCTTCGCCCCTCACCAGATAGCCGGATTCCAGGGCCGTTCACGCCCCCGCGCACTCAAGAAATGAAAAACAATTTACCGGTGCTGAAGAGGTATTTGCATCTGTTCACGTAAGGTAGTTTTGAAGCTTCAAACACAAGAAAATTTGATAAATAGATATCCAAGCAGGTTTCACACAAGCTATCTTGCAGCCAGAAGCAGCACAGCCATGTGCATGCAGCCTCACTGCTGCTCACTGCTGCTCTCAGCCCTTGCTGCGCACATCAGTTCAGTGTGCTACTGAACTCAGCCCTGTGGGGCTGCAGACAGGGAGCAGCCTGCTCTGTGTGCATCTGTGGTGCCAACACAAGCTTTATCTCCTGAAAGAGATCACCAAAGGGAAACCCTGGCATGTTTGGAAGGCTTGACTGTTGGGGAGTGCTGACTGAAAACCATGACAGACTACTCAATAAATAAGCAATATGATTGTCTTTACAAAAGTCATTCCTGGTTTAAGAATGAATATGCAGAATGGTCAGGAGTAAAATTAGGTTAAAAATTAGGACAATATTTCTCACTATCAGAGCAGTGGGAATTAGAAGCCATCTCTCTGCAGTGGTGGGTAACTAGTTACCAGCTTCCCTCTTCTGTCTTTTATTGGACTTCACAGAAGTGGCTGCTCGGATGGAGACTACTTCCCAGAGGTTCTAGCATTTGCTATTTTTAAGGCAGAATGAGAGGCAAATGGGGAAAAAGCATTAAACTGATCTTTTCTTTTCTTCTTTATGAAACTAGTTAGAAATAGGATGCATTTATTTTTTCTGTTGTTTCTTTTCTGAGTAGATGTGACCTTCCAATACCTGCCTGCCAGAAAAGGAGGAAAACTCCCCAGCCAGGCATCAGACTCACTAGGTGTCAGTGTGGGACAGTGGGTACAATAGCTGGAATGCAAACTTCTTTGTTTGAATCACAAAATATTAACATGGACAATATAATAATAATAGATGTTGTTCTCATGTAGCAGAATCACTTCAGTCCTTCTCTACACCAACTCCCCTCAAAACTTCCCAGTCATTTGTGTTTCACAATGAAAACAGACTGCAACAAAACCTCAACAAGCTTACAGCCTTTAAAATAAAGGTGCAAAAAGCCCCTGGAATCCTAGGTGCATTGTATCTTCTGTCAGGGACAGCTAAAATTTAAAATATCCAAAGCAGCTAAAAGTTTGAGAAATTTCATAGCAAAAAAACACAACCAAAAAACCGAAAAAGCAATGGAATATCTCAGGTGCAATATTTTATCATTTCAGTTGTTTCTAGTACTATTTCCTAAAGTATTTAGAAAAATGCCTACAGTTAGATTGAGATGACCATTAGAGTAGGAGGTCTATATGAACCTAAACTTCCCTGACTGCATGAACACGCAGTGTTGTTTTATTTTCACAGACTACTTCAATCCACCGTGCTGTGAAAATAACAAACAGAATAAAATAGATTTAGTGCAAAAGTGGAAAAAGTCCGAAAAAATCACAGGAGCAAGATTTGTAATAAAAATCCATTCTACTAAATTCTGGATAGTCTATTGATATCTTAAATTGTGAGACAATGTTGGCCACAAGTTATGGTTTTGAGATATATATCAAACCACTGCAAATTACTGTACTTTACAGCAGTTCAGTAGGAACAGAAAAGATACATCTTAGACAGGTTTGAGAGATTATCTTCTCTGAGCTGTTTGTTGCCAAGCTTGGTTTTATAAAAGCAGAGCTATGTCACGCAGTAAAGATGAGCGTGGTTTCGGACTGCAGGTATGATGTCTGTAGATGGAGAGGAGACAGAAACAGGAACTCTCTCAGGAACCAGCTGTGCCAGTGGGGTGCAGATGCTTTGGTCTCCTAGGGAGCATTCTGCTGAGTGCATTTAGTACAGCTCTAATGAAGGTGAGGTTTAGATTCTGCTTCAATGCATTCCTGGGTAAGGAATATTTTACTTCACACAGACTCACTGCTACCATAGCATAAAATTTGGAGTGCTGCTTTAAAAGGTTCTGCTTTTCATAAGCATGCTAGTGATTGTGTGCAGGATTGGGTTCTCCCAAGCATATATAAATATTTACAGAAAAATGTCTTTATCTCACAAAAAAACTTTAGATGATTGATTTTTCATATAAATAGACCTATTTTAATCACATCTGGATATATTTGCAAAATCGAGAATTAAAAATACATCTGCTGAGAATAACTTTCTGAATTTCTTGGCAGTCATTCACTGTTAAAATATTTTCTTTACATGGAATTTACTAATGTTACTCTTTACAACTTACCATTTCACTGACAGTTTTTTCCAGACAGGCTTCCTGCTAGCAGAGGAGGAGAAACAGGTAAAAGCACACTGTAGAATATTCCATGACTATTTTATTGTGACTGCACTCAGCAACAGGCTTAATGCAGAAATTTTGAATCAACTTCATTGTAGGGAAGTTTAAGCAATTTAATAAAAACTAATTATTAATAACTCAGAACTTGGAGTTTCTCACACATGTCCACATTATCATATCTCTGTCAAAGCCTTTTATTTTACTTCCAATTTTATTCAGAGACAACAAAAGCAATTCCCCAATTGTTTCCACTTTGTGGCTTGAGAAAAGATTTTGACTGTGATGTTCTTTTTGGTTGCCAGTGATATGCTATTCCACATTCAAGTCTCTTTGAGGAGACATTGATTTAATAATTAAAAATCAGCATTTTTACTACATTATGATAATCATTTTTCTAGGAAACCTGATTTTTAATGTGCCCTTTGAATGGAGAAAAATGTCTTTTGCTAGATTCAGATCGAAGATTGCAATATTGCAAGTATGCAAATGAAGAAATAATTCTTGGAGAACAGTCTTTTCCCATTGGATATTTGAACTGCTAGATGCAAAATAAGATAGGATACTGCTTTCTTCAGTTTTTTTCTAAGTGGACGCATTCTGAACACACACATTTACCGTATACTTGCATTTCATAACTGATATATTCAACAATTTAACTTTTAAATATCTTGATATATAAAAGTAATATATAGAAATATAGGAGTGCATCCAGAGGAGGGAAACAAGGCTGGTGAGTGGAACACAAGCTAGGGGAGGGTTTTGGGGTTGTCTAGCCTGGAGAAAAGGAGACTCAGGGGTGACCTTAGCACACTCTGCAACTCCCTGAAAGGTGGCCGTGGTCAGCTGGGGTTGGTCTCTTTCACCAGACAGCAACTGACAGAACCAGAGGACACAGTCTCAAGCTGCGTCAAGGGAAATATAGGTTGGATATAAGGAAAAAGTTTTTTAAGGAAAGAGTGATAAAGTACTGGAATGGTCTGCCCTGGTAGGTGGTGGAGTCACCATCCCTGGATGTGTTAA
The DNA here is from genome assembly GCF_028769735.1 of Zonotrichia leucophrys gambelii. NCBI lineage: Eukaryota > Metazoa > Chordata > Aves > Passeriformes > Passerellidae > Zonotrichia > Zonotrichia leucophrys. The sequence goes on along the minus strand of NC_088170.1, from coordinate 20,080,952 downwards.
AATAAAGACTGGATGTGGCACTCAGTGCCATGGTTTAGTTAAGGTGTCAGGGAACGGGTTGGACTCGATGATCTTGGAGGTGTCTTCCAACCTAGTGATTCTTTGTGATTTAAAAATGTATATAGTTTACATGAAAGTGATAATGTAAGAGTATGATCTACACCCAGCTATGAGATTCTGACTTTATTCTATGTTGTTTATACTGAGACTCATAATTTTGCAAGTTAATGATTTCTGTAATCAATGAGAGATGACGATTCAGCTGTTTAGGTCTCTTCCTCACCATCTGGAAAACATTCTGCTTCATAGGATCATCCCTGAGCATCATTACTGTTTTAAATCTTAGGGTATTCTCTCTCCTTCCCTTCCTATAGCAAATTTTGACTTTCAGTTTTGACTTCACTTGGGGCAACCAACAGGCTCAGGACTCTGAGATTTTTTTCATGTGTGCTTTCTGCAGATGACTCTTATCTTTAGCAAACATAGGAAGATAACATGTTCTTTAATTCTCTTAGATAGTGTGATGATGGGCTGTCCCACATCTGTGCATGTTATCAAACGTGCCCAAAAGATTTGATTTGTCTGAACCTGCCTGTATAAATAACCTGATGACAATTCGTAACTGAGCAGTATGGGTTAGAATTCTCAGTAAGGTGGGATATATTTGTGTCTAAGAACTGCTAGAATTTGGATAGCAGCTCAGCAATGGCAATTACACATTTCAACTCCAGAAATACATCCACAAGCTGAAGGCATAGCTAACATTAAGCAACATTCCTCATTTATACTCATTTTGTTTTGTCTGGAAGAGTTATTGTTTCAGTCTGCTCATGCCCCAGTTCTTCAGGTCTATGTTTATCTCAATATAGATTAATTTTAAAACTGAGTGTACTGATGCACTTTAAACTCTATTGTAAGAGTTGGCTAGAAGGATTCTAGAAAGATATTAATTTATTCTATTTACCAACCAGCATCCTAAAGTCATGAGTCAGATCACCAAATCTTTAAAACTGTGGAAATAAAACCCATAGTTTTCATTTATTTTGCTTGATTCTAGGGTCATAGGAAGTCTCTGTAATTTTCACAAATTCACAAATATGTAAAATCACATAACTTAAAAAGCTGGGACTTTAGGGAAACTTTCTCCAGGCTTGGATATTCCAGTGAGCGACAGCGACACCGATACCTCTGCAGTTCCAGTACAGTTACTTAAATTGCATGTTCTACTTCACCTGGTGAGAGAGCAAATTAACACTTCTGAATTTAAAAGCAAGTATTAGAGTTTCTACCTGTGCACATATCAAGTCAGCTTTTGCTGGGCAAAAAAAAATTCTTATATCACATTAAACAGGTGATAATATATCACGCTGGCTATCCAGTCTGAAGGAAGTCTTAATAAAAAGGTCAGAGTATATAAGAAGATCATGGTAATACAAATCAAAGCAGGCAAGTAAAGACCATGCATGATCTTTTTTTCAGAGAAGGCAGGGGAAAAGAGATAAGTAAAAGCACATTGAAAAACGCTGTATTTCAACTAAATTTTTGACTTCAGGGTGTTTACATGATACTTTTCAATCAAGATCCAGAATATAGATGGAGATAAATATAGAATGAAAATAAGAATTATTTGGAAGTGAGATATTTTTTGCCTATTGAAGACCTTAATATTCCTTCCACCAAAGCAGAAGAACATTACATATTATGCAAAATGCTTTGAGAATTCTGAAATCTGCAAATCTGATTACAGTTTAGCTATAACATGATGAATACAGACTTGAAGAACAGGTATCATACATGGAAAAAGTCATATAAGAACTGTCCTATAGATTGAAATACTGAGTTACAATGAGAACATATTGATACAATGAATTGCATGAAATTCTACAATTATAAAAGTTAAGATTTTCTTTCATTATATATGCACAAAAATATTTTCATGATTTGACTTTAAAATCTATTAAGAGACCCATGTGAGCTCACTGTCAGAAAAATTGCCTTTCTTCCTGAATAAATTGAAAGTAAAGTTACTAACATTGTTTTTTATATAAATGCCCATAATTGTAATAATGAAGAATTACAACACAAATATTTGTCGTTGTAGATTTGACTTTTTGATTAGCAGCAAGGCATACTCTACAAAACTTGGGATCAGGCTTTTTATACAGGCAGGTTAACAAATCAAATCTTTTGGGAACATTTGATAACATGCACAGATGTGGGACAGCACATGATCACACTGTCTAAGAGAATTAATGAACACATTTTCATAGGGAGTTTAGAAGAACTGGTTTCTTTTATGGTATGGCTCTGGGTGGGCATGGAGTGCGTACCCACAGGACCACACAAATCATGATATTGCTCATTTTCAAGAAAAATTCACCCTAAAACAAGGCTCTCACTTAGGTCTCTTAAGAAATGTTTTTAGGCCTCTGGGGAAACTGTTCTCATTATAAAATTAAGGTAATTCTAATTATTTTTCATGTTTGATATACTAGATGTATTTTTCAAGCATTCCAAAAATATGCATTTTGACTTCCCAATTTTGTATAAAAGTGTTTCCCAAATGGTAAAAAAAACCTAACCAGACAGGGTCTATTACAGATGAATCAATATTTTAGTCTGCAGCTTTTGATTTTTTAATATAAGAGTAGTCCTGTCCTCAAGAACACCTGTGCTAATGGCATTGTAGGTACCACGTCATTGCCTCTCAAGAATTTCTTCATCAGATGTGCTTAGTTTAGCAATAAAATGGGGTGTTTATGTTTGGTTTATTTTTTATTTTATTCTGTTGGTTTTTTGGTTTTTTTTTTCTGACTGCTTTCCCTGCATTTCCTAGAATCCAGCAAGACTTTTTAGGGTGGTTTTCACCTCACTTATCAGTGCTCGTTATCAAGGTTGTGCAAAGCAAAGGAGGTCCTAGCAACGTCTGTGCAACACTGACTTCCAAATCAAGCTGTCTGTGGATGGCACCATCAGTCTCTTTCCCCCAGCAGAATTGCAGAGGTGTGTGCAGGTGAAAGCCATTAAACAGGTCTGTTGATGACATACAAGATGGAACAAAATTTGCAGCTTAGTATTTCCTAGCTGTGCTGGCTCTGCAGGAGAGAAAGCTTATTTATATTACTGGCACAGGCAATTATTACAGAATGCATGGAGAAAGGAGATTTGCTGAATAAAACAGTGTTATTTGGAAGGAGGTAGGGTTCAAAGCAGAGCTGCGCTTTATGGTCTTTTGTACTGACATTCTGTAATCACAATAGGTTTTCTTCTGACACGGGGGAACAGGGGCAGATGTCAACAAGAAAAATTGCTACAAATGAGAACTTTGTAACCTTGGAGAGAGGTAATAAAATGTTATGACTTTCTCATTGGCTGCCTCTACTGAAAAGAAGTATATAAGTCAGTTATAGATGACCTTGTTTTGGGGTGTTCCTCACAGTCATGATGCTCCAATTCTTATTTCAAAAGATACTTCAAAGTCTTTTTCATGAGATTCTTGATCCTTTAAGGATTTATTTAATCCTTCAAATTTCTGTATTTTGTTGTTTCTTGGTATCTTCCCTTGTAGAGAGGGATTATGGTAACTTGCCATATGCCAATTAATTCTTTCCCCTTGGAAATTCTTGACAACATTTTGTATACTCACAATGTCATAAAACCAACCCAAACCAAAACCCCCACCCTCTTATTTAATTAGAAAAAGGAAAAAAACACCAAAAAAACCTTGAAAATATTTTGCTTTAACATTAATATGACCTTCTAATAAAGATTTGGGGTTAGTCTTTTTCTTCCTGAATCAGTCTCTCCCTTTTCAGCTAAAATTTCACCCTAGAGTCTTCTCTGTGAAATTTATTCAACATTTAGGCCATTTCAACCTTCTCTCATATATTGGGAAATGGACAGTATGCAGCTGTAATTATGCTTAGAAAAAAAGTCATCAAAAGAACAGAGTGATATTTGAAATACCTAGATGAAAATAAACCGGGCCAAACCCCTCACTTCAGCATCTAACTGCATATATTCCTATAGTACCTAGACACTCAAATGTGTAAAGTTTAATGGGAGTTCACCATTTGCTTTGACATTTTCAGACTGATAAAAAGTAATTTTTAATCAAATCACTCTACTTAAAACCTATGTTTCTATATAATTTTCAAACATTCTTCTACAAAGAAAAATTATTGCTTTGAAATCCTTTCCACAGAACAAAATATCTGATATTAAGCAAGTTTACAAAACAAACTACCCTAAACTTAGCACAAAAGCAATCTAAGGAATCACTGAATCATCTCTGTTGTTCTCTAATACATAAAATGTAATGAGACAACCTGGCTTTATTTCACTCCCTGTTTGCTAACTATTTGGTCTGTCACAGAAACATGCACCTGTAAGCTGTTCCTTCATCATCTTGAGACTTTCCATTACTTCACTAATTTCCGAAAGATTTTGTTTATTAATATAAAATCAGAGAGCAGCAAACAACTGCCTGGAAAGGAGTCCCACCTCTCACTGCAGCACACAGGTTACTGCTGTTTTTTATGATGGTAGCATGTTCAAGATGTCTTCATGTGAAAATGGGCAAAAGCCAGTAGCTTTAGTTCCTGAAGACTTTCAGGACTACCATTGTTCTAGGATATTTAAAATAAAACTTATGGTTCACATACTTGTTTATAATCTCTTTTTTGTTGAGGATCAATACAAAGTAGAATTACAATCCAGTCTTATTTTTACTACACTTACCCACATTTTAATTGTTTTCCTCTAAAGCTGTCATAGTATCATCTTTTCCCAACCCCAAAAACTGCATGTATTCTGAAAGGACTCCATAGATAAATGCATGAGATCTTCTCCTGAGGTGCATAGATGAAACTCAGGGGTCTCTCACCCAAGAAGTCCCACAGCTGACCAGTCCAGACCAATGCCTATGTCAGATAATGAATCTCTTGTGCAGTTTTAGGAGCATTGCGTGGCGTGATGGGAGTGGTGTTTATCTGGCTGTATTTATGCTGCACCTGAAACATTATTTCAGCCTAGAAAACAAAACCCTTATTATGTCTATTACTTTAATCAAAGGGCTAATTGATCTCTCTTCTGAGCAAGCCTGATGGATCAGGTAGAGGCGAGCATAAATGTGCCCTACCCAGTAGCTGGTGCCATGGTCCCTGCACTTAGCATAGAATAATCACTTAATTTTTAAGTCTTAGCCAGTGACAAGGGTAGAAACCACATGGCCTATGGCTGTGCTTAAGCTGCTTTCTGGATTATATCATTATAAATGGTTGCTTAAAAGCATCTTTATTTCTTCGTTCTCCTCTCCTCTGTTGCTTTTTTCTGTTATTCACCATCCACCTTAGCCATTCACATATACACAGAGGCCACTATTCCTATTATGGACTTGTAAAGAACAGACTTTTATTTCATAAGTTTCCTAATCATTATATTGGATTCTACACGATTAAACGTGAGACTAACATTGCATTTACTGCATTAAAGTTAATAATCCTTTCACCTACCAGATATGACACATCCAAAGCTGAGCTAATTCTCTGTCTCATTAAGCAGTGTAGGGAATATTATAACCATCTCACACTTGTCTTTCCTTTTAAAATTATACAATTGGAAAACCCCACACTTATACGGTGAATTAATACTCTAAAAATTTATCTGAGCTCAGTTATCGTTCACAGGTGTCTGCATTGAAATCTAGGAAGTAGTTTCTCAGTGGATTATCATGTTAATGATGTTGTTCTCAATACACCTTGCAGGAGAATAATTTTTTTAAATTTGTTTGAGGATTATAACTTAGAAAACACAGCTTAATGTTTCATTCCTGCTTCTTTAAATAACAAGCAAAATGAATACTGCTGCCCTGCTGCTGTCCTTCCATAGTAGGTGTGTGTTTGTGTGTGTGTGTAAATGTAAGGAGATAACCTGAAATATTAAATTCTGTTCATTCATATTTATAACTATATTTTATGTCTGCTTAAACATTTCATATTGAAAGCCTTTCAATGAAAAAATTGGGATTTTGAACAAACCAATTTTGTTTTCATAGCAAAAACTCTGTACATTCCATAGAAAACTACTTTTGTTTTATTTCATTTTCCTTAAAGTCCAGAGGTCTGAAAACCAAATATTTTGATTTGGTTGTGTTCCTGTAAAGGCACATAAAAGCCCAACTGGGGTTCTTTTTTTTTCTCTGCTAGGGGCTGGATTCCCATTCAAAACACTAGTATAGTATGTTACAGCCAAAAGTCATCAGGAGAGGAGACTGTGGTATTTCATAGGAAGACACTGACCAAATGCAGATTCAGATTAATGAAAGTGTGTTCCTTCATCCCAGTTATAAGTCACGTGGACCATGAGCAGTACCTATTGTTTTTTACCAAAAAGGAAATGAGGATGAGTTATTAAGCAAAAAATCGAAACAATTTGTAAACTATTCTGAAAAAAATATATGTCTAGAGAATAGGCAATTAAACCTATACTTAAACCCATATGTTTGCTCTAGAAACCATAATGATCAGTAAAGTCTCAGCCAACCTGAGGCCTCCAAAGTTAAATTCCATTGTGCAAGCAGCTCTGAGAGATGCTCATTCAATTTTATAGATAAAATGCACCATGTGAAGAAGACTAAGAGATACAGGAAAAATGTAGACAGAAGAAACACATATTAGTTTGATTGTTCAATTTTTGTTGATCTTCCCACCAAAATGCATATCACAGAGGACACTTCATAAGTTAGAATGAAATTGAAATAGCAGTCTGTATGATAAAGTGTATCTGCAGTGCATGAATCTTCTCTTAAAAATGGCCAATGTTTTCTGGTCAAAAGATGGACACAAAAGCAATCTGTGCAGCAGTGCAAAGTCATTGTGCTGAGCTACATTTGTTACTTGAAATGTAATAAACCATTTACAAGTACATAGCATTCTATAGCTCCCCACAAAGAATAAGTCTCCATGAAGTCAATATGGTTTTAACTGAGGAACTAAAGAAAAAGACTTAGCTATTAAGAGTCTTTCGCTTGGTGGAAGTTATGTGGGTAAAGGTAATAAAATGTAAGCATCACTTCTAAGTGTTTATAGTGGACTCTGTTACGTTCTTTTGCTGGCTAAAATCAATACCCACACATGCTCGCTTCTCATCTGTGCAACAGAAGTGTAACCATCAACTTCTGATTGTAGCAGCTGGGAGGTGCAGGACTACAGCTGTGCAATGATAGCTGGTTAAAAATTTTCTTGTAAAGTGATTTTCTTCAGCAAAGGAGCTGATTCATAAAAATTTTGAGGGTTTTCCCCTAGAGTATACAAAATTCTGTGAAATGATTATTCAAGATGTTTTGGATACAGGATAAGAAACTTCAGAGAATGACCTTGAATATTTGATAGTCCAATCGCTAAAACATTTTTGTTTGATGTTAATTTTGATCAAAGTCCCTGAACTTTCTGTTAGCTTATGTGACAGAACCTTCCTCCCACCCCATCCTCCCCACTGCCAAGGGAGCGCAGAGGAGCACTGCAGCTGGGGAAACCCCCAATTACCCTTTGTTCTCCTGGAGCTTCACAGGAGCCACCACCCCATCAAAATCTCATCCCCACAGCCCCAAAGACACGAGGGGACCGCAGTGTCCCGGTGAGAGACAGGAGAGCCCACCCCAGCCAGCACTCTGTCGGTGGTGCACAGTCAGGCTCACTGCCCGCCAGACCTGCAGGCATCATCGTGTTACTGCCGCATCTTCTGTTTCTGTCAAGCACCTTTATCCCAGTGATTCCTGTCACAGGGCTGCTGGCTCTTCCTTGGAACAAAAATGTGTGCATTTCCTACATTTGCAAGTTAATAAGCCTGTTTGCTGCAGTGAGTGTTTAGACCCTAAGGCTCAAACATTTACCACTTAATTGTGATGTTTTCTTTGCCTTGTTGTCTCAATATAGAGCCTATTTTTGGCACACTGCTGGTTCTTGAGACCTGGCAATTAGATTGTAATTCCTGAAGTATTGGACAGCCTTGATTCATTTTAATGGCTCCTACTTTAAGACAAATACATTTATTTTAAGTAATGCAAGTTATTCTCTCCTTATTCTGTGGAAGAGAACAAATTTTCATTTTCATCTTCTCCTTCAATAGAAACCTTCAATGCCTTGAAATCTGCTTTCATTCAGTCAAGGTACAGAAGCTTATAAAAGCCAAGATTCATCCCACACACAACTAATTGCTTAAGCATTGTTGAAGCCCTGTTGCTTTGGCAACTACTGCCTATATGGAAATGATCTTCGACTTGTGATCCAAGGAACTCCTGTATCCATGGTCAGCTCTTGAAAGGTCTGGCAACTAGAGAAAAATAAGTTTATTGTCTGAAGGTTTAAGTAAAATGAAACACAGCTCACATCTATATTGGAGGAACCATGATAATAGGTGCAAAAACGGGTGGGTGAGGAACAAGAAAAGGTTTCACCATCAATCATGGAGGGCAGAAAAAAAGGCAGCTCAACCCACCATCTGAATCACTATCTGGAGGCATCTGTTACTTTCCATCAACAATTAAGGGAACTTTGTGTGAGCAGGCTTCTGATGCACATCTTAAATTAGCATCTTAAGTTTAGTGGGCTGAACAATGTTCTGCACTTCTATGGGGACTTCGTGGTATTCCATAACTAACTCAGAAAAAATCCCCACAGTCTCTTAAAATACTTTCGTAACTAAAAAGGGCTTTGCCTTAAATTTTTGTTATATTCCTCAAAGGTAAACAAGAAAAAGTGCAGTGTATCTGAAATCTCCAAATAGCTTGATTCTCCTATTTGTGTTACAGGGAGTAAGAGAAAAAAGCTCGTTTCAACTTTATTTTCCAGAATCAATTTGCTTTGGGAGATATTTTCATAAGGAATTATTGTAAATGTCTCATTTTTTTTTCCAGCAGTGATCAGTAGCTGGATTGTGATGCAGCCCAAGAGTAAGGAATGTAGATAACACCAATATATGGCAGATATTATTCCAGCACTGAGAACCATTTTTATGACTTCTATCTGTCATTTTATGACATATTCACTACCAAAAATAATTATTAGGATGACTGTAATAATATTATTTTTAAATAGTTCTAATTTGTTTGATGTAGACAATACTTTGAGGCCCATTACAATGAAACAAATAAAGAATATCACACTATCTTAATGACTCTTAAGAAAAGTATGCCTGTAACAGGGTTTTTAAAACTTTGTCTTTCGTTTAAACAATTACCCAAATTAGTATACTGAGCAGTAAACAAACTCTGCAAATTCTAATATGAAAGACAGTTACAGAAAATAGCAAATCAAAATAAGCTTTGTGAAACTTAAGCTCTTGTTAAAGAAAATAGTATTTGTAGAAAGTATCATTTAGAAAGTATTATTTCCACCAACAGTGAGTCTCATAGGGATAGGTGTTTCACAAAGCAATTTTTATATTACAAGGGTTAGTAAAGCTGTTGTGAGTTGTCTTCCATAAACCCAGTGCACAGGTCAAGTTTCTCATACCTTTTGCATACATCCATTTCCGAGTCCCCACCTGGCAATTTTATGTGAATGAACATAAAACCCATTTGAGGTTTTTGGACTTGGGATCTCAAAATTGTTAGTCCCTTTTGAAAACCTTGGCCCTGGATTTTTCATTAATGAATCAGCATTTGGATATAAACGTATAAATACATTCCACTCCAAAAAAGAAGCCAAATTTGCATGTTACAGATGTATGACTAGTCACAGCAAGAAATTTGGAAGCAATTGCCTTCTTCATTGCAATGTGCACGACAGCTGTCTCTACATTCATTTTCTTTGATGTGCCTCTTTTCACATTCTCTGCTAAACAGAATATTTTTGTATGCTTTTTTTTTTTTCTTCTTGGAAAAGTTTACAGACTCTTTCAATCAGACAGCTGAAGACATTTTTGCTTTCTTGGCTGCAACAGCAAAGCTCTCGTTATCCTGTTTTATATAGGTTGCTGCCTTTTTCATAAAAAAAAAGGAGAAAGGGTAATAAAAGTTTTTTGTGAAATGAAGATAGACATGTTGTTAGTTGACTCTACTTTTGTAATATTTTACTTTATATCTGCTATATAAAGTGCTTCCATTTGATTTGCTAATTCTTGTATTTCTGCATATCCCGTTGAATGCGTGCAGGTGCAAAGTTTTTCCAAATAACCCTTTACTGTGAGAAGATGAAAGAAGAACCTTCTCAGCAAGTAAATTCATCTAGCTGACATTTTTGTTTTTCCTAGGCATGTCTAAATCTGATTTTGACTCCACAGCATCACAAGACACGAGCGAGTAAGGATAGAGCATGTGTGTGATCCAGCCCTGGCCAAGACTGTGAGTGAGCTGATACCATGTAAACTGTACATCTGAAGAGCAGATATGGCACTATCTACACTCAAAAATAAAAACTTAATTTTATTTTTTCATAATCCATTTTTGGAGCTGTCAAAAAGGCATGATTTTCTCAATCTAAATAGCCTTTTCCAAAGCATCAACAAAACTAAGGATTCCCTGTAACCTTGGTTTTCATGCAGTTGCCAAACTATTTTGGAAATAAAGGACAACAGTGCATCATGTTTTACCATAATGAAGTGCATGTTGCTACTGAGAAGAAACTTGAGAGTGGTATAATTACAACCCTAACACATTTCTTCCCTAATTTTACATAATTTTCATTAGTGATAGGCTTTCTAAGAATTGTTTAAATATAGAAAAAAGCCTAAAAACATAAGAGATTTGAGTAGCAATAAAACTAGAATAATCTCCACTTTTATGTCCATGTGAAGTACATCTGGCTGAACTGGACATAAGGACTTTTTAAACTAGAGATTAAAGCATCTCTGAGAATCTCATTTGGTGCAGGCAAAAAGGAATGCAAAGAGCTCTCGATATTCAGACATCCAAATATATGTGAGTAAATATGAGAGAATAAATATTTTATAACTTTCATTCAGTAGTCTTTTTTTTTTTTTTTTGTGCTAGACAAGTGTGATATGTAATAACTAAATTGAGCAGAGTTTTACCACGAGAGGGCAGGAACGCTCATCAAACACGTTTGCCACTGGCTGTTTCACCATTTCTCTGCCAGGAGGGTGACCCAACGTGCTTTCTCTTTGCTGGTATTTAGTATCTAAGCGTGCACCCCAAGCACTTAGCAGCACGACAAAACGCTTTGACCCCTCAGACTGACCTGTCATTAGCACGGCTGATTAATCCCCCTGCATGGTGGTGGGGCTCAGGGGCATGGCTGAGCTGCAGCTGGGTAAGGCTCAGAGCAAAACTGGAACCCCTCACTCTGGGCTGGCAAAGGGAAACTCTGGGCTGGCAAAAGGATGCACCAGGGCATCCACCAGGCTCACCAAGGCAGGCTGGATGGTAGGTTGAGGTGAATCACTGCCTGCTTTTCCTCCTTATAGTGTGCAACAGGAGCAAGAAGGAAGATCTTTAGAGATGATATTATTATTATTATTATTATTATTATTATTATTATTATTATTATTATTATTATTATTATTATCATCATCATCATCATCATCAATAATAATAATAATAATAGTAATAATAATAATGTATATTGGCAGCACTGGCTTATTCATGAACACTATTTAAGCTTTTCTGTAAGGCAGACTAATTTTGATTGGACTGTAACTATAGCCAGACCTGAACAGTAGAACACTGTACTGTACAGGATACTGTAGAAAAGTTCCAGACTATTATTAAAGTGAAACAGATTTGTGTGGAAAGTCCTGGGTAACTCATAAACAATTTATAAACTGAAGCATTTAGCATAGCTTGATTAAAGGCTTAAATTGTAACTGTTTGCCAAAAAAATACAGTGTTTCACTGTTTCCAAAAACATGTTTTGGAAAAAAAATCTACTGTGAGGCCACTCAGAGTTGTAAGATTCTAATCAGCTGAAATAAAGCTCAGTAATTTACATGGAAATATCCTCTCTTTTCCTTGTTTTGCTGTCATGTTAAGTAGTTTCCTTTTTCAAACGGCAAAATTTTTCCCCATGAAGCAAATAGTTGTGGAACTGTGACAGTGCCTGGATAAACAATATTCAATAGGAAAAAAGATAAATAAATGAAAATGTAACCTTACTCTAGTCATAGCAATAGCCTTACTCAAATAATAAGAAAAAAAGATTTATAGAAGTTATTTTCCATTACTTATGGCAATTGAATTATGTTTTCACCAAGTTACCACACCCTCCTCCAGAAAAAGAGTGTTCAACAAAATTATCAGTTGTTTAAATCTAACGATTCTTTGTTACTTCTATCATTGGGTTAAGGAGTGTTTTCCTCAGCCTTAAAACAGAAAAGGGCATTGCCTTCCTATTGTGTGGCTTGGCTCATTCCTATAAGCAGCTCTTGACTTACACTTAGAGGGTCGCATACCTGCTAGGAGCTCTGTATTCTCAGTGTCATTTTACAAATCCCTGCTCCATGAGGTTTTCAGGAGTCATGCTGCCACTGGGGCCAGTAGGTAGAAAAGTAGGAAACCCTAAAAGATCTCCTCATTTGGGCTTTTAAATAGCCAAAAATCTAACTGTGTGGCTCTTTTCAAAGGTCTGGCAACATGCAAGAGTGTTTCAGCCCAGGCTAAGAAACAGAATGCCTCTTGGATTTTTGCTGAAAAAGGAAAGGGTGTAACTGGATAGCAAGCAATAGTATGGAAATAGGAAAATGGCACAAGGCTAAAAAACCCTATTTTGTTCATTTTTAAGATTAACAATCAATCCAGGTGAGAACTTCTGCAGAAGCTATAAAATCCCTGTGCAGATGGACAGACTGCACAGTCTAGTCAGACTTAAACTATGAAGAATGTTCTTGAAGATGTCCAGTACTCATCTGCAGGAGAATATTACCTATGACCTTTTAGAGGAATGACACACAGGGTGTCTTGCCTAGTGCTTCATAAATGGAGAGCCTGAGTCATGCTTTAGCTAAAGAACAGAAGGAATTCTTTTACTTTACTTTCCTGTCTGTTGTATTTGCTATAACATAAGAATGTAACAGGTGGAGAGCCCAGGCCTGGGTGAATCTTATGGTTTTGCTGCTTTAGTTCTTACTAAGGATATATAGCAAAGAAATGACAAAAGAAAATTTATGTTTTTATTCTTTACTTTCTTTCTGTTTTGTTCCCAGGGTATACTGCAAAAGGAAATGAGAATAGGATGATATTTGTTCTGGCATTTCCTTTTCTGTTACCTTTGGAACAATGACATTTTGGACAAATTTATGAGCTTGTCTTTGAACCCTGTTTCACGTAATGAATCTACTCACCTGAACATCCTCTCTGGATGTAGAAATCTCTCTTTGATTTGTTGCTCAGTGTCTTTCCCATTAAGTGTGATTCTAAGGAGATCAAGTAGGATTTCAGTGGATGAAAACTCCAGCAGACAATCACCTGGCAATACCTTAGACAGGGAGCAGAGCCTACAAAATACTGTCATGTCAGACAGGGCCACATATGGCAAAAGTTATTAAAATTCTCACTTGCTATTAGAGACACCAGGTGTTTTAGAGAAATTTTTGTGACAGGAGTTCCTACTCAAAATTAGTGTCTACAGGAGCCTCACCCCTACCTTCTTGCTAATCTTGTAGTGTGCAAAAGCACTCCATGAGATTAAGAAGTTTAATATTTTCTATGCAGGGTGCTGATCCTATAAGGGAAATTAGACTTCTTAAAATTGTAGCTACTTAACAGAAAAAATAAAGTACAGGAAGCATCTGAAGAATGTTAAAGTCTAGCACTTCTGGGTGCTTGAAGCAGCTTAGATGCAGGCTTTTTATCTCACTTGAAAAGGTTTGGGCTAGTGCAACTAATGGGGATACTTATCAAGTGGTAGATTTAGGAGGGCTTTCAAATCCACAGGCACAGAGATGTACATTAACCTCCTCTCAGCTTCCTAGCAAAGCAAAGCCTGAGCAAGCACCTCTGTTAGGAAGTTGCAACTCATGATCATGATCCATTTAAAATAACCTGAGCTGAAACATCGTTGAAGAAGATGCTATTTAATCCTGCCTCTGCTGTACAGGTGCTCAGGAGTGCCCAGAGCAGGGGAGGGAGTGACTAGTCCAAAACAGCCATTACAATGCACTCTTCATTCAGCACTGCACCAGGATTAGGCTCATTTACAGCTTCTATCAAACTACAACAAAGTGTTTTGTTTTCCTTTTGGTTTCATTTTTTACTTGAATGCATGTAACTGTAGTTTTGAAAGAATTACCTTGTTCTAAACCTTGGATTTATTATTGAATTGATTATTTGATAAACAAATGCATTTCTAAAAATATTAGCTTCTCACATCTAAAGCTTCAGATTGAAGCATTCAGATCAAAATGTTTAGCAATACACAAATTTCCTATATTATCTCACTTGTTTTCAATAATTTGCTTGCTTTTCTGACACAAAGTTGAGCTGATGTTTTTTAGAAATGATACACCACGATTTTCAGACCTTGTTCTTAAATAATTCCATTTTGTGCTTCTTTATTATGCTGACAGGAATTTTTTTTTCCTTTTGCATTATAGTTTACTTGTCTACTCATCTAGAACTATGAGACCTTTTAATGACTTTGCACTCAATTATTTTAAAAGAGAATATGAGTACCTAGAAATAAGCATTTGTGAATATACAGGTACAAAGTGGATATTCTCTATTTACTTCCCTGGTATATTTTAAGAGAGAGATTTACAAGGTCTAGTTTACTTTACAAAAATTGTGGAAATTTTTCCCTGTGATATCCTACACATTTTTCTGTCTGTAACTTCTATTTATTTTATTTTAATTTTTTATTGGGCAGTTTGCCTGGAATTTACAGTCCTTCATTCCCAACATCTCTTTTAAGAGTCAAACTTCTCTTTCTCTTCAGACACCACGGTATGTTATGTGCTCATGAAAATTACTGATGGGAAAAGGAGCTGGTACAAGTTGGATGGTGAGAGTGATCAGACAAAAGTGAGGTAAAGGAACATAAGTGTGATACAAGCAGACTCTTCAGTTTTGGAAACTATAAATTGTTAGACTGGGTCACATATCTCATAAACTGTAATGTGAGACTACATTTCTGTCTAGAAATCACCCCTCTGACAACACACAGCCATGCAAAAAATTCTAGATACTCTACATTGACTTTGCTGCCTTTAATTATCCATGGAACTTCAGGTTTTCTCATTCTGATACATTTGAAATTGATTTTATTACAGCTGTCCACTTAGTAATCTGCTCCTCAAACTCTTTCTGTTTTGCCCTATTATGGTTTTAAATTTAAGTTGCTTCAAAAGGCTATTTTTAAAAAAATTAGTTCTGAAAGTTTTTTTGCCTCTTCTGCTTGGCCATACTGGCTCTTTTTGGTTGATCCTTTTAGAGGCTTGAGAACTAAGTCAAAATTTCTAATGAGCTGGAGACCTGAATCAGTCTCCTCCTTGGTTGTACTTTAATCAGTGGAACATTTCCATGAAAAGAAACCATCATCTTCACATCACTGGGTAGCAAAAACTACAAAACCATCAGAGTTTTATATATGGCTAACTAATTAAAGCCCAGTGTTAATTTTTGTTTGCTTATTTCTTCCTTCCTAGAAAGTCACATCATTTTTTTGCACATTTCTACCTACAAGACTTGGTCTTTTGTTTGTTTCAGAACAAACTACATGAAATCTGTCTAAAAGCCACAAAGTCACTTGAAAGGTTTATAAAAGTTGTAAAGAGCATTTTAGGAACACAAATAATTTGGTGTAAAAAATCATTTTTGTTATATTTAAGAGGATGCGTGTACATCCTTCAAGAAAATTTTTTAAGAATTTCAGGAAACACTATTTTTGTATAACATACAAAAATATTTAATGAGATCTGAGTACTGCCTTTTCCAGTTATCCCAGACTAACCAGTTTCTGAGAATGGAAACTGCAAGAGTTGCTCTTTCTCCCCAGCTGTTTGGGGTTCTTTTTCTGATGGGTTTCTAGTTTAGGACCACACACAGGATTGCAAAGAGATCAGCATGATGGAGATTGTAGTATTTCCAGAATGGAATGCCAGACATTTAATAAAGACATGTTAAAAAAATTTAAACTCAGTTTTACAGATTAGCAATAAAAAATACCTTTTTTTTCATAAAAACTCAAGTTCCTCAGTGCCTTATTGGAAATGCCTGAGCTTTTCACTACTTTTAAAATCTTCTCAGTTTTAAAAGCAAGTCATATATTTCAGCATATGTAATGTAAAATGTGTGCCAAATGTTTGCAGAATGAGTCATGGCAACATTAAAGAGACTACATCCAGAAATATGATCTGGAAACAATTCTCTTCAAATGATGTCTGTTCCCGACAAAATAACCTCCATATACACCCTGTTTTTCCTACTGAGAACCTCACATACACAGAGCTATGGTTTCTGTAGTTTGGCCTTATTTTCTCTGCCTGTATAGTAAGTCTACAGGTCAGACTGTTTAATCAAGGAATGAAATTAAGCTAGTTATGAGTGAAGTCTGAAGCATTTTTTTCATTTGAACATGCAGTTTGGAAAGGAGGAATATCCAAGTTTTTCTCAGCTTCTTTGATAATATTCAGCTTCAGACCCCATGAAATATTCAAGTGCTATTATCTCACTTAACAGATACTTGGGAGTGTAGATATTTGCAAATCCCTTTCCAAACAGGCAGTCACAGAAACGCAGCTATCATGAGGCCTGGGTCAAGAAAGGCGATGATGTTTTTCAGTGAGACTTGGAATTTAAGAACCTAAAACTGAGTTCTTGAAAGCTCCTGCTTAATCTTTGGAGGTGCCCAGACTCTATCAGCACCTCATTTCTCATTCCTGCGTTTCCTCAGATGCCTGAATTTTAGGTCTGCAAAGCCTTAAGAGTAAATCACTGTTGACATGACTGACAACAGCTTGGCTTCTGTCTCATTTTAAGTCTCATCAACAGCAGCAAGCTTGGTTCCCCTGTTCATTTCCACTGTGTACCTCAACTTCAAAGGCATTCTCTCAGCAAACTCACCAGCATGAAAGGGGGAATGCAGGAGAGAGGTTAGGCTTGTAGCTGAGTAGAGCAAGAAGCTTTTAATGAGACACTAAACCCTCTTTGGCTGTGGGCCTACACAGTTCACCATCAGCACTGTGGGACCTGTGATAATGCAAGAAGCTGAATCCTATTTTCTTCCCCTTGGGTAAATTCTTTAATCACATAACTATGATTGCAGTTGCCTACTGGCTTGTCTTTCTTTTGAGTGAAAGGCTGTAGAGAGCTGGGAAGAAATATTACATCCATTACTCAGTACTGAACTGGAAGAATGAATGAAAGAATCAGCAAAGAATAACAGAATTCACAGATAAAAAATACAGTAGAGAGGTTTATGTGACAAGGAAAATTCAGTTCAGATATTAAGAAAAACTTCATGCTAGAAACTATGTGGAAGAACTGAAGGCTGTGGAAGTCTCTGTAAGGTGCTTCTATGTTTTTGAGAATAATAGGAATATTGCAGATTCTGAGCTGAATACCCAAGTTTAACTCCTGCACTCTTTGTCTCCTGAATAAAAAAATAGTGGCCTCTTCCTGCTGTGCGCTATGTTAAACACTTAGAAATTTATGGATAAAATATGAAGTTTAGGATCTATGTATTAATTTTTTTTTCTTAATTTTTTCTTACAGACCTAAAATCTAAAATCCAAATCAAAATTGGGCTACAAAGGTCAGGTCCAATGCATTAATTAAATTTATATATTGAATAAAAAATATTTGATTGATTGATTGATTGATTCCTCTGAAGGCATTTAAAACCAGATAAACATTCTAAAGAGTTTTAATGAAGCCAGAACGTGTGTTTCTAAACAAATGTGGCACCACATGGCTGCAGGAGACTGCAATACCTTAATTGACACTTGAGCAATGCTCATGTTATCATACTAAACTGACCAAAAAAAGACTATAAAGTCCTAACATTGGACCCACTGCTCCATACACAGTCCTGTGCAGTAACAAGAGCTACTTGGAGGGGAAAGCATTTGATGTTTTACCTTTGGCTCACAAGTTGTGCAAGCTTTTGGCATGGGAAGGAGGTTTTGCTGAGTGTTGAGGAAGAGCAAAGAGGCTCAGAAGCTCAACAATGCAGCACCTGTGCAGACAAAAGGCCTCCTGAGGAGACGCATCTGGAGAATCAGCAGAAACCTCAGCAGATTCCAAGGCTTTTTTAATGTCTCTCCATCACAAAGCCAAAAGACGCCCTGAGGCAAACATGATGCCTTAAGTTTTAGCTTTCATATTTTCCAGATTCTGCACTGCATTAGTATACAACTCTGAATTTCATAAAAAGTGTTACCTAGTTTTCTTCACAGTTTAGTTGGACAAAAAATTCCTTTTCCAGCCTGAGAACCAAGGACACTATTACAGCTTTGGGCCCAAAAAGTAAACAGTGAATTGAGGAGAGCAAACTGGGAGGATGGGACTTCATAACCTGAAGCTGTAATTGAACAATTAACTCTAATATGTAAATGGACCAAAACTTATAAAAGTGTGGAAAGGTGTGACCTGTCATCTATCTTGGGTGTAGCCATGGCTAGGCTCCTTTTAATAAATACCTACTTTATTCCTTTAAAATTGTCTAGTCGCTGTTCCAGGTAGCATCTCAAAGCATCAAACTTAGAGTCAGGAAGAAACAAAAAAAAATTTATAAAAGAAAAAGTTTAGTCCAGGGAAGCTGCATCATGCTTTGGCAGATATGCTCACTTCAGTGCCCACATTTTTTGAGGGGTATACTCTGGTTTTGCTCTGCACCAGGTACATCTGGAAAAGAGCCACCTCCTTTTGACCTGTCATGCATGCTGTGGCTATGGCTCCCTGGTCACTAGCACAGCAAAAAGTCCCAGCAAAAGCCCCCTGGTTTCCTTTGGGCTCCTATGGCAATATATCACACAAGCACATATACATATGTACATAGTTTCACAGAATCCATCAGAAAAATGTACTTAAAAGATCATAATTACCATTAATTATCTCTTCCTGCTCATCTAGAAACTGTAGAAAAATCACATCCTGTGTACCCACACATATAAAGTATTTAAATGGCTTAGAACCAGTTTGTTCTGGTTCTAAGTTTGTGTGTAAGATGTGTGCTGCTGTTGCAATACTGCTAAGTTATCTGATGTTGTGTTTTCCACTGTTAGGACGCTATAATGCTGGAGCTGTTATACTGATAAAGTATTCTTCATCTCTAACAGCAACTGTTCTCAAGTGCCTCTTCCCCCTTCTCCCTGGTGAAATCCAGATTTGTTCCTTCTCCAATGAATTTACTTCAGAACAGTTAACATTTCCTGTAATGTAAATCCCAAATAACATATTTTTCTCACAACCTAAGCTAAGCACTACCCAAAAGCAGTTGGGGAAATGTGTTTTTAGGATAGTCAGTATAAGTGAAAATCGATTACACTATAACTGTGCCTAAGCTGTGTGCTGTAGACTCCTGTTGCTTTGGCTAAGATGCAAAGCAAGCAGAGATGTGCCCACTCCTGACCAAAAGCTTTGTTGAGAAAAGCCCCAACACAGACATCCCTGCCTCAGCAAAGCTGCATTTTTACAGGGATAGCTCATTTATTGAGGGGATGGTGTGAATCTATAAATTCCACATTTGCCTACAGCATTGCATATTGCATTGCATACAGAGATGCTTCAGTAATCAAATTATGAACACTGTGCTGAAATATTTTTAGAGAAAGCTTGTGTTAGGAGGTTTGCTGTGCTCAGTCACACTGGCCTACTTAGAGGAGCACAGCTCTGTAGTTCCTGTGTGCAGATGCTCAAAGTTGTCACATCTATGCTTACGTGCACCAAAATCATGGAGGCGTGGGCCTTCAAAAACACTTCAGAGCTCGTCTCCTTCTTTGAGTGCCTCTGTTCAAGCGACAGCAATATTTTCAAAGTGATTAGCCAGCTGCAAGTGAAGCTGGCAGGTGCCAGTTTGCTGGGGGTAAGTTTGTGCAGGCCCCACTAAAGCCAGGCAACACTGCTCCTTATTATAAATTGCTGAGCCTGACACTGCATCTAATTTGCATCTCTCAGCAGCAGTGTGGTGTTAGCACACTCCCTTCTTCTCACACTCCAGTTCGTTATTTCTGCCCTTGAATTGCTCTTTAAAGTGTGCTGGCACAGCAGTGTGTGAACTGAACCTGGAAACCGGGACAAATGAAAATTAATCTTTTCCGCAATCTTCCCTTCTTTCCTCTTTTGCTTTTCTCTTTCCTTTTTTCCTTTTCCTTTCATTTTTGACCCTTCCTAAATTTATTTCCTTTTCTTCATTTACATAATTCCTTTGCCTTCTTTTGCAAGATCAGTTCATCAGTGTAGTTTTGTTTGTAATCAAAACATTTTTAATTTACCAAAGTGGTGTTAGGCTGTGATAAGAATGCTTGTGTCAGTTTAAGAAACAGTTGTGCTGAACCACACTCAACAAAGTGAAACCAGCCATATCCTGTGTCTATTACAATACTCACCTCCTGTAAATTCAAACATCAACTCCAGATTTTAACAGCACTTATTCATTTGTCTGCAGTGACCTCTGCTGTAGCCCTTGAAAGGCTGATGCTTTTAAAAGCTTCAGCCTAGAATACTTTTGAAATTCCTACTCACTTATCGTGGTATAGAAAAACAGCCTAGACATGCCCACATGGCTTTGGGCTCTACCCTCTTATGATTACTGCAAAAAAATAACCCTGACATTGGCTTAAATCAGGACAGCATTATAGGAATTATTGAGCAAACTGCTCAAAAACACTGATTTAATTTTTCTTACAAAGTTTCCAAGTGGTTGTGTGCTTATAATATGCCCGTATAGCTGGTGGCACTCTTTGTTTTTCTGTGATGTGCATGTATAATCCATGTTTTAACACATTTTGATGTCAATGGTTGAAAAAGGCATGGTAAAATCTGCCTTCCTTACATTTTATTCTACATCTGTTACCCACACACACACAAAAATATATATACACACACACATATATTAGACAAAGGTAATTTTCACTTCCAAATCATTTAATAGGTATATTTAGTCAGTCTTTATCTCATTGTTGTGTGCCTGAACATGTGGGCTTGTTTCTGAAATTGGAGATACTTTCGCACTTTTCCTTCTGTCACATCCATTTCACTTCTACAGATCCTGTAAATTCACACTCCAGAAGCTTACCAACATGTAGCCTGTCTCTGATTGTACTGCTCTGGGATGCAGAGTCCTAATACTTTTTTGTTTAGACAAGAAAATTAATCTAATATCAAGTAGAATCACTACTGTCTATTGTTTTCATTCTGAATACATATTGGCTTTAAAGTGGTGACCAAGACATGTATTGACTTCTGTTTCTACTAAGCTAATTTAAATCTTACTAAGGTCAAGATTTTAAGCACTAATTAATGCAATAACATTCAGCATGCAGTGTGCTCTTCTTCAGCAACTAGAATGAGTTCAGAGAATTGCTTGAAATTTGTGATACAGATGCTCTCAATGAGTTAAATATTTCCAGTTACCCTTTCATTTTGAAAATCATTACACTGGTTTACTTTGGCTGCATAAATAGCTACATTGAACACAATTTTTTATTCAATCGAGTGATTTTTAATGTTTTCCCTTCATAAAGAAGGGAAATGCCATTGAATGTCTTTGTCAAGGGAAGCTGTATTGCAGTATCTTGCCTTTCTGGAAGAAATGCATCCTGTTTCTCTGATTTTAGGCCAGGTTGTCACAGAAATACCTCATCTCAGCTATTCCTTTCTTTTTTCACTTTTAACACAGAATATTGAAAAGACTCCCTGACTTCAATTTTGAGGCTTTCTACTTGATATTAAATACACTTAGATGTACACCGCTGAATGTATCAGAACAAACTTTCACACATATCAGTATTTTATTCACCTTTGAGCAACTGGTTAAGTCTCAGCTAATAACAGCAGAACACCAGACAGCACCTGGATACTGATTTTATATAAATGTGACGTTACAGGTCCATGGCACAGAAGTTGAACCTTCACCTGTGGTGTATGACAAGTCCTTTTCAAATGAAACAAACAACACCAGCTGGGTGATTCTTAGGGTAGCAATAAACAAACAGTAGAAAACATTTTGGAGGAAAAATTAAGAAAAACTTGAAGTATAGTCATAACTTTTATAATTGTTGTGGTTAATGAAATTTACAACTAGTGATTTATGCCTCAGTAAATCACTTACTGATGCTTATAAAGATCAAATTTACCTGAGAAAGAGATCATTTGTGAAATCTGCATCCTGCAATTGTTTCCTGCTGCTCAGAGGGCTAAGAATTCCAGCCTGACAGAGAAATGCTTCTGACCTGGGATATATCTGTTTTGAAAGAAGAAATTTCTATTCTTACAACTTTGATACCTACCTGGTATCAAAGTTCCATAAATGAGTGCAGGTTTTGGTCAGTGCTTTGTGATATCCTTTGTGGGTGTAATTATTTTATTCAGACATGTTTATAGGGATTGGAGAACCAGCATGGGTGCTTGACTTCAATGAAAATGTGCTGTACAAATTCTAACTTTACTAGATCTTTATTAGATTTATCAAAGCAATAGTGCAAATAATTTTGACTAAAAAATTGACTAGTATTAGATCCCATATTAGTAGTACAGCCGAGTGAAACTCTCTTTGCAAAATTACCTATTTGTCAGGCAAAAGAAGAAAAAAGAAAGGTTTTGAGGGACAAGAAATTGTACTGAATTGGTGGAAAATAGTGATTTTCAAACCAACAGTTTAATTTTGAAATGATACTTCAGCACTGCAGAAATATCTTGATTTGAGCAAGATATTTGATAAGAATAAAGGATATAGATTCACAACAATACTGCAGGTCCTATACCACAGAGTGCAGTGATTACAATAACCACCTAGGTGGGAGATCAACACTCAGATTCATCTGAAATAGAGGTTGATTCCAGAACATGGATTTAAAAGAATGATTTTTATCTCCCCTGTGTGTTGTAAATAGCTGGCAAATGCAGTACTTGATGCAGAGTAGGAGAGCATCAATAAAAAGCAAATGATCTCAGAATACCAGCACTCAGAATATTGGTAGGAGCATTGGCTTGGGAATTCAGTTTATAAATTTCATATTAAATGCAAAGACAGAATGCCCACATACCAGCTAAGTATGCCAACCAGTCCTTTTGTCATAAGTGTTACCAGGGAGGAAAAACGGTCAGGCTGCCAGGGCCTGATCTTCCATCACCATCCCAATTTCCATCTCTGCACTGCTCCTTTACAGTTGCCAATCACACACTCCTCAACAGTATTTGGTGCCCCAGCTTCTCACTCACTCCTCTACCATTAAAAATTACCAAAATTGGAAAAGGGAACAGGATTATAGGTGTGTCAGGGTGTATTTCTGCTCTTCTCTTACTGACATGAGCGTATCTATATCATGCATCTTGGCACAAGGGTGCGGCACCAACACGTAATTCAGTGCAGAGCCACCACCCGTGCAGAAAGGAAGGAAGGTTCTTTTCTGCATGCCTTCACGTTTCTTTTCATGGAATCTCATAGAATGGTTTGGGTTGGAACTGACCTTAAAGACAGTTTTTCTCCCCTGCCTTCCCTTCTAAATTGTCCTGCATTGTACTTTCAACTTTAGTTCATAATTTGAGATTATAATACTGTAGACTTATAAACTATTGATAAACAAAGCTTTATTCTTTACTTGGTGCACTCCTAGAACAAAGGTATTCCTCTTACGTGATCACTCTCATGAGTACATTCCATAAACATGGCCAATCAGAAACTGGAAAGGGGCAGGCTAAGAAGTGAAGCAGGAGAGGTGAAGTATTTTAGTTCTACAAAAACATGAAATAACCTCATACTTGCACTTCAACTTCATTGCTGTAGCATGGTGGAAAGGAAAGGAGAGGGAGTATTTAGAAGGTTCCTCTTGCCTGTGCATACAGCTTATAAATAGGTGTGCTACAGATACACATGTAAAAAAGAAAAGTTCTAATCCATTAACTCAGATATACAAGGGTTGTAATGTAGTGCCACAAGGATACTATATCTTTTCCAAAGCCATATTTGTCAGACTGATGTCTCTATTCCCTTGTACAGCACATGTGCTCACTGGGTGCCTTAGACACTAAACCTTATCACCTTAAGGATATGTGAAACACTTCCTCAGTGTCTGAGCAGAAAGGGACTTCATTTTCAGTAGGAGGAAACAGCGTTCTTTCCAGTCAAGTCACTGAGTGGCTTCATTCATGCATGTAATTCATCTGACTCAGCCTAAATAGCCATGCCTGTGTTCATTGCTCTATTGCCTTCTACAGTCAAAGGGCATAAACTGATACTGGCTAGAAGTCAGTATTTTGGTGTGGGCTCTTCAACCCCAGATCCTTATGCCAATTTAGATTTAAGAATTATTAACTTTACTAAAAATACATGTATGAACCACTCAGACCAATTCAAGATTAC
The DNA here is from genome assembly GCF_028769735.1 of Zonotrichia leucophrys gambelii. NCBI lineage: Eukaryota > Metazoa > Chordata > Aves > Passeriformes > Passerellidae > Zonotrichia > Zonotrichia leucophrys. Next base: position 20,056,479 of record NC_088170.1, on the reverse strand, counting down.
GTTACTGTAATCAAACCATCAGATTAAAACCAAGCTCCGTGGAGTGGTGTATTTGTACAGTGTTAGTCTATGGCCACTTAGATTGCTACATTTTTGGTGTGTAGATTCTCCTCAAATCTCATCATCTGTTAGGTTGTAAAGCTATTTGCTCTTCAAGCAAATTAGACACTTGAGAGGATTTATACTATAAAAAGAACTATTTTTTTCCCAATAAAAGTCATGTCTTCCTAATAGTGATGAAAACAAAATAGGGGTATATTTATCACCAAGGACTAACAGTTGGAAAAAACCCTCTCACTCTTTATTTGTTTTATAAATTGTCTCAAGGCAAAGCAACTGCAACATCTCTGTACAGGCCTTTCTCTGTCATATATACCCACAGGATCTTTGTTTCATCTTTGTGGCTCCTCTTGTGGCTTTACTCATATACCTGATGCTTCTTTTCCAAGTACTTACAAACTACCAATAAAAATTTGGATTATGAATTATCTCACCTCTTGATAAGTATCTCTGTTTTGGGTGGAGGCTGTTCTTGTTTCAGTCACCAGATTCCATAAAGGAATGAATGTGTACCTTGTGTAAACTGAGAGCTGATGGTTATGCTCAATAATTCCAATAGATGTTCAAACCATAAGAAAACAAATATTGTCGCAGAGAATGAAGGCCTTTGTCGGGGATTAGCCATTTGTCGGTGAGGGGAGACTCAGACACTCAATATGAGTGATAAGCAAATTCCGTTTATTGAAGAGAGCATCAGACACTTATACAGCAAATAATAAGCTTATGAATATTCTGTAAGCTAAGCAATCTATTGGTTAAACTATGCCATGAACTCTTCCTCATTCCTTAGGGGTTACATCTCTCTTTTCTCATGTCTCTTTCACTGTTTGTTATTATATACAGCTAGGCCCCAAGGACATGCTATCTTGCAGGTGCTGGACTTGGAATTAGCCACGACTTTGTACTTTTCTATTCTCTAGCAGCTAAATTCCCAACAAAATATATGTGTTGAATAATGGGGGAACATTTTTAGTAGGAAGCATGTGAATACATGTGAATTTCTCTACTTCTTTAACTGTTTAATATTGTAGAAATAAAGGCATTTAAGTATCAGTTCCAGCAAGTCTCCTGTGAAAACTGTAAGGTTGAATTCTGGCTACATAGCGAATCCAGATAAATAGAAAATTATTCTGGTCTGTTAGTGATGAAAGCTTCCTGAATATTGGGCTGTGTTAGCAAAATCATAGCCAGCAGACTGAGAGAAGTGATTACTTCTCTCCATCCAGCATTCATGATGTCACAAGTGGAATATTGTTCCCTCCCTGTACAACAGAGAGCAAAGACCCGCAGAGAACCCATCATAGGGGCACCAAAATGATGGAAAGGGGAATTGCATTGCATGCCAGGGAAGGATGAAAATTCTGGGTTTGTTCAGCTTGGAGAAAAGGCTAATGAAGGATCAGTTTTAGTTTCTCCTATGAAAAAGGGCTATGTAGACAATGAAGGTGAATTTTTTAGTAGAAGTATACAGTGAAAGAGGGGATACAGTGGTCAAAAGACTCAGCAAGGGAAACTAAATCTAGCTGCAAACAAAGAGTAGTGACTGTGAGGGTAGCCAAGCACAGGGATAGATGCCCAGGGAAGCAGTAGAAGACCAAGTCTTGGAAATAACTCAATACTTGACCAGGCAAGGCCCTGAGAATTCTTACCTTACCCTGAAGTTACCTCTGCTTTGAGTAGAGGTCTAAATTAGATGATCCCCTTTGGTGACTTCTGGTCTGTATTACAATGATTCAAAGCAAAATGCTTGTCAAAAATGAGGAAATTCATAGAGAGTTTTAAGTAGGAGGAAGTTTTAAGTAGGAGGAAGCACAGCACTAATACATGAAAAAAAAATAAAGTTTGGCATTTTGACAATATTCTATTTGTTGTTGTTCCTGTCCTTCATTAAGCATATGACATAGCTGGAAACTAAGCACCACACAGCCACTCACTCAACAACCCTCTCTCCTCCCAGCCCCCAGTTGAATGGGGAAGGAAATCAAAGTAAAACTTGTATCTAAGAAGCATTTATTAATTGAAAATAAAATAAAATACAATAATAATGTTAAAATATAATGACAATAAAAATGAAAAAACAAGTGATGCCCAATGCAGCTGCTCACTACCCACTGACCAATGCCAAAACCCCCTTCCCAAATCCAGATCAGGTAACTCCCCCCAGTTTATATACTGGGCATGGCATTCCATGGTGTGGAATACCCCTTTGGTCAGTTCCCTTTGGGTCACCTGTCCCATCTACGCTCACTCCCAGTTTCCTTTGTGTACCTCCTCACTGGCAGAGCATGAGACAAGAAAAAAAGTTGAAAAGTTGTTGAATTAGGATAAACATGACTTAACAAAAAATCAAAACTACAATTTACCAACACCATCCTCACTCCAAATCCAAAAGCACAGCAATGTAACCGCTACTGAGGAGAAATTAACTCTACAATAGCTAAAAAACCAGGACAGGGCATTCCACAGATTGCAATCTATGTATTAGCCATGTTTTAATCCCTACTGACGGAAATAAAAGTATTAAAGTTTTATCACTGCATAAATAAGCTTTTTAATGAAGAATAAGAAAAATCCCTCTCATCAAACCAGTGTGAGAATCTAACCGGCATCAACATTTGAGATCAACAGCTTATGAAGATTTCCAAGACAATTTATGCTAAAGATGTTCCATTTTCACTTAATGGGAGTAATGGGAGTGAGGACAGTTGTATCTTTTTTCTTATTCTTCCAGCAAGAAGTTTACACTTGGTCTTTCATTTACCTTTCTTTCTTTGATTTCTGTTTTGCCTTTATTTTCTATGAAGCATGTTATTTGACTTTTAATTGACGTATCAAAAATGTGCAATGTTAGTGGCATATTCAATTACTGTGACTGAAATTATTATTATTTAATACAATATAAAGAGGTTCATGAATCCTTTATTTCCTTTTAATTATTTCTGATCCTCCTGTTCCTTTATCAGCTTGAATCAGATTTATCAACTTCACTCTAGAAATGAACAAAGCAGCAGTACATCTTAAAGATGAATGTAATTAATGAAAATAAGTGATGTTAACATTTTTACCTAGTAAACCGCAGTGAGTGGACCTTATTGAAGCCCTATCCTAGTTAATATTTAACACAATATTTTGATAAATTTCAAAATCTCTAGATGTTTAGAAGTAGTTATAGATCCAAAAATCCTAGGTTTCTGAAAATGTAATCCTATTTTACCAATGAAAGGGGTAAATATTAGATGCATATATTATTTTAATCATAATTTTCCTTTGTTTATTTTTTATTTAGTGTTTCCCCAGATTATGCCAGCTACATATACATATATTTACTTCCTTTTAGAGCCTGACTTTCTAAAAATCATCTTTCCTTTCTCATATATAAACTTTTCACTCTCCAGAAATCCCAGGGTAGGTGCTCCTGGGTAGTGGTGCCTGGAGCAGACTTTCTGAGGGTAACAGGGGTGTGTGGCTGTGAGCCATGGTGCAGCCAGAACCAGCGAGCTGGAACAGAGAAGGCACTGAGCGCCTCGAGGGGCAGATGAACTGACCTTGCTGGTTTTATCACCAAAGAACTTTAAGATAAGGGGCAAAAGTTGCACATTTTTTGTAAAGTTCATGAGGTTTTAAAAAACCACCGTAAAAAACCTCTCACTGAAAATGAGAGGCTTTTTAAGTATGGTGAAAATTCTGAAACTCAGTAAGCTGCCCTGGGTACAATAGAAATCCAACTTGAGAGACTGGTATATTTTTTTTATTTTTTTGTGACTGTAGAGTGTTTTCTAAGAGATAATTGATTGATTTAAAAATTAAATAAAGCACATTGTCAAACTTCAGTTGACTCATCTCTTTGGAGAGTTAAACTTCACACAGTTCCCCTGCTCTCTCTACGGCAGGGGCAACGAAAGAAGGACTTGCTGCTTCAATTGGAGTTACTCAGATAGAAAGATCTGAGAAAAGAAGTCAACAGGGAGCCTTCCACAGGATCTTCTCATGCTGTCCTGTCCTGCCTGCAGACTGTGAATGTCAAAAAATTGATTTTGGCTGGATACTGTTTAAACACTAAAGCAGGCAGAGAGAAATATTTGGATTTCTGAAGCTGCAGCTTTCTTATGCTTTGCAATTTGTAAACACCATAATTTCTGCTAATTACAACTTTTTTTCCCTGGATCATCCACATTTCATTATGTCTTTTACATACTGTTTTTTGGCAGCTAGGTACTTACTAAGATTACAGGGTATGAGAAAGGAGAGTTGTTTACCTCCTGAATGAACCTTTTCTAGGACACAGGTGCTTTCTTTGAAAACTATTAAATCTTTTTCCGGGGAGATGAGATACTGTTCATGTTATGGAGTTTGGGTTTAGAAATAAAAAATTGCTGAATGTGTTCTTATGAATAGATATTTTTACTATTTGGACAGTCAAGATAATGAAGGGAAAATATTAAATAGTCCAAAGGCATGGTTAAAGCACGCACTCAGGAACCCAAAGGAACACAGCCTTTTCCTTTTCTGACAAAGAAGTGATGTTAAAACACTGCTCACAGTAAGTATTTGTTATATTCTTGTTGATGTCACCCCTTCAGTCCAAGGTTTATTGCTCTACCCCAAAATAAGAACAATATTGTTGTTGCAACTGTCAAGATTTTGAATACCATTGTCACTGACATTTTGCAGTGCATATAGAATAGTCTTGCAAATTCTCTGAGACACAAATCAGCTTTGGTTATCTTTCTGTCTTTCACATTAATTAATCACCTGTGATAATCACAGATTTTTTTAAACAGCTTTTTTTTACACTTCTAATTGTAGAAGCAAAAACTGAGATGTTTAATAATAAAGCCCCATAACTGGCAATTATGTAAATTTTATGGTTTTTAAATTATCATCCACCTGCAACATGCCCAGTTGCCAGTGGAGGTAGGTTGCTCTTAAACATTAAAAAAATCTATATACATTATTCATGCTTTGGAGATCTGGCTTCTGGCTTCAAAGGTTGCAAAACACAGCATGAGAGAAAATAATGCATCAGCAGTGAAAAATAAAAGAGCTCTGACGCTTGCTATCCCTGTAAAGACAGCAAACATTCAGGAATAATATCTTGTACTGATCTTCTCCAATTGCATCAGGACTTCCCCAAGAAGTGACTTTATCTACTACTACTACTATTATTATTATTATTATTATCATCATCATCATCACCATCATTATTTATTGCTGTTGTTGTTAGCAGTATTACTATTATAGTTTTCTTTGCCTTTTCTTTTCACATCCATCCCTAAAGGAGGTTCCAACCCTATTGTATCAAGCATATGGCAGAATAGATTCCCTATAGCAAAGCTGCAGACATCAGAGATTAAAAGCCCAGTAAAATCAGTGATCTTGGCTAATGCAGAAATCAGACTCAAGGATTTTTTTCTGTGCTATTCTGATCCATTTTATACAGTCTAGCTTTAAATTGTTATTGAGAATGAACTCTAGATATTAGACTTTTCTAACTAAAATATGTTCCCTGAGAAGTTCCATGAAAGAATTTTTTCCTGACTTCTTTCTTCTGAACTTACCATAAATATATAATTTCTTTATTTCAAGTATTTTAATTAAGAAGCATGCCTTTTGCAATGAAAATAAGAACTTGTAGCTATAAAATATACCTGTATTGTTAAACAAGAGAGTTCTGAAATTTCCCTTCCAAGGAATGTGTGTGTACATTTAAACAAATTGAAATACATTTAAGTAAAATTTCATTGATAGACAAGTAGAACCACAGGCAATCTAAACACATTTCTGTATGACATTAAAATGTGTTTAAATACATTTAATGGGCTAACTGGGAAAAATTTTAAAGTCAGTCAACTTGTTTACAATAATAAAGACTAAACTGTAGAAGGAATTAAGATTTCATTGTGCAGCAGCCATACAGAAATGAGAGGAAAATAGTATCAAAATAACATAGAGTAGAATATTTTAAAAGAACGTAATAAAAACACTTCTAAAAGATCTACCAACATTGCTTCTAAAATTAAAACTTGTGTTTTTTGCCCAGGACCTTGAGAAAGAGAGAAAATATTAAGATTATAGAAGACTGTAGCAGGTCTTTAAGACTGGCCTCTCAAACACGAATTTCAGAAACCATGAGAACCATCTCATCATTCTACCCAGCCGGTGACAATGCCTGCTGATTTCTTTGGTAAATACTTATCTGAGTAAGAACAAAATTCCATGCTTTCTTGTGCAGAACAGTTCCATGCTGAACTTGCTCTGGTACATACCTACACATAAAAGGAAGAAAGAAAAGGGAAAGGAAAGGAAGGCAAGGCAAGGCAAGGTGGAGCTCTAGGCTCTCTGCATTGAAGCAGCTTTGTCAGTCTGGTGTGTAACAGTGTGTCTGTAAGCACAGCTCTGGGTGACAGACCCTGGTTCTCATAAAAATTGAGTTACGAAAAGACATCGGCACATGAGAGAAAACAAAGTCAAAGCCATGTGCAAGGTGGACATGTCTTCTGTCTCTCTCAGTACAATTTCTCCTGTATTTCTCTGAAGCCACACAGCCAAAATCTGGTTTTCTGATCTATTGAGCTAATTTTAACAATTACAAAATATTAAACTATTCCTAAAATATGGTGGGAGGTTTCGGGTTCATTAGAGCAAAAAACTCATGGCAAATGGATGGGGTTCCAGTCATCCTCCACTCTAGTCCTAGTCCTGTATATCCACCTGAAGAAGTTTCAAAGAACATGTAATTTTTGTCCATATCTTAGATCAGAAAGTATTTCATTTTGTCTTCTACTTATTCCTTTATTGATAATGAATCATAATTAAAAAAATTAACACTCACTGAGAAGTTATAATGAGCAGAATCTAAGCCACAGCTTTCTATTTCCCTCTAGAAGAGGGAAATATTTTATCAGTCCTCACAGATTTCTTGTCTTTTTAAACTGAAATAAATCATCTCTCTGTTCCATTAATAATTTTGTTTTCCTTCAGCACATTGCTTCATCTTTTAATGGCAAAAATTCTTAAGTAATTTTAGTAGATGGATATACCAGTGAATCCACTTTTGGTTTAATGTAGTAATTTATTTGATTAAGCTTTTTTGTGAATGTTACTTATCTTACTGGAAGCTAACTTGCAAATCATCTGTTTAAACAATTCTCACCTCATGATTTATCAGTAATCTACTCAGAAAATTTTTAAGCTGTTTTTTCTGTTACCGATGTCCTATGTCATATGAAATTGCTACTCAATGTTGATTTTTAATTTGCATACAGAAAATCCTTTTCTTTTTGAAAAAGTAATTCACACCAATTCCAATTTTCATGAAATGTATTTTTTTCATTAAATGAATTGCTACTACATTCATGAAATTATTTTTTATAAACAATCATAATATCCTATTTAGCCAAGAAAGTTACAAGCTATGCAAGATCACAGTGTGATTAGGAAATTAAAAATTTATTTATTACTGACATTATTTATTCGTTTAAAGTGAGTTTGTTGACATAAGCTCCTAAGAAAACATCATTCATGAGACTTACACAGGCAACTCTCTTGTAAAGTCATTTACAAGATTCTCATCATTGTAAAGTCAGGGCTCCTTCTTTTTCCATTGTAATTTTCAGAGGTGAGTGCTCTCGCTTGCAATTCCTTGCAGACCTGTCGGTATTACCTGCTCCTACTGTTATTATCCAGTTGCAATACTGCTGCAATACTGCTGTTATTAATCTAGTTGCAATACTGCTGTTATTAATCTAGTTGCAATACTGCTGATCCTTATACTTCTTGCAGACAGAAAATTGAAGATTGGGAAATCAAAGTTTTATAAAACAATAAAGTCAGGCAGCATCAAATAAACAACCTGTTTCCACAGCAGAAGGACAGTTTATTTTAGTGATTTTCAGAGATGAAAGTGATTTTAGTGACAGACTGTACTTGTAGTACAAGGTAGAAGAAGAGTAACAGAAACTCAAAGGTTACCTTGCTCCAAAGAGGTTTCAAGAATAAATAAGTGCAATATTGTTCTACTACACATAAATAGAAGGTAAGGAATTGCACAAACAGAAGACAGGTGTATCTCATTGATATTCTGCATTTATGTGGTGGTGTTGTTTTCCCAGCCCAATAACCAGTAAAATGTGATGGCATAGATTCAGTGTTCTTCACTTCATCTCCTTTGATAAGCCCCATGTCAGTTACAAAGGAAAAACCAGGTATAAAAATTCAAAATATTCTTTTTGACTTGGGAGTAACTAAATTAGGTAAAAAGGTTCTAGTCTAACCAAGTCTAAACCATATTACAACTTTTAAATTACTTTTAACTGTGTAAAACCTTTATAAACCTGCATGTGTCTAGCTGTCTTTCTAATTCTCAGCCTCAATTACTGCATTATTGTTAAAGTACCTTAGCAGCAGGCTACAGTGCTCTATACTAAACATAGGCCCTCAGCAGAGATCACACAATATATGTAGGATTTAACATGCCTACTTTGATGGCACTAAAAAGTTCCTGTGAATTTATTCCTTTCAAGACTGTTGTCTAAAAGAGAGAGAGCAATAATGATTATGTAGTTGTAAATGATGGGTTATGTGTCACTCCACTCCTCCAAGGGCAGCTAGAACATAAAAGGGCAGGAGCAGACTTAGCAGAAATTAGTTCATGCTATTGCAGGTTGGATGGTTAATAGAGTTCAGTACTGTAAATCTAGCCCAATTTCCTGTCTGTCTATTTCAAGAATGGTCTGCAAATCTCTGTGTGCTCTAAATAGCAGTGAGGCAAGCCATTTCTTAGAATATAAACAGGGAAAATACATCTAGAAAAAAATGCAAACATGTCAAATACAGGCCATATATTTGAAATTAATTCTTGGTCTTAAGGATCTTCTAGAATGTTTTGCTTTTTCTATTTCTGTCAAAACCAGTAGCAAATCTCATTGTAGAACTATTAAAATCTAGAAGGACAACATATGGGAAAAATGTCTGAGATTCCTGCACTGTGAACAAGAAAAACAGATGAATCTAAATGGAGTGGTTTTGCAACTGATATATTTTTTCCATCTCCAGGCTCCACAATCTTGTCTAAAGAAAAGCAACACAATTTTTGCCAATGAGAAAATTATAGAAGTGGAAGCTACAGTGTAAAGGGCCTGTGCCAGGCATAGAGCATGATTTGTGACACCAAGTCATTCAGCTAATCAGTAAAGGAAATCAGTGGCACCTTATAAAAATGTGAGACTTTGAATAAATTTCAATGCAAAATGCAAATTTTGCAATTCAAACAAAATTGCAGGAGTAACAAATGATAGGTAGAAATGGTACCTAGAAATCATACTCATCACTCCTTCATTATTCTCAAACAATTTTCATTTAATCCTCTTCTTCTACCTCTGTGTGTGGTACTCTGCCAAGCAGATTAGAGTGAGGCTTCTGGAATTTTTAAAGGATGTTTTAAGATGGTGCTCAAAAGTGATGCTGTTAGTGTCCTCATTCCCATAATTTAAGGATGACATATTTTGATTTCTTCCTTATGCTTGCTATGCCAATAACATATAATAAATCTGGATATAAAAACAGAGAAACTGATTTTTGGTGTCAGAAGCTTAAGAATATAATGTAGTTTATATTATTTTGCAAGAGGTGTTTAAAGAGGAAAAAAAATTGGCTTTTTAAATGTGAAAATATGCTTTCCCTGAAGGTGCATATTTACATATTCATGATAATCTCTTATCTACAGCTCTGTGTTCTTGTTCAGCCTTCTCAATGGTCAGAAAAGGTCAAAAATTTGTGATCAAAAATTCAGCTACACATTGTCTACATCTGGCACCAGGAATTTTTCAAGGTTGGATGGACCTTTAAGCAGCCTAGTCTAATGGAAAGTGTCCTTACTCATAGCTGGAGCATTGGAAGCAAATGATCTTTAAGGTCCCTTCCAACATGATTCTATTATTCCAATACTTCAATGTCTTATATGAGTTACAGTTAAATTGTATACATCCATATATAATTGTACAAAATATTGTATTGTATATGCACGCAATATTATCAAATATCAAAAAACCAAAGTTATGTGTTCTAACTCCCTTTCTATAGATAATACTCAAATATGGTAATTTCAATATGTCTCCCTGGGGTCCATAGATTGGATAATCTATGTTAAGTGTCTTTATCAACCTAAAAGATTCTATGACTCTAAGGCAAGTAATGTGATATAAACAATTGTGTACCAGAGCCGTGGGAAAAGCAGCTCCCCTGCCCATGGACATGGCAGTGAAAGAGCTGGATAGTAATTTGCAGGAATCTTTGGGGTTCAGATATATTATATGGCAGACCATTGCAAAAAAAGAGAACATTCTTGGCAGGTGCTGCTGCATGGGCTGGTGCTGCATTGCAATGTTTCACAACAAAATAGAATTGGTGGAATGGGTAGAAGAGCACTGTAAAGCACACTGAAGTTTAGGAACTGGCTCTTTCCAAGAAATGGGAGACCCTGACATTATGCAGCCATGTTGAAACACTCTGAACTCAACTACCATAAACACAAAAATATATAATTTGCTAAGATTAGATATGTTAGAGAAAGAAAAGCAGCTAAAGATACAGGTGTGCCCAAACGAAACAAACAAACTAGTTTCAATTAGCATTTAGATTAGGTTTCAAACTTTTTTTTTTGCCCTCTGTAGCTCACCTCTTCAGCCTGAATGTAGCTCCTAACCAAGAACCTTGGTTGTCACAAGATCTTTACATGCTCATATAAAAACACTAGTGATTCTTTAGTTTTCTAAACCTTAGGCCTCTCTTTAAGATTTGTTCAAATGAAGGATTTTTTTCCTTTTCCCCACTGAGGTGTTTCTTAGGGTGTGACTTCAGGTTATCCTGAATCAGAGCTGACTGGTGTCTGTGAAAAAAATATGGAGCTTTCATTCTTTCTTACCCAGGCCAGTGGGTTTCTGCCCCTCCCTCACATTGGATTCAGTATGTGTGCAGCCAGAAGAGGGGCTGGCTCAACTGACTGATCTCAACATATGCAACTGCATCTTTATTCAAACTGAAAGGAGTTATGACCTGCTTGCTACTCAGCCTGCAACTTGGAAAATGCCTATATAGCTGGTCATAGCCTATTAAGACTCTAAGTATCTAAATGAATTAAAGAACATACTTACTGATCCCTAAAATATGGCAATATTTCTCTTTCTCTTTTCAGTCATTCATCTGTCCTGTGTTTCCAATGTGTGCTGCCAAGGCATGTCAGAGCCAGTGCAGTGCATTCACCAGACTGTTCTGTAAGAGAGTTGAACTGACAGGTAGGCCAAGATTGATCTGAATTAAGCTAAATTATTTTTTCTTTTGTACTACTAAGGTTTTGTGCACTAGAAAAAGGTCCTAAAAATAAAGGTTCCATTGGTTTGAAGAAGAGAAAGGACTCACAAAGGCAGACACTGCTTTTATATGAAAGATGTTGGACATTGCTTCTTAACACTAATTACTGCTTTCTGATGTCTGAATAACAGAAGGTGCTTAAAAATGGCATAACAGAAACATTTAAACAGAATGCTTCAGGGTTTTTGAAACATTTGTCATGTTGACCAAAATGGCTCTTGAAATTCAACCTTAATTCACATATGTCTTCATCCACTCACGGAGCTGTACCGTGGAGAGGAGGAGAGGAGGATTTTATATTTAAAAAAATTAAATTAGCTCTCCTCTTCTCCCAGAGCTCAACACTATGTATTTTGCAGAACTTTAGAAAAGAATTTCTCTCAAAGTGCATCTTCATGTCTGTGTCAGGTTAAATGCAGGGCTCCCAGCAATACAACAAACACTCTGTCTCTGGAAGGCTTAGTTCTTTGATAGCTCAAGAGGATAAAATTAATATTGCCCTTGAACACAGTAACGTTATCCTAGATTATCCTGATTTTATTCCTGCATATCTTGCAATGTCAGCTAGTTTAGATTTACTAAAAAGATTTACTGCATAAATATCAGATGAGCAAACAGGGACCGTACGAGCTCAATAGATTGCACTTGGCTAAATTCAGCAGTGGATCTAGGAATTTAGCAGCTGGCTAGTGCATAATGTAAAGTATAGAGCATATTACAAAGGGATTAGAAAATCCACTGAAGTGCACAGAAAGTGCAAAACCACTGCTTTGGTCCTCTTTTTAAAAAGCCTTTCTAATTTGACTCATATAAATTGAAAACATTGCTGAATATCTGAAAATGTAAAGTTCTGCAAATGGTTGAAATGTTTTTGCTCCCTAAAGCAAGTTTTATTCTAAATGCATAGACAAATGCCTTGCTTGGTAGAGGCTTTAACACTTTGGCAGTTCTTTAGCTTTTCAGAGTCCTGCAGAAACATTAACACAAAGGTGTTCACTCCTGTGAAACAGGCAAATATTATTATCCTCCTTTTACACATGGGCAGCTTGTGAGACAGAGCTGCGGCTTGCTCAGGCCCAAGACCACACAGCGAGCTGGTGGAAGTGCCAGCACTAGGATTCAAGCATTCCTGGATCCCAGCCTAGTGCACAATCCACCAGACAGCCTGTCTGCAGCCCTTCTCTATTGCTGCATGAAGCTACCCAGTTTTTGCTTTATGAATATATGACTGTGAAAAATTATGCTTTTTGCAAGTGTTTATGGGATTGCTTCAGGGCACAGTTTCTCTATTGCTGCTGGAAAATACAGATTACTTTTTAAAAAATGAGGGGGAAGGGAAGGAAACATACTGGAATAAAATGGCAAATCAACTGGTTTACAACCAGACATTAAAAAATTATATAAAAAAGTCCCAGTCAAAACTATCTTTTAGTTTTTCTGACACAAAAGAAACAGTGAGAAGATTATTTTATTGTTGTCACCTATAAGGACAAATTTTCATGTTTCACTACAAAATAATGAAATCATATCAACCCAACTCACACTGAGGTCCGGTTAAGGAAACAAAGATAACAAACAATTGTTTAGAACTGATGAAAAGCTTTGTGGCTGCCTCTGCAAAATGCAGCTGCAGCCTGAGGAGCAGGGACTAACCAGATCTTCAAGTGGGAGGGATGGAACTGCACAGCTGCTTTAAATCAACACTGCCTTGTCACTAGAAAGTACCTATACCCATCCTGCATCTACAGAAATAAAAATGTTTGTGCCTCCTTATCTTGCTGGATAAATTCATGTTCAGCAAAAATACTACATTGGCATGCACTCATTGCAGAAGCAAAGAAATGCAATGATAGGGAGTTTGGCTAATGTAATTTTTGGAAGTAACATTTGGCTACCAGAGATTGAAGGAGCAGTTCAACTAAGAAGCTGCTGGAACTTTAGTTATAGGAAGTCATTCTTGCTATCCAGACCACTCCAACAGCTATTTTTGCCACAACTCAGGAGATAATGCTGCTTTATGAATATTTCCTAGTGATTCACTGCTGCTTTTCAGTTTTAGAATGCTGCTTCCCCACAATTCAGTTCTGGTTGATCATTAGAAAATAGTGGAAGGTATCATTGCATTACTTTTACATAGTAAAAGGCCAACTTCATAGTTTTGAGAAACCTGCTTTTGAAATAAGAACCACTGCTTGGTACAGTCCTGGTTTAAGGAACTGCTGCTTTCTACAATCCTGGTCTCACAGGCATTTACTGCTAGGGCCAACCTTGAAAAGCAGGTGTATGTGGGAAGGCAGTGAGGAGTGACTAGAGTATCCAGGGCGAAGAAAAGCATGATTCTGCATTTGGCTAGGGAGAAAAGTAGGATTCTTCATGCAGCCTATAACTCTTTTTTTGGAGCATTTCCCTGGATAGATGTAGAGGGATAGCATTCCTTCCAACTCTCCTTCAAAAAGGTTTAATAAACAGTGCTTCATTAAGTTGGCATCCTCCAGATGATGCAGATAATGCTGTTTCGCCTGCAGTGTGATATTAAACACCTAGATCTGAATTTCTGCCTCAGTAATATGCTGTAAACTATGCTGAACTTGCTCTTTTCATCAGTCTGCCCTTTTTCTCATTTCTGCTGCATCTTTTTTTCTAATAGACCACATTGGCTCTTACTCTATACTACCTCTACACAAGAAAATTACATAGAGGTGGGGCATTGGCCTATGACTACCCATTGTATAAGTGTTAACATGCTTCCTTGCATATTCTCAGCCTTTGGGCATTATGTCAGGCATGGTTTGGGTGATCACACGGGACAGGACACTCTCCAAAAGTCACTAGGAAATAAGACAGTAAAGGGGAAATGTTTAACTGTAGGCATGACAGACATGGCACTCACATTAGGGGAAAAACAACTGGCTGGTTTGGGGTTTTTTTTATTAGAAGGAATTTGTGTGACTACCATTTTTTTGCCACCTTTCACCAGTCTCAAAAGAAGAAAAGCAGACCACAGCAAAGGCTTTGTTTGAGTAGGGTTTTCATATGTTTGTGTCTGGCATTACTGGGATTTTTATTGTTTTGTTTTAATATAAAACATTTAATGTTGCTGTGCTTTTAGGGGACCCAAAGATTTAGGTTTTCCACACTAGAAGCTAATGCAGCCTGTGATGATACTAAGTCCCTGCAGGAGTTAATTTCTGAGCTTTGGGCCAATACTGGGAAAAATATAGTTCCTGCACACTTAACATTGCTCTTTGGCAGAGGGATCTCCTGTCCTTGAGAAATGAAGACTTTGTACCCTGCTCATTGTATATTCCTTATTTTACTTGAGAAATAAAGATGTTTTTGTGGTGATATAACCTTCTCAACAGGTTAAAAAATTCTTTGAACAATTTGTATCTTCAGGGACATGAAAACCTTGATCAGGGAGCTGTACTACTTAGGAATAACTGGTCTTTTCATTTAATATAAAAAAATGTACTGCGAGGAGTATTAGTCAAATCTTGCATTAACTCTGTTGGTACTGAGTCAGAGAAAGATCAGGAAGCTTTCTAAAATAATACAAATTCATTTAAAAGATCACATGTGCATATAAGGATTCCTTTAGAGGAAAGGAGAGGAAGGGTGGCTGGACCTGGAGTAACCCTGGAAGTTGACAGTCTGACATAAGAAGAGAGTGAGGTGCTGAGCAGCTGTCCTGTGGTCACAGAGATGTGGTGTTCTGAGTGCAGTAGCTAATATCCACAGACTTTAATGCTATCCAATTACCAAGAAAAAGAAATAAATTGATGAGTATTATAGACATCAGACTCCTCCCTTTTAATTCAGTTAATAATTCAGATAAAAAATTCAAAAATCTGAGCCAGCATATCCTTGTTCTCTGATGGGCTGTGAATACATGATTTTCATATAATTTCTAGTGATATGAATAATGAGAGGCAAAGAAAGGAACATCAAATCACCTATTGTTCCTTTTCCAACACAGCCAACAATTGGGAGCTCAGACTGTATTTATTCATCCTATTTGAAAACACTGCTGCAAAATGATAGATTTCACCAAAGACCATATTCAAACAAAGGTTTTTCTGACAATTTATCTAGTAAAGGAGCAATGGCATTTGCAGGCATAAAAAAACACTCAGAAGCATTTTAAAAAATGATTTTTTTAAGCCTGTAGAGACACTGCTGACTTTTCAGAAAGGTTAGAACTTTATGACATTCAGAATCAAAAACTGATGTGACCTACATAAAAGAATCACTCTAATTTCTTAATTAAACCAAGCTGTAACTGCACACTTGGTTAACAGCCACCAAAAAATTATGCAATAAATCTTATGACTGTCCTCCAGGAATGTGGAGAGGAAGGCAGTGATGAAGAGGATGGTGGTCAGAAAAACAAGATGGGAATGCTCTGTGTTATTCCCTTTAACATTCCCTCACAGAGGCTCTGAGGCTTCTAGCACATAAGACAAACAACTGAAATGATCACATGTGTAGCACTGTGTTGAGGGGGAAAAGCCCAAATATTTTAACAGCTGCTTTTTTAGGTCGGGTTTTTTAGTTTTGGGTTTTTTGGTTTTTTTGCCTTTACCTAGTTTGCTTCAGGATCTGATTTCTTTCTGAAGGGGTGGGCTCAGCCCCTGCCAGGAGCCCAGCAGGGAATGCTTACTCTGAGACACACAGAGATGTTTCCCTTTCTTCTCATGTGATTTTTTTCTTTTTTCTTTTTTTTTTAAAGCAGGCAGTGTAGGGAATTCTCTCAAGAAAGGTTCACTTAAAATAAACACACCTTACAAATATGTGTTAATCTGCAGGTTCTTTTCCTGTCTATATGAAAAATAGATCAAGAAAGACAACATCACATGTTACTGTTGCATAGCTGTCTTCTCTGTCTACTGGACGAGTCTTTGCAAAACATTTGTAATTTACAGTGTCTCAGGCAAGGACTCGAACTGCCCTGTGGATTTCCTGTGACTTCAGCCTTTGCTTGCTCTCCACCAGAACAGCTGTATCACTGCCAGCCTCTAGCAGAGCTAGACAAAGCTGCTCTGAGTTGTGATTTGCACCAGTGCAGCTTATTCCAGTTCCATGAACATTTTTTATATTAAACTAAATTTCTTCAATATTCTCCAGATGCAGCTGCACTTATGGTGAATTTACCAGATGGACAAACTCTCATAGGCCAAACACTAAAATACCAAATGTGGTTTATCAGAGATAATAAACAATGCCAAAGATTCTGACAATGTTTCTCTTTCCTTCTCCTCATTTCATAAACAGAGCTTCTCTCCCATATTTCAGAGATTTCAAGGCAGCACACAGCATACAAGGAGCAAATATTCCTAAGTCATCAATGATAAATGAACAGTGTGACAAGAACAATATACTTCATTCCTTCCTCCAGTCTCCCCATATGCCCACTGTTCACAGTCACATGGGAGAACAAAAATACTTTTTAAAGACAAAAATAATATTTTCATCTTAATGCAGTCATCCAAGACAGGATGCTAGGAGTAAAACAAACAAAAACCAAAAATAACCACCAATGAGGAGACCCAGCTGACAGTAAGATTTATTGGTTGGGTGATGATTCCAGTGTAATTTTGTCTTGTCACTTTGAGACAGCAGAGCAACATGTTCATGTGTGGTCCCAGTATTCAGTGTATGGTCAGATACTGAGCTCTGGGAAGGAGTTTTGGAACAGTCCTGCTAATGTTTTTAAGCAGTGTGTGTTTCATCCCACAAGGAATATTATGAACGCCTGGCATTTACTGCTGTCAGTGTCTGCCAGTCCTCACTGCAGCCATCAGTACAGAACAACCTCGCTTGTAATACCCTACTTGTCAGGACTGAAGTCAGATCTTTTCCTGGTTTATTGAATGATAGGTCTTTGATGACAAGCTTTTTTCTCTGTCTGTCTCCATTTGGGAGTATGGAGAGAAATCTCTGCTCTTTATTCCTTGGTTACACTTCAAGTCTAAATTATCTTTAGAAAATGTGCTTTGGTTTAGCCATCTGTTTACAGAGACCCATTTGCTTGACTTTACTGGATGGAATTTTGGAAATGGAAATCCAAGAAAACTCATTACTAACTTCTTGGAGATTGCTACCAAAATAGCAGAGGGAACAAAAGGGACACCAGTTATTTGACAACTGCAGCAGGATCTCAGAGTAGCTGGCGCTCATTCATCTGTGAATGGAGGCAGCTCAGCACAGTAGACTCTAATCACCTTCAATGTTAATTCTAGCCTTAGTCTAGGTGCTGTGTAAGACCCAGTTTGTCGCCTGTAGCTAAGTCAGTGTAGTGAAATCCATGCTACTGACATGAAGGGAAGTCTTGTCCCTCTAGTTAACTCTGCTGACCCATTCTTGTCCTCCTTCAATCTGCGTTGTGACTGGGAAGCTGTGTGGCACTCTCATCTCAAAACTGAGCTTAACAATTTCTATTGTGCACATAAAGGAAGAGGTGGGGCAGTTTTTTAGGGTGGAAATATTGTACAGGTTTAGAACCATAGAATCACATAAGTTGTGAGGTTCCTAAAGAGATAGCATGGTATCAGATCAACATCTGAACAATGCCACTTTGAACTTCTAGCTGCCTCCCTCTGACACAGATATACGTGGCAATGCAAGTGAAAGGCACAGTTGCTCATCATCACATAGTTACTAATCTCATCCTTTATATACTTTAGGTAATAAAGTAGAAAATTCTGTTTGTCTTATGGCTAAGTTATTGTAAATCAGCAGTAAATAAAAAAAAAAAAAACCTAAATTTTATAAACATTCTCTATTTTTTTGCCAGAGAGTAGAGTTCTCAATGGGAGTCATTCTCTGCTAGTCTGAGATAAACTGATTTTTGCTGATTTGTACATTCATAAAATCATAGCATTGTTTGAGTTGAAAGGGATCTTTTAAAGGACATCTAGACTAAAAGCCCCGGAAAGAGCAAGGACATCTTCAGTCTGGCTTTGTTCCCTGACCTTATTCTCCACAACAATATCTCTACCTGAAATTTTGGCTCCAGAAATAAGAGTGAAATACACTCACAGTTTTAAAAAATCATTAAACCATGGTTGGTCTTTGCATAAATCAAGGTATCATTTCACACAGCAATTATGTATGCAACACATACCACCATCTAGATATGAGCACTCCACGTAAAAGGTGGAATAACTAAAATCTCTTTCCATATAGCATGGACAAAACAGGAAGAAATCAAAGCAAGGAAATAAACACCTGCATTTATTTTCCAAATAAGTTTTCCTTTGACACAGAGGAAGAACTTCTTATCCTTAAAGATGTATCTTTTTCTACCTACGTTAAAAAATCTTTTGGTATAGATGGGACACAAATATAAATGACTCTCACTTAAAGAGTAAGAATGCATTTGGATTCAACAGACTTCAAGGTTAGAAATTTGCTGTAGAGTTTATTGTAGTTCAGATGAAGAGCTCACTTTCTGAGATCACAATCTAAGTGAAGGTAGTTATATTTTACTTACCAGTCTGACTCAGCAGTGGATGTGTCAGTGATAAAACTGGAATTTAGTCAGACAGCAGCAAAGAGGACAGCTGATCTTATGGACTGTAAGGCATACACCTACAAGACCTAAGATGAGAGAAGCCTGTGAAGGCTTCTTAGTTCTCAGGTCCAGTCAAACACACATGATTTGTGTCAGGGGAAGAATTAATGCGCACAGTCTTTTCCTTCTGTTTTCCAGAAAATAAAAATTATTAATGTATGTGGGAAGAGAATCATGGCAAACCATGTCCTGATCTGAAGACTGCTTGTGAAGGGGAATCTGATATAAATTAGCATGCACATTTACTGCAGTCGTAGTGAGTGGCTAATATTTCTGCATCTATGTACTGCTTTCCTGAAAAAAATCTGGAAATATCTTTGGGGTTTTTTATTATTCTTTAGAAAGAAAGGGGGCAACTAGCAGAAAATGCATATGGTTTTTTGCCAGGTGTATTCTTAACAAGCCTTTCCCTTCTCAGTGATTCAGTGTGACTTCTTAAATCGATAATTTAAAGTTGTTAGAGAACATCCTCTGCAATATCTAGAAACTAACTTCCATACTACATACAATGCAAACTACTTGGGAGAGTCTCCTGTCCAAATTTTCAAGTTGAGTTTTGAGGACCTTCTCAAAGCATATTTTTATTATCCAAGAAAATTAATAAACACTTCCTTCATTAAGCAGGAGTCAGATCACATTCCTGTTAAAATGGAATAACTTCCACTGGATTGAAAGGTGCAGGACTGGTATAAACCAGAGGAGGAAAATACCATTAATCATGTTTTCAAGATATTTCATATTAAAGGTGTGCACTATCCTTCCTACTTAGACAAAGCTGACTCTTACAGCAAAGTTCTTTGGAAACATTCTCAATTAATTTTATTTCATTCCTATGTCATTCTTCTGATGAACATAACCTGACATTTCAGTGAAGGAACTTCAACAATCAAAAATTATTGGTTTTAATACATTGGTTCTGAATCTACCTTTCAAAAAGATACCTGCTTAACATACAAGGACAGAAAAGAGAAAATGCCCTTCCTTTACTCTTCTATTAAGGTGTTCTTTATATACTCCCATGGCCTCAACATAGCATTTCTACATAGCATTTCTACCTAAGCACAACATTTGAAGTGACATAACACTCACTGTCTCTCATTGCCTTCTTTCCAGCCTGGACAAGATTAATAATCTTTTCTGTCTGGAAGATCAGTGACTAAGGATGGATGAGGATGCACAAGGGTCACATCAGCATCTCTGTGTAGTGTACTGAAGAAAATGAAAACAAAAGGATCACAGAAGGTGTCACCCCCAATTTCAAAGCCAAAAGATTTGATCATAATTGAAACACCAAGGTCACATTGGGAATATTAGCTGCAGGAAAGAAAACAAAGTCTGAGTTGCTACAAATAAGCTTTTGAAAATATTGATACCGGACCATGATGCCAAGGTATGAACCCAAAGTGCAACATGCAAGCCAAAGCAATCAGTACTTTGAGGAAGAAAATATACTGCATTTAGAACTTTCATTTCCATATGAGGTTATGGGATTAAATTGAATTTTTGAAAGGTAAACATTAAAAACAAATTAGAAAGTCTATTGCATGGACTTGAGTGAGGGAAAAAGTATCTTTAGATTGATACCTAATTTTTCAACTTTTCTCAGTTTCTTGTTTTAATCTTTGACAAAATAAGCAATCCAAAGAAGTTCTGTCTGCACAACTCCTGGGAAGAGCTTGCTCTAAGGAGGAGGGAGGAGGCAGGTAGATCTAAACTCTGCTACAGCCTGCCCTTTCTCATCAGAGTCAAATTACAGGGAGAGGCTGAAGCACAGGGCAGCCCCAGCAGCAGGCACCCAGGAACGTGATAGCCAAAACTGCCAAGCCTTTCACCGGAACAGGCGAGAAAATCTGTGCTAGCATAGAGGGTAATTTACTTGGAAGGAGTTTATCTGTAACACAGTTCTCCTTATCATTATGAGAGGTTATCCTGCACCTTGATCATTGACAGGCTCTCTAAGAGTTTCCATTCATATCTTTATTATATAAACATTTAATAACCATAAGAAACTAGCAATGTTTTTGCTCCACAAAATTTAAGTTTCAATTTGAATAGACGAACTATGGAGAATCATTTCGATTACATTGCAGACTTCATATAACTTATTCAGTCTTCTTTAATATTTTACTAACTATTAAATGGCCTTCTCCAGGAGCCATTTAATCTCATACTTTATATGTTAAAATGAGAGGAGTAAAATAGCTTTGAGATGGTCTTTTTTCCTTTCAAATCTCTCTGCCAAGGAAACGTTTCGGCTGTTATTTTGTACTAAACATTTAATATCAGCCTAGGTGCACATGCCTCCAGAAGCAGATAGCAAAAGAGCATGGGAATCAGTGCACAAAGAGGCACATTCCTCCTCTGCTTACAGTGGGATCCCTTCCTGTCAGCATCTGGCAGCTAGTTGTTTTGAGACTGACTGAACTATAGGCAATAGCTGGATCAAACTTTTCTGTAAGCTTGGAAACCCATCCTGAATATTTTCTTGAACCCATGTCCATAAGCAACTCATAAATTATAATCTGTGACAATGAGTTCCATCAGTTAATTGTCCCTTGTGTTCTTCAAACACAATACTTGATAAGCACAAACTAAGCAGAATAAATATTTTCTTCCATATTCACCAAAGCGCTTCCAAGATTTAAGTTTAAACAGCAATATAACTGATTTCAATTGAGGGTCACTATTTAATTGTATGTGAAGGTACGTTATGATTAATACAACTCTTTGAAATTGCTAAATAGCATTCTAATTTTATACTAAAATATTCTCTTTATGTTGTATAAATTGATCATATTTTTCACATATATGTTCTTTGGCTACTAAACCTTCAGGAACTGTTATGAGTGTTAATCTTAAAAGTTGGACTGGCTGTAAACAGTTCATTTTTATAAGCACCTTACACCTCAACAACACCAAAGCCCAGGATCTACTACTGTCAAAAAGACATGTGCTCCTAGCCCTCATAAATGCTAAGGAAGATGATAGCCAGCAGCTTGGCACAGCTGAATGCAAGACTCTCTAATGGTCTTTGGTGTAATTTATAACCTCTTTAAAAGAATTAAATTAACTTTGGAAGAATAAAAAGCAAAATATTTCATTAGATGGATTAAAAATATATGGGTAGATAATCACTTAGGCACAATTTACACAGTCTCAATGTATGACCTTCCAGGAAAAAAAACAAATTATGGTGTCTGCAAGCTCAATCCTACTTCTGATCTACAAACAGTTCACTTCAGCCAGTTTTGTGTGTGCACAGGAACTTCATCTAACTTAACTTTTTCAACTTAAAATATACAGTATAGATTCATTAAATCAATGTGTCACCACAGTAAATTATCAAAGAACAAAACTATATATTAATTATGGGTTTGAGACAGAAAAGCACTTCACTACTATTCCTTTACCAGATACATTCTTCATACACCCCTCTTGATAAAGAGTATATACACTCACAACAGCTGCCACTTCTGATTAGGCTGGATAAATTCAACTTGAAAGAAATGCCTTTTTATATTTGGTTCATCTTTAATAAAACACTGAGTACTTTTGAAATGTCACTGAGAAGCAGAAACCTATAATTCTTATATTCTCTTTGTTCAAACTAAGTGGGATCATTTTGTATTAAAGGAAGGTTTGTAATATTAAAAAGTCTGAGCACATAATTTATTTTTATATACAAGAAGAAAAGCCACACTGGTAATAGAGATCTGAAAGGCTGTTTTATACCAGGGAGAATCTGGTGTCAGCATTGTCTGCTCTCAGTGGGCACCCCAGGATCCCAAGTGCATGTGTGTATATGCACACACATGGGGTGATTTCTGTCCCAGGTTATCACAGCAAGCAAATACCCATGGCTGCTGTACACAGCTGGTTGGCATATGCTGACCCTAAGACCAACCTGTCTGAAAAAAATCAGACACAGATCATCAGGATGATGTTCTTTCCTAAGACATGCATGGCGCAATTTTATCTCCCTGAGATACTAACTGAAGAGTTCTCTATGCAGATATGCTGATATGCTACCAGTGGTCAGCCCTGAGGTTTCAGTATTGATTACTTGAACAAATCTGAAGTTAGTTATATGCTGCTTTTATAGCTCACCATACTCAGTTTGCATTGAAAATAAAAAATTTGGGCTAAAACTGAATAAAGCAAAATTAAATTACTGCACTTCTATAGCCACTCTAGTCATATCCACACATTTCAAAGTCCAGATTCTGCAATGTGAAGTTGGATCTTCAGGTGTCTAACCATTTGAAAACATAAAAAAGTATATTTCATTGTACACTGATTAAATTATAATATTTAAGTGCTCTTTTACAAAAACAAAAATCTCAGACACTTCATTAAAAAGCTATCAAATCTGTTTTCCTGAAAATAATACCTGTGAACAGTTTAATTAACTTGTTCTTTCTTAAATCTTATTGCCAAGAATCTTTACAGGATTAAGTATTCAACACCAAGAGATTAAAGAGGTATATCCCTCCAGTTCCCACTGCACATATCTTCCCACAGTCACCAGGATTAGCTTTCTAAGTACATCAAAGCTTTATTTCCTTGTGGCTCTCCAATAATAAAGGCTAAGGGTAAACCAAACTCTCATCACTTTTTCACCTACCCCTCCACAACCAGATCCTGGCTAAATAAGAATATGAATAAAGATAGTCAATGTAGAAAGCTGCAGTACTTTACAACAGCAATAATAATAGGAACACAGCAGAGTAATAAAAAGAAGCAAGAAGGATGGTGAGTTATATAAAATCTCTAAGGGGACATAAAGGAAGGCAATTAATAAACTGCAAAGCCTTTTGAAAGTGACTGAATAAATATTCACAAGTAAATACTACTTGTGTAGCGTATCTGAGGAGCATTTGTCCATTAATTAAAAGATCTGGTGTTGCACATGACCAGTTCTTTGAAAGAAAGATTTCATAGAAGCTGTTCATATCTCATCAAAACCAACCAACCAGTGCTGTTGTTTATTCTAAACAACAGCACTGGGGGGCTCCATTTTTAAATGCACAATGACCACATAACAATCTGAGTTGGCACTTTGCAAAGATCAGTGTGTATTTTATTATTTCCCTGTACTGCTCTTGACAGTCATGGACCAGTAAAAAGACCTATATTTGTATATAAGATCATTAATGTCTTCAGGGTTATATGAAAATAGATATTTTGTCTACAGACTGAAAGCAAGGCATCTGGGGATACATCTAAATTTTTCTCCTTCTTCTGCTGGGCTTATCTGAAAACAAGCCCTCAGTGGCACTGAGTTGAGTTAGAAGGAAGACAGGACTATTTCAAAAATCTCCATGGTACTTGAGGGTTTTTAAAAGTCCTAGCATAAATAAAGACACTGTAGTTTTCACTGCCAGATACCTAAGGAAGTTTATACTGAATCTGCTTTGCCTGAGGCAAATTCTGCACTTGAAGCCTACAGGTGTTTGCTCTGCTTCTCCTGCCTGTAGTTATCCTCTGGTAAAAACATTCTTTTTTGTCAGCGAAGCAATTGAAGTCAAGGCTTCTTGTGACTTTGACAAATCACTTACTTACTCTGATCCTCATTTTACCCACAAAAAAAATTACATCAGAGTACTGTTCTGAACCCCAATTAATGATTGCAAACCATTCTAAAGTCCCTGAAGGATGACATTGTAGAAAAATAATCCTGTATTTTCTTCTGCCAAAACAAGCAAAAAGAAAAGATCCCTTTGACATTAAGCATTTTTAGTAAGTACATAAATTATAACACATTCATGTGCAAATAATAATTAAAATAATTGTTAATCTAAAAATTGAATACTAGTTTTGTTATGCTGTCAATAAAGTTTCTTTGTATTATTCTTTATTCTAGAAGTCTGTGAATAGTATCAAAATACATTAATCTTTTTACAGATTTTAACATTCTCAACTTGTAACAACTACATAGATACACATGCAAATGTGCATACACCTCCTCCTGCATGTATTGAAAAATTCGTTCATAAGCCAACTAATAAAAATATCCAAAATGTTGATTTAATACAAAGTAATTTCTTCTTATAAAATTTTTAAAGAGCTCCATAAAACATGTATCAATGTATATTTAAGATTATGTTTTACCTTAAAGAACGAGATGAATTGCTGAATATTTTTTCTGTATTTGCTAGCACGTTAATCTAAATTTAATAAAAGATAGAACCAGTGAATTAGCAGAAACAACATATTTTTCCACTGGTGCTTTATTAGCACATAGAATTTTACTATATGTGTTCCATTCATAGATGGGATATAAAGACTGTCATTTGTTTAATAATCTTATTCATTCAGAAAACCAAACTATTTTAATTTGCCTATGGCTCTAGAGACAGTAATTTTTAGCAAGTTTATCCTCAATTCTGCATCAGACACAACTAATTTACTTTATAGACTTGTTCTTATAATTATAACTGTGGTAAAACTGAGG
The DNA here is from genome assembly GCF_028769735.1 of Zonotrichia leucophrys gambelii. Classification (NCBI taxonomy): domain Eukaryota; kingdom Metazoa; phylum Chordata; class Aves; order Passeriformes; family Passerellidae; genus Zonotrichia; species Zonotrichia leucophrys. The sequence continues at coordinate 20,031,025 of NC_088170.1, read as the reverse complement.
TTTTTCCAGATGCTGATAGTATAGCCCTTGTATAGATGAACCTTCCCAATTTTCAGGCTTGCATCTGACCCTTCCCAGAAGGGACAAGTTAGGCATTCCCAGCACAGACATGTAGCTTCTCTCCAGCTCCCCAGTGCCTCATGTGGGGTGCAGGGGGCCTTAGGACAGTACTGTGGGGGTCTACAGTGGCCAGGGGCATCCTGGATGCATTGTTAGAATATAATATTAAAGAAAGCAAGGAGGAGGTGTCATGTCAGATGCTCTGTCTGAACCTGCAGGATGCACAAGCGTGCATGCAACAGTCAGAGAGAATTCAAAGATACACTCAGGGCTTCCCTTCAGCTGCTTTTAGATGCCTGGATGACATTTTTGAATGATGATTTCTTTAACTGCCACCTGTGATGCCAAACATCTTAAGTGGATGCTACACATTAGTTTAGTTTTGAAGGTAGCATGGCAAAAATCTCGGACTTCTCCAAGCTGCACCTTTTCAAGGCTATAAGGCCAAGCTATAAAAGAGGCCGAGTTAAAATACTTTAAACTCAATACATCCAGTACATTTAATCTATTTCTGTCCTGAAGAAAAATTGCCCTTCAGAAACATTATTATATAAGAAATGAAGTGCCTTATGCAGTGGTTGGGCTTGAGGTTTTCTCCTCATTTTTGTGAAGGATTAAGTCTATGTGATTATAACTGCTGACACTAGCTTGAGTAGGTAGATTCTTCTGATAAATTAAAATAATTTTTTTTGTCAAATAAGTAAAATGCTTGTACTTTATTTGTTTATGTTTATAGTTGAAAGATTTTAATACTTCCAAAATTACAAGTGATACAAAAGTCAAATGTGATTTTTACTTTGTTTCAATTATAAAAGCAATACATTTATTTCATATGAACTAAAAGGTCCATTAAACACCAGATAGTGTTTGATCCCTAATCAAAATGGTATAGCCAAGTAGCAACAGTAAAATGACTGTGAGGATGACAAATATATTTTTCATCTTTGATGCATTTTTCCAAGACATATTATGCACTGGGTTTTTTTCTCAAATTTTGGGGTTTTTTACATGTAAATCCTCACATTCTAAACTATTATTATGCCTTTCATAAATTAATAATAAAGGTAATTACCTTAATAAAATGAAAAGCACTTAACTGGAGTATTTCTTGGTTTGTGAGATTTTTCTGAACAGCGTGAGTGAATGTAAATAAAACAGAGGAAGAAACAACTATGAAGTAGAAAAACAATGTACAAAACATTACTGAGACGTGAACTGTACAGAAAAAACTCAAATCCTAAGCCTGACCTCCTGAAACTGATTGTGGCATTAATATTATCTTACAATTACTCATGAGAAGATAACAAACTTTAACAATTGACTTTCTGGGAGTTAACTGTTAAGTTTCTCAAAGTAACAGTGATATGTTACAGGATGCAACATGTGAGTGGATTTCTTACCTTCATGGAAGCCCAAGAATTCTTACTAAAAACCAGGCCTGACTTTTATGATCTGCTGGGACCTTATCATCTAGTGAGGAAAACACAAAGGATGAGCTGCTGACATTTACAGTTAGGCAAAATTCTTTCTTGCCCAATATTATTATCCAGCAATGACTCCAACACTGGCAAAATCAAAATTAAAGTGTTGCAATATCTCATATCTAAAATCAGAAAGCATTATTACTGCAAAATCAGATGAAAATGAAACTAATTAACAGACTTGGAGTTAAAGCACTGCAATGAGAGCCTATCATTACAGTTCTTCCTTTTCAGTGTTCTTCTCAGTCATTACAGAGCCCAGTCCAGATGAAGGTGATCACAGGTCTCATTAAGTAACTCCATTGCTAAATTAATCTTCAGTTGTCATCAGGAATATAATAAACCTTGCTCATTAGATTTTTATAGCCTTGAGACCCTCTTGAAAAGAGGTGTTCCCATACTTACCTGCAAGACCAGTTTGCATAGTGCAAATTTAATGATGTAAGATCGTTTGTGATTCAAAAGAGACAGAAAACCATATATAAAAATATCAAGGTGATTTTCATCTTTGAGGAAGAAGGAAATTAGAAAGCACTGAAGTGATTTCACATAGAATTTGTAGAAATTCTCATTTGAAATAAAATATAATGGGTTAAATTTTTGTATTAATTGACCTGAGTTTCTCCCCATTCACTTGCCAATTACTACCACTTGTAATTCCTATACTATTTCATGTATTTCCAACTGTCTTTTGATGCTAAACAGTATATGAAAAGGGAAGGTCCTGTTAGCACCATGTGCTCGTCTAGGTCTTCATGGACTGCAACAGGATGCACTACACACCACCAGCAACAAAGAGCTATGCTCTGAAAACAGATCTGCCTGAAATTGTTATTTTCTTTTATCACTGGAGCTTTCTTCACATGAGTTGTGCGGATTATCCATTTCAATCATGTAACACATCAGAAGTTGCTATATTGCTTTCATATTGCCTGTTCATGTCAATAAAATGTCAGTTTAGGCACTTTGTGTCCCATCTTCAGGGACTCCTGGGTATCTGCAAACAATGTTGATTCCAGCTGGAATCCTAGTTGTTCACCACTCTTCCTGCATCTCCATCAGTGCTGGCAACAATGGGAGTTCTAATGTAGACAAGCTGTTTGCCTTTTAATGACCAGTGCTTACTATACAGCAGTAAATCCGTATGGTGAAGTGGAACAGCTGCCAGGACTTTTTGCACGCTCAAGCTGATGTCACCACTAGCTCATGTTAGTCTAACAGTGGGAAATTCTGCTAAAAGGCTCGTTGTAGACATGCTTTTCAATACTGTACCTCTGCTCAATAGATCATTCATGAGCACCCAGCCCCCTCTCCAGAGAGCGTGTAGAGTCGAGTGGTGAGCAGGAAGGGTTGGAGACAAGGCCGAGTTTCTTACTTACAGCTCAGGCTTGGAGCTGTTTTATTGTCGCCATGGCTACAGGCCCCACATGCCTCCAGTCCCTGCTTTATGAAAAGAATGATGCAGTGTCTAGCCTTACAGCTGAATATATAAACTAAATTAGTCTACCATGCCTCTACCTGTTTTGCGGCTCACAATGAAAGAAGTAATGTATCAAGCAATCAGTCTTGTAGCAGTTATATTCTGTAAACACTAAGTCATTACACCCAGACTTTTTTATTTGCTCTTTAGAGCCCCTTCTCAGTATAATAAACTGCAGGTTTCAATAAGAAAGCTAATTCAGAATAGTCCTCTGTGATTTCTCAGAATTTCTGCAACATACCAGCTAAAAGTTACAATTCAAATCCCCTTTCACACTCCATTTTTGCATAGTCCCACTCACTAAACAAGATGCAGAAAGACAATGATGAATGTCTTTTCCAAACCTACAGTGCCAGCGTATTACTAGAATCAAACTATGCCTAATATAAGTAAAGAAGAGTTATATAGTCCTGCAGGGAACTATTTACTCTTCCTGAATACAGTAAGAGCCTCATATGGTCCCATCTCTGCTAGGAGATGAGGTAATCCCTGAATGGCATTGAGACAGGGCAGTGAGGGAAGGTGTGTCCTGTGGTACTGCTGTTGTCAGTGTTCTTTAGAAGAGGGGGAAAGAAGGGAAGAAAACTTTAGAAGTGTGGTCTCCATTGAAAGATAAATATATAAGATGTGGGGAAATGGGTACCAGAATAAAAATGTGTAAATCTCAGCATATGACAGTGTAGTTGGCATACTAAGGATTTGGAAAAAAAGGTGGTAAGAGGGAAAAGGGCTAGCATGAAGAGTAGGAAAGGTGCAAATTGTCTTTTATTTCCATTTCATTATACATTCTTTTTTCCCTAGCTTGTAAATTTCACCAGTTTTGATTCTCTACATGCTCATTTAGACTGTACGTGTCAGTAAATGGAGAAATGTAGTCACATGGTTCACCATCTTTTACATTCTATCCCTCTGTTTAGCAAAGCGGGCCTTATCCTCACCTCCAAAATTCCATTAAAGTATTTTGGCAGTGTGGGCTACAGGAGACATTTATAGCCAGGGAACTGTAAAGAGTTCTCAATGCAAATGAAGAACAGAAGAAGATGTTGTGTTTTTATGAAACTGAAGTATTTCTTAAACAAATAAAGACAGCTTTATTACCTATCAGGGAAGGAACAATGTAAAAATGCATAAATTGAACATAGTCCACCAAATTAAATTCACCCTGGCTACAGCAAATTGAAATTATATGAAACTTCAGCAAGGCACTTCTATTTTTCTCACATTGTCCAATCTTATTTACACAAAATGTTTAGTATTTGGGCAAGTGTTCAATAAATATCAGCCAATATGACCCAGTGCAGAAACTCCTATCTATAAGAGGTATGAATCCTGCTCTTTTGGCCTTCAAACAGGAAGTGGTTTAGACCCTCAAACCAGTACTGAGTTTCCTGTTAAAGCATCTCTTCTTTTGGACATTTTTTTTATTATTTAAAATGTGTTATTGTCATTTCATGCTGTAGAAGAAATTATAGTAACACATACTACAGTAAATAACAGTAAAACATTTGTCACGTAAATTTAATAAAAACAGAAAACTAAGACTATGTAACAAATGAGACAAACATATCAATATTCTATTTTACTGTTTCATTGTACAAATATTTATAATGCATATGTTGTATGGGGCAACATAATGTGAAAGCAGAATAGCTATTAAGTTTCAGAAACATTTAGCCTGTGTTCTAAAGATTAAGTGAAACAAATTCTTTGAAATTCTGTACTTTCAGAGGTTTCACATGCATTATATTATATTTTTCCTTTCTTTTACCAAAATGATTGAGGTATGATCTACGTACAGAAAAGAGATAACTTTGTAAGAAAAACTATACAAATAACTGCTAGTGGCTTGCCTAGTCTGTAGTTTTAAACACAGTTAAGACATTTAGATCATGTATTCCAACCTCCTGTATTCACATCCTCCCCTTCACAACCATTTTGCCCAAATAGCTTATGGTAAGGCTAACAAATTGAGTCAAACAAAAACATCTCATCAGTTTTGTGCTGAAGCAACTGCCTTCTCTCAGCAGCAAACAGCAAAGACCCAGGTTCCACCACAGCCCGGGGCTCCTTGACTAGCGCAGAGCTCATTAAGTAAGAAATGTTCCAAGGATCTGAAAGATATGAATCATAACCCATGACAAGGAAAATCATAAGTAAATAAACAACTTCTCATGGACAAACACAAACCAAGGAAACATTAAAAACCTAGTCCAGCCTGATCGTCAGAAAAGAAAATGTATTTTTGGTCTGATCAGTTTGAGCTCTGGCATATGGATAAATACCAACCCATGTCATACAATTAAGATTCTTTGTACCATTTTTGATCCCTTAACCTGACATATATTGAACTGTCTGCAGCTACAAAATAAGATCTAGCCAAACAAAGAATTTAAAAAATACATCTGTCACTCGTAAAGTGAAATTAAAAGTGATTAATTTGCTCTTGCACATAAGTGCCTAAAATAATCAGGCATATTATGTTTGATCATAGTAATTGCCATGTTTTTCTTGAGTCCAATGCAAAATGTATTGCATGAAAATAGCTTCTAAAGTATGTTCTCTTTTTTCTAGAGGAATGTAAAGTAGAGAAGACTTCCCCAAAATGGAAAATAAAATGTCAACATCAAGAAAAGAGTTGTGATCACATGACGCATCTCCATTTCTGTTTTCCTTCCAGTAGTTTGACTTCTTTTCCTTATGAAAGAACCACAATCTGGTTACAAAAACTACAAATGATGCTGTATATCCTGCCTTTCTACAGGTATTTCTGCATTTAACTTCTGTTATGAAAGCACCTTCCTTTATCATTCAGTTTGCCTGATTTGAGATACATTCACTAGAATTTTAAACATTTTTCCTCTCTGTTCATATCAAAGCTTTCCTCAGTATCACCTGAACACAGGGGCTGTCTTCTATAAAGAAAGAAATTTACAGAAACTGAGCTACTTTTAAGTTTATAATATAAAGCTTTATACTCTCAAGTTCATCTTCAGGACTGATTGAAATTTTTTATATATCGGCATTCTTTTCAAGTATAGATGATAGCACTGATGTGCTAATCTAGTATAACAGTGCTATTTATAGACGTAATATGGCTTGTCTTCTTCCATCTTGTGTCTTGGTTATCTCTTAAATAACTAAGATTCACAAGGATTCTTTTTGCCGTAGTCTTTCACTCATAATTTGCTCATGCCAAAAAATGTTAATCTCTCTGAACACTCAAATCTTACGTGCTTCATTGCTTTCCAAAATAGTTTTCTGTCCTCTTATGCTCACCTTTACTCTTGGTTTCCAGCTACACTACCTTGCCTTTGGATACTGAGAAAGCTCTTGGCTGAAGGACACCCACTTAAATTATATATAATTATCTGTAATCATAACTTGATCTCCCTCCTCATTATTTCTCCTCCCAAAAACTCTTTTGCACCTGCAAAGGTTGCCATGAAAAATATTATCACCTTCTTAATAACCAAAAAAATGCTGCATGACCTTTACAGCAAAATAGTTTGAATCCAAATGGATATGACCATTCATAGTATAGAGTGATGTGTAACTCCTGATTCTTGATCATAGCTGTATAAACCTGGATAAGTTCAAAGATATCAGTATGAAAGTAGAATTTGTCACCAAGCATGTACAAGAGCCTAATTGTACATCAAAACATAAAATCATAGAACCACAGAATGTTAACGGGCCTTAAAGAACATTTAGTCCCACTGACCTCTGTTATGGACAGGGACACCTCCACTAGATTAGGTTGCTCAAGATTGCGTAAAACTTAGCCTTGGAACACTCCCAGGGATGCGGCATCTGCAACTCCTCTGGGTAGATGTTCCAATGCCTCACCACCCTAACAATAAAGAATTTCTTCTGTACAGCTAGCCTAAATTTGCCCTGTTTCAGTTTGAGCCCATTATTCCTTGTCCTATCACCTCAATTCTGGATGGGGAGTGTCTGTCTGGCTTCCACATAGGCCCCTTCATGTCACAGCATATGTCACAGTCAAGACAGCCACGACACGTAGAGCATCATCATACGGTTTCAGATAGCTTCACCCCAACCAGAGTAACACCAAACCACTTCTAAAGGCTTCAGGCATCTGCCCATACAGACTAACACCACACCACTGCAGAAGGCTGCAAGTGTCTGCCCTTCTTGCTCTTCAGCCCAACCTTTTATGCCCCTCCTGTTGATGCACTGCCCCTGTGAGCCCTCTGTTCCCTTTGGTGGTGGGTCAGTGCCCTGGGCACTCCCTGGCTCATTGCTGTCAGTGCTGCTCACCTGCTGCTCACAGCTGCACCCACTGGGGATGGGGCTCAGCCACAGCCCCATCCCAATCACCACAGACGGTGTGCCTATACCCGTTCAGACACTGGAAGGTTGCTCTGAGGTTTCCATGCAGCCTTCTCTTCTGCAGGCTGAACAGCCCCAACTTTCTCAGCCTGTCATTGTAGGGGAGGTGCTGCAGCCCTTTTACCAATTTGACAGCCCTTTCTAGACTCACTCCACCAGTTCCATCTTCTTCTTATGCTGGGGGCACCAGACCTGGCTGCAGTACTGCAGGTGGGGTCCCAGGAGAGCAGAACAGAGGGGGAGAATGACCTCCCTTGACCCAGTGGCCATGGTCCCTGATGCAGCCCAGGATTTGGCTGGCTTGCTGGGCTGCTAGCACACACTGTCAGCTCATGGTGAGTTTTTTATCAACCATCATTCCCGGGTCCTTCTCCACATGGCTGCTCTCACACAGCCCTGTAGGTGTGTCTGGGACTGCCACATCCCAGGTGCAGGACTTTGCACTTCGCTGAACTTCATGCTTGACTACCCAGAAACTATATAAATAACTATATAAACAAATATTTCAGTTTTGAGATTCAGAAATAGAAAGGGAACTGCAATGAGGGAAAAGAAGGCAAAATCATTAAGTTTATTTAGGATCTCGGTGCCACACTTTACCTGAATTTCACAGAAAGGATTATATTATTGTAAATATTCTGAATATACACTCATCCTGAAGATCCTAACATTTTTCATAGTTTTTTTTTTTTTAAATCATCACCTGAATTTGCCATAGTAATATCCTCTTTGTGGCAGTAGAGAAAATTCTAGTAAAATTGTACTAAAATGTATTTTATACAAAGCCTATGCTGTTTCATTTTGCTTATTTTAGAAATGTTTATGCATGTTTCATCTCTTCAAAAAGGGATTGCAAAGACTGAATGAATGTACTTTGAACCCAGTGATCTCCTAGTAGAATGTAATGTTGCCTAGGTTTCCTGGGAATAAACCACAGGAACAGATGAAGATAATGTGGTTGCATATTATGTGATAATGAATATTCTGACTGATGTACTCACCCCAAGGTACACTGGAACATCTGTTAGTTTATTTAGGCGTGACTCATCATTCTTATTTTAAAGATATTTAAGTGGGTGAACATATCTCTCCTTAAAGACTATCAAATTGGGAAAAAATAACAAGAAGCTCATGGGATTATGTAGTAGTGATGGCACAGAACATGCATCCAGGTGAGATGTTCTTTAATTCTGTCACTGTTCATTGCCTTAGGAACTTAGGTCTATATTTGAGGAAGATGTTGGCCTGGCTTGTATTGATTACACAAAGCACTGATAACACATTAAGAGCAAGTTTTGTAGCTGTGAAGCCTTGCTCATTACTGCACATATTTAAAAACAAGGTTGATAGATCACCAGTAAAATACAGTACAGTAGGGGGTAGTATCTTCTCTAACATATCAAGCCTTAAAATCTGGTTTCAATGATTTTCTAAAATAGTGGACATCAAAAAAAATTATGTGCAATATGAAGTAAATTACATGGTGAAAGATTCTGTTCTGTGTTATACAGAAGCTAAAACTAAGGGACATAATGGTCCTCTTTCATTTGAAAGTACAGGATGTCTAAATCATTTAGGACTGCAAATCTACCCACTGCACTATAGGTAAATATAATGTTGGATCAAAGAAGTAGTACATGTGACAGTGTGAGTGGCTTCCTCGTATTCTGTGAATGACTCCAAATATAAACATTGTATTACACAAGCACCATGTTATCAGCTGATTCTGATTTCAGAATACTAGTGTCCTCAAAACTTTTCACCCACTAGTGGGAAGAGATTGAGTTTTCCATGTTAACCCAGTATTATTTAAGTCTGATTTTTCTGGACTTTAGCAAAGCCTTTCAAAATAAAGTTTAGGAAAATTGGAGACACACTGCTGTACTGAGTATTTTTATTTTATTTTGCTTGCTAGTTTTATTTTTGTCAATGTACAGTTACAGACACCAAGAAAAGAAAAAGGCTAAAACTGCTAACAAAGTCACATAGAATACTTACACCTTTCACAACATTTATGTACTGATCCAACCTTTGGGATGTACTAGACATAAAACATCCTGAGCAGGAAGTGAAAGGAAGTCTATCTTTAAAGATCTCCAGGGATGAAGATTAATTGAACAGTACTGGTCCCAGTAAAGATGCCCCCAGGGACACCACTTAACACTGATTTCCATCCAGACATTGAGTTGTGACCATTCAGCCAATTCCTTACCCACCAAAGAGTCCATCCATCAAATCCATATCTCTCCAGTTTGGAGAGAATGATATTACTGGGGATCATGTCATAGACCTTACAGTAGCCTAGACAGTGACATCCTTCTCTCTTCCCTTGCCCCCTAAGGTACTCACAGTTTCTTCCAGCCTCCAGCTAACACACATTTTTGCCCAAAGCACATGCAGCTGAAATTGAGCTCCCTGCACTATCTGTGCTGGGCTATAGTTATTTCCACTGCAATTCAGATGTATTATGGCTTTGAATCTACCTTCTGTGGTTTAAGGAGTTACTGTTCATGGTTGCCAATTCCACACCTTTTCCAGCAGGAACACTGCTGTAGCATGTTTGGCAGGTGACGATATGTCTGTGTCAACTGCTCTTTCAAAGTATATGCTGAACCAACATTTTGCTTTTAAATGAGCAACAGCGTCCACATACAAAAGCTCCCCACCACCACAAAGATTGTTTCACAAAACAATCTGTGCAAAGTTTTCGTAACCATCTTTTCAGCAGAATGTATCCTAACTCCATCTAACCTGCAATGTTGCAGCCTAAAAATTCAGTTAGCCTCCCATAGTCTAATAAAATGATCTGATGGATGTTGCTTCTCCATGATCCTCTCTTTCATCCTACCTTTTATTTAGGTGTTATATTAATTTTCATTCTCTCTTCTACAGCCTTTACCCTGATATTTGGGAAAACTTATATCCGGACAGGTGAATTTTTTGTATCCTTTTTATGATGTCAGTTAATAGGAGATGCTAAGGAAAGACTAAAAGATAAAGAGAAATATACAGTGATTTTTATCTCAGAATGGTAAAAATCCCTTTACAATGACAGTGATTTACACTTAGTTTCTCTAAAACTTCATTCATATATTAGCTGTTAACATTTTTCTGGACACTTGCTCACAAACTTCCCTCACACCTTCCATGGTGCTCAAAGTATCCCCAGGCATTACCAGTGTATTGGAGGCAGCTGATCTCTACAGCTGAGGGGAAGCTGAGAAAGATGTTCTCAGAAACCTTGCAAATACTATGTGTATGGAGAGCAAGAGCAATAAACTCCAAAGAGTCAGGGGTAGTAGAGATTACTTTGGAAGCTGGAGACAATGCAGAACTGTGAGCAGGAGTGCAGCTGGCTGGAAAGTTTTCTTTGCATATTAAAAGGGAAATACCAAAATTGCTTATGGCCACCCTCTGATTAAATTCCCAAAAACCAACTATAAGGTACGTGCCTAACACTTATGCAGACTGAACAATTCAGGGTGAAAAAAATGTACATTGAGATCAGTTTGCTGCTAATAAGAATTACATCAGACTGAAGCTGAGAGTCTATTTATTTTGTTGTTTCCACCAATGCTGTTTTTCAGCATATTTTATCACATTTTGAGCCATGTGCTGATGAAAGTGTTCATTTGTGCCTGGCAAAATCTCAAGCATCCACACACCCAGAGGACTAAACACCTGACTCCTAGTATTTGCTGACACATTTGGTTCAATACCTTGGGGCATTTTGACAGTTTTTACATATAGGTAGACAGGCCAAGCACTTAATGCAGGCTTGAATACACAGAAACAAATGTTTCTTAAATAAAGTCTTCTTTCTCTTGCCCCCATTTTCTTGCTTTTTCAGCCTCAGCTTTTCACTATGAGATTATTTTTTTATTTTTTGAGAAAACGAAGATTGCTTAAGAGCATATGGGGAAAATTTGTGGATATTTTAATTTGGTTTATTATATTTTGAAAAATACAGAAATGTCATTTGCTCAGACTTTGCAGAAACAGCAGAACTCACTCAAAACCTGAATGGTATTTTTAGAACTAATTTTTGGACTGAATTTCTATCCTCAAATACTTTTGAAATTATGCTTTGGAATAATATAAGGTGACTAATCTCTTACTATTTAAAGCATTGAAAGTATGTAAAATAATGGCATAATGATTACTGGTTGAAACTGAACCATCTCTTCTAGAGGTCATTACCTTGATCTGTAATGTCACTGCAACAAACCACAGTAGGTGAGTTTGGTTGAGTCTCCCTACATTCTTCTTTCATATAAAGGAAATAACAGCATGTTTCTGCTAGCCTAGTTTAATATATCACTTGAAAAAACAAACTACATGCAATATGAAGAAGGATAATATGACCTAAAGGAATACAGTAAAACACAGTCCAGATAAATAAAACCAGAATTGCCAGGGCTTAGCATGCCTAGGCATAGAAACTATACACTTATGCCTCTAGAGAATAGCTAATAAATTATTTTCAAGTTAAAACTTCAAGTTCATGCCAATACATGGAAGAAAGCCTAGTATTCAAAGTCAGGACTTAGTGTTAATGAAAAGATTTCCTTATCTAGCCAGAGAAAACTTGGAGATCAACATATTTAAGAAACTTAGAGTCATATACTATTACTTAGATATACTCTTAGAAACTTAGAGGCAGACACTCATATACTTCAGAGTCTTAAGTTAAGCTCAGCCTCTGCTTAGATTCAGCTTAAATGGCCATTATATGAAAAGTTTAGGTCTTGGCTGGTATCTTTGAAAGTCTGGTCAATCAGAGGCCGTTGCTTCTCATCACTGTTCAAAATCTTGTTTTCAGTTAAAGTTATGGAAGAAATGAGCTCTTCTGAAGGGCTCGTCTGAAGCAGCTGAGAAGTGCCTGTTAGCCAAAATCATCCTGAGGATCTTAGGCACTTCCTGTTGGCAGTATTCAAAACTTTGCTGTACATTCAACATTTGATGAATTTCTACAGGACTGAGAACATGGCACTGTGCACAGCCTCATGCATGCAGCAAAGGACAGAGACCGTTGGAGAAAACTGAAGTAACATACAAACCAGAAGCTGAGCATCATTTTTATTTATTTGTCCATGAAAGCAAACTTGACAACATTGTACAAAGGGGGGATGTGGGGCTTCTTTTGATGGTTTGTTGCTGGGGTTTTTTGTAGGGTTCTTGTTTATTTGTTTGTTTGTTTGTGGTGTGTTGTTTTCCCTCCGAAGCAGGTAATTCTTGCTTTCTAAAAGCTGAAACCTAAAAACTCTGACTTAGATGACCCTGATATATAACTCCAGCTTCTGGCCTAAGCTGAAATTAGTCTAAACCCTTAATAAAGCAAATTCAGGCAGAAATCTTGTGGCATCATTAATTAATTTCATAATTTTCAAAGCAGTTTGTGTTTATGAGGAAAGAAGCACAGAGGAATGTAACAATTAACAGTAGTTTCTGTAGCCAAAATAAGTGAAGGTCTGCAGCCAACAGTCTGCACCACGCATTCCCAGGCATGTTGATCATACTTTCAGAGTGGAAAAACAAGAACACTGTAATCAAAGAGGAGGAAGTTAAAGAGAAGTGGGAGAACAAGGGAAGATGGATGACAACAGGAAGAAAAGGGGAAAGTGAGTATCCCCTTCTTCACATATTTTGCAGCAAAGAGTAAAAAGTGGAAGATTCCCCTAGTATAACTCCTACTGTTCACTCCTCCCTCAACATCTTCAAATGTATTTGTATTCGAACAGTTGCAACACACTTCTCCAGCTCATTTGCTACATCATTGAGCTCTCTTGCATTTGGCCCTGATCAACTAAGCTCCCTAGTCATAAACTTTCTGACTCATTCTCACACAACAGCCTAGTTTCTATGGTGTAGAAACACCAAAGAACAAAAGCCTAAGGTGATAATCCCTCCTCTCCATACTTAAGTCCTCCATGAAACAAATTCCTTCAGCTCTGAATCTTTGTGCACCTTCTGACACACACAAATTTTATTTGAAATCATCATATATATATATATATATATATATATATATTTATGACCTTATTGAATTATGAAATCCCACCTTAATGTCAGAAACTCTGACATTTAGCACTAAGAGCCTCAGAAGATTTGAAATGCTGGATGTGAAAAAACAATAACAGAAAATGCCACTGTTTTGGTTCTGTGCACTAGAGTGAAAAAAAGCCTTCATATTAGTTTTTTTCTCTGATGCCAACAAATATTAAGCAGAGAAAACAATTTTTTAATGATTTTTTAGTGTTTTCCTTGTGGTCTTAGCATGAGAGGATGGAAAAAGCAGAAGGGCCAGTCAGCTGAAATGCAACTTCAAGGATTAAATATGCTATGGCATCATCTGTATTCTTTTCTGAAGATATACACTGTCATGAGAGCTGCAAGGAATATTGATTACATTATTTGTAGCCATTGTTTGTAAGTCTCATGTTTACTCTGGACTTTCTGAGTTATCAGAATAACTCTGACAAGCCTCAGCTCTGTCCTTGTGATCAACAAACCACTTGTGTAGTTAAAGGCTCGTTATTATGGAAGAAACAATAAAAACAGCTCCACATAGAAAGCAATTTTGGCTTTACCTAATCTCTTTTATGTAATGATGCTTGTTTTCAACCATGGGCAAATATTAATTCCTTCCAACGATCTAAAGTATCTAGCATAAAAAAACCCTAAGATCAATGAAACTTTGTGCAATTTTATCTTTAATTTAATTTCTTTGCACATGAATCATTTAAATTACTGATTAGAAAACACTTCCACTGAATGACGTGATAAACAAAACTTCAAAATCAGTCTGGCTTGTCCCAGCAGGAATGGTGGAAAAATGTCCACGTTAAGGGTTCAGAAGTATTAGGGAGGATATGGAACACAAAGATACACGTAATAGAAAATAGTCATGATATTTTTTTTCTTACTGACAAACTCTTCAAAACTCTTTCAGGTAATCCTAGAGTTTCAGTAAGCTCTATTGATTTAAAGAATGATTCACAGTTGGACTGGAAATGAAGGAGCTTTTAAAGTGCAATCACCAAACCCATACGGTTTATTTCACATCTCACCGCTCAACTTTAGAACGAATATAATTCAAATCACAATACAATGATGATTGATGTTTTTCATCAACACCCAATTATCATTCCATCATGGCACAAGACTTTAAAGTAGAGTTGTTTGAGCCAAGTAAAGCACAAAGTGAGCATCTGAAAATCCAGATCTGTGCTCTTGCAAAATTACTTACCAAACCACATTAATTATTTTCTAACATGTTAGGTCATGTTAGTTGTGTGTGGGTATACAAGATCAGGCATTAATTTTAATCTTATGTTCAGATATCTCATTTCACTCTTTTCTGAATTCTTCAAAGAAACTCCTGTTTTATTTTAAACCAGGCTAGAGCTGGAATACTTAGCTTTGGTGGGATCATATCTAATTTTTTTCAATTTCACTGGACTTCTCTAATTATTTGACACTGTGCATTCAAAGGCTATCTACATATTTTTCTGGGTACTTCAAGATGATTACAAATCCACTAAACTGTGGAGAATATAAATACATGCTTTACATATATATAGATATATATAGATAGAGATATAGCCTAGCACCTAACATGAAACAGAAAAAGAGCTGTCTTACGCCATCTGACATGACCTGACATGATTGTAGTTGAAAATTAAGTTCCATAATTCAGAAGCCGGTTGTTTGGGGTTGGGTTTTTTCCAGCACTGCACAGTAACAGCAACAAAATTACGGGAGGTTATGGGAATAGGAGGAAGTGTTTAAAAAATGCAAATACTTCGAAAATGTAGGTGCTAGAAGACCTACTAGTAATCTATGAAAATTGTTACAGTATCCTAGATTCTACATTTCTTTTAACCACAATAAGTATTATTTTATTTTCATACTACAGCTTATGTGTAAGCTGTACTTGGATCACAGTACACATTTTGTCCTCAAAGTTACATAATAAACACTTCAAATTTTGATAAAATGCTGTCACCTCAGGTGGGCATAAAAGCCCATACAAATGCTAAATGATTTTTTAAAATAACACATACCAATAAGAAAAAGATAGATAATACTTTTAAAAACCCTATAGTGTCTGTTAGCTAAGTGCAACATAGTAACCAAAATTGGATCTTTTCTTTTGCCTTACAGATACCTCAAAAAAGATAAGCATTTTTAAAATTTTCATCTGTGGAAAGGATCTTCGTTTCATCTTGCAGCTCAAAGTATGTTATCTCCCATACTGTACTTACTAATTCTGAATTTGTGGTATTGTGCTATAATAAGTGTTTGATGGTTTACAGATTC
Source organism: Zonotrichia leucophrys gambelii (assembly GCF_028769735.1). Lineage (NCBI taxonomy): Eukaryota > Metazoa > Chordata > Aves > Passeriformes > Passerellidae > Zonotrichia > Zonotrichia leucophrys. The sequence goes on along the minus strand of NC_088170.1, from coordinate 20,015,329 downwards.
TTCAGGGAAGAAACAACAGACACATTCTAATGGAGCATGGGGGATGTCATTTTAATGCACTTGAACTTTGCAGCAATGACATCTAAAGTAAAATAAAAAAGTTGCTTTTTAAAGATGTCTTTCGATTTTCTTTGTAAAAATCCAACAAGTTTCAAAAAGCATTCATTTTTTTTTTGTTTAATTTACCATATGAACCATATTAGACTGATTCAAGAGTTATGTGTTTTTTTCAGAAGGAAAACTTATTTCATTCTCATTTTCATTGGAGCAGAAAGGGAAATGTGTTTTAACACATTTTCATTTTCCAGTGAAGCCCTTCTAAAAGAAATTATATGCCTCAGTCTAGAAGAAATAGAAGAATGAAATCATACGCAAAGATAAAATGCCTTCAGGCACATGCACTGTGATCGTAAGAACATACTATCACCACATCACCCCAGACATATGACACATACCTTCTACATTTAGTTGCCTGTTCTTTTCAGATAAACATTTCAAACAAAATAAAACCCACGAACACACTTTCATACAGAGGTTTACAACAACTTCCTTGACTAACTGCTTGAGTGACATTTTGATTCCAAATCTATCTTGATTTGATATTTGTTTCTGTTATACTTCCTATATTTTATCTTGAGGAAGAAATTATTAAAGATAATGCCTGTTAAGTTCGGCTTCCTATCTTATGAAGTCAATGTGAATATAGTGTATTTTCTCCTAAGATCTTTGGAAATTTCTTCAAGAATTTCCAAAGGCCCCTTTATCCCAGTCTGGCACTATAAACCTGATGTAAAGTGGATGCAAGAATATTAATTTCCTTTAAAGACAATTTGCATTGATTACACAAAATGTAAACGAGAACCATGTCCCAAAATTTTTGTTTCCAACAGATTTTTGTTATTTGTTCAAAATTTAATTCAAACAAAATCATTTATGTTTTGTTAGGAGTTTGTTTACCTCAAAGAGTTCTATAACATAACACTCTAATTTTTATAACTCTCTTTCACTTATGCACATTACCAGATGTCTGTTCACACTACAATCCTGTGGAAAATAACTTAATTATCTGCAGGTAACAATCCATCATTACTTACCAATTAGAAAATCATGAGAGACTGTGGAAAGACTCTACATTCAGTCTGGTTGCTTACAGTGTGTGAGGTCTGCCTTACAAAGAACAGTTCAGTGTCAGAGTTCTGTGCTGTGCTGCCATCCTGAATGACAACTCTTCTGTTGCAAATACTCACTCTCCTCTTTTGACATATATCCTAAAGTATTTAATTTGGGATCCCCAAATTGAAGGTTGTGGCACTTAAAAGAGGAGCTTACTATACCGATAGAAATTATTTTTTTTTTCTGCTCTTATGAGCATAGCAAATGACATTAGCTTATCTATCCATGCTTGGTTTGAGACCAACATGGGAAATGGCACCTCCTGGGTGAAGTTCATAACTGTAACTGGAAGTGATATCTTCTAAAAAATGTGATCTTCTAATTAACAGCAAAACAGATAAAGAGTGAGCAGTGAGGAGGAATAATTGCATGGTACTAAATTACTTTCAGGAAAATTGCTTTTCCTGCAATCTAGGAAAAAATGCAATATGGCCTCTTGAGAGATAAGTACAGTTCTTCTCAGTCTTTGGTCAATGAACCACAGGTGCTGATACCACTTCTTTTCATGGTCAAAAGTTAAGTGATGCGTTAACTATATATGCTGCTAATCATTTAGGCCAATGCCTTATGCATATATTAAGAAACCTCTTCTTTCACACTGAACAGTAATGGGTGTCAAATGTTGCAGAAGAAAGCAGACAGCGCTTTTGTGCCCTGTGTATTCAGGTGGGATACAGTTCATTCAGAGCCCAGGTCATTCCTAGGTGACAGTCATCCATGTGCCTCCTGGTGCCACAACCACAGGTCAGCCTTCATCTGCTCTTTTGAAGGTACTGCACTCTCTTACCCTGGTGCTTCAGCCAGTGTCAGACAGACACCAGCCTTCTCTAATTTTATGTGAACTAGTTAAGCAGGACAATATTTTGATTCTCAGGTAGGTCTAAAGATATCTTCACTTATTATATTTTCAGGGCTAGTGTGGGCGCTAATTTTTCAGCAAATGTTGATAAATGCCTTGATATTTATATTGCCACTGAGTGAACCTATTTTTAAGAGGGGCTTACATGCAAAGCTGTAGACAGGTAATGTGAATGATTACAAGATTACTGTATAGAAATGTGCATGATAACTTAAGTGCTGTCTGAATATGTTCAGGACAAGACAATTAACCCTAAGCAATGCAAATTTCAACACTGGATTGTGAATAGTTGCTATATTGTAAGAGAAGAAACCATGGTGTGTCCCCAAGCTGCCCACTGTTTGCACAGTGCACGAGCTGTGGTCAGGTATTAGCACATTAACACACTTTCTGTTCCAGGGCATATTTACGAAAAAACACAATGTATGATGGAGAACTTTCAAACTGCTCAGCTGCCAATCCCAGTCACAATTTCCTAAGACTATTCAGTTCATGATTGCAAGTGAAAACACAAAATTGAATATCAATACTGCCTAACTACATGTTTAACTCTAATGGCATGGTTAAGATACCCAGTTAAGTTTTAAAATTAGTGCAGCATTAATCAAGAAGCAGCTTTTCAATGCTGTATTTTACTCATTTTAAATTACTTCTAGAAAGCACAAATTTATATGCACAGTACGGTACACAGTACGGTACACTGTAAAAACATTTAAAACAATTTAGTAAATACACATTCACAGAGGGCCAAAATTAACAGACATATTTGACAATCTGTGTCTTGATTTTTGAAACCTTAGCAGTACGACTTTAATGTGCTGTTATTATGGTTTGTGTCTGATTGTTTGAAATAGTTTCTGGGTTTGTATTTTCTAAAGAAAAAAAATTCTGCTGTTGAATTGTGCAATCCATCAGCAAAAGTTTACACATTTCATAAATGAAGACAATATTATTTTCCTATATTATTATATTAATTTTTTTTTTTGCGGAAAATCAGTGGACCTGAGGACTGTAACTTTTATATCTAAGTAGATGTGAATTCAATGTGAATGGAAACATCTACTCATATATTGTTCATTATTGTGTTCAGTGGTTCAGTAGATATCTTCAAAGATAAATTATTTTGTGGCAGCCTTTGTTCCATATCTCTTTTGGTCTTGGAAATCTTGCCATTAATTTCAGCAATATTTGCTTTTTAAAGTGAAAATCAACAGATGTCCTCTACTCTCAAAAGCAGCAAAGTGCAAAAAATTTCTTTTGCTTCCAGGTGCCAATGGGAGGTAAAAAGCTGCCTTACAGAGTAATATTTGCAACACTCAGTACATAGCAAAATTAAACTCAACACTCAGTCTTTATCATCAATGTACTTTCTGTACTCATATTTGTCAGTATCTATGATAACTACTAATTCCAGGAACATTTATACGACAGAAAATATTACTTTTCCCATGTCTTCTCTTGGAAGTGGCAAAATGTTTTAAAACTAAAGAAAACAAAGAATACTTTATGGAAAATAAAAAGGTACAGAAAGTGGTATTTAAAAATAGTAGATGTTTGAATCAAATTGGGAAACTGACGCAAGCACAGAATCCAGTCTAATACCACTGGTGAATAAACTGTGACCAGAGGATTAATAGGACTTGTCTTTGTTTCTCTTCCTTGGACTTTGGGCTAATGGTTTCAATTACATGATTTAGCTGAACTATTACACTTATTTTAGAAATATAGCAAGTGCTGACTTTAAAACACAGGTTGAAGAGATGTCCACAAAACACTTAGTGAATTGGTTCCAGTGACTAATTGTCCTCATTCCTAACTATTGTGTCTATTGATTTTTCTTGGTTTTAGCTTGCTTCCACTGGATTGTACCATAACGTTTTGCCTGCACATGTGAATACAGACCCAGATAAGCAAATAGGAAGAAATTACTCACCTTAGACCAAGTTGTGACTCCTGAGGGATCTTGCTTTAGGAGTAACTGACAAAGAACAGCCTCATATTGTACATAATGTTTTAATCCATTCCTTAGACCTTGTATTTATCTTTTGTCATTTAAGCTTTTGGCTGAAACACAAAACTGTGATATCAAGCAATGTACTACAGAAGTCTAGTACAATGTAACACTGATTTGGACCAAACTTAAAATCTCAATAAAACAACTGGCTATTTTGACAAGATAACATTAAATGATCCTCTAAACATTCTTTTGATTGCTTATTGAGAATTACCCAGCATTGAGTGTATTATTTACCATGTCAGATGTCTAGCTGCTTAAGATTTAAGAAAATGTACCTAGAATAAGATGGCTCTTCACTCTCTTTTTTCAAAACTATCATTAGAAACATTAACTTTATTGCAATTTCTGAAAATGTTCATGGTTTCTCCCAAATTATTAGAAAGCAGCCCATGCAGATTGTAGATATGACTTTAAATGATCTAAAAGATCCGTATTATCGGAAAAACTCCTACCAGACAAAAGGTTATAATAGAACCTATTTAATAATGTACCTAGACACAGATGGGAATAATAAAAGAAAATAGTAATAGTCATATGGAAAATACATATAACCTATCTTTTTTGTCCAAATGCAGAAATGGATTATTTGTCAAACTTATCCCTAATTTTCACCCCACTCCAGTCAGGAAGAGCTAGGTTGTTTTCAGCAGATTATAAATGGACTTTTAGATAACATGGATCATTTTGACAGAGGATGAGGTGAGCATTGGGAACAGTAAACTGTGGAAAAGCATATGTGGTCCAGCCATAACCAGTGTTGACCCTGTGAGGTGCTGGCCTAGAGCTCCAAAAGCTGAACTTAGCCCATGACGTTTAGAAGCAAGGACAGGCTTTTCAATGAGCTCCCTAATTATAAATACACAGAGAAGGCAAAGAAGGGAAAAAAGATGTGAGTGCAATCAGACCAATTCCAGTTACAGCAATTCTTCTTAACATCTCAAAAAAGTCAGGGTGAGAGTGTTAGAAACAAAAGAAAATAACAACAGAGATTAAAGCAGCAAGCAGTTGAGTAACAGACATATAACTAAAAATATAAGTGATACTCATGACTAGAAGATGTCACATTCTGCTTTTGAAATACTGCCCCACATCATACAGGCCTTGTGAGTCATGTGAAACCTGTAATCAAATTCATAAGAATAGTAAATTCTCTTTTGTTTTTTTATCCCCTTAACTCATATGTATTTATTTAGGAGTTTTGGGTTTTTTTCCCCCAAATCAATCCATTTAGTAGGTGGAACAGCCCATCATTTTTTTTCTTTTTGTTTTTTTCCAGGGAGAATTAGGCTTTCTGAAGTGATCCAAGCTAAAGGGTCTCAAATCAGGCACACAACAAGTGAAATTAATGGTTTTAGGTTCAAATGAAATAAATATCTTTAGAGCTGGTGTTGGGGTTTCTTGGGTTTGGGTTTCTTGGGGTTTTTTTGGTGTTTTGTTGTTTTGTTTGGGGTTTTTTGGCATAGACCTGATAATGTTACAGAAAACAAAACAAGACATTCTGCTTTTGTTAAAATGGTTAGGCAAAATTTAAAGTATCTTGCGGGGAAAAAAAAAATCTACTGACAGTTACACACATTCACATTCGTCCTAGGGTGGAACATCCTTTGGGCAGATGTATGTTTTCAATATCTCTAATTTCTTCTGAAAAGATAAAAAATAGTAAAAGCAGCCAAATTCCTAATTTACAACCTACTAGTGGGGAAAACCTGATTAGAGAATAATTGCAGTTCACCATCCTTGCCCTGGCTACTGCTATGTTGGCATGACCTGAAAAGGAATGAAACCCATCTCAAGCATTGCTTCTGTTCTTTAACACAGAGGCTTTGGAAAAGAAAGAGCACATTGAAGAAATCATGACATGCAGTAAACAGGACATGCAATTACATTGCTAATGTGGCAATACATAAAATATATTCTAGAAATTAGATTAGGGGTTGGATTTTATGCTTCTGTGAAATTACTTGACTACTGGCTAGTCCAATGTTCTAGCAAGGCAGATTATTAATAATCAGGATGAAAACACCATGCCAGGTATTCATCCTTTTATCTCAAACATCAACAAAATCTTATTCCTTCATTTCAGGATTGTTTCATCTGATTGCCAGTTATGTAAACTAAGGTAAAGTGTGGTTGTTTTCTTGTGCACAGAAGCTTTTGAAATAAGTCCAACTTCATTCTCATTCTTGGTGGTCTTATTAGAAGAACAGCATTTTTAGTCACAAACTTTTCAGTTGTAAAACTGGCAGCACTTACTTGGAGGTACACTTACATTTGGATTTAGTAATTGAAAAGTATGGGGTGAGCATACATAATGGGATTTTCACTGCTAAACCCTTTTCCCATCAGTTTGCTCCTGCAAGTGGATACTAAAAATGCATATGGGGCATTTTACAGCAAATGGAAAGAGAGATTTCTGTGGTCTAGCTAATACTCTCCATTGACCGTATCATGAGCTTGGATACTTCACACAATCTTGATAGGCTCCTACTATTAAAAAGGTCCTGAACTAATTTCAAGACCATCATCTCATGTAAAAATGCTGGGAAGTCTGGGCCCAAGTTAGTTCTGTAAATGTCTCCTAGTACTTGTCTGCATCTTTAGATGGTGAAGTTTAGAAACAACTTCATTTCTGCATGCTGGTTTGAAAATCTGTAAATGTATTTAGAAATGTATTACATAAAAATGAATTTATTATTGATCAACAGGTCTTTTTTTCCCTTTTTTTATTCCTCAGATCTCTGCGGGCAGACCTTTTATTACTAAATTATATAATAAGGTGAGAGTTTGGGTTCACAGCAAGCAAGCACCTGAATCCTTATACACATGACACTCCCACTCTTACTCATGCTGGCATGTCCATGTATCAAATCAGCTCATGGCTTTTGTGTGTTCCAGAAACTTTTTAAGGTGTGAGACATTCAATGAGTTACTAACCTGGATGTTTTATCTTTCTATTCCAGTCTTTGTTGTTGTCCTGATGAATTGCTCACTTAATGTCTAGAAAAAATAAACCCATCAATATCAATAATAGTGCCAATGAACTGTGGCAAACTAAGATACCGCAGGTTAGCAATATTGCATGTCAGAGGCTTATGATATAATGATGATGATGATAATTGGAATACAAATTTACCTCTACAAAAATAATATTGTAAACAATTAGAATAAAAGATAACTTTCAATTATATGTAGCCTGTTTTATCCTTAGTGGAGTATTAACTATAAAGTTATAGATGAAAATACAAAGCACTGCAATTGTTTATTACACAGATGCAAGGTAAAACCCAAATTAAACTTCCCTGTGCTATTCATAAGTAATATATATTTTAAGCTACAATATATTTGATGTATAATACTGTAAAACTTGCACTCAATTTAAACAAACTTCATCCAACTAATGTTTGAAAACGAACAAGTTGAAGAAACGGGTTTACCAGTAAGATTATTTCTTTAATTTGGGAATTAATGCTATCAGTACCCTATCAGAACTGTCTTGTTTAAATCTTTTAAGAAATTTACCCCAGTGATGTGGTAAATACATTTTCATTTCTGCTGCTGATATAAAGAGGGAAACTGTCTTTTTGTCAACTTCTGCTTATTCAGTATACAAAAGATATTAAATTACTTCAATCTCTGTTCACATCATTGTATAGTCACTTTCCAGTCAAATGAAACCAAAGTTTGAAGCATGTGTTAGCACTCCCTTCTGCCACGCAGTAATTGGTCTAACCTCCCAAATGAAATTAAATTTACTTTTCTTTTGATGACTCAAGTCTGAAAGGAAATAAGCATACCCATATTCAAAGCTCCTATTTACTTTTCCCTTTGTCTTCTTAACAGAGATAATCTGGAGCTTTGTCCTAGCAATATAGATGCTAATTTTACTATCTGGGAAAATCACAACTTGTGACTCTATAAGACCACATAAAGACCACATTTCCTATTGTTGGCATCCGTAATAAAATTTTGTGAACAATTTTCTTTTTTTTCTCTCCCTCTGACTTTTCTACAATTCATATTAGTAAAGTTTTTCCTTCTCAGCACAAAGTAGAGAAAAATATATGAAAGCTGAAATGACTAGGAATCTGGAAAAGTTGCTTTATCTCTAAAAAAGACGTATGTATCAGGTGACCCTCTATTGAAGATGGAGGGAGAGACCTATCTTTCTTGATCAGCATCTGACTCCATTTATTCACTCAATCAATCACTTTTTATAACCGTGTTAATTAAGTTCATGCATATTGCAAACCCGAGCTCACAATAGGTCAGAGATAACACACCAACTCCTCCTTATGTTTCCAATACCAAGATTTGGGTTCTCAAAATTATTTTTGCTTTCCCAAAACAGCCAAAGATAGAATATCTACTTGTTATGAGAAAGCTGCCTGAGAACTCTGGTATGCAAGGTACTCAAGGCCTTCATGTTTGTCACTTTTACTTGTAATTAAAAACAACCTGAGAACTTCTGCTGTTTACAGAAACCGGTTGTGAGAATTTTACTCCTCACAACTGCCTTCTAAGCCATTTCTGAAAAAATCTCAAACAACCCCCCACCCGGTAAACATACTATAAGTTTTTTATCAAGAAGTCTTGTAACCTGGGAATTACAAACCCAAAAGTACACCCTTAGAATTTACTCCAGGATGATGCCTTCTTCTGAAATTGCTTAGTGAGATTCAGTGAGATTCAGTCTCGTCTCAGCAATGACTTTGCTGGCACACAGAACTGGCACTGCACTTTCCCTTCTAGGCAAAGTTAAGACTGAGCATATTTTTTTAGACACCTATTGCTCATTTGACCCCAAGCTCCATCTTTTAATTCCATTAGACCCATCAGATCCACCAAGATAAAGTGCTAATGTACTTCATTTCTAACTTACTTGGTCAAAAAGATCCAAGGCTTTTGGCACTTAATCTGTTAAAACTGATATGCGCATGGCTGAACTGGTTAAGGAGCAATTGCAGAAGCAATTGTGACAATAGATCAAGGGTGGCTGATGCACACCTCATACACACCAACCCATCCCAGTTCTTTCATTCTCCCTTCCCCAGGCTCCCCCTGGCCCTGGCAGAATTTGCTGCTGCTTCCAAGTCTGCAGAAGAAAGCCCCATGCAGGATCAGCCAAAGTTCAGGTCTGGTAAAAAGGAGGTGACAAGAAAAAGTACTCAAGAAGAAACAGGAAGGAGAGGAAAGGTTGAAGGAGAAAGCCAGAATCTGGGAGTAGCAGAGGCTGCTGGGGACAGGGACCTTCTCAACCTGCCTGGAGGCATTCAGGATAGCAGAGGTGACAGACTGCAGAGCATTTGTCCCTGCAGTCCCTAGTGCTTCTCCTGCCACTCTGAGGGGCATTTGGCAATAGTTTCAAGGAGACCAGATTTCAGCATGGAGTTCTGAAATAAAAGGAGGAACTTCCCACCTAAGGTATTTTTATCTTTGAACTCCCTCCTAAAATTAGGGCAAGAGCAGATGTTTTCTCTTTTCCCCAGCTGGAGATTCCTGCCCCAGGCCACCTGTAACTGACTGAGTCTGTGGGGCAACTCCCTACCTCACCCCAAGGAAATTCAACCAAGTTGATGCCAGGTGTCTGCACTGCTAGAGCTATTCTCTTTTGTTGTGCCTGAAGCAAATTAGTGTGTTTGGGCTGACAGCCTGGAGAAGGTAGGTATGAGCAGCTGCTGTGAGCCAGATCTGGCACCCCTGGACCCAGCAGAAAGCTTCTGTCCTTGATTGCAGGTCCCTAAACAGCCCCATTCTCACAAAACACAGGAGGAGGAGTGTAATTACCCCTCTCTTATTCTACAGTATAATGATTAAATCTCTCACCTCAGACTGGGACACAGACTTCTAATACTTTTCCTGTACAGGGTAATGTGCATCTGCATGTTTTGGATGTCCAGTTTTCAAAATTACTGAGCATTTCAGAGCATGGTAATTTGCCCTTCCCTCTGCAGTGAAATCTAAAGCAGGATACAAAAAACCCTTACCATCATCTAGTGAAATTCTTGTCATCTAGAGCTTGTTCAGCCAGAATAGGAAAGAGGAAGAGTCCAGGCTCCCTCCACCTCCCCTGTATAATTTGAACACAAGCCTCTTCCTGCTGCTTTAAAACACACCCCAGACAGCAGTAGTTTGACACAGCTCTCTGTCAGAATGAGCACCTCATCATCCACTTGCTGAGATAAGCACTCAAGCAGAGAAGGAAATTAACTACAGGATAATGCTGTAATGCTGTAACCACAAAAGTAAAAGGCATATTATGTCATCTGGTCTCACTTTAAATGAAGAGCAGAAATTAAGATTTGATCTGAGTCTGCTGGCTGGTTTAGGCCCTGCCAGCCAGCCAGGCAGAACGATGTCTGATTTATATATACCTCAAATATGCTTGAAACCTAAGCTAAAGGCGGTCACATGATGACCTTGGCAACTCCAATGTATGAGCAGTTGCAAACTTAGACATGGAAGAAATTTAACTGATAAAACCTTCAGTTCTTATAGTAATCAACCTCTGCAGAGTTAACTGACAGCCAAGGAGGCCCTTTGAGGCTATATATTTTAGGCTTTGCAAGCATAACAGCCACTCTGATACCTGAATCTATTTTGTACCTCAATAATAAAATATCCTGAAGCATGGTCTCACCACCTTAGAGGACCGTGCTAGTGTGACAGCAAGCCTCTGGCATGTGGTTTCAGGGAGGGCGGGAGTAAGGAGAGATCTGGGAGACCTTGCTGGTGCAGCTCCTCTCTGCCTTAGTCCTTCACCCCTCAACAGCCAGAACTTGAAGCTGCAGTGACCAAGAGAAGTCCCACCCTTTGAGGGTTGTGTGTGAGCAGCTTGTTTACTAAACCTCCAGTCCTGGCTTACTTTCTCCTGCCAGGAGTTTTAGGGTCTGTTTTCCACCAGCATTCATTAAGTTATCAAACAGTGTGCCAAGTTTCCAGCCCAGCAAAAACTTTTTCAGTTCCAAACCCTGTTTTCCTGATGGCAGTGCTCTACACTGTTAGACTTTCAGAGCTGTCTTGGCTAGAGAAATGTGCTCATGAAGTTTAGTTTTCCTAAGAAGCTGATGGGAACATACACACTCCAACAGGGCAGAAGATTACTGGCCACAGGGACTAGTGCTTTCTAAAATCAAAACTATGAGGGGAGAGCAGTTAAACATAAAAAGACAGCCACAAAAAAAGCCCCCAAACTGTAGACATATGTAGAATTTTGAACAGAGATGCCCAAGGCTTCAGGTCCTATAAATCCAAAGACTAATCCTAACACTGTGATCCTGAAATTGGTTTAGTTTTCCTGAGAATCAGGGAACTAAATCTCTCCAGGTCTTATTTGGAGATGAAACAGAAATCAGTAGCAATAAATGTAGCAAATAAAAATCTTTCCTGCCTGAAGGCGGAACTTCAATCGTTCTCAGCACATTCTGTGAGTATGCAGCTATCCAACTCCCAGTACAATTAACTAAGTCCTTAATTCCTGTCCACTGAAGTAAACAGAGGTGAAGTCATTGATTCAGCTGGGCTCTCAGCTTGCCTCAATCCACAGACTGCAAGGATGTGACTGTAATGACTAACTGCATTGCTAATACCTGCTTCTTTCTTCTGTGAAGGAAAAGCTGCTCAGAGGCTGTTCACTGGGACAAGGGAACTGCTCCAAGTAAAGCAGAATTTTGCAATTGTTTTTACTACACAGACGAGATCTAGAAATCTGCATCCTTTTTTTAACTACACAGCACAATTAATGACAGGTTTGGGTTTTTGGAAAGGGAGTTGGAATTACTTTATGAAATGGCACAGGATCTCAACAACAGAGCAATGAGAAGTAGTCATTGCGACAAGGATTTTTAAAAACCTTCCAAAAAGGATTAAGGAACTGCAGACTATGAAATCTTACATTCATATTAGGAAAACTAGTAGAAGCCTTCATAAAATATCCAGTGATCAAACAAAAATTGATAAATATTTTATAGTAAGGAAGAATGGACAGTACTATTGCAGAAAAAAGTTCTAACTTACAAATTTATCAGCAGTTTTGAAAGGTTCTCAAGAGCAGACAGACGTGGGAAATATGGGTTATGTAGTGAGTGTACACTTAAACCTTTTTACAGCATTCATTTCCAAGAAAAAGCTGGAATATAGCATGGAAGATCCCATGAAAAATTCAGATCTGATCTGAGTGTACAAGAAAAGAGTAGGAAAAACCAACTGATTTTACAAGAAAAGAAGATGCCCAGGATCTGTACTGAGGCTTGTGTTATTCAGTATAATAATAAATTATTTAGAAAAGGAAGATAATTTTACAGTTCCTGTCAACTCAAGGTTTTAAAAATGAATATTCATAATATTTTCTGGCTGGGTCAGGAATTGTCAGGGGAAATGTAATGCTTATAAATGCAGGATCATAACCAAAACCAGTTCTAATGAGATCTATATACTAGTGGGCTGAAAACTAATTTAACTACTATAGAAAGTGATCTTGGAGTTAGTGAATAAATTTGTAGAAATCTATTCAATGCTCAGTACTGGTTACAAAGGTAAACAGTAAAAGTCTTAGAATAAAGTAAAAAAAGCAAAATTATTGTTATGTGATTATTATAAATCTGTCAGGTTGTCATTCTGATTATTATTTTCTTGTTTGTGTCAAAAGAAATAGTGGCATAAAAACAGGTTCAAAGGCAACAATTATAATCAAAAGTACTGATTTCCTTTCATGTCAGCACAGGTTGACCAGAACTTGTGTATTTGGAAGAGAGGAGACTCAATGGATTATGCTAGAAGTCACTGGTGAAAGTCGAAAGTCAGTGAAGATGAAGACAATGTAGTTATTCAGACGTTTATAGACAAAACTAAGGGGCAACAAATGAAGTTATCAAGCACTAGTGTGCAAGGAAAAAGAAAGACCTGTGCATGCAGTGTGTTTAACTACTTAAATTAGAGAATTCACTGTAAAGAGTAGTAGAGAAGCCAAAATATGAACTGGTTAAAAAGTAATATAAAAATTATATCGTAAAATAATGCATCCATGGCCCTAAATTACAAAGACAGAGCTGTGATTTCAGGAAATCTGTGGACTGCAGAAAGCTGGAAAAAACAGGCAGGTGAAGAATCAAGCACAATGCCTTTTCACAAGGCATGAACTGCTTTCCTCAGGGAGAAACAAGGTGCTTCACTCTGACCCACTATTGATTGTTTTAATACTATGTGCCTTATTAAGCTGAATATCTGAGCTTCTGTGGGAATCACATAAAAAGTTATTTGCTTCTAACAATAAAACAAAACTTTGAAATCACAAGAAATGCCTCAAGTTGGAAATTTTTTTCCCAGGACACTTTCAGATAAATTTCTTTCCATTGAAAGCAATTGGAAAATGTCCAGTGATTTCAATGCCTAATTGTCCCTTTAGCATCTTTATCACACATATGTCCACAGTATTTTAAATAATACTGAATAGAGAAGACTCTCCCTGGAGCCTTTTACAAGTCAGAGACAAAATTCTCATTGATTGCTGCAGGTTCAAACATTGTTAATTCTGCAGGTTCAAACATTGTTAATTGTAATAGGAAGGGATTGGCTTTTTGACAATTGATTTAAAGGCAGGGAACTGGAATATGCAGGTGTTTATACTTCAGTGCTAGTTCTGGGAACCTATTATCATAACATTTTACTACATTGCTTTCTTATTACTAAGTGTGGGCAGGACTACAGTGTGTCTTAAGCGGCATGACACTTTCCCACAAAAAATTAGCATCACTGTTTTTCTTATCTGGGAGCTTTGCCACTGGTTACTGAGCTGATTACTCCACTGACCACCAGAGCACACTCTGTACACTGCTCTTATTAACCAAGGAGTAACATTTAAATAGGAAGTTTACTGGAATTAGTGCTTCAGTCCTGCCAACTTTACCAAATCTGGTCCAATTTTACCAGATCTGTGAAGAGGCCACCCCATATGGATGGGTATTCTCATGAAGTCTGCATAGGTGAGGAGACCACAGAATTTCAATGTTACTTTATGCTACAAGAATCAGACTTAAGAGCTTATAACAAATAACCTCTGTTCTACTACCTACCTAGCCAAGACTGAATAACAAAGAGCAATCTTGCTAAATGAAGATTCCTTTCCTATCATTTGAGTGATAACTTCTTACTCCTTGGGGCAGGCTACTACCTTCTATGCTGACAGCTGTGGAGAAAAATCTCAACACAGCTGTGTATCCAAGCTCTTTGAGTACCCACAGTGGACTGAAACTTTTCCTAGCCCTGCATGAGACCCCTGCTGCTATGCAAAGCTTGTTTTGAACTCTGGAATCTCATGTCCCAAGGAGTAAAGCACCACACACAGCAATGTCTGAATCAGCTAAAATCAGTAAGGTTAGTTGGTGTCTCTTAACAAAGGCATTGCTGTAAGGACTTCATGAGTGATATTGAAGAAGCTGATCCTTTGAGTTCACAGAAGAATCTTTGAAAGGATTTTGGAAAACATTGTAAACTCATTCATGTCCTATAAAAAGAAAAAAGAAGGAAAGAAAAAAAAAAAAAAAAAGAGGACTGGCTGAACACAATAGTCCCTGTAACTTAATTTATATTCTCATTATAAAGATTTAATAACACTATACTATACTGATCCGTGGTTATAAATTCAATGGACTTTACTTGGGTCTTTCACATAAGAGAGAGAATTAGGCAAAGTTGTAAAAGCCATGTGAATTGGATGGCAGCAGCTTATATTACTATATAATGAATGCAGCCAGTACCTTATAACTTCACTATACCTCTCTACAGAGATAGCAATGCTTCAACTGAATGCATCAAAGGAAACAAAATACTAGGCAGGAAAATACTTTATGATCCTGGAAAAGAAACCTAATCCATCAAAAGTCCTCCTTTGTAGTATTCTATTAAACATAAAGGTGTTTACAAAGTACTTAATCATACATATTGTACAAAGGCATGGTGATTTAGAAGACACTGAGGAATTCTCAGCTAAGACAGTAACTCTCATTTGGCAAAAGAAATGGGGAATTCAAAATAAAATTTTTCAAATACCATTCCTTCAGACAGGCCACACTGTGAATTCTGTGTATTAGAAAAGCTAGCAGATACTCAAAAGCTGTATGAATTACAGAAGGGCAAACAGAAAGAGTGGACTTGTATTAGAGAGCAGATCAACAGCTTCTACCAGTTCTTACTGCAGCTGGTTAAATTGTGGCTCCTGCCAGTCCTCTCCACTCCTCTGCTGCATGATGAAATGGCTGTTCCTCTTCTGACCAGATTTTCATGGTTTGTGTTCATCATCTAGTATTTATGACCAAGTTCAGTAGAATTACTCCTGTTCTCTCCCAGAGACCTTGGCATAGTGGATTGGCCACCATACAGCTTTCATGCTGGGGAGTGTCTCGTATCTCTAATTTTTGGACAAAGAGATATTAGAAAACAAGCCATGAGAGAGCCAATTGCACAAACCTTCAGTTTACTGTGTGTCAGTAGCTGTAAACACAAATTCATTAAACTGCTCTACTCTCTTTGCCTGTCCTCTCCATTCTGCTTCAGGCTGGGGTTCTCTCTCCTACTTATCTCATTAAAAAAAATTCTGTGTTTATCTGGCTTTATGAATCAGGGCACCTTTCCCAGAGGGTGGTGTTTTCCCAGGCTTGTTTACCTGTCTGAGGAATTTGCATTATACTCTAACTCCAGTGATCTGGGAATATTATACAAAGAACAGTGTTGAAAAGAGAACTTTTTTTTCTTGGGGGGGGGTGGGAGTGTTGAATTTTGTGAGGGTTTTATTTCTTTGGGTTTGTTTTTGGTTTTGTTTGGGTTTTTTCTTGGTTTGGTTGGGTTGGGTTTTTTTGTGTGTGGTTTTTTTTTTTTTTTTGGTTTGGTTTGGTTTTGGTTTTTTTTAGGGCTTTTTTTTGGGTTTTTTTTGAAGGGGGGTTGCATTTGCATTTGTATTTGCCAATATTCTAGCATACATCTCAGTATAACAGTTTTTGAAGTTTCCAGGTTTCCAGGATCTCAATCTGAAACAAGTTATCACTAATTAATATAGATAATATAGAAACACTTAAAGGCTGAGGAGAATTACATGAGAGTTCCTGTCTCACTACCTATTACTATCTGCTCTTTTGTGAGGAAGCAAGAGATACAGCCAGTGAACTAAATCCATAGATGTACAAAGATATAAATTCTAGCAGAAGTCTGAAGCTAAAATATTAAAATATCATAATATCACAGGTAACATACATTCATAAATCTTGGAGGAAAAATATAATATTGTTAATTATTTCCTCTGATTCTCTAAGACATACTTGCTCAGAACAAGTTCCATCTAAAATGTAAAATGGATGTCTAAATTTTGCCACAGAATCAGAGAAAAGTACAGCCTGTCTTAATTTCCAGGGCTGTCCCAAGTAAACTACGTAAATTCATTAGGTGACGCCCTTTTAGCTTAAAAACTTCTGAGGTATTTACCTTTAGTCTCCCACATATACTCAGAAGTGGAAAATGGATGCTTATTTCTCCCCAAGTCCTCTCCTCTAATGGTGAGTTGGATTGGTACTTGAACTCAGTTAAAGTCCCCAGAGAAGACCCAAATGTTAACTGTGGCCAGGACTACAATTAATCACATCCCATCCTGTGGTAGCAGAGAGTGCATAATTGCTTCGTTGCTAGAATACCCACCAGGAAGTTCTCTCAGGAAGTAAGAGAACTGAAATTCATTTCTGAGTTATCCCAAGGGAGTAAATGCACATCTCCAGCACAGCAGTGGCAAGGTACCAAGCAACAGGGTAGCTTGGAGAAGATCACATCCCCTGGGATGTGCAGACAGGAGTGACAAGGCTAGAAGAGCAGATTGGAGATGTCCTTGCTGCAGCCCACGTTTGAAGCTGGACCCTTGGGTTGGAGGGGCAGGGCTGGGCTTCTATCCTTGCCACCTGTGTTCACTAGAGAGTCACAGTTTAATATAAAACATCCACACATTTCAAGATTCAGCTGCATAATATCTGTTCTGAGCTGACCACTCTTAATGCATCCAGCACAATAATTTTTCATCTCTTCTTCGTAATATAGAAACAGGACATGAAATGGATAAGTGCCTAAGGTATCTCAGTTTAATTCAGTGGCAGAGCTCAAATTTAAATGAGATCAGAAATCAAACTTAAATTATGAACTCAGATCCACAACATAAATTAATGGCAAAAGTGAGTTAGAATAGATCAACTGTTGGCAGGATTTACACACACAAACCACTCATACTTCTGAGACATAACTCTGATTATGCAAAACAATGAAAATGTCATGGAATGATTGGGATCATTATAGTAATATTTCTAAAATGTAAAAAAAAAATCTGAAATTTATAGAGGCCAAATGCTTAAAATATGGGTAGGATGCTTTGCAAAGTGACAAAGGTTTGATTAATCCTGAAACACCAATGTCATCAGAATCCTGTTTCTTTTGTTTTACCTGTCATGTCCAACTGCAGCCATATTGTGCCACTAATACAAGGTCTGATATTTGTCCACTTCAGACCACAGAGGGAGCAGCATACCTCTCATTTTTTGTACTGTGTCACAGGCATCTTCTGTGCTGTGCAAACAGCAAAAAAAAAAAAAAAAAAAAAAAAACAAAACAGACAGAATCCTCTTACCTGCTTTTATATTTTCAATTTAAAATAGATATGAAGAATCCTACACTCAATATTAGCACTGAATTTCATAGAGGCTGTTTTTCAGATCTGGATTCAAGCACATAAAATATTTGGTGACAGCATGTAAATCCAAGGCTCTGTATCCAGAACCTGCTGCAAAAGCATCCTCTGTAGAGGTCATGCGACTGAGGTACTTGAGAGAGGACTTTCATAAGATGAGCATCCTTGATCACAGGACAGAGCAAAAGTGATACTCTACAAGAAACTATTTTGCAGGTATGTCCTTGAAGGTCCAGGGAAGCGTAAGTTTAGCTGCAGCCAAGGGAAGCATAAGTTTAGGTCCTCTGTTGAAGCAGGACTTGGTGCAGCAAGCATATTCCTGCAATGAAGCTGCAGCATTGGTGCTGGAACTAAGCTGTGAACATTGCAGTTGTCAGCACTGTGGCTGCACAAATCCTCATACAGACAGTCTAAATCTTGTTATTTAGTATAAAATAGATGAGTCAAAAGCCAGGATACCTCTTTCCATATGACTGACTAACCACCAGACTCTAAAGCCAGGTTTGTATGGCTCACTGGCTTGTGAAATTGCATGCTCCAGATCCACAAGAAGGGTCTGTGAGCACTTTGTGCGTCTCGCTGCTCTGCCCTTCATCCTCTGCCAGTGTGTGGCTCGGGGGTTCACATTTCCCTGGGAGGGAGGTGGCAGATATGCATATGAATTCTTTCAGGGTGAGAAGCAAAATTAATTAAGTGCTTCCTTTACAACTGGTATAATCCCCAGGCTTTTATGTAAAAAGGTCCTTGTCCAGTCAATAACTTTCAGAAGAAAAGCTGAATCCTGCTCAATTACTTAAGGGAATGGTTTCAAGTTTCTACTACAGGGGGAAGGAGAGCAAGTGGCAGGTCTCAAACAGACAGAAGCCCTTTTGGCAGACATTCATTGAGCACCTCAGTGTATGTCAGCTTAATATATATGTCTGACTTCTTTAGTGACCCTGAGCAGGTCTCTGCACAGTATAAGGATCTGGGGTTCCATGTGAAGTATCTATTTCCCCAGGCCTGTCAAGGGAAATTAACTGAAACTTCTGGATTCATTCTGCACTTTGGATACAAACCAGTTAAGAGCTATGGTGCCCCATTTATAAATAACTGCTGACTTTCTTCAACAGAGATATTCTTTTAGAGTATATCAAGCACAGTGATATATTTGAAAATAACAAACACTGATATTTTAGAGAATTAAAATAGAGGTCAGATAATATATATTACATATATTATATATATGTAATATATTATATTGTATTATTCATGGCAATTAACATGAAGTAGTTTGCCAAATCTTCCTTTTGTGAGAGATAGGGAGAGAGAAGATTAAGCCAGATGATATGAACTGTCTGTCAGTGCCATTCTCCATGTATTGCCCACCAATGCATAGGTTAATTCAAGGAAGCAGAATATACCACAGACTGATTTGTAGGTATAAAGTCATAGTTGGGATATGTTTGTGAACAGCTTATATTAAAAGCAGGTAGCTTTAAATAACATTGAATACATAGTAATCAACTTTTTGAATCAGAAAGCCAGAATCAACAATTTTCTCCTCTTTCAGCTGACTCTTAAGAGTCATTTGTCAAAGCAGACAAATCAATAAGAGAATCATGTTTTCCAAGTGAATTTGTTCTATTCACTTGGAGTACATTTTCTCAACAACCCTTCATCCTAATTACCTCAAGGCATTGTTTGACAATACAGTAAATCCAGATTAGGGATTTTAGTACCACATTCTAAAAATATCTTGGCTACAGAATAAAAAAAGCCCTCTAACATAGCCTGAACTCAATCTACTGCAAACTTGTTAAAACCAAACCAAAGCTGGGGTTCTTGTTATGCTGTCAGGCTTTATGCAGGATCAGGTATTGTTTGTCACTCCACTCTAACTTTGTGCCAGATCAGGTAGCATTTTGCAGCAGCTGCAACTGCCAGAAAGTCTGGATAGGGGCACAGTGTCAACATACTTTGTTTGTTGTGTGCTCTGGGTAATTCAGCATATATGTGATTGTTTGCACAAAACTAATCCATATCCTATTTGTACTGCAGAGTCACCTGGTAAAGCAGATGCCCTGTAAGAGTTATCATGGAAGCAAAATATTATTTACCCACCAAGGGAATGGCAAGGAAACACAACAGTGTATAAGCAAAATAGAAATTAATTATAAAACCTACAGGAGCTAAAGGATGCCAGCAATATCTTTTATGAACATGTAAACTCAGTGAGATTGCGCTTAACATACACCTGGTGCACACACTCATAGCCACTGCCTATAGCCAGAGAAGGTCCAAGGAATTGGTCTTGCCATGCAAGGATATCATGACTGTCTGATCCAGCATGTCTGGTACTGGACAAATCACATGCTGACTCTAAGGATCTTCTCAGAATAGCAGCCCAAGCATTTGCCCACAGGAGCCATCACTTGGAGGGCATCCTGCGAAATACCTGCATGATTTGCCCTTCACATTTGTGTATACGTGTGGTGAAAAGTCCTATTTCACTAAATCTAAATTGGAAGAACAATACCCTCTTCCTCTTTTTAAAAAAGGAGTTGGATGGAAAAAATTAAAAAAAACCACAACCACCTTTTCAGAATTATACACATTTAAGTATTGACTGCACACTGGTAGAGGGAATATGTTTTTTTCCTTATTCTTTGTGGCAGTCTTATTTAAAATGCTTTGGAGTCTTGGTCCATTCGGTACGAAAATCCCTTTTATTTTCTAATGAGGCTTCCTACTGTTGTAGGACAATATCTCATTTCCCTCATCTTTTTTGTCCTCTCTCTCCCAAATACATCCTAGAACATTTCTTCTTACCAGAGAGGCCAGTGCATTACTCCAGTACTAGTTTTTAATGTGCACAGCTGGGAAAGTGCCTTAGACTGGCACACTAGTGGATCTGTTCCCTTCTAGATGAAGCAAATCAAAGTGAGACAAACTTCAGTGCCCTGCTGCTTTGGCTTCTGATCATTCTTGTATTCACAGAAAAAAGAAAAAAAAACCAACCAACCAAAACCTCTGCTAGAAGCCAGTTGAAGTAACTCACTCAAAGAAAATATAGTTTTTTCCAGTGTGCTGAATTCATTTAAAGTTAGTGGTTAAATATAAAAGATTTGTATCAGAGTTTCCACTTAATGACAGTATTTGTGTGGATGATCTCTGTTTAGTTGCTGTTAGTAGGAATTTTACAAGATGTAATTTTCAACAAAGCAACAGACTACCTTATTGAGACTATTATCAAAATTTCTTTAAATTAGGGGTGTTGACTGTAATACAACATAACTGTCATTCCTAATTTCTTATGTTTTTTTCTGTGCTGGAAGAGGAATGTCTTACTGGAGAAACTAATACATCTGATGTTCCAAGAATACAAATTGAGTCTAATACCTGAATATCCTGTACATGTACAAAATAACTAACTATATAATCCCATCTCATGGATCTCATCTCTTTCTGTACATGTAATAATGTACAGAAATAAGAAAAGGGAGAAATCTTATGGGTTTTCTGTAATACATTTATTGTGGCATCATTAGAGGAGTCCAGACTTAACACAGTAGAGAAATGAGGAATTATGTAGACATCTCTTTTATATTCACAGGAATTACTCACATATACCAGTGTCTGAGCGTGCAACCCTGACTGTCAGGTGGAGTTTCTGCCTCCACACTCCTGTCAGGACCACAGTGCTTCCTCTCCTGTGCTTCCCAGGGAGTCATGCTGTTAACTTGAGGCTCTGCTTAAGCTGGTCCTGTTTAAGCCCCTTTAAGCCTCTTTAAGCCCACCATTGCCCATACTGCCCTCAGTCAGATTCTTTTCTTTGTATCCCTCCCAGGTTCTTGCATTGTCATAGCTCCAGCCTGTCACCTCTGCTTTCCCTTCTCTCTAAAGAAAAAAAAATGCCAAGAGGCAATTTATCTACAACAGCAATGAAGTATTTAATAGCAAGTGAAATTACAGGTTTGATAAAGGTAACAATGTAAATAAATCAAATATTATTTGACAGGACACCACACAATGTTATGAACAATAAACTAGAAAGCTGTAAAGTCAATAAAGCACAGAACACAGATTAAAAATCAGCAGCTCTTGAAATGCAACTATAAACATGGAGTAATTTTTGAGTAAAGTCCTACAGGAACAATCTTTGACCCTAATTTGCATATATATTTTAACTATCTAATTAAATGAGGGTAAAAAAACCCAAGTCAGATATCACTATGGTTTGCTTTTGGCACTTTTGTGAGAGGAGTGGTGGAAAAATGCAAAAGTGCAGCTTTGCTGGCATTGTTTTACGTCATTTGCTTGGGTAACCATATGATTTTTGTTATGATCAAAAGTTAAGTCATGTACTGAATCAGAAAGACTAACCAATTGTTATCCCTAGACTGGAGAAGGGGAACCAAGAGGAGGAGACTTCGACTGGGCCTGAGCCCCTGGCAAGTAAGACTTCCCGAAGTGATGGTTGCAAAAAAAGGACAATAGAGCTCAGTGAGATATACACAGGGGGATAATGGATTGAAGTGGGAAGATTCATCTGTGGTATGCTGCAGTTGAATCAGACTTGAAGAAGTAATTAATATACAGCAAACGAGATGCCTTTGTAATGTATGAGGTCAGATGAAGAGTCCCTTCTGGTCTTAAAATATATTAATTTATGTATAGGGGAAAAAATACCCTCACAAAGCTTTATGCAACCTGACAGAATCAGTGGAGTCCACATGGAATAGTAATTAATTTTCTAGTTATTATTTTAACAAGAAAATTGCAAAGCAAATCTTAACAAATTTTTAGATAACTCAAGGGTTTCCAAACCGGAAATACCAAGACTTCAACTATCTGAAGCTTTGTATTCCTGTCTTTTCCCTTTTCCCCTCCCTTTCACCAGTGAATGAATGATTCTCAGGGATTTCACTCCATTTCTAGTTCTCTTTCTCCCAAGCCCTTCTCTCTCTATTATTCTCAGGAATTTCTCATTTTTGAAAATGTTACGGAGCAGTTCTAGTAAAACTGGAAGTCTCCAGTGTCCAGCCCCTGGCTGTTTCAGCTCACTCTGAGCAGCCCTGCCTCCCACCAGCTGCCAAAACCCACACAGGGCAGCAGCCAGACACCCACAGCCCCACCGACACCTCCTGCCTCCCCTCTGCACCCTCCCTGTGGTGGCTGGCAAGAGCTCAGCTTAGGAGCAACCCCTGCAACCCACCACCACCTGCACTCTTCCCCAAGGAAAAGGATCTGGAAGTTTTATGGAGCGATTCAAAGTGGCTACAGCAGTCAGGAAAATCTGGGCATCTGCATTTCTCTCCTTTTTCCTGTCTTCAATGAGGTGTTATACGGCAAATGCAAATTGTCTTGAAGAGAAAACACAAATGAGGAACCTTGCAAGTGTTCATAGAGTGAAATCCAGACTGCCTGACAAAAGGACCAACAATAAGTTAATGAGTGCTACAAACCAGGACTTAATCATGTACTCACAGGTCATAAAAAAAAAAAAAAAAAATCAGTGTTGTCTTCAGACAATTTGCTAATTCTCAGTGTGCAAAGTTTTCTTTAGAGTTGTCTGGCAAGCGAATGGGGGAAATGCAGACTCACCATTAGAGACATTTAGGAGTAGTTTTATCAACAGCTGGATTATGAATGTGTGAAAATGTCTCTCCTATCCTTTCAAATTGCTATTTAATTGGTATTTAATAAAAACCAAGACATTTAAAAGATGAAGAGGTATCACAGAAAGAGTTTTCTTAAACTAGCACAATCTGGCATTGAGGAATTTGGAAGGTGTTTTATGTTATGAACAAAAATTCGGTTAATATTTTTTTGGTGAGAAAAAGTTACAAAAAGGCAGCCAGATCTCTGTCCCTGCCAAGCTTCTGCGTGTTTTGTTATTGTAATCACGGGTCGTGGTAGCTTATCACCCCTTTTGTATTGGTAAAGGCCCTGGCTGGGGTGGGGTGATGGCCCTTCCCCAAGGCTGTGCTCTTTTCCCAGCATAGTGAAGACACCTGAGGGGGGGGGGGGGGTTTATGCAAAGTGACTCCAAGACCAGAATGCTTTGTGGGACCCCGACTCCAAACCCACGGAAAAAACCCCAAAAACAACGAGCCACCCAAGAATTGAGAGACTAAAATGATGTCTGGACATGAGGAGCCGATGGCTGAGCCTGCAGAGATGCGGAGCCCCTCTCGCCCTGAGCAGGGAGTGGTTCCAACGCCGGGACTAGCCACCTGGGAAGCTCACAGGATCAACATCTGACGGGGACCTCACGCCCTAAAGCTCCCACGAGGACTGGATCCCCCGGCTCTGCCCCTAGTGGACGGAGCTGCGCTTATCCTCCTCCTCTGAGTCGCCCTGGGAGACGCGACGGGGACTGCAGCCCTGCCGAGCCGCCCAATCCTGAGCTGATCACTTTTAATAAAGGCATTATAAAGGAGAAGAAGTCTCCTGGCCCTGTTTATTTCAGCTGGGGGCGCTCGTCCGGAATAGCCACGCCGCAAGAAGACTCAAGACTGGCCATCTTGGACTTCAGGACAGCTGGCTACCAGGACCAGAGGGATCAGCTCAGGAGCAGCGACGCAGAGGAGCACCGGAACACCGGATTGGTGAGAAAGCCGGTGGCGGGAGCGGGAGACGTGTGCATGTGTGTGTGAATGAGACGAAGGCCGGCAGCCGGACCTTCGAAGCGAGAGCGGACCTCTCAGTACCGCGGTTCCGGACTCCTGCGAAGGGGCCGGCCGGGAACAGGGGGCGGAGCTTGGAATTAGCGTGAGTGAGTCGTCTCCCAAGGGGGAATAAAGGGCCCCCCCCCTCCGGGCGTGCGGAGGGAATATTTGTATGAGTGGCACGCACCCAAAATAGGCCCTGACAGAGGGAAGTCAGGCAGATTTGTCAGTCCCGAGAAGGATTCGGGTAGCAGTTGTAAGTCTCGAGAAGGATTCGCGTAAGATTTTGTCAGTCCCGAGAAGGATTCGGGTAGCTCATAAGCCCTGCAGGCAAAAGTAAGTCCTGGCACAGGAACCAGGCAAAAACCCCAGCGAAGGAGGCTGTGATTTGCTTTTAAGTCCTGATACGGTGAAGCCTAAAAATTGGTGGGTTAGGCAAACTAAAAATCAGGCAGTTGTTTTTCCTGACTGAGGGAGTCAGGCACGACCCGGATTCTTAGGCCGAGGTTTCGTGTGTTCAAGTCCCGATAGATGTAAGACCTGACGTGGGGAAAGTTAGGCAATCAAGAGATTGGGCAGTTGTTTCAGTATAAAGTCCTGAGCATCAGGCAGAAATTTGAAGTTTCAGTGGAGGAGGCTGAAGCTCCTCAAAGAAGGTTCTTTTTGAAATTACCGGTCAGTAAAGGCACCTTTGGGATTTTTTTACTATTGAGACCTGTAAAATGGGAGGGTGTAATAGTAGAAAGACCGGTAAGAGACTGAGGTATATTATTTTCTCCAGAAGAGGTTCAGATGATTAGGGAGGCTAGCATAAGAATTTGGGAGAAGGATAACCGTCCAGGACCCCAGGTGCCATCAGGTGAACAGAAATTGCCACTAACGGATCCCAGCTGGAACCCTAATCAGGAGGAGGGGAGGAAGGCCATGATGGAATATAGGTCTTTGATAATACGGGGGATCAAAGAGTCAGTTCCCAAAGGAACTAACACCCAATTGGCATTTGAGGGTACACAGGAGAAAGATGAAGCTCCTGCTGCCTGGCTTAATCGCCTAAGGCGGAACTTCCAGTTGTACTCTAGAATAGACCCAGACACCCCAGAAGGTCAAATGCTACTAAAAGTCCAATTTGTTACCAAATCTTGGCCTGATATAAGGAGGAAACTGGAAAAGATGGAAGAGTGGCAAGCGAAAGACATAAATGAGTTATTAAGAGAGGCATTGAAGGTGTATTTAAGGAGGGAGGAAGAAAAAGCAAAGGCCAAGGCTAAGATCATGGTTGCTGTAGCCAGAGAAAGTGCAGGGTGGGCAGGACCACCACCGGGAGGAGGCAAGGATAGGCCTCTTGTACTGTCAGATGCAAAAGGGATAGAGACACCTCAAGTCCCTTTGAGAGGACGGCAGTGTTATTACTGTGGAGAGCCAGGACACACCAGGAAGTTTTGTAGAAAGCTCAGTCTCGATGTGGCAATAGCCAGGGAACAAGATAATTTAGGAAGGATCCTTAGAGGTGATGAGTAGAGGGTCAGGGGCTTTATACTTTAGGGGACCCAATGCAACATCTAGAAGAGCCCTTGGTAAACTTTGAAGTGGGACCTTTAAATGAGGAATTTGAATTTTTGGTTGATACAGGAGCAGATAAGTCCTGTCTCAACAAAGTAACATCTGAAGTTAGAAAAAACAGCTAGGTAGAAAGGATATCCAATAGCACCAAAACTGGCCAGTAAAACTAAACTTGTAATAAGTGGTGTGAAAGTAAAAGGTACCTTATTGTTGTCTTGTTGTGTGTGTGAGAGTGAGTTACAAGCAAAGTCAGCCTCAACTTCCCGGGCAGGTGGGAAGGGGGCTGTGACCAAAGTGTGTGTGTGTGTGTGTGACCTGCAAACCAGGCTTGTGTCCCCCGGGTGGGTGGGGGCTGTGACCAAAGTGTGTGTGTGTGTGACCTGCAAGCCAGACTAGTGCTCCCCAGATGTGTGAGGGAGCCGTAGCTGTAAGAGCGTGAGTGACACGCAGGCAGCCTCACAGGTGAATGTGCACCAGAGGCAACCAGAGTCTGGGCCCTTCCAAGAGGCCCAGAGATACTGAGACCTGTGGGCCAACCCCAAGGTGGCGGGGGGGCTATAGGGACCTGTGATTTTCTAGCAATAAGTTTGTGTCTTAAAGGTGTGGAGTAGTGTGTGAGAGTGAATGAGAAATGAAAAAGTGAATATAGATGAGTTAGAATAGAGGTAATGTAGATTGTGCATTACAAGTTTTACCACATCTCCTTAGAAAGAAGTGTATTGTGCAAAAGAATGGTGTAAGGAAAAATTTAAGTGTAAGGGGGTTGAAAGAAATATTTAAGCTGTAAGTGAAAGTATGAAACAGAAGCAAGAGATAGATAAATAAGATCTTGAAAATAGAACAGAAAACCAGTGAATTAAATACACAGATATATAGGAGAATAAAAGTACTTTGAGAGTTAAGCTAGCTGAGAAATACAACTCCTTGCAAAATACAGAGTATGTAGAAGTTGATGAGAGAAACATACAAGCTATGGAAAAAGAGAAATTACTGATAACATTAAACAGAGAAGCTGAGTTTTGATAAAATCATTAACAGTAGACCATTAATGCCTGTGTTTGAAAGCCCGTTTCAGGTATTCTTCATTACTGAGACGGTTGGACTCACATCACTCTCACCCCTGGTATTGGACCAGGATTCAACACCAAGTTTTTCCCTCTGGCATTCTGGTATTGGACCAGACTCCACCCCTGTCTCCTGCTGGCATTGGGCCAGACTCCCAGTTTTTACGTCTGGCATTGGGCCAGACTCCCAGTTTCTCCTTGTGGCATTGGACTGGATTACACCCCTGTCTACTTCTGGCACTGGGCCAGACTCCCAGTTTTCCCCTCTGGCATTGAGCCAGAGTCCACGCCACTCACCTCTGGGCACTGGATAAGGATTCATCCACATCACAAGTTAATTCACCTGGGTATACTGTGATTTAAAGTTGACTCTCAGGAGGAAGAGTCAAAAAGACTGAACTGTATGGGAAAAATTAGTATCAGAGTTCTAATATTGCTTAAAATGTTTCAAAAATTGTTTTGTGTAAATTATGTTGGTAAAAAGTTTAAGGCTGTAAATAAGTAATTCTAGTTTAAGTTCCCCAATATACTTCTAAAGACTCCAGGTTAACCCTCTACAGAACACTCCCCTGGGGGGAAACTAAAATTTGTAGGGAACAGACCAAGAGAGGCTTAACCAGAGAAGCGGGTAGAAGGGACTCTAAAGAGCTTGGAAGCTTCTCCTCAGAAAAAATTCCCCAAGAGGCAAGGCCGGGTGGGCAGGCTGTGCAAGATGACCCATACCGGACTCTTGGGAAGGGTGGTACTGATGGCTCTGATTGCTGGTGGTGCTCAGGGAAGCCCAGCTGAGCCGTGCAGAGAGTGCTACCAACCCCTCTATGAGGAGGAAGTGAGCTCCTTGTCGAGAGTCCACATCAGTTCTAACCCTGATTGTGTTAACCTCTCCCAATTGGTCCTTTATCAGAAAAATAAGAGAGTGTATTGGATAGCCCAGAATACTGCCACTTTTAGGCAGCCACTCCTAGGAGAGTGCCCTATAGAGGAAGCCTGGCTGTGCTTTGAATGTGATGCTGCTGGAACAAGCTCAGCAGATCGAGTAAAAAGCAAAGAAATGGTGAAAATGGTAAGAAAAAAATTGTTTGTTACAAGTATTTATATGAGTGTACTGGAAAAGAGATAAACCCCTTTTGGAACACGTTTCAGGGGAGCTCTAAACCCCTAAGTTTGATCTCATCTGGCAACTGCATTGCTAGAGTGATAAAACCAATTTTCTTATTACCCAAAGAAACTGGATCAAGTTTGGGAGTTCCTATATATAATGATTTGGGAGAAATTAAACAAAACCGGGAAAGTGAAATAGAAATTGGGAAAATCCAAAATTGTAAAAGCCAAGTTCGGATCCCAAAATCTGTGTTGAACAAAGTCATCCGGCTCCAGGCTGTGTTAAAAATAAAGAATTCAATTATTAGGGACATTTCAAATGAAATAAAAAGATTGGCATGTGTAAATAATCAAGATCAAACTCCTACACTTGATCCCAGTGGGTGGGAGAATTTAGAGATTTTCAGAAAATATGTATGGGAAAAAGTGGTTTTTCTCGCTGTGTGTGTACTTGGAGGATTGCTCTTTTTACTATGCTTATTTGTCTGTTTTAGTAAAACAGTATTGGCTGTACAAACCAATCTGGAAAAACCAAGCAAAGTAACAAGGTTAAGTAAGCATGATTACCAAAGTGCACAAGAGATTTATAGTAGATTCAAAACAAAAAATTGTGAGTTGATGCGAGCTTAAGAATTTAAGCTCGATCAAAGAAAAAGAGGGGGGACTGTTATGAACAAAAATTCGGTTAATATTTTTTTGGTGAGAAAAAGTTACAAAAAGGCAGCCAGATCTCTGTCCCTGCCAAGCTTCTGCGTGTTTTGTTATTGTAATCACGGGTCGTGGTAGCTTATCACCCCTTTTGTATTGGTAAAGGCCCTGGCTGGGGTGGGGTGATGGCCCTTCCCCAAGGCTGTGCTCTTTTCCCAGCATAGTGAAGACACCTGAGAGGGGGGGGGGGTTTATGCAAAGTGACTCCAAGACCAGAATGCTTTGTGGGACCCCGACTCCAAACCCACGGAAAAAACCCCAAAAACAACGAGCCACCCAAGAATTGAGAGACTAAAATGATGTCTGGACATGAGGAGCCGATGGCTGAGCCTGCAGAGATGCGGAGCCCCTCTCGCCCTGAGCAGGGAGTGGTTCCAACGCCGGGACTAGCCACCTGGGAAGCTCACAGGATCAACATCTGACGGGGACCTCACGCCCTAAAGCTCCCACGAGGACTGGATCCCCCGGCTCTGCCCCTAGTGGACGGAGCTGCGCTTATCCTCCTCCTCTGAGTCGCCCTGGGAGACGCGACGGGGACTGCAGCCCTGCCGAGCCGCCCAATCCTGAGCTGATCACTTTTAATAAAGGCATTATAAAGGAGAAGAAGTCTCCTGGCCCTGTTTATTTCATTTTATATGGATTTTTGTGGGTTTTTAGCTGGGTGGCTAAAGTATACTACATTAATTTTCAGTCTGCACTTACAGACTGCAGCAGAGTGAAGACAAAACAATTAAGTTTGTTTGCTCTCTGAATTGTGATACTCTTGGCCTTTCATTGATTTAAAGGTATGTTGATCATATTTTATGCTTTGATAGCACCTGCCAATCCAAGATCTCAAATGCTTTATAGTAGTTAATTAGCAAAACCTACAGAATATTTCTGCCTCTTTAAGGCAGATACTGTAATGCTGAAAATGCAAATCCTTTAAATGCACTAATGAAAAAGAAAATGCATGATAGTGAAAAAAATCTTTTGCTGTGGCAGGTGTTAGGAATCCTATTTTGTTTACAGAGGGGAAAAAAAACAGTAGAAAAGTTGATAGTCACAGTCAGTTAACAAGAATGCAAACATGTGAAAACTGCAACCACTCTAGCAGTAACCACGGCTGGAATATGGATTTTGAGAGGTGCTCAGTACCCAGTAATTCCTGTGCTCCTTCAAGTAAATGCCCAAATAAAAACAACCAGAGCTGTAGCTCATATACATAGCCATCTGCTAGTTCCCTTCTTTACCTTCTAAGCAAGTTTCCTCCTAGTCAGAGATTACAAGATGTGAAAGGCTTGTTTCTGCTGTGATGGTAATGGGAAAAAGTGGTAAGGAGAGGCCAAGAGAGAGCATGTGCTGCTCCAGGCAATGCTAATGAGGGGGCCATTCATTAGCACAGTAGCCTCCCCTGACATAAATCTGCCCTGATCTGTTAACATTTGCTAATATGTAGTTTACTGTAATAAATTAGAATAAATTGTACCAGCTAAATTGCCTGTGAAGTTGCAGTTTCTCTTTGCAATACCTGAGCTGCCTGTTCGCTTCACTGGTGTGTTCATTTCTCTGCTCTGGGTGGCTCCCTGCACCACCAGCCTCAGCTCCCCCCTACAGATCCACATGCACCCAGGAGCTCTAAGTAAAACAGAATCCCAGCCCTTGAGTTTCACTTGGTTTCATTCTGAAATCATGCAAAACCAGGCATCTAATTTTTAGAGAAGGTATTGAATGAAGTTCACAAATGAGTTTTCCAAAAAGCTTCCAGACAACCTGGGCTGAGATTTGGAGCAGGTAGGTCCAGACTGAGATGTTAAGCCAAGACAGCACTGATCAGAAGACCAAACTCTTGTGCAAGTGGGTACAGTAAATTGTTGACTCATATGCTGCTATCAGCACTGTTGACCACAGAATCTAGTTGAATAAGTAGAAAAATTAAACAGTTGCTCGTTAACTTGTTCCTTTTTTTAGGATGAAGTCTGACATGGGAGACAACAAAAGGAAGGGGAAATTACTTTTTGCCATTGGCTGTGAATTTCCTTATACCACTGATGCACGTGATGCATGTGAGCAGATTTAAGAAGCTAAACAAAAAGAAAAATATAATTTTTTCCTTCCATGAGTTTAGTATGCTGATGATCCAGAAAGCTGAACCCAGTTCATGTAAGAGTAAGATAAGTCACTCAAGTGAACAAAACCATCAGTGATTGTGAAAGAGGAAGTGTGCTGCTCCCCTTTCATAGGAGCAGAAGGAACATAAGTTTAGAGGTCTTTCTGTAAAGCAAAACTCCACCCTCAAAGATCCTGCATATTATTTAAACCACTAACATCCTTACATAAAAATCATTAATAGAATCTAGATATAGTACCACAGAATGGCTGAGGTTGAAAGTCACTTGGTCACTTGGTCCAACCCTTCTGCTCAAGCAGGGATGCCTAGCGTTGGTTGTACACAACTTTCCTGAGGAAACTTCTGTCAGTGCTCTATCACCCTCACAGTAAAAAGTGCTGAAGTTCAGAGGGATCCTTCTGAGTTTCAGTTTGTGTCCATTGCCTCTGGTCCTGTCACTCAGCACTGCTGAAAAGGGACAGACTCCTTTTTCTTTGTACCTTTCCTTCAGATATTTTTACACATTAATGAGACCCCCCCCCCCCACCACCAGGATGAACAGTCCCAGCTGTCTTGGCCTTTACCCACATGAGAGATTGCTTACCAAATTCTTTGAGGAAAATTGTTTATATTCCTTCTCCTGTGAGGTCAGGTGATAGAAGACAGGATACAATGTGCATTGGAATCTATTTGATTATGTTGAACTGTCTCTCTTCATAATAACTTGAAATCTTGTGTGTGATCAACAGAATCTAAAGAGTGATTCATCCCATCTTAAAGTAACTGTCTAAAACAGGTGAGATGAACTATGCTCTAAAATTCCCTACTTCAGTAAAGAAGGCATAGTGCAATTATTCACAGTGAAGGAGAATGAGGTTAGACA
Organism: Zonotrichia leucophrys gambelii; assembly: GCF_028769735.1. Lineage (NCBI taxonomy): Eukaryota > Metazoa > Chordata > Aves > Passeriformes > Passerellidae > Zonotrichia > Zonotrichia leucophrys. The sequence continues at coordinate 19,983,514 of NC_088170.1, read as the reverse complement.
AAATTGTCTCTTGTAAGTTACAGAGACCTCTAAAAAAGAATTTGCTGCAACATAAACTAAAAATACAACTGATGTGTTTATTCTGCACAGAAGATATGCAGGAGGTATTCTAATGTGCTAAATTAATACTATGGTCCCTAAAAATGACATTCAAATTAGTTTTAAAAAATCTGTTCTCAACAGCAGAAATCTTATGTCATTGACATAACAAGATACAGAATTTTCAATCTTTAGAAACAGTCCCTGGCAAACAAATCTACTACAAATATGCTATTATGTGGTTCATAGGGAAATATTACACAAGCTGGCCTAGACCACAAAGGTTTTTTTATCAGCTGCTGTTTCTGGGGCAATTTATAAAGCAGGATAGGACATGGGATAATTGCCATTGTAAGGAGGTATTTAATGTATTGGATATTGATCACATAGCAATTTGCTGTAAAAATTCAATTTCAGTACACTACTGTATTCTTTTTGTTTAATCAATAGCCTCAGGCTGGTCTGAAGCCTTTTGCATATGAAAGTATGTACAGTGGGAGAAAGGAGAAATTATGGATGAGCTTCAGAGGAGCTTTGATAGGATACAGATTCAGCTTCCTTTTAATCATCTGGATATCATCTGGACAGTCATCTGCTTCTTCACAAAAGAAAACAAACACCAGAGATTTTTGGCATGAGATTTAAGTTGGCTGGTATTAAACAGCAGCTGTAGATCACATTGCTCCATAATAAACCCTCCACCCCTCCCTCAAAAGTGATACTAATTTTAAATATTTAGGTTTCCATGTAGATGAGATTATGTACTTCTGGAGACATACTCATGCATTTGCTTATAGAAAAGGGGTTGAGATGAAATTAGGTGTGTTTTATTATTTGAAGACTTGTTATACTGTGCCTGTCAGGAGAGGTTTAGCACTGTAATTAATGTTTCCATGAATTAAACACAGAAGTCTGGTACATACAGTGACAGTATTTAAGTAAAATATATGGTTAGTCTATCATCTGTTTAACAGACTTTGTCAGTTCATAATTCATGTTTATTTTGAATATCAGTCAATCTCTGATTGTTCTTCCTCTAAAATACCATTGCTGCATTACATAGGAAGAAGCATAAATCTATAGTACTACAAAGAACAAGACAGTCTCTTCAATATTCTCCTGGTACTCAGAATATTGAGTTTAGGTACTGATATATATCTGGGGCAGCACCTCTGTATATGCCTTATTGGTCCTGAAAATATTTCCAAACACTGAGAACACTGAAAGTTGAAACAATACTTTATACATCCTATTTCACTTCAAAATGCTGCAAATAATATTTTAAATATTTTTGCCAGCTTACAAGAATATAAACTAATAAGCAAGTAGATAAACATGTTTTACTGGAATATCTGAATTCAGATTTTCAAAAACTTAAGGGTCTGAAAGGAAAAGAAGTTATCAAGATAGTTCAGATACCCACTTTCATTATTGTCAGTAAGGTCTTTGACAGGTGGGAAAATTTTAAAAGTCCCAGTACTTCAGTACCTATGGTAATGAGAACTGCTAGATGGATGTTTAGAAAATCCATTTGATAAAGTGAATGATCCCTCAGTCCAGCTGACAGTCAGTGCACACTGATCAGAAGGATAATTCCAGTTTGGCTTACTCTCACTTCTTCCATTATCCATCTGCAAATTGGGTATTGAAGAATTTGTGACTTCAATGTTTCTCTGACATTGGATCTGGAATAACTAAGAAACTTCATGAACTAAAATCTTTCACCCAAGTGAAGGGGACTGCAATCAGACATTATCTTTCAATATTCTGAAAGAAAACTCTGCAGCAGCTGAAAGCAAAAGGAATGCAGAGGAGCCCACAAGCATCACCCAGAAGGGAATGCATACAGAAGATGTCTTAAGAGGTCCTACCATTCAGAAGCTAACCACAATGTTATTTTCTTGATAGCAGATAAGTAAGAAGCATAGTAATGACATGCAGGAAGACAGGGTCATGAAGACATCAGGAGATGGATTTTGGGAAAGACAAATGCAGGAGAAATATGGTAGATTACAGACTAGCAATTAAGATAGAAAACCACTATAGAATATAAGGAGAGATTTCCTTATTTTACCATTTCAACATTTTTTAATGGTTCAAGTCCTTTACTCTGGTTCACAATGCAGGGTCCAGATAGTTTAAATGAGAGAGCTGAGTGTATCTCATCACAACTGCACTGCTCCTAAGATGAAGAATACAGGACTAGCTCCACAGACCATTCCTTAGGGTTATATCAAATAAAGGATGTTCAGAGATAAAGAATAAACCTATTTTATTCAGGGAGATGGAACTACTGTGCTTTGGAGTTTTTTAAGATTTTCATTTTCAGAGAAAATTATGTGACATGATACACTTAATATTTCTAAAGCTGCTTTCCAAAAGTTTACATGAACTCACACAAACCAGTTTTGCTACTTACATTTAGGTTTTTTTTTTTACGATTGAAGCTTTTAACTAACTAAACCCACATTAAATTAAGAAGCTGTAAAAAGATTTACACATCATTTATTTTGAAACACAAACTTAATTGGACATATGTTTTTACCTAGAGAGGAGCCTATTTGTTTACCTGTAAACACACAATGTGGTGAGATTGCCACATAAATGGAGCAAGTGAGTGATGAATTTGGTCTCCAATATTTCTGACTTCTCATTATATCAGTGAGGAAAATATAGAGATCAAAAGATAAATATATATACAGTATCAAGAGATATACAGTCAAGTGAACTTATTCCAGACAAAAACAAGTAATGAAAACTGGAATAAAACAGAGAAATAGGTGAAGATTTCAGAAGAGAGAATAAAAATAATTTCTTTACATCATTTATTCCTTACATTGGTTATGACTTTTTATACTAATTACTTTTCAAGGCCAATGTTTAACTCTCCCCATTTTAATCAGGAGAAATGTAAAAATCCCATGATTAAATAAATCAATCAGGTACCTTTTTAACTCTTTTTCTACCAGATCTACCACTGAACCTTCTACATGACAATAACGGGTCCCTTGAATTGCTGACCAGTTTTTTCTTAAATAGCCCATGGGGCAGTTTAGTATGTGCAGAATATTATTCACGCTGCATATGACTTAATCTTTCTAGCAACAGACTTTTCTGAACAATATTTTATAAACACAAGCCATTCTGTTATTACTCCAGAGGCAAAGAACCAGATATAGCTCTAGAATGTACAGGCAACTCTTCTCTTCTTTTGAAATGTGCAGAATCAACAAAAACTTGCACCCAAAAACCTGGAAATAGGGTTTTTCCCACTGTACAGTGTTATTGCATGGCTATGATCACACATGCTGAAGTTAGCACATTGTTATGCCCCATTCTGCCCAGTGAGTTTGGGGAAGGAATGTTTGGCTCACTCTGGGTGGTGTGCAGGAGAAACAAAATTCTTAGGAGGTTCAAAACCAAACTTTTATGTGCAAACTTTAGAACAGTAAGGCAGAATAAAGAACTAGACAAATTTAAAAATTTTCTTTGGTTAGAAGTGCAAAAATACAAAACCATAAAGATAACACTTCAGAAAATGTTTAAGGGTAAAGGAGGAAAGAGAAAGAAAGGTAAATAATCACCAGCCATGGGTCCTGCAGCAAGAGTTGGTTGTTGCAATTCCAATGTCTGCTGGTCGAAGTGATTGATGCAGTCTTGGTCTTTCGGGGGTGGAGGAAACACAAAGTCCAATGGGTAAATATATTTTCAAGTATAGGTGTGAACACCCAGGTACCTCTCCTGGGGTGGGGAATTTTGTACTGTATGGATATGTTCCCTGTATGGGAATAGAGGCTAATTTAAGTGATTTGAATAACTTTTTGAAGATATTGTATTAACTGTAACAAAGTTAGTCTTCTACTTTCAGTGCGTAGGTTTGAATCACACCCAAACTAGATACTTCAAATAGCCAAAGCTCTGCTCCAAAACACTCTGGGATCTCTTTTGGATGAAAAAAATTACAAATCTCGGACTTTTTATGCTGAAAAAGTCTCTTCCACAACATACCTGAAGACTGTTGACATTAGAATAATTCAGATTTATTCCATTATGGTAGCAATAATAGAATACTTATAATAAATGGACCTGAAATTTATTACCATAAAAATAATTTTAAAAATAAACTTGTTAAAATATTTTTAATTGGACTACATTAACATACCCTGTGTTTCTAGAGCAACTGCAGTGGAGGGATCAAAAAGGGGAAAATATCCAAATATTGAGAGTTTAACTACAACTGATTTGCCAGATGGTAGGTAGAATGAACACAGCAGAACCCTATTAAAAATTGCTTATAAACTGACTTGATTTAGCCACAAAGTGAGCCCCAAAAGGATATTTTACAATCATTTATTAAAGAAAAACCAGTGGTTTGCATTCACACTACATGAGCAATTGTTGTGGATGTGTAGAAGAAAACTGATGCTGTACATATTTCAGAGATTCATATTGGACTACCTCTGCTCTGATTCTATGGGCTGAATACCTATGTCTTTGTTAAAACTGATAGTAGGTCCAAAATGATAGGAGGTGATCATAGAGTGTCTGACTTGGAAGTTACCCAAAAGATCATTGAGTGAAACTCCTGGCCCCGCACAGGACAACCCTAATCCTTGATGACCTGACAGACAAAAATATGGAATGAATGCTCAGTCCTCTAAACTTCATTATCTTAGAAAAATGTAGAATAAAGTACCCAAAACATTACCAAAATCACTGCAGAAGTCTCAAAAAAGTATCTACTTAAAGTAAGAAATACACATTCTTTATATGCTTTGCAATCAAACCTCAGGCTGCCTCACCCAGCGTGTGAGCGCAATGGGACACTGCAGATGTTTTAGCTGGAGCCACTAGCTGTTAAGCAAATATCTTTCTTTCAAACTATTCACTTCCCTTTTGGTTTTAAGTTACAAGGGCAAACAGAGCTAAAAGAACGAGTTGAAGAAGAGAGGCACTGAAATTCTGCAAAGGAACCAATCAGAAAAAGGCATTACTTCATTTTCTCATATTCGCAGAAATGGAAATCTGAAAAGTGACATGCTAATGGTACTTTCAAAGTGTTGAGTATCTTGGGCAATTTAAATCCTTACTGCAGAGAGAAAGGCATTTCCACAGAGTTATTCTCTGCCAATATCAGAAATTCCCCTTTATTAAACAAGTTCAAGTAATAGCTCAGTGTTTCCAAACTTAAAGAAAATGTGAGCTGTTATGTTTTCCACAGAGCAAAAGAGACATATTTTCTTCTCTGGAATAAGTAATTTTACATTAAGTGAAACAACACAACCAGAAAAATATATTAAAAATAATAATAATAATAGTAATTAAAAAAAAGTTCCATGTGGAAACCACAGCTAACACCAGAAAGAGTAAAACCCTGGAAGCATATCCCACATGGAAAATGGAATTTTTACTGCTGTATGTGACAGTTTCATGTACCTCTGTAATGGCACTTCTGTTGCGTTCCTCTGGAACTAGAAAATATTTTACTCCATGATTCAAAAGTTTGATTGTATTTGGTATTCCTGACTTTTTATCAGAAACAGTTCCTATTCTAGAAGATAACAAAATATTTGTTATAAACACATCATTTATGTAAGAATATAGTATGGACCCATCTAGAAATGATGACATTAACAAATATGACTGGTTTGAAACAAGATAATTTCTTAATCTATCTAAGAAAATAACAGATTTTTTTAAATTAAGGGGCCAACTTTTTTACCTCAAATTCCAATTTGAAGTTATTCCTAGAGAACAAGCAAGGATAAAGAAATTCAAGAGAGAGACTGACTGCAAATGTCTTGGCTAGGATGGTATGATTCCATACTGTGGAACACAAACCAAAGATGGGAAAAAATTACCTATATTAAAAGTATGAAAATCAGAACTTCATTATATCTTAATATCATATTAAGAACTTAGAAAGCAGCAATGCATTCAGTGATGAGTTCACTGATAGACCTGATCCATGATTTTTTTAAATCTTTAGGATTTTTAGATGATTTTCAGAAAATATTATATAATTTCAGATCTTTGATGAGAGATAAAATGTTCCAAATGTACAGGGCAGCTAGAATTGCACTTTCTGGTGCAGTAGTACACTCCATGACAACCCAAGTTCATGTTCCCTGGAGAGGGATAAGTTACTTGGACGCATGGTCTCATCATCATTAACCATCACAAGGAAACCACCACATGCTACAATTCACTTTACTGAGATGCTACTGCCAGGATAAGGAACAATTCTCTAGCAGCATTACTAATGTCAGAGATAAACATCAAAGCATTTTTTCTGGAGACAAGCATCCTTACAGCTCTATAAAGCAGAAAATATCTGCAAAATAAAGTACTTTGTTTGTCTGTTAAGAGTGCTGAGAATGGATGAGTTTTCATACTCCAGAGGTAGCAATATCTCAGGAGAACGCCTCAGGAAGTTAGTCCCTATCATGGATAAGCCATAAGATGGAGTTTTGTTTAAAAAGGCAGGATAAAGCAGCAGCTCTAGAGGATTTGGAAGTTGGCACAAAAGCTTGCATCACATGTTTGAAATAAGCTGAGGCCCATCACCAGAAGAAATGCTAAATCAGTAGCATACACAGATTTATGAAAAATTGTTCATAGTCAAGAAATCAGCAGAACAAGGAGATCTGTGATGTATCTTTTATTTATTAAAAGTTACAGAAATTACAAGATAGCAGCAGATTAATACTCCATTTTCTATGAAGTGTACTGAATGGAGGGCAAAACTAAGGTCATAGGCAAAGATGTTTGTATTGCTTATAAAGCCTATCAGCTGGTTGCTCTGGTTGTGTTGTGACCTAACACCACTCTGACCAGGAGTTTCTTATTTCTTTCTTATTTCTTCTTTGCACTGCCCTATCATCATTTCTATTTGTGTGCACTGATTCTGGCTTACAAATTCAGGCAGAGACTCCTTTGATCTTTGAAAGATGTGTAACAAACCTGACTTGCTGAGACAACAGACCTCCATGCCCCACGGTAGAACACAAATCAGTCAGTGTCAATAGGGAACTTAAGCACAAATTATCATCTAATAGGTGCTTTGTGAGCAAATGAAGACAGACTTGCAGGACATTCTAGATTGTCACAGCGGTTACCAGGCATACAGTTAAAGACCTCAGAAAAGAAGGCATCAAATAACAATGTTTTTGTTTCACACTAGCAGGAGAATGAGCGACAGAACAAAAAAAGCAGTAAAATACAGGGATGATAATAATCCAAGGCCCATGTACTCAGGTTATCACATCTGAGAACAGTCCTCAAGAAGTACTTTTAAGTACTTTCAATTAAGAATGCAAAACCTAAACTGCATTGGAACAAACTGTATGGGTGACACGCAGTAGGCAAGGCAAGTAAGGAAGAGTTATCGTATGCAAGTTTGTTATCATAGCTGCAAGTTGTCATATGCAGCTATGTCATGTATATGCCAGGACCTGAACTTAACAGGACTATCATTGGTCATTGACACCCAGTGCTTCTGATTTTTCCACAAGATTTGCAAACAACATCAGCAGGAATTCAGAGATTACAATTAATAGAACTCAAACAATCACATAGAGAAGTTTAGTACAACCATAATGATGTGAAGTGACAGGATAGATTCCTGGAACATCTGTGCACTGTAAAGTCTGGCTCCAGAAGGCTTTCACAGAGAACACCAAGTAGTTACTAAAGGAACTTGTGCATACAGCTCAGATCAAGGGATATGGCCTGGAACTGTTCCTTAGTTACTTCCTAAGATGTGAACAGATGTTCCCTTATAACAAAGCTACTCATGAAGTACATGCTCACCTCATACTGTCTCAGTGGAGAGAAGTCATGAGCAATATGCAATGAAGACTTTATATTTTCTGAAAAAAGTATTAAGTTGTGCATTCTCCAAAACCATCATCTTGGAAACACCTCCAAACCAGACTTGGTGCTCTCTGTTAGTGCTAAGAGAGGATTTTCCCTGGGTCAGTCAATAATCCACCAGACTGCTCTGATGGTCATGTTGGAGGCAGCTAATACTTTTCCTTCATCACTTTTCATTCTTCATCCAAGGTGAAAACAAGTAGTATGAAAGCATCCCTTATTAAGACAGAGTAAGTTATTATATGTGTATTACAGTTTATGTTACATTGAATCAGATATATAGCAACCAAATTTGACTGATAAAACTGATAAAATCAGTGGACAGATACAGGGAGATGGCTAAGAAAGTCACTGCAAGTTTCTCAAATGTTGGCTGCAGATGTTTGTCTACAAGTAACTGTAGTCCTTAAGAATCTCTTAATCCTCACTTGGTGAATTAACTGCTTGCCAAAGAAGGAACTATTCTCTGCATGTTGCTCCAGGCAATGTGAAATGTGCACTAGGGAACCCCTGCAACCAAAACCCAGGCAGGATTTTGATAACAGTAGTCTCGGGATTAGGAACAATTTAAGGTACCTGACTGCTGCTATGGGCCCAAATCACTTACTCTACAGTATTTGAAGACAGTGGAAACTGAGTTTTCACTTATATGCTAGAATTTTCTGCTCAAGCTATCCTTCTGTGGCTGAATGGAAACTGAATTTACCAGGTTAATAATCTAGAAAATATATGTGGAACATTACCCTTGACCAACTTAACACAGAAATAAACTCTCTTTGTCTTTTTTTCTGAGAGTGATTTCATTCTATACATCACCTTTAAGTATGTGCTTTTTAATTGTTTTTCTTTTTCTTTTTCTTTTTCTTTTTCTTTTTCTTTTTCTTTTTTTTTCTTTTTCTTTTTCTTTTTCTTTTTCTTTTTCTTTTTCTTTTTCTTTTTCTTTCTTTTTTATTTTCTTTTTTCTTTTTCTTTTTTTTCTTTTTTCCTTTTTCTTTCCTTTTCAGCATTTTGGGAGAGAGAGGAAGGGAAGGAAGAGGAGGACACCAGTAGTTCCCTTTCCAAGTCATTTTCCAAATACAGATTTTATTTTTTTGTACATAAAATTTTGATCAACTTGTAGCATCCATTTTGCCTGATGCTGATAGTCCTTTCTGCTTATATAAGGGAGAAAACTGAGAATTATGGGATTTGTCTAGAGACAACTATAGTCCTTCTGTGACCTTATGTCTTTTCACTCTGCAGAAGCTCCTGGCTTTGGACAACACAATGTTTTGGAGCAGGAAAGCATAAGGAGATGGAGTCCATCTGCTAGTAACAACAGCTTCCTCTGACAAGCTCTAATATTTGCAATTGGAAATCCAAAGAAGAGTTAATGCCTGTCTCAAAGCCTGAGGCACAGATAACTTCACTTTCACTCTACCTGGCCACAAACCAGAGCTGCTGGCCTTCTCATTATGTGGCAGCCAGTCAGAATTGAGTCTAAAGTGGACCCTAGCTTTCCTCAATCCTGTGAAAGAAAGAATCACAAAATACTTACCTATGTCTACACACAAACAAAGCTTCTATTCTTATTGACATTTGACAACATTATTCCAAAAAAGAGCTCACATGTCCACAGGCAGTGTGATTCTCAGAGAGCTCCAATATCACTGCACTGAGAGACCTAATTTACTATATATAGTTATAAGGCAATTAATATGTATTTATTACTTATTATTTTATTATGTGTTTATTTTGGAAAGGCAATAAACTATCTGCAAGGCTCTTTTTAAAGATGTTTTATATCTTTGACTTGTCTTGGTTTGAAAATTACCAAATTACCAATTTTGCAGGCAAGGAGAGTGGGTCTTGTTTGGTTTGAAAAAAATAGTTCTCTTGTCTCAGGTACCAAATTCCAACTCAGGAACAGCAAAGGAAGTTACTTTTCCTACTTAGTTCATTAAGAAAGCAAAAGATATGTTTTGTCCAGCTTTGACAAGTTCCTATGAAATCAGACTATAAAGCTGTAGTCCTTCCATGAATTCCATTATGTAGTCACAAAACGTGCATGGAGTAAACGGGCATCTGCCTAGTCACAGTTCATAGCCCAAGCACAGGGGTTGGTTTATGATCTGCTTTCCATTTGTTTCACAGGCATTTCCCACTGCCTAATGGATAGGATATTGGGTCAAAAATCAAGGAAATAAACTAGTTAGAACTGAAGCACTGCAAGTTCCTGACTGGTACGCATTGTTGCATTTGCATTGAGGGTTTTGGTTTTTTGGTTGGTTGGTTGGTTGGAGTGGGGTGGGGTTTTTTGCTTTACTTAATTTTTGGGGTGGTTGTGAGTTTGTTTATTGGATTTTTTTTTGTATAAGCAATTCTGTTAACAAAAGTTTGGGCACTCTTTTTATTCATTGCTTAAATGCAAAGCCTTGTTCCCCTGAATAAAGTCCTTTCCATTTGAAGGTAGAGTGGTAAAAATTGAAACACTTGATTAATATATTCCTTGGCAATTTCCCACCAGCACAACCAGAGATACGATTGTTTTCCATAATAATCTTTTCCCTCAATAGCTCTTAGTAGAGGTTCCCTTTAAACCTTACCATGGCTGAGCCCTGGCAGTCCTCAAGAGCAGTTGGTTTTACCATGCTTCTTTAGGAATGTAAATGAAGTTGTTTAACTATATTTTGTTGTATTCCTTAAGAAAAAAAAATTAGAAGTTGACTGCTTGTAAAAATCCAAACAGTGACAACCATCCCATTGACTTCAAAAATTTTATGGGTCTAATTTTCTCATTCTATTTTATTTCAATATTTTGTAGCTATACTAAATTAATTTTTTAATGAAACAACATCTAAAAAGTGTTTAAAGGGTTTTTTCCCTCCCCTTTCTTTGGCAATAAACATCTTGAGACTTCACAATAGGTCTCTCGTTTTTTTTGTTAAAACAATCTTTATTACCTCTTTCAGCTAACATGAAAAGGTGCAAGCATTTCACTGTACTAAAAGCTTTTTGCTGTGCTGAGGTCAGAGGAATAAACAGACTTGAATGTAATAGTGATGCTCTTAAAAAGTAATTACCGAGGCGCTTTCTGGAAGGATTAGTGCCATTTAATATGCTGATTAATCAGCTCCTAAATCGTGAATTTGTAAAATCAAAAGCAGTTAATACCTGAAGCGTGCTTAATTGTACAAATAGAATTCTTTTCAGAAAGAAAAACGTGTTTGGTAACATCTTTACTGCCTACCTATCCTGTCTGGCCGAACATTTAATTTAAGGGTTTTCTTATTCTGTCAGTAACAGGCAATAAGCCCCACAGACTTCAGTGACACCCCAGGGACCGCGACACCAGGGATGGTGAGCAGGCTGGCACCGCACCTCGGGCACCCACCCAGGGAGTCAGAGCTAATCGGGCGGCTCTAATTCCTTCTGAGCATTGGAAAGGGCCCCTGAAAGCTTCTTAGGACATCTCAGTCGAAAGCAACCTCCAAAAGCAAACGAATAGCAGATAAATACCTTATAAATGCCCAGTTAGAATTATTATTCACTGTAACATAGGAGTGCTCTGCCTCTTTCTTAAAAGCAAACATAATTTGCAAATGCTTCTTAAGCGGCTTGTCACACCCACGTCTTCACATGAACTTAATCAAAGTGTCAAATGTCCCGTTGGGTGAAACAGATTCCAAACTTTCCCCTGTGCTGCAGCTAAAGCAGGGCACTTCTCTGGCCTGTCACTTCTACACCTACTTTAATCTGAATTTTCTTGCATGCTAAGTAGTCTCCTTTATGGCAATACAACTTTCAAAGTACACTTCACTATATATATGGATTTAACGTGTTGTGCAAATAATCTCCAGAAAACACTGTGCTCCTGTCTTTTGTGACTTCAGATATAGGAATAAACTGATGGAATTAAAAAATCCTCACACTCTTAAAATTAAACAGCTCTATAATTGTTTGAAGAATGGAGGCTTACCTTACTTCTTGTCTCTAATATCTACAAGTTGCATTTATTATTTGCTGTCCTTTGTTGTGTTTACAATCTTTACTATTTTTTTTTACCCATTCTTTAAGGCTGCAATTTAAAACAAAGAAGACAAGCCTTGGCATCAGGAGATGATCCTTGTGGGTCCCTTCCAACTCAGGATATTCTAATTCTATGATTCTACAGGACATCTTTCACCAGTGTCTCTTCAAACCCTTTGCTGTTCTTTACTGAAGTTTTCAGCTGAAAATTTGATACGTGACAAATCAGTTAGGGAAAAAAAAAAAAAAAACAAAAACAAACCGAATCACCACATCAGATGTAATGATACAGTGATATTGTCTATTGACCACTCTTGCTTAATTTACCAGAATGGACCAAATCTATTTCCAAAATAAATCACCAAATCCATAGCAGCTGTAGGACTGTGCTAGGGTCACTGGTAGACAATATGAGATAACACTATAAACTGTGGGACAGAACAGCATCTTTCTGTTGATGAGAAATGTGTACCCTTTTCTTTCATGTGGAGAAGTACCAGCCTTTTTAAAACCATGCAATAAAACACCCATTAGCTGCAATGTAATCCTCCTTACTTGACGGTTTGTTTGTTTTTGTTGTTGTGTTGTTTTTGTTTTTTTTTACTGTATGTGTGGCAATAACAATATTCCAAGTTTAGCATCAAAGAGACTCAAAGTTGCAGTTGTATAACAGTTTGGTGCATTTGGAAGAGTGAAGCAAAGGTTTCTCATCTGGGAACTTCTAACGCCTCAGCAAGGAGGATGTTTCTATCAACACTGCAAATCACAGAAATCCGTGGGGTGCAGCAGGATTTGCAGGTTTTCCTGCCAGGCTGTTGAGCCTGAGGCTGACAGAGACAGTCTCAGTTGAAAGCTGCACTAGCTGTGCTTGCAACCTACTGTACTTGTGACAAAAGCACACGCAGTACATGAAGTTAAATATCATCTGCAGAGAAGGTTAAGTTACATATAAAACATAATTATGTGTATATATGAATTTACAGGTGCAATATAAGAATGAGTGTCTGAGTATTCAAATCAAGAAACCAGGACAAAATTGTGCACTAAAGAACTGTAGCATGCATGGAAACTTTGTGACTTTAGACAAACAAATCTTAGACAGCACTAGAAATGGAAGAACTTAAAGTACAAGCCCTGATGCATGCTGTCAGGTTTGTTTTCAAGTATTTTTCAAATTTTGAGCCCCTACACATGATTTACTGGCATTATGAATACCCGCCAGGCTTATGAAAATGAGCTTGTTTTTCTTGTACTGTGGGTTCCATGATCATTTATACCACACCTGTGCATTACTGGAGTAAATGGAAATGCACATTGGAGATAGATCAGGTTTGAATACACAACTGCATTCCGCCAAACTGGACAGTAAGATTTTTAATTCTGTCTTTAGAATCTTATACTAGCTTTTTCTGAGCTACAGATCGATACATTCTGATCTTGCATAAAGCAAAAGCAAGGGAGACAACATTTGTGACAGCAAAGCTTCAAGATCAAAGATGTCTATGAAAAAAAACTGAATTAGTTTGAAGAGGCAGAGTGGAGTTTTTAAGTTCAAGGGACTGTTATGTTTCTAGACTCAGATTTGGTGCACAAAGACTGGATTTACCACCACAATAAATGGTACTCTTTAGGGCATAATGTATTTGACACACTCTTTTCAGAGGTAACAACCATTTAAGGTGCACCTAGGACCCCTAATGCCTTGCTACTGGTTCATATAATGGTAGCCAGCATCATTTGTGGGGCCAAATGACAAACCAAACAAATGAACAGAGGCGGGTTAAAATAACTCTAACAAAAAAAATAATGATCTGGCTTCATCTAAGGCACCACAGGCAGCTGTGCTCACACTGTGCAAAGGGTGGTTAGGGCAGGTCTGAGCAGGCAATGTGCTGGATGGGAAAATCTGAAGCCATCGCTGCTTGAGAAAATTGTGTGGGGAGCCATTCATAGGGATACTTATTCTGTTTGCTGTCCACTGCCTCAGCCTGTCAACCTGAAAACTTGTCTACAGGTATGGAAAGGTCCTCAGGCCACAGGCAAAAGGTTATTCAGGCACACCTGCTCTGCTGAGGGAGAAGTGCTAGAGACAGTTTAGGGAAACATGCTCAGAATGCTGGCAGCTATGATGATTTTCCCCATCGACTGTATTCAGCTTTGTTACAAGTCTAACACTCAAGTCTAGTTCAGAAAGGGTCCTCACCATCCATCTTACTGGGCTTAGAGTTCTGAGTCCAAACCTCCTTCTTAAATACATGCTCCAGGACTCTTTGAGTAAATGACATTTTTCAATAGTCCAGCTCTGGAAATCAGTGTATGCTCCTAAATAAAGATGACAACAAAGGATTGTTTGCATTTGCAAAGCAGCTTCTCTGGTAGAATTATTCATTTCTGTGAACTGCTTTTACATATTTTATAATTAATTATACACTTAATTTTATCTGTTTAAGAAAATTAGAGAATGAAGTATTTGGAAAGCAGTAGAATAAGTTCAAGAGATTTAAAATGCAAGAGAAGTCAGGCAGCTATACCCAAAAATTTTAAACAAAATTCTACCCTTTTATATTTAGCTGTTGACATTTTTTAGACAGTCACATTTAGTTTCAACTTTTAATGATTTCTTCTTGTTGATTTTATTTTAACATACTTTATGGTTTATTTCTTATGACATCCATTCATATATATGTGTAAAAAGAACATTTATTTATAATTGATATTAATTTATATACTGAAATATACACAAGGCTAAGTTTCTTCACTAGATCTCTTTTGATCTTATTTTTTAATAGTATTAGTTTACAAATAAGATGCTAGTCCAAGGGTTTAACATTGCCCCAGGAGAATTAGTCGCTGAGGAACACATTGCTCACAGCTGCAGTGAAATATCCATCACTGAAAATTTCAGCACTTTTAATTCCATCTCAGTGACATCAGTGGGATATCTGAAATATTACTCACATGTGGTACTCAGTAAGGGCATGTATGATTTTATGAAAATTCTAGACAAGTAATTTTGTGTTTATCATTAGCAATTTTTTCTAACAAAAAATCAGAGCAAAAAATATTACTGTTGTAACATGGTGCATTTGTGGTGGAATTTTTTTTTCCATTATGATTACAATAAGACGTAATTTTCCCAAAGTTTAAAATTATCAGCAAAAACCTCTTCCTGTTTACTTTAATTTATAGAAAATGATCAGCAAACCTCTTCCTGTTTACTTTAATTTATAGCTTCTTTCTTTTAATCTCCCCACAAAACTGGGAAATTCATACTGTAGCAGTAGCTTAGCCAACCTTATGGAGACTTACTGATAATTTCCCAGAATAACTAGGTTGGAAGACACTTTCAAGATCATTGAATCCAACCCAGCCCAGCCGTAACACCTCAAATAACCATGGCACTGAGTGCCACATCCAGTCTTCTTTTAAACACATAAGTCACTCAAAGGATAACTCAATTATTGAGCGCCTGCAATTCAGTGAAAGCCAAGGTTTCTTAATCACCACTGCCAGATTTGTGCCCAGCCTGACCATCCACATGTGAGATACCACCGCTTTAAGTTTGACACTGCACATGTGCACCAAGGTACACAATGTCCCACGGTGTGGCACTATGCCTTCTCATCCTCAGATCCTCATACCTCAGATGTGGTAGGATGCTGACAGTGTTGTTGATATCTTTCTAGAAAATTGTTTTTTCTAATGCTCAGGTCAGTTCTGTCCACGGAGAACCGTACACTAAACTATTTGTCTTGCGGCAATGCTAATGCATTGCACCCTTGCATCCTATTTATTTCCTCTCCACAAGCTGAACAGGAATAGAGAACACAAATGCAAGGACAGTCCCTGAATCAGATGTTCCTTCTCTGGAGATTACAGTACAGTACCAGGAAAGTATCTGAAGACTCGACATATACAACTCTCTGCCCTCCTAAATATTTTGTTTTATAGATTGAAGAGTGTAGAGATGTTAGTGTAGAAAGGGTGAAATCACTGAGACGAGATTACTAGGCTTCAAACATGCAAGGGAAAACAACAAAAGAAAAACTTCGCAACTGAAAACAATATGGGAAATGTATGCTGTTAGCTTAGCTTGCCCTAGCAAAAACCCACTTGATAAAGTTACTTAGAGTCAAAAGAAGAACCACGACCATAAGGAAACTGACAAACCTGAGTTTCCCTGTGTTCACTGGCAGGGGTATTTGAAAG
This sequence comes from Zonotrichia leucophrys gambelii, assembly GCF_028769735.1. Lineage (NCBI taxonomy): Eukaryota > Metazoa > Chordata > Aves > Passeriformes > Passerellidae > Zonotrichia > Zonotrichia leucophrys. The sequence continues at coordinate 19,967,383 of NC_088170.1, read as the reverse complement.
TGACATCTCCATTTCAGAGACTTCCCAGACCGTGTTGCCTCAATGTCAGAGATGTTCAAGAGGCCACAGAAACGTTTGCTTGTACAAAGTTCTCCAAAAGGATTCATACCAGAATCCCTTGCAGTTTCTTCTGATTCCATATTAAGAAGATCAAAGTGAAGAGTGTGCTGCAGACCATTGTTCACCCATCTGGCCAGCTGGTGCACAGGACTGGTGTTTGTTGTAACTCCTGCTGGGATGTAGCTGGCACCCAGCCCATTCAGATGTACAGGCTGTGTGCTGCTGTTGGAACCAGCCTGCTCTTTGATGCTCCAGCTCAGAAAGTCAGACTTTATTGGCAAACACAGCTATTTCAAGTAACCACTTGAACAGCTGTGGTAGTGGTGCAATGTGTGTTTGGCCAACTCCTCACTGGGATAGTGCTTACTTATTTTGTTGCATATAATCATTGGGAAAGCAAGAGGCAATAGACAGCAGAAGGGGGGGACCAAGCCCAGATGACACTATAGTGGGCTATGACTCACTGGTTTCCCAATGATGGCCATGGGATAGCTTTGTGCAAAATATCAAGTGTTACTTGCTGTACTGCAACACTGGCTATTCATTTTGTGAGAGCTGGAAGCTCTGTCCTCCTGACCTTGCTCCCAACTTTTTGTAGCCTACTCCATTCCTCTCCTTTAATATGTGACTTCCAAATAGTACTTCATCTCAGTCCTCATCAGAACACTATTTCTTTCTCTCACATAGAAAGATCCAAGTGATATACCACAAAAAGTTTCCTTTATAGTTATTGTTGACACATACTTATTTAGTTTGAGATGCACTACTAATCTTCCATGTTTCCTCATTTTGTATTAGTACACGATACTTCATTTATACATAGCACTTCCCCTTTGGTTTACTAAGTCTTGTAAGATTTAACCTGTTTATAAATCCTTAGTAGAACTTGTTACATCAGCAGGAAACAAAGTAAACTATTACAAGGGCATAATAAAATTTAAAACTACAATTCATATTTGTGATAAATTTTGCTTACTATTGTTACAATGATATTTAAGGTACTGTCATGGGTTGATGGTGGCCAGATGCCAGGCAACCACCAAAGCCAGTTACTCACTCCCTTCTGTAGCTGAACAGAGGAGAAAAAATACTATATATGGGTTGAGATAAGGACCAGGAAAGAATCAGTCATCAAACACCATCATGGGCAAAACAGACTCAACTAACAAAATCAGAAAAGGATAATGAGAAGTAAAATAAACCCTAAAAAATGCCTTCCCCCTACCCCTCCCTCCTTGGAACTCTATCACCTACTCCAGTGGCTCAAGGAGGCAGAGAATGGGGTTATGGTCAGTTCACCACCTGAGGTTTCTCCTGCTGCTCAGGGAGAGGAGTTATTCTCTGGCTGCACCATGGGGTCCCTGCCATGGGAGACAGGTCTCCATGAACTTCTCCAATGTGAGTCCAACTCACGAGCAACAGCTCCCCACAAACTGAAGCAATGTTTGCCCACCGTATGGGCAATAGTCCTCCCAAAACTGCTGCAGCATGTGTCACTCTTCCATGGGGTGCAGTCCTTCAAGGACAGGCTGCTCCAGCATGGGAGCAGGGCTCCTCTCTCCATGGGGTCACAGCCTCCTCTTAAGCATCCACCTCTCTCGTGCAGGGGTCCTCTACAGGCTGCAGGTGGATCTCTGCGTCCCCATGGACCTCCATGGGCTGTAGCAGCACAGCTGCCTCACATGGTTATCACCAAGGCCGGCAGGAATCTCAGCTCCAGCACCTGGAGCACTCTGTCTCCTTCACTGACCTTGGTGTCTGCAGAGCTGTTCTTCTCACATATTATCACTCCGTTCTTCTCTTGCCAAAATAAAACTATGCCAATACCTTTTTAATCTTTCTTCTTAAATGCACAGAGGCATTATCAGCATTTCTGATTGGCCCAGCCTTTGCTAGTGGCATGTCCATTTCTTGAGCCACCAGGGACTGGTTCTGCTGGACACGGAAGAAGCTTCTAGAAGCTTCTCACAGAAGCCGCCCCCATAGCTTCCCCACTACCAAAACCAAGCCATACAAAACCAATATAGGTCCCCATTATAGAAAGATATTTGAGATATATGTTCCCATATTATTCTATTTAGCCTTATGTGTATACTTGAAGGAAGACACTCAGAATCATCTGAAAAAACAGGGTCTAGATTAAACTAGTCAAAAGGCTCTTTTTATACAGAAGGAGAAAATCTCCAGAGACTGATTCACTCTAAATTCCTTGATTGTCTATTTTAGAAAGGTAGTAATCACTTCCTGGATTTGTATTTTTCTACTGACTACAGAAGAAGCCAATACAAACACTTTAGAAGAGATACCAAACTTCCAAATTGCTAAAATTACACAAGATGAGTCCCAGCTGCAGCTCATTCTCCACCTAGAACAATCAGACATAAAGTCTTTAAAGATTTAGGGCCTAACTCCCATTGATTTCTTGCTGTGAGATTCTTTAAGCAGTTGACTTCAAGGAGAGCTACACACCTAAAGGTAGTGAATACTTAACACTGAGACTGCAAAATACTGATATAAATCTTAAAAATTGGCCTGTGACTATTTAAGCAGATAAAGCCTTCAAGCCCTTTTTCCTGAGGCAAAAACTTCCATCCCCATTGCAGAAAGGAACTTACGTTTGAACATCAGGTACCATAATCTCCCACGCCAGGGAAGGGCAGCAGGGAAGAGCCAAAGACATCACTGTCTGGAAGAGCCAGTGCTAGGTTCAACAGAGCACACTTTCAGATTCCCTTTTGGAGCACTTCTTGGCCTTTCTTACCACAAAATGTTTACTTATTTTAAAAGATTATTTAAAAACCCTCAACAAACTAAAACAACAGGTAGAACAGACCTTGCAGGTGTTTTATTACAGTAGCACCATCCTGAAATTACATCTACTTATTTTTATTCAAATTGAAAACATTTCAACTTGAGTGTTCCTTAATGACATAAAACTAAGTCATTTTTTTTTTCTCTTTGAAGTTACATCATTGTAGCTGTTGATTGTTTAATTGTCCTTCCAATCAAGCACTTAACTTCCTACTTAGCCCCACACAGGACATGACTTGAAGACATTAACAATCGTCACTAATGCGGATTGCCTTAGGATGTTTTAAGTTTATTTGTAATGGAGGCAAACACTCACTGTTTGGATGAATTCTATAAAAGCTGAACATTTTCTGCCCTAGGCAAAGTTTTCAGAAAGAGTTCATATGGTTTTTCTGGTTGTAATCAGTGCATTCAAATTATGTATAATTTGGTTTTCAGGGTTTCACTGTTGGATCACATAAAGTCAATTATAATTACTACCAAAAATAAATGTCTGTATGCACCTTGGAATATTCACTGTGGAGTTATGACACACTAGAAGGAGATTCACAATTACTGGGAAATTATTTAAGAATATTTTATTATTTTCCTCAAATGCAAATGAAATTGCAATGGTTAATCACAGGGTTTGAAATAAATGGTCATGAAGTCTTAGTGCTACTATAAACTAAAAGTAGTATCAATTGCAATACCAAATGGGCAGAAGTAAAGGAAGGCAGAAAAGCTCTTCATTTAGAGTAATTTCCATGAAAAATATTCCAAGATATTGGATGTGACACACAAGGAAGTGAAAAGGCTCTTCTGCATACAATACAGAGGTTTTGTGGGACTCTCCAGTAACTTCCAGACAGGTGCCTGAGGCAAAACGTTCTCTTGCCTATTGCAAGGTATTTCATGTAGGCAAGCAGCCTCCACAAAAAAGCATGTCCTGCTCCACGTTTGTTTTATAAGCAGGATGGGTCTCACTGGTTCATCTCTCCCTCCAGCTGTGGTTTTAGAAAAAAAAAAAATTGCTAGCCTTAAGATTATTATTTTAATGGACTAAGCTGGTGAATCTCCAAAAGACATAATGATCCTGAAAGCATGAACTCTTCATTTCCTTCTCTCAGATAGCCCTAAACATCTTCTTTGACAACAAATAAAACTGAACTGTGAAAGTTTAGGAATAAACAGACAGGACATTAATTCTGCCACTGCTCATACAGGGCCATTTACTGACAGGAAAGTAAACAGATGGGCCATTGGTTTCTATCTCACTCTATCAGAAGTTAGGTGTGTCAGAGTGTAAGCAATATTGTTCTGCTTTGCTTCTGCTTTTTGCTGCTGAACCCTACCCAAATCACTTCATTTACCCATGAAAACAGAAAAATCTGAAATGAATACCAGACACAGATTTGGATTACAAGGTGATCCAGGAGACATGGGGAGTACAGGAGACTCCAGTACATGGGGAGACTTTTAATTCCTGAGGTGGCCTTAGTGGACAACATCATTTAAAATTTAGTAGATGTAACTGTTCATTTCTTTTGACCTTCTGATATTAATCCTGCAGATCTAACTACACATAACTATATACAACTATATGTAATTGTCTGATGTAATGACTTGAGATTCCTTTGCAAAATGCATAAAAAACCTGTAATTAGATTAACTGAACTCTTACTAATATTATGAAAGATGTTCTAATTTGAATTCAGAACAGAAAATGTATAGTACCTTATTTAGTTTTGCTGAATTTAGCAATAGGTAAATTATTTTAATAATCTGCTAAACCCAGTTATATTTAGGGTTGACCTTTTCTGGAAGTAGATTATTTGAAAGTAGTGCCTGATTTCAGGGCATTAATGATATGCAAAAAAAATCATCATACTTACACAGCTTCTGGGTGTGTCTTTTGCCTGAAGTGAATACATATTTTAAACAACATATGTTTGAACTTGACTCTGATTTATAATCAAAGACTGAAAATGATACCATTAGAATCAAGCCATAACATTCAAAACAGGGGGTTATATCTCACTATACAATCCCCTGTCCTCCACTACCAACTCATCCACAGGACTATGCTTGGTAGTGTTGTGGAGGAAACCAATCTCGTTTGCCAAAGAGAGAGCTTGAGAATCTAGTTTTACAAGAATTTTTCTCTCCAGCCACGCTCCCCTCTCCTCAACATCATTCCCCCAGGCTGACCTGTATTCAGGCTGTCATGGAAAGGATGTGTCTTTGCATAACCACAAGGAAAGTCTCTTCCTTGTGCAGCTACATGGAAAACTGGATAAGGAAATTTATTCCAGCTCAGAATTAAAGAAAGTGTGTTTGTGTGGGGGGGGATGTTACTATTTTTAAGGGGTTTCAGACATATCAGTCCCTAATCCTGGTGAATCCACCATTATGTAATGCCAATGCCAAAGAATGGTCACCAGAAGTTCCTTGCTACATGTGGATATAACAGGGTAGATGAATGGGAGACCTTTTATTTTGATATAAGCTTACTTTTAAGCTTATCAGATATAGTCCAGCCAAACTTGTGAAGGAGTGACGTGTATTTGCTCATGCACAGTCACAGCGCACACTCAACCTAAAACCAGTGACGAAGACACTCCTGGAACTAAGGGTCACAAGAGCTTGCAGTGCTCATAGGAGGTGGAGAACCAGTCCCTGAAACTTCTGAAGAGAGCAAATCCCCCTGTGGGAAGAAAGACTTTCTGTCATGGACTCTGAAGTACACACACATATAAGTATATATAAGCATTGTAGGATTCATAATATTGATTATTTTGAGAAAAGAAGCTGCAAAGACAAATGAACTAATTTTCTGGATTGATTTACCTTGCTTAACTTAAACCAGCTTCATATATTACTAGCAGTAAATATGCATTAGGTTTTTCTAAGGACACAGTATTCCCTGTCTGCATGAGTGGTTTTCAAAATTACAAAACCAGAAGTTCCTGCCCTTTTCATCTCTTTTTTCCCCTGCTTTTGTTTCTCAGATTCTGTCTTGCTCCACCATTCACATAAGCACTATATATATTATTGACTGCTATGATAAATTAAGTTCATAATGCTTTGTTTCTAACTTTTCTTTTCCTTGGATGTTAAAACTGACAGCTTAATAATTCTCTTGCCACCTACTAGTGAATCACCACCCTCACCAACACTCAAGATAAGAGAAGCTCACTTTTCCCAGAGAAGTGAGGCCCTTCGCTGTGCACTCTGGGAACTATAATACAAAGCTTAGTTACTTTAAATCTATTTTAATTTTTTTAGATCCTTCAATAATTACCTGGAGCAACATAAAGATCCTTCCCTTGAATTTTTGATTACTTTGCAAAATTAGCAAGTATAGCATATCTTACCTATATCTAAATACAACATGTTCACTTTATCTTGGTGTTACAGTGTGAAACAATTGGACAGCTAGAACAAATGTTTGAACTTGAGAAAAGAAGCTTTCCCACTGACTACTATGGAAACAGGTACGGACTAATCATGGATAGCTTCAAAAATCCAAACTGGGCACTGTCCTGCTGTCTGTTTAGAACAGCCTCGTGTTTCACAGGCTTTGTTGATCTAATGTCACCCTAATGTTTTCCAAAGGAAGACTGGAAAAGAATCTGTAATACTGACGTGCCAATGGTACCAGGTCAGTTTTCATACACTTTAAATAAAAAACAACTTGTAAAGACATACTAAGCAATTTTTATCCTATATTTTGTTCTTTTGCTGGTTTGCTTGCTTTTATATGCAGAAAAAAGTGTGTTCCTGCAGCATTTGTTTGTTTTCCTATGGCAATTTCCTTAAGGAACACCAATGGTCAATGGAGCACAAGCTGACAAAACATTGCAGAGCTCTGCACACCCTATGCATCTGAAACAGTCATGCTGACAGTGGCACATGAATGTTTGTAGTTACTTAGGACTTGTCAGTCTTGCAAACTCATGACTTCTGGCTAAAATGTAGTTTTGTTCCTTTAACAAAAATCCCTATATCATGAGATATACATGGAAACAATAAAAAGCGGGACAAAGCTTCAGCCTTACAAATCTTGATACTGGAGCTGTCAAACTTCTTGAGGCTCCAAGTTCACAGTGTCTAAGATGTCTACCATCTTTCAGGTGCACCTATGAAGGTGGGAGGGAAAGCAGTGTTCCTGAGCAATTTGATGGCAGCTGCTCCTGCAGAGTAGGAGGGCGTGAAGCCTTCAGTAATTGAATCCTTTGCAGGGTCCGCGCTTACATATGGAACTTGAACAATAGGTATTTACTTACATTACATCGATTACCTCAGACATGTGGAATCTGTAGGTCCTGCCCACTTCCCTGAACCTTTGGAGCCAGGATCCTGTGGGGAACATAATGGGCTTAATTACGGTGTCTGGACTAGCCATGTAGGACCCGGAAGGCAGGAGTTAACCTCACCTCACCTTTTACATGCCAGTGACCCCAGGCTTGGCTGGGAAGCCTGGGGCCTCTAGAGCAGCTTCTGGATTACCACGATATACACTACCTGGTGTGATGACAAAGGGAAACCCCATGCGAGCACGGCCATGGTGCCCGTGCCATCTCACCTCGGCCCGGGCGTGGTGGGCGACGCTCGGGGCACACAGGGCCCGCTCCCCGCTCCCGCCCGCCCATGGAGAAGCCGAGGACGGCAGCAAAATCCCACAGTAGCGCCCGCCGTACTGCGGCGCGGAGGCCCGGGGCTGCCACCGCCAAGGCCTGGCAGCAATGGGGCACGATGCCGGCCCACCCTAGCTCGCCATCCCACACGGCAGCCCCGCGGGGCCCGACCGCGGCTGTCACATGGCACGGGGAGGGGGCTGCGGCGGGGCGGGCCGTGCTCGGGGCTCCCCCGGCCGCGCGGAGGCGGGCTGAGGTGGCGGAAAGTTTGCGGAGTGGCTGGCGGCGGTGGCGGCGCTGCGGTCCCCTCCCGCTTTCTTTACTTTTTTCTACACACCCGTCTCCCACCGCCTTCCCCCATCAGCGGTCGCTCCGGGGCATGAGCGGCAGCCGCCACCCGCGCTGAGAAGCAGGAGGTCGTGCCGCGCTCGGCTCTGTCAGTGGGGCGAACGCCAGGGACGGGAGCGCGGGCAGTGGCTCCGAGCCCGCCATGCTCCGCCGGCTCGGCTCGGCGCTCGCCGTCCTCCCGGTGCTGCTCCTGCTGCCGCTGCTGCTGGGCGGCCGCCCCGCCGCCGCCCGCTGCCCCGCGCCTTGCCGCTGCGCTGGGCACCTCGTCGCCTGCAGCCGCCTGGAGTCGAGCCGGCTGCCCGAGCGGCTGCCGCGGGGGGCGGTGCAGCTGTGAGTATCGGGGCGGCGGGCTCCGCGCCGGGCTGGGGGCACCGGTCTGCGTCCGCCCGCGCGCCATCTTCTGCCCCCGAGGCCGCGGACGGGCGGGCTTTGAGGGGAGCGCGGGTGTGGTGGCGGCAGCGAGGTCAGCACTGGGGCTGCGGCCGAGCTGTCAGCGGGACAGCGTCCCGTGGGGCGGGCTGCGGCCCCGGACGGTGGCGGCGATAAGCGCCCGGCTGAAATGGGCCCGGGAGCGCTGCTCAGTGTCGGAGAGGGCGAGGAAAAAGTTCTGTTGACTTTCTTAGACAACGTGCAGTAATCATCGCGTTAACGCTGATCGGTGTGTTGGGAAAGCTCCTATCGGTTTTCTTCGTGCAGCTCTTCATTCCTGGGCAGTTTCGGCGCTGGCGATGGTGCGGGCCCGCCTGGGCCGGTGCCGCGCAGTGACCGAACCCACGGCAGCGCGAACTCAAGTTCCAGCTGAGGAAAAGTTACTTGCAGTAACAAACTTATATAGAAAAAGCATAAATTAGGTCAGCTGTATAAAAGCTTGAAAATGGCCGAGGTACTTCTCACATTTGTTTTTAATAGCTTGTCACTGAAAGATCTTCTGTATTAGTCGTATTAATTTTCTCTTACATTTTCAAAGCAGATCGAGATAAGGGCTTTAAAGTAAACAGGAAGACTTTCAATTAGTTGTGGCTAATTCTGTTCAATTGCCTCGTCTGGAGGTCATGCTGCTTTACTCATGAAATGTGGATGGCTGTATTGACACCATATGGAACTGAACACAGGCATGGCTCTGGGAGTTGAATATTTCCAGGACTGGTATACGAAAGTGTGAGGGGAAAGAAACTTTTTTTTTTTCTTTCTTATGTGATTGAAACATACAGATCTACTACTGCATCTGCTTTACATTCAACAACTGGTTTTGTTTTCTATTATATTTCATTCCTCTGAGTTTTTGAAGTGTTTCAGTACGCCCCCTTAAGTTTTCTGAAAAAACCTAAGGATTTTGTTTTGATATAAAGTAAGCTTTATAGTTTAATTTCTTAGTTTAGCATACGTCAATGCTGTTGAAATTCAGATGAAGTAAATAAAAAGGGGAAAATCACAGAACTTTTCATTTTTTTAGAGTTGCCTTAAAATGCCTTAAAAAGCATTTTTCATTAGCAGTAATCCAAATTTGTTTTTTCCACTTATGTTCCTGAGAGACAATAAAACACATTGCAGGGCTTTTTTTGTTAGCAGGAGGGACATTTTTCTAATTAGAATTCCCTTGGTAGTGTAAATTGCCCTTATGTAAGTTCACATTCCTTTAAAAGTGTGAGAAAATAAGTTCCGCTTGTATAAATAAGCTTTGGTCTGTTGTGAGGAACCCTGCTGTGATTACTCATTGGACAGCTGTGTCCCTTGCTTTTAAACTCACAGAGGTACATCTTTGTAGGTGTCACCAAACCATGTGGTCTGGCCGCTTTTGTGTAAATATTTCTTTTGTTTGTGACAAATGCCTTAGAAGTACCCAGCTCTTTCTTCCTTCCCCTTTTAATAAGAACAAGGAAGAGTGTGGCATTGTCTGTTACCTCCAGCTACCCCAGTACTTGGACCTGGGATTGTGCAGTTTGGTAATTAATGAGTTCAGCTTTACATACGCAAAAAAAAGGTTTGACTAGTTTGGATTATTGTTGCAACAAACTGCGCATTACAAATTGTAAAAGTCTGTTTATGAATTTTATTGCTATATGTCTGCTCCGTTTTCCATGAAACTCTATAGTGGGTATAGCCAAAGGCTAGTAGTTAATTGCAGGCTTTCCAGTCCTCTTGAGAAAACAGCAACTTTTTTTACCACCTGATTAACATACACAGGCGAGACCCCCAAGCAGGAGAGTGGGAGCTCTTCTGCCTGAGAAGGTCTAGGCCCGTGTCAGGCTTTACACCTTCCTTTGCCCATCTGTGCTCACCCATGTGGAGAGCAGGTTTTTGAAACTCCTACTGCATACTTTCATGCCTTTTTTTGTTCACACTCGCTGCTGAAATAAGAGTTACCTCAGAATGGACAAAGAGAGGGGAAAAAATGAACCTGACTTATGTCCCCCTCTTCTTGGTGGCAGGTGTGAGTCTACTGTGTTGTATGGAAGTGTTTTCCAAAGTGGAGTGTAAACGGGCTTTAATTGCCTGCTTCACTGTGACTTTAGCTAAAAATGCCTTCTTCTATTACCTTGCCTTCATGAGAGGTAACAGTCTGCTGAAAACTGTTAAATATTTTTAATGGCTTTGTGTACAGATAGTTTTGAAGTTGGATTTCCGCTTAATTCCAGGATGTGTATCCTGATATTGCAAGAATGTGGGGTTGTTAGAGCTGGTGGAGGCGGAAGAGTGTTGGGCATTGGCCAGAGTCCTCCATGTGTGCAAACTCCCACTGGCACTGCAGAACCCTTTGCCAGGTTCACTCAGGAATGCTACAACTGTCGGTGGGGCAGGAGGGAAAGTCTGAAAAATGGTTTTCACTTGTGTTTGTATTACATCTTTAGTATTTACATTTTATAAATCCTCTAGTTCTCTACCAGAATTGCCAGAAAAAAAGCTGTATGGTTTTCACAGCTGTTTTTCAATATTTTCCAGACTAAAGCTTGAGCATAGCAAGCTGATTTATGAGTCACTTTGGATCAGTGTCTTAAAACAGCTACAGCCTGGCTTTTTGTTTTTCAGCTCTGCTGATTTCTGCTGAATTAGCAGCTCTATAGGCCCCAGTGGGACTGATTAAGGAACTGTTGCTGGATTTGCATTTTAAAATTTGACTTGGGGCTCAGGTTTCTGAGTTCTCTAAGGAAGAAGATGATAATTGTGACTAAGTGTTGTAAATTAAGTTAGAGTCTAAAAGTTATATCTATAAAATGTGTGAAGAAGCACTTACCTTCTCCCTCCATGCATTAGGCTTCCTTTCACTTTTTAATCACACAGGCATTGATGTTCAGGGTTCTTTCAGCTAATGTTGGGACTTGTGAGTTACAAAAGATGGTCACACAAGCATAATGGAAAAAGAAAATAGTTTTTTTCATAGAACAGGTTCTTTGAGGGTAAAAACTATGGCATGCTTTCTCAAGTAGAGACAATTCTACTTAAATGTCCAGTCACTTCTATTAGAAATGTGAGCTGAACAGGTATATATGCTTACTATTGCTATAAAGACTTTCTTAATATGTATCTGATTTCTGACTTTTCAGAGTATGTTCTATCTTCTATGACTTTTTAGATTCTAGTAGCAAAGGTAAGCACAGAGGGAAGCTTCTCCCCTCTTGTAATTTGGTTTTAACATACAAAGAAAATTCAGAAATGGAAAACACATAGTACTAATGTTTGAACAATGTCAGTTCCATTTCTGTGAAGGAAAAATAGAATTTAATTTTCCAACTTTTTCTTCATACATTTTTTAAGGTATGATGAGAAATGCATTGGACTAAAATAAACTTGTAGCTTTTCAACTGGGATGATAGATTTTTATGTTTCAGAAAAAATTGTGCCAATCCAATGCTTGTAACTTTGAAGAACTTCTACAGGCTCAAGCTTCACTTAGATTATTAGTAAAAGGCAAATATTTTAACTCTTGGTTCACTTCCAATGACTCTGATTGAACTTAAAATGTAACTTGCAAGGCTTTTTTTACCAAATTTTCATGAAGTTTCCTATGCCAGTAGTACTGAAGTAATGTTTAATAAAAATTTATAATATGTATTTAATGCAATTATTGGTAGACAAGCATATATACTGTATGAAATAGGCAATTCAGTATTGTCTGGAGGGTTGGGCATTTTTTGTTGGTTTTTTGCTTTGGAATTTTTTTTTTTTCATCTTGTGTTTGACAACCTGGTGTAAGTAAACCAGGCATAAGAAATTTCTGTGTATGTATTTTTTAAAGTAGGTGCTACTTGGAAAATGTGAATGTATCTTTAGTGTTAAAAAACAAACACCCAAAAAAGTAGTTTGAGACCTAGTGTTAGTTACGCTCACGGTTGCCTTGATAGACTCCAGATGGATGTGAGCTTAAGCTATGAGTGAAAGTGTCTGGCTCCAGTGTGGTGATCATGCACAGCAGTGGTTGTAATTGCAGGATTTTTATAGTTTAAGGACTCTGCCAGATTTTTTTTTTTTTTTAACATGTTTTAACTCCAGCAGAACAAATCTACTCACGTCTGTGACTGTCTGGTGGGTCCTTTAGGCAAACTTGCCTTAAATAAACCTTTTGCAGAGTTTTTAGATGAAATGAAGAAATTCAGGTTTTTAGCACTAATGTTGAAAGCTCTTTGTTGAAATAATTACTGATTCCTAAGTCTTGTCTGAAGCGTGAACAACAGTAACATGTTAGGCACTAACAGCCATAACTTAACTGAATTTTGGCTGTTTATTTGCATAGTTCTTATAATCCCTACAGACTAAAGCCAAATATTGAATTAAGTTTAAGGGCAAAAGCTGTCTCTACTCTGTCTTTAAGGACCAAGTTAGATTGCTGTCTAGATTTTTGTAGCAGCATACTTTTTCAGTATTTACACTTAAGAATGCAGTGTGAGAATTTCAAACCTGTGCAGCTAATGCCTTCAGATCTTAAACAAAGGGATTTTTCTCCAGTGTATGGTCTGGAGATTGTTTGCACTAGATTTTTAAGTAGTAAAAGATGCAGTCCTCTAACTTTAGTGTGCTTCACGTAATATACGGGAGAACTCAAAATCATAATAGTGGAACTAAAATTAGTGGGCTTTGGGAAACATTGACACTGTATTGGTTTTCCATTGTTACGAGGAAAGTATGTAGGGGTTTAGACACCTGAAAGTCAAGGCACAGATATATATTAGGTGCTTGAGTCCAGAGCTGAGTCTCTGAAAACATCCCGTTTGTGGCCACCTGGAGGTGGTGGAATGTGTTCCCTTCTGTAGGTGGCTCTCCCCCAGCCCTCAGCCCCTTCTTTTGTTCTGGAAAATGCCATTCACACCTGCAGCTCTGCCCTGTGCAGTCCTGGCTTGGGAAACCCAGCACATCTCTTTTCCCTGCCTGTGGCCCTGAACCAGGCTCTCATGCCACAGCTCAGCAACTCGCTGGGCATGGTCCAGTTGGCTGGCTCAGAGCACACCTGCAGCTGAGTACTGGTGATACCCCTCACAATACCCATGTGTGCCTGGGATTACTTTTTTTACTTAATTCTTATTATTACTGGGGGATTTTTTAATTGCCAGCTGTAGAAGAGGAGCAAAAGTGATGATGAAACTGTCCCAGCAACATTGAACAAGTCAGTTGGGAGAATCTAAACCAGAGTTTTACTATCCACATGTTCTGCTAAGGAAACCTAGCCTAGGTGCCTGTCTGGGTTGCAGAATTACACCTGTGTCTGAGGATGGATGCAGGGAAACTGGATTTCTCTGGATCTGTGGGTTTTCAGGGCTTAGTCACAGAGCAGAATGCCTAGCACAGACCCTGAACTTTGCTTTATTTAAGCCAGCTCTGGTCTGTGTGCAGCAGGGATATGCTGTTCATCAGCTTTCTTCACTTCTGGAACTTTGGATGGAGAGCAGACATGTCCATGGTGCTCAGCACAGATGACTCTGCTGAGTCATCTTACCCGGAAAAAGTGAGGAATCATGTAGTTTCTACATAGATTCAACTTGAAATGACACTTCATGCTTGTGTGACTTGATGAGGACCCCGGGTATGGTGGATGACTCTTAAGTGCTTAATTAGCGTGGGGAATAGTATCATGGAGTGTGAGCAATTTTTTTTCAAAAAAATGGAAAAAAACACCCTTTACCTGTTACTATAGCTGCTCGCTGCTGAGGTGCACTGATTCATTTTTTTATGTGTCTGCATTACAAACACGAGTGAATTTAAGAACTTACTAAAATAATGTAATTTTTGTTAGTTGGCTTGGATAAATGCAGTGTTTTAACTTGGGACAGATGCTTGCAGATGGCTGGATTGATGCTGGTGAGGTTGTGAGTCTGTAGTAGGGGAACAGAAAAGTGGACGTTTTGGTGGATGAGTGACTGAGAAGGGGGAGGCCTTCAACAGAGCTAGTCATGGTCACAAGATGAGTTGTGGGTCTGTACTACTTGTGCAGAGGTTAAAGTGCAGGTTTGAGTTCCTGCAGATAGCTTTTCTGTCTTTTAATTTACAGTAACTCTTACTTCTGTTATGTTTCCAAAACAGAAACATAAAGCTGAGGCTACAGCAAAAATTTCTTAGGCCTCTTGTATGATGTCAGGTGTTTGAGAGGGTAAAGATGCATGGCACTGTAAGAAAAAGTATTTCTTGTGGTCAAGAAGTGTTATATTTTTAGTACCTGGCTTGTTTTGTAACTAATGCTGCAAAGGTGTTAACAATTGTTTATAAGCTGCATCAATATATACTGGGATCTTCAACATGGCACAAGCTAAGGGTTCAAGCTACTTCTTCAAGGGTCATTAAGTGGTGTTAATATCACTAGTATACAGACATCTTAAAACTCAGAATTAGCCCTTGCTATGTCCGTTTTCTTCTGCTATTTTTTAAGATCTCTATTGAATTTGGTTATGTGGGAATGGTGTCTGGAATTTTGTGGAAGCATGAAAATACAGTTGTGATTTATGGGTGGTCCTCATTATGTATTTGTGAGCTATGCATTGCTTTTGAGATGCATGTGAAAAGAGTGAAGTATTATGATTAACCCAAGGAATCAGACTGCAATGACTATGGTTTTTGAATTTTCCTTGTTGAAGGAACCAAGAGGTTGTTATAGCCATATTTTTTGTTGTGAGAGTATGTGGGAAAGCAGTTGTTGGTTTATCTGAGTCAAAATCTTAAGATGTTTTCCATGGGTCCTATGAACATTCCAATGAACAGTTCTATATTGTTCAGAGATACTAGGAATTCCTTTGACACTGCTAGCAGTGATCAAGGTATTTGCATTTGTATTTGTATATTTATACCTTGTGCAAGCAAATGAGTTTCTATTCTAATTTTGCTAATAAAAAAAAATCCTTTTATGTACTTGGAGACAAGTGAGAACATAATTTGGATTGAAATTGCACTGCTTTACCTGATATCGTATGGCAAAACTGACAGGGTGTTTATTTTTGTAACCTCATAGGGACTTAAGTCACAACAAATTATCTTCAATCAAGACCAGTATCTTGGATCACCTTCATAGTCTTCAGGAAGTGTAAGTTAATTTGTCTTAATTAAAAACCATACCAAAACATAAACCCCAACCAAAAATACCCAACGTGTGTTTGTGTATGCTAATTGTATAGTTGTTTCTCTAGGGATGGTTGCTTGAGCAACAAAGAGTCTGGCTGTTCTGATATTTTACATTAAGTTAAACTGAAATTATTTTTTAATTTTGAGGTGACAGAGTTCAGCAGTTTAGCAAGTCCGATGTACATAGTTCTGATTAAAATTTAAGCTAACTTTCCCTTTTGTAATATTAATAGGAAGTTGAACAACAATGAACTGGAGATCATTCCAGATCTGGGACCAGTCTCAGCAAATATAACTCTTCTGTCTTTGTAAGTAAATCTTACTTTTGTCCCTGTTTAGTGGAGCTAACTCTACAGGGTTCATGGAAATATGTGTATTACAGAGATTAAAGTAAAATAATTGGAAATAGAGCAGCTTATGGTTAGGAAGTCGATTATGTCATATTGTTTAGTAGTTCTTTAAAATGTGTATAATTGAGCTTAATCCTTGTAGTTTTTGTGCTTCCCAAATACAAAGACAGCATTAGAATTAATTTATGTTGTGGTAGTACCCAGAAGCCTCAGTCCTGTTGTGCTAGGCACTGTATGAGCATCTGTAAATGTTACACAAACTTGTACAGTGCTGTCTTTAAAACAAGACTTATACTTCATCGTTATGCATCTTGGCTGAGATCCTGATGTGTTAAATCATGGCTGAATTCCATTAATTTCACTGGACAATACAGGGAAATCCTCTTGAGATGCAGCTTCAGCACAAGTATCTAGGTCAGAAGATGTTTTGCCAACGTTGTGAAAATTTTTTTTGAGCCCATTTTAATGTGTGGCACTTTTTTTTTACTGCAGTTAATACATAAAGTTATGACACATGATTGTGTCCATGTTCATTGCATTTCATGAAAGAAATGAGTAGGTTACTTGGTGTTCATGTGTAGTACGAGTATAATGTAAAAGGCATACAGAACCCATAATAAAAAAAGCTGATTTTAAAGGGAATCTTATTCCTGATGTTTTAATGATAAATTAGTTGGATTTCTTTTCTGTGATTTAGTTTCAATAAACTGTTGAAGGAAGATGTAGAAAAGTAGCTACTATTATACTGTTAGTTTAAAAAAAAAGACCTGATTTTCATGTGTGGGATTTGTGTTTTATCAGTGGGAATCTAAAGTGTATAAAGCTAATAATTTGTAGCCCTCTGGTCAAATCCTGTCCTTGAATACAAATTGCAAGTTACCTTTCTTGAAGAATCCTGAAGGGTTAAAACAATACAATAAACTTTGGAAAGCTGTTCAGTTAATTAAATTGATCACTATTCAATTGCTTACATCTGGTGATTTATAGGGGTTTGTTTTTACTCTAGGCCTAGGTCAGCCAAGTCAGCTGGTGCAGCCGCTGTGTCTGGGCTGCTCTGTTTGAATAAGAACTAAGTGACATTTGATACTGATGTGGTTTCTTACAGATCAGAATCAGAAAAGAATGAAAGAAAAAGCAGATGGTGTCTGACAAATAACTGTTGAATTTAAGTACTTATTTTATTTTGTAGTAGCTTTGACATTACTTTTACACTGGCATAGCATTCTGTAGTTCAAGCATCTAATTGATCTAAAAATTTTATTTCTTTTATATATATATATATGTATATATATATTTACCACCTTGCTAAAGTCCTTTTTACCACAAGGCTAGAAATATTAGCATAATAAAGTGATTTATGTAGTCTTGCTTTTTTTTTTGAATTCTTAGCATTTCTCCTTTTCATGGAAACTCAACAATTCTTGTTTAGAGGAAGCTAAAATCATTCTTTTGCAGCTGTGCAAAAATTTTGGCATTCCTTTGAGAGAATAAATAATTTTCAGTCACTGTTGAATTGTTTGTTCCATATCCTTATGTCCCTGGCTTGGGCCATTTACTCAGGAAGTCAAACATGGAAAAATCTTTGCTATACACTGTATATGCTAACACTTGAAAGAAAAATAAGTACTTTCTAAAAGCTTTTATCACACTACTAATGCAGTTAAAGTTGCTCTGGTTGGGTGTTAGCTGGTTTTCATTCTAATTCTGTGTGTGAGCAAGGAGATTACTGAATGTAACTGGGCTACACTTAAGGTTTAGTACCTATTCTACAACTACAGCAGAGATTCCTGGAGTTTAGTATGGCAGAAATAATTAATGTTTTGTGTTAACTTACAAATTCCAATCTACAGTAGTTGAGATAATTGTTTGTTCTGTATCAAAACAGATGAACATAGAACATAAAATTAAATTGTGTTGTATTGTATTGTCCAAAAATAATTCATCTTGTCTCTTTTACATGGCTTTTCTTTAAAACCTAGATAGAATCATAGAATCGTTTTAAGTTGAAAAAGACCTTTATGATCAAGTCCAACCATTAACTCAACACTGTCAAGGCCACCACTAAATCATGTCTGTAAAAGCCACATATGCACATCTTGTAAATACTTCCAGAGATGGTGGCTTAATCCCTTTCCCTTTGCAGCCTGTTCCAATGCTTCACCACCTTTACCATGATGAAATTTTAGAGACTAGTAAGGTCTCTCCTGAGCCTCCTGTTCTTACTGGTTGGATATTATTTATGTAAAGATACTAAATTTAATTTCATAGAAAATAGTATAAATAAAGAGAAATAAGCATATAACTGCTTGGCATAAAAAATATATAAGGTATTGTGATAGCATAAATGGACAAATAATCTAATGATACTTGGTTTTTTTAGATGTGAAAAAATATGTGCATTTGGTTTTTCTGTGGTGGATGTTTTTTGAAGAGAACTGATTTAATGTGTCTTAAGTCATGTGAAGAGAACACATATAGAACAATTAGAATATAAGTTTTAGAATCACTCTTTAGAGAAACATCTGATGACCTTCTCCAGGATTTTAAACTTCTATAAGAAAGGCGGTTGTGAAGCCTTTCCAAAGCAAACCACTGTTTCCATGTTGAGTCTTTGTTCTGGCTTTCAAATGATAGCAGAAAAGAGAGTGATAGTCTTCTAGCTTTGATTCCACTTCTTATGAGATACATATAAGTTGGTTCATTACTATCACTTGACAAACCCAGCTGGTTTTTTTCCAAGGAATGCTGTGGAAGCAATACCCTCTTTTCTTGTCAATATCTGCATTGTTGAAGGAACTCTATTATAATATTTTTTTCTTTCACTTCTGAAGAATTCTCACTGAACTGGGGAGCCTTAGACTCTTACCTCTTCTGAAAGAATTTTCTTGCCCTGCAGAGGAAATTACACTGCTGGTATGTCTCCACAGTAGCAGGTATCCCCACACAGCCATGTATGTCTGAATTCTTTGAAGGATATAAACAAGCATGGGTGGATTATCATGTTAGTCCAGTTTCCATTTCTGGAGCTACCTCATTTCTAGCTATCTAGTTGATATTTTATGTAAATGAGATATTTACGTACTAATGAATTATTCAGGATAAACATACCCAGAGCAGGAGATGATCCCAGTCTGTCTGTAACATGAAACAGCAGTGCTAACGTTTTGTTTTTACCAATGCCAGGTGAGGGTTGAGCATCTTGGGAATTCAGTATCAGGCAGGCGCGCCCCCTCACCACCACCCTGGGAGATGTGTCAGTGTGAAGGCACACTCTCATTACGTGGCTGGAGATGTATCTATGATTTTATTCATGTGATGATTCTATTCTTGTTAGAGCTTGTGAGCCTCCTGGGAATCTGGATACTACTGTGACCTATGTGGGTGGTAGTTTGGGGTATATCTGGTCAGGGGGCCTAGGTCAGGTCTCTGAAAATTAAATTGCAGGGTGTTCTTTTTGCACAGCCACCAAGCCCTTTTATGTACCTTCTATAAGAGAAGGCATGAAGAGAGCAGTATATGGAGGTGGAGGCAGGGAATTTCGGGTATTTGCCAGAGATTGTCAGCACAATAGCTCTAGCCAGGAGCTCAGGTCCCACATGTGCTGGCAACTCTCTTGAGGAGAGTATTGGATTTAACAGCTGCTTAAAACAGGTATATAATGTGCAGGCGGTACACCTAGTAGTGTATTTATCTATCCCTCAAAGTAAAATATGTTAGAAGTTTTCTAGTTTGCATTCCTGAAGTAAATGTAAAAACAGTTTAATTAATGGAGAACTGCTTCAAATTTTTGTAGTAGAGAATTATTCATTTCTTGGAGAAAAAACAGTTTACATTTTACTGCTCCAAGATAGGTGGATTGCTTTTGTATCAGGTACAAAATTGGGCACTAATGCCCTCATTCCAGGAGAACAAGTGGAAGTTCTGAGTATTGTTTCCATTCCCATGACATTGCTTATCCCAGATGTACCCGTTCTGTCCTTTTTATCCTAAAAATCTGCCTGAACCAGTGGTCTTGAGACATGAGAAGAAAACTAAATACTGCCTTTCAGGTCTATTGTAGTTGTAGTTGTAGTTTTCAACCTAGGGGAAAAATCCAGAAACAAATTGAAACCAAATGGTGTAAGTACAATAGCCTTGTCTAGAAGTCCTGTTTGGTGTTTTACCTACCAGCTACTATTTGCATAGGGGTTTTACTTAAAAATTCTTCTGAAAATGTTAACTACTTCTGATGTTACCAGTACTTTGTAAGGAAGAGACTGATTTGCAAATTCAGCAATGTTAGGTAAGATTTTGTATAAGGATATACAGTTTAAATAAGAAACCCATGCTACTTTTACTTGCAGAATTTGAAAAAATACGTATTTGTATACACTGTCCAACATCATCAGTGCACTGTATCCTTCAGTACTGTGAAGTATGGAAGGTAGCAGTGACTATGAAGAGACAGAAAAGCTTGGAGTATTGAAGTATCCTGTCTCTCCAACTAGAATTTATTGTTCTTATCAAAACATGTGTGTAGAACTAGTATTAAAGCCCCCATGTTTCTTATTACCCACATCCAGGAAATGTTCCATAGTAACGCACTTGTAATCAGTAGGAACTATAAGAGCTGTACATGCCCAAGTCTTTCGTGCATATAGTGAAATTCTAACATTAGACTAGATTTCAAGAATGGAGTGTTTTAAATAGCCATGTAATTTTGCATTTTATTGAATAGGAGACAGTTTATTTAAAGGCACTAGAGCATATGGTGTCGGTGATTCAAGTTGTTAGATTGGAAGGACAGATCATGTTAGTCTAGAACACAAATACTTGCTTGTAGTAAAGTCAGAGAGGAACATGTGGAAGTTAAAGGGTGCATGAATGATTCACAGTTCAGGAATGTTTTTCAAGTCTTACAGTAATGTGTGTTTTATATTAGGTTCCTGCTTCACTACTCTTTTAGAACGTGAAATCTTCTGTTTATGAGAGACATAACGAAAATGTGACATGGTAGAGATTTTTCTATGCTGTGCTGGGGGAATCCTCCAACTCTATGTGTACAGGAAGCCTTTAAGGCAGGGACTGTTGGACTGTTCACTTTTGAGTTCTGAGATACTTAAAAGTGCTGCCAAAACTGAGGCAGTTTTTTTGAAATGTGGCCATGTGTTTGTTAGACAATGAACAGAATCCACAAGCCACTTCTCTGAAGGTTTTGTATAGCCTTTAGTTTGTAAATGTCTTTCTGTCAATATGTGCTGAATTTAAATTTACTGGCTTTGAAGAAGTGTCTTGTCCTGGATGCTTAAAATGGTAAATGAACAAAAAGTACTAACAGGAAAGGTCAGGAGATAAAACAGGACAAACAAACTGTAAAGTAGCCAGTCCTAGGTGACTGCAAAGTTTTCATAGTAAGAAAAACTATTGTAGCTTTAAATTTAGCTTTCTAATCAGCCACTACAAAATTAGCCTGATGACTTATCTTACTTTATGCACAAACATAGTTACTGAAGAAAAGTGGCAGTTAATCCCTTCTACTATTGTGAAGGGATTTTTTTTTTTTTTTTTTTTTTTTTTTTTTTAGTATTGTGTGTCTCTTTCTGTTTAAAATGTAGAAGAGTGCATTTATGTATGTGATTTGATAATGGGCATCCCAGATCAGGCTTCAGATAGTTAAGATATTAAGAAATTAAGATATTAAGAAATAAAATTCAGCTAATTGAAGCAAACACTCAAAGTAAATCATGCATTTGTCCCGTCTGACAGTTTAGAATTAAGAGTGATAGTTTGCACTTTGTGGCAGTAACTTAAACCCTTGTGAAAGGCCTTCAGTAAAGACACAAGGATAGGTATGAGAAGTTTGCCTCTGTGTCATCTCACAGTGGTCTGGGAGTGAAAGCTGTTGTAAAATCCAGGAGAGCACTGTCTCAGGAGGCAGTTAGAAAGCTGCAGTTGCAAGAAAGATGTTTAGATGAAACTCCTGAAAATGAAAGCTTACATTCACTAGCAGCCTTTCCCCTCTATGCTTGCCAGAGAAAGTGGTATTGTTTGTTTATAAAGCTAGCAAACTAAACTGGAGTCTGGATCCCAGTATGAAGAAAACATTGGTCAAATATTTTACATCCTTGTCATCTCTTCAGCTACCACTTTATTATGGGAAGGATTAAGATTTGGATGCTGCCTGGAAGAGTTTGTTTTGAAGAAGGATTGAAAGAAGGGATAGAGGAATGCCATACTGGGCTTCAGCCATAAGGCTGCTTGGAGAATGTCCCAAAACTGGGAGTGGTGGTAAACCATGTCTGACTTGGTCTGAAGTTGTGAGCAAAAAGCTAGAGCAAGGAACTTGCTGGAATTAGTTCTTGCAGTCTTTGACATTTGGTGTGGAGACTTAAGATGAAGTAAATGAAAGAATTTGAAAAGAAACCTGACTTACTCAGGCTTACAGACATGGAAACTCAATTTTTATGACAGCAATTTAGGCTGAATGATGGGAAAGAGAAGTACATAGAAACCCATAGTTTGTTGTAGCAAAAATTGTGTGAGTGAGAGCCTAGATTAATGCTTTTGCAATGAGAATGGAAAAGAATGCAAATTTTATGAGCTATTTGCAGTGGATAAATCTGTCATGATTTTCTGATCAGAGTGGTAAAGGAAAAGGTAAATTAAAAAGAATCATAATGGACTACAAAAATAGAGAACACTGTTCTGATATGACAGTATGGAAGAGTGGCAGGAATTTTACAGAGGAGAGTGGCTTATGGAAAATGGAAGAAGTGAGAATGAAATTGAGAAGTCAGGCATAAGTTTGGATTTTAGAGAATTGGTGGTGGTGATTGCAATAGAGCTGTGAAATCACTTGTGCCTTGAGTGAAAGAAAAGTGGATGGGAGACCATTGCTCACCTTGAATGATTCAAGTTAGGGGTACGCCTAGGGGAGTGTGCAGTTCAATCTGCCTAGACTTTGGTCTTCACCCTCTAAAAGGGAGGATTGCTCTGTAATGATAAAAAATAGGTGTTTTTACTTAGGAGCTCTGTACATTAGATTAGAAAGATGAGGTATAATACTCTAGGGAACTATACTGATTTTATCTAGATCATATTTAAAGTTTTCCAAGATTTTAGTTTTAACTAACTGCCACACAGCTCACCAAGTCTGCAGTGGGCTATTCCTGTTGTCAGCT
Organism: Zonotrichia leucophrys gambelii; assembly: GCF_028769735.1. Classification (NCBI taxonomy): domain Eukaryota; kingdom Metazoa; phylum Chordata; class Aves; order Passeriformes; family Passerellidae; genus Zonotrichia; species Zonotrichia leucophrys. Next base: position 19,944,496 of record NC_088170.1, on the reverse strand, counting down.
TTTGCCAAAGTAGCTATGCTTGAATTGCTTTTGTTTCAGTTGTTAAAATAAAGGGATGAACTTACACATTCACTTGCCTATCACATACTAGGTAACTGGTGATTATTTTGGAAAAGCTAGAAAACTAAATTGGAAACAGACATCAGGGTATTAAGAAGAGAGTTTGGAAGAAAAACTTAATTAGTTGCATATTGGTACTATGACTGGAATCAGAATTGTTATGGAAGTATCATGTGTTTGAAAGTTTGGATTTGTCTCTTCTTTTTAATGAGGAAAATGTATCTGATCACTGTTTCAGTCTGCATCTTTTCCCCTTTCCCAGTTTATGTTTGATTTGAGAACCAATAAACCTTTGGTTTCAAGTTTTGGACAGGGTATCAGTATCCTACAGAGTTCTGAGTTTTCATTTTCTGTTATGCCTGTGTAATATAAAAACACGAAATAGAAAAGCAGAGTCTTTCTGACATCTGGCTTGAAAGAGGAATGAGAGGCATGGATAATGAAATGGAGACCTTCAAAAGAAAGAACTGCTTGCCACAAGGAAGGCAAGAAGCTCATGTGTGAGAGAGGTATCAGACTTGTAAACTTACCAGTGGAACTGGAAGTGAGCCAGAATCTAGGCTCTATTTCTGCTGATTTTGTCTTGGAGAAAAACAGTTTCACTTGCAATACTTCTATGACTAACACTTACAAATATTAAAAAAAGAAAACCAACAACCCAGACTTTCTTAATTCAGTCCAGTTGGGTGTCTTAATTGTGAGAAGAGCATGTAGTCCCATTCATATCAGAGGCTGCTTTTTTGGTAAGGGTAGTGTTCAGCTTAAAAATTCAGTGTTTTAATAATGTAATTGTTCATTACAATGTTGCTCAGTATTCAAATGAGTAGAAATTGAAGAAAAAAGAACATTTTTGCTCTTCCTGAAGTAGTAGTTACTCAGGCTCTTCTAATAAGAGTTCCTTAAAGTTGTCCAGTCTTATCCTAAAAGCCATAAAGTATGTGTCTTCCAGCACTTCCAATTACAGTCTTGATTCTTTGTATTTAATATAATTTGTTTTTTCCTTTTGCTTCAGTTTTCTTCCACACAGTGTGTTTACATCATTGCTCCCAAAGGAATTTGGGAGGGGAGGAGGGGGACTGCAAGGAAGAATATGCCAGACATATGAATATGATGTCAGCTAGTGGATGAAGGGAAGAGCAGGTGAAAAACCCAGAAAAATTTAAAAGGAGGCTGTGAGTTGTAGTGGCATGCAGTGGAGACCACTCAGGACATGCTCAGATGTGGACAGTAATGTTGGTTTTGTAAGGACTCTGATATGGCTGCCTCCAAAAGCTCTACTCTAGTCAGACCATGCATCTATGAAATGCCATGTCTTGGCCTCAGCACTGGTCAGAAAGATGCATCCAGTCCTAGCAGAAGACACTTTTTTTCCTCTTTACTCTTGTTTTCCAATAGGGGATTCCACTATGGTTTAATTTGTCTTTTTGTAATTCAGATTATTCTGCTTCTCAAGGTTTAGTTGAAGGACAGGAGATACTGTATTGGTCCAGTTACACACATATGTTAAGACAGAACATATGTTACTTGTTATGCAGAGCAGGTTGCATGGACTCTTCTCCAAAATTGTCTGTGTTGTTCTTGTTCTTTACTAGCTTGCTTCACCTCCAGGCTCCTACACATACTCTTTGCCAGTATAGTAGGGTGAGATCCAACAAAGAAGTTTTCAAAACATTGCAGATCAGGATACAGCTGGAAGAAAAAGTTATACTGGAAGTGCAGGAGTGTTTTTTTGTGCTGAGATTTCAAAGAGAAACAAAAGATGAGACTTCAGGTCCTAATCTGTTCCTGCCTTGGATTTTCCATGTTACAGTGTGCACGATGAGTTATAACTCATCAGGACCATGAAGCTTAGGTGGATATTTTTCTTAGGTAGAAAACATTTCCTACTGACAATCTTAATCAAGAGACAGTATGACTGTCTCATATCTTTAAAAACTGGGGGGTGAAGGGGAGGGGGGGTGGATGTTGCAGCATTTAAGAGCTTTTATATCTGAAAGGCATTTAACTGGATGCTCAACAAAATGAATACAGAAGTTTCTGACCTGCTTTGTATTTCCCCGGAATAAGGAAAGTAAAAGTCATTATGTCATATACATGGCAGCTGGTTATATAGAATGAATCTTAAGATCAGGATTCAGAGGGCTGTTACAGGATTTCTGGCCTATTGGTACACTTAAAGTCATGAATGTTGAGAAGGAGAGCTAAGGTTTCTCATACCCATAATGAAAAACTGGTATTCTCTCTTAAGCTGGTACTCACACTTTTACTTCTGTAAAAGTAATTAAATCAGGCTGTATGCACTCCTGGTCGGTGGTTTGTGGGGTGTTTTGCTGCAAGTCAGGATATAGGCACTCAAATTGCAAAAGGCACGTTCAAATTCAAGTAGATATTTTTGGTGGGTTTATCTGCATTCCTTGGTGCTCCTGCTGCTTTAGCTGTAACAGGAGAAGTTGTAAGAAAGCTACAGCATGTTGCTGGTACTTCCACATGAAGAAATTGTTATCATATTGCTGCAGGTTTGTTTCTGGGCAAGCTTGATGTGCTGGTTTTCTTGTTGCAGGGAATCTCTCTTTCTCTCATCTTGCCTTGAGGGTCTGTGAAATTAAACCAGTGAGTGTATGCAGCTCCTTTTATCTGAACACAGCAGTAGTACCTTTCACAGGAAAGATTTTCTTTTGTCTTTTTTTACCCTCACCCTCCTCTCAGTGGAAGAACTTCTATGTCATTATGTCCACATTCGTGCTCTTTGATTCTGTCTTGACAGTTAGATAGGCTTATGTTTTCAAACATGTCCTTCTTGACTAATTTTGATGATGGTTTGGCAGTTATGAGGAGGGTGATACTGTTCTTTTCAATTTGCTTAAGTGAGGATTGTGAAGAAAAATCAAATTAAACTGTCTCATTTTAAATAAAGTTGGGTCCTGAAGTAGAATTATTTGGATATCTTCAGTGCTGAGGAATCTTCCAGGTGTGAATTATTATATTTACATTATTTTGAAGAGAAACTGGACTAGGGTGTTGAAGCAATAGAGAGTGAACCGTTCAACTATTTTGCAACTGAGTAACTTGTACAAATATGATTAAGCAGGAAGGTGCAGTGAGGGCTGGTTTGATTTCGATTGTGGTATGGAGTAGGACTACGATGTGTAGTGCAGTTTCAGTGAGCAAAAGAAGTTGCTCGTCACTCCTCAATATGGCCTTACCATCTCAAAAAAAGAAAAGTGTTCCTGAAGCAAACAAGCTGCAGGTTTTTTGTTTGGTTTTGTTGTAACTTGGTCTGTGTCAGGTAATTTACCAGTTGGTTTAAGTGCTACTCTGAAGATGGTGTAAGAGTTTTATTTGGTTCCATTAGGTCCAACTAAAGTTTGTAATACAGGGGCTATTATCCTGCCGGTTGTGAGGAATTTCTGTTTTATGGAGCAATGCTGACACAAAGACAGTACTGTGCAAGCCGTCTTATAACTGAACACTTTCACACTGCAATTTAGGAGGCGGGCAGTTCAGGAAATTGCTGGCTTCTGCTGGAGCACACTTTTACTGCAAGGAAAATTTTATTCGTCACTCAAGTAATTGGCAGTTTTAATACCTTGTTAGTAATTACCTTGTAAACAAACTAATGCATAAAGGCAAGGCTCTATGACCTGTTATGTTATCTAACTCACATTCTTATTTGGCCAGTGGAACTGACACAGGGTGGTGGTGTTTGTTGTTGTTTTTTATTAAAGTAATTTGTTTCCATTTATTATAAATACTTTCAGCTAAGAGTTAAAAAATGCAGTGTACCTATACCAGACAGCCTAAGGAATGAAACATGATACAAGCTCAGCATTGGAGGGGCTGCAGGATCACTTACCCATTCCCATATGTGGTCAGAAGGCCCATTAATCTCCCTTCTGGTTCAGTTTGTGAGTTAGGACTTTTTTGTCTTGAGCAGTAGTTCCCCCACACCCTTGAATACATGAGAGTTGTCCATGTTGTCCTAATGTGTGGCTTACTATTTGATCCAGAGCAAGTATTTCCATTAAAGGTAAACACTTTCCAGAATTAATATTCTTGTTGATAGTTTTCCTAAAATTGCTTTTACCTGCAATCTCTAGGATCTGGGAAAAGCTCCTAAATTTTGTTAATTATTGAACAAGGTATAGCGTGTACCACAGCTAGAATGACTTGAACTTACAAGGTAACAAGAATTATTTCAGGTTACATTGTTTAATTGTTTGGAATCTGCTTTCTCCTATGTAGTGGTAGCCCTGAACAATAATGCTGCTGATGTGTGGTGTATGATTCTGTACGTCATGCAGCTGAGGTGGAAAAACTGGTAGGTTGCTGGGTATGAACATGAAATAGGGTCACTGGAAAAAGTTCATGTGTGAAAGTGAAAGAAGGGGTGTTCCTCAGAACAGACTACATTACCCACATCTTCAGATTGTTACATACTTTTTGTTGTGGAATTGGGTGTGATGCTGAGCTGAAGTTTGACCAGATATGAAGTCCAAAACTCCTGTAATGACCTCTAATATGCAGAATTTTTGTTCTTTGCTAACTCATTAGAAAAATCTGTAGATTGGAATACTAGGTCTAATTTCACAATTACTGAATGTTTTTCAGGGGGCTGTGTTATCATCCATCCTTTATAATCTAGCTCTGTGTTTTTTTCTGGAAATTCAAATGGACTTCTGTGCCAAGGAAGCTTTCAAAAAACCCCAAGCACTGTGTTTAGCTACTATGATAATTATTTGCTTAAAATAGAAAACAGCTCTAACTTTATTTCATTAAAATGCTGTGGCATAAAGTTTCATGCAAGTGTCAGATATTTCTACTGTTCAGAAATAGGTGATTATAGTGTTTTGCATCTCTTTTTAAAAAGCCATGAATTGCAGTAATTTGATTATATTGCATTTTTTTTCATCATTTCCTGGAATTATATTTTAAAAAGTATTAACGAAAATTTATTTAGGCTATTTCAATTTGTGATTTTGGATTAATATTATGCATAGAGAACATACCTTATTGTTTTTCTGTAATTCAAAATTATTTTCAAGTAGAGGAATTATGAACTAATATTTGCCAGGGTTGTGTAGTTAAGATGTTTACTCTGGAAATGACATTTTGACTACTGCCCTTAAACTTCAGGACCAGTAACAAGATTGCCAACGTTTTGTCTGAACATCTGAAGCCGTTTCAGAGTCTAGAAACTTTGGACTTGAGCAACAACAACATATCAGAGCTAAAAGTTTCATCATTTCCATCGTTACAACTCAAGTATCTGTAAGTAAATTTTTTTCTTTTAGGTTACTTTCAAATATCTTGTTGGATAATTTAGATTGGCAGCTGTTTATTAAGTATTAAATCTTCTTTTAATTAGAATGACATTAATATTCCTACCTGCCTAGTTTAACATAAGCTACTAACTTGAATATATGAGTTGTTACAATGAAATGTTTTAATTCATTAAAAAAAAGCTAAGGCCATTATCTTGAGATGAAACAAATAGATGTGTCTCTTGAGAGAAATAATTATGTGATAAAATTAATTTAAGTTCCCCATGGATAGTCTAGTTTGTATTTATATGGAGCTGGATAGACTTGTTGTGAATACACTTCAATTCTTATTCAGGAATATTGGAATGCAAGATATACTGACTGATAAAACAGTAACAGGATTGCCACATATTATCTTCTTCCATTATCACACTCTGGCAGAGTAGACTAAAATGGTGGTGGTGAAATACTATTTGACTAGAGAAAAAGCTGTCAAGAGCTCAAATTAATATGAAAAAATCCATTTATAAATGAGTAAGCCCCACAAGAGCTTTGTGTTTCACTGTTTGGTGTTAAGAATTTATTAAATAACTGTAAATTTAACCTTCCAGACATTGTTTCAACAGGTATATTAACAGTAACCGAATAACCTCTATGGAGCCTGGTACCTTTGACAATTTGTCTACCACACTTCAAGTATTGAAACTGAACAGGAACAAAATTTCAGCAATTCCTCAAAAGATGTTTAAACTGTCCCATCTGCAGCACCTGTAAGTGTAACCTACAATTGACTAATTGTTTTCAGGTTTTCCAAAGCACTCGCAGTGCTTGAACTTTAGCCTTTAATTTAACCAGAGGCAGAGTGAGACAGACAGAGAACACATATTACTGCAACCCTTACTAACTGCAGCATTGTACTGAACAAAACTAGTCTTATATGTTGGTGAGATGTGAACAGTCTTTGTGTTTAAAATTGTGTTTGCCTATTAAAAGTAAAAAAAAAAAACAAAAAGGAGCAATATTTCTGTAAAAAAGCATCAGGAAAATAGTAAGTAAAGTAAACTTATATAGTTCACTGCAGCAGTCATTTACTTTGTGCTTTCACAGTGGAATGAAGGAAATTCATTTTCTTTCAAATGGCATGACAATAAGCAATATGCTTGAATAAATAGACCTTCAGCTTTACTGACACGTGCTGTCCATAAATGTTTTACCAAATAAATAATAAAGTTATATGAAGGAGACTGTGGGGCTTGTCTTAATTGGAAAACTTAGAAAGTGCAGAAAATGGACAAAAGAATGGGTTGCACTTTGTCAAATCCTGGATAATTACTTTCCATATTAGATAGTCAGAAGTTAAAAATTACAAAGTCTCTAAGGTTAGCCTTGAAAGTGATAGGTTATAAGAACGCTGAAATATTAGGGTGCTTGACACTTCTGGAAAGAATGACTGTTTCTTCTGTATAGGAGTGCTGGAACACTTTTAGTCAGGCCTCAGTAGAAGAGTCTGAAAACAGTCCTGCAAAGCTCAGGATTTGTTAATGATTTTGGTAGACTTTCTGATCTTCAGATTCACCTGAACTTTTGGATGTTGTTTATATCCTTGCCTAAAAATGTTCCCTTTGTTCACAGTTATTATGCTGACTGAGTTATGTTAGGTAGTTTATCTGCAAGGAAGCCCAAAAATTTGTGTTATCACCTGAAAGTATTCAAAGAAGAATCCTGAAAGTATTCAAAGAAGAATGAGGAAGAACTAAAGCCTGTTCATACTGAATGTTCTTCACTTTTTATTCATTATTTAAACACAGGATAAGAAGTAGGGCTCTCCTTCAGTTCTGTTATCCGGTAGATTTTGTGTCAGACTGCCTGTAGAGACAAACTGAATTCTTACAGGGTTGTGACTGTGAAAAATAAGGATGGTATAACTGTGGGGAGACGATTATTTACACCTTTACTTTGCATGAGGAAATGAGTTTTGAAATGAGAGATTCTTCCTAGTTTGGTAGACCTAAGACTTCCTTGAAGGGGCAGATGATCACTCCTTTTATTACCTTTTGGTAATATTGTCTAATCCTGTGACTGCATCTTGCCCTCCTGCTAGTTACACCCTACATCTCCCTCACAGGATACACATTGCTCCCAGTTTCTGACCTGCACAGGATGAGTGTCGTGGCAGAAGAGGAAGTGCCAAGACCACTTGAGAAAGAGGAAAGGCACTATGTGTAACTGGTTGTGGAGAAGGGAGAGATGTAATGAGTGCTTGACTACAGATACAGAAATAGATCACCCAGGATGTTCAATTTTGTCTCCTTATCACAACTAAAATGTAACTTTTTTTTTACTGTTTATTGACTGCAATTACAAACCAGCCTTAACATCTCCGCTGCTGGATAAACACCGCTCTCCATTTTGAATTTGGGAACAGGATTAACCCTGACATTCTAGGTCTGCAGGGATTCTTTAAGTCTGAAAATCAGGGAACTACCAAGTACTCGTTCTCAGTATCAGAAAGGCAGAACAGTATTAGCATGGTTGAACATAATGTGTTACAATAAAATATTTTATTTTTATTACTTCTTGTCTTTGTTTCATGTGCAAGAGAAATGTTTAGATAAAGTTGGTTCCAGAGAGGGAAGAAAGGTTGTTGGCATGTAGGTAAAATTACTGTGCTGTAACTGTAAATTCTATTGATGCAGGGAGCTGAATCGCAACAAAATCAAAAAAATAGATGGACTCACTTTCCAAGGACTTCCTGCTTTGAAATCATTAAAACTGCAGAGAAATGGGGTTACAAGGCTTATGGATGGTGCTTTCTGGGGTTTGACCAACATGGAAGTCTTGTAAGTATCAATATTTTGCTGATAGGTTCTACTGATAACATATTAAGTAGATTTCCACAAAATTAATAGAATTGTGTGATAAAAATTAAAGATGTTTATTAATTGAATTGTTTTGTTGTGATGTGGAAAGGAGCAAACAGTCAGTAGAGAATGTGTAGAGCAGCACATTTTAAATGCATGGATACAACTCAAGATTTATATGGAGGCTCCAGCTCTCTAGCCAGTGTTGTGAGGTCAGAGGTGGACCTGTGGCATAGCATGCATGCTGCTGAGTTTCTAAACCTTATGTCTTTTTCTGTTTGTGGGTGTTTGTAGGCAGCTGGACCACAACAACTTAACAGAGGTAACCAAAGGCTGGCTTTATGGCTTACTGATGCTGCAACAACTCCATCTCAGCCAAAATGCCATCAGCAGGATCAGTCCTGATGCCTGGGAATTTTGCCAAAAACTCAGTGAACTGTGAGTATCTTTATTCTCTTCCAGTTTCAAAAGCCAGGTACACAGCAAAACATGAGCTTCTTAGCACTGATCTGTGAATTTTTCATAGCAAAGTTTCCAAGATGACTACAACTTTGCTGTATAAGACAGTTATATCTTGTTGAAAGAATTTGGAAGTTAACTGAGATTGCTCCATTTCACTGTAGCAGTTGTACTAAAGCCGTAACACAGTAATTTTCAAATGAGAGAAATTTATTCTGCAGTAATTTGTGAATTGTTCAAAACAATGCGTAATGCTTTGTGGTCAGAAGTGGTATAGTGGGTTCTGTGATAATCATCAGGGAAAAACTGGTGCATCCCCCCAGAAAATTCACGTGGGTTGAACTAAGTTAAATAAGCACTGCAGCATGAACATTAAAATGCTTTCCTCCCCCCCCCCCCCCCCTTAAATTTGCAGAGATTTGACATTCAATCAGTTAGCAAGGTTAGATGATTCAAGCTTCATTGGTTTAAGCGTGCTGGTTGGACTGTACATCGGAAACAACAAAGTAAACTACATTGCTGATTGTGCCTTCAAGGGACTTTCCAGTCTACAGATTTTGTAAGTTAACAAACTCAATTTGTAAGGTTAAAACCTTAAGAAAAATCCTGTGTTTATAGGTTATTTCTTTCCTTTATGAAAGAGACAGGATAATTTTGTTAACTTCCCCTGATCAGTGTATGATTTTCTTAGGGTAAGATTTCTTTCCAGAATAATTGAGAAAGGGAAGAGTTCCTCTTTTGTTAAGGCCGTGCACAATGAATGGTGGTAACAGTGATGCAGACTTCCAGTAGCATTGCTGTGGGAGAGGCATATTTCTTGAAGGCAGCAAGCTGAGCACTGCTACCCACAGTTTTAGGGATCTGGATCATAGTTGTGTCTTAACTGAATCATTTTCTTTCACAGCAGAAATAAGAAGACAAAAATCATTGTCATGACTGGACAATTGCTTTAAGTATCAGAGTGTGTTTTTGAAATAGCATTTCTTAAAGGAAGGGAAAGAACTAATCTAAATACATTTCTCTTCATTAAAACCTTCCTGTTGCATATCACTGACCCATCTGTCAGCCAGATGAGCAAAGCCTCTAGGCTTTATTTTCAGGGGTTTGCTCACATACTCACACTTAGGGTATCTAGGAAAGATGCAAATTAGAGGAGTGTACACCATGTTTTTTAAGAATATAGAGAGTTGGAAATCATAAAGAAAGGAACTTAGAGAATTGTGACCTGTTTAGGTATTAAGTATTAGGCAATTTCTCCTAGATTTTTCTTTCTCCCTCTGCTCAACCCTGTAGATTGTTTGCAGACACACTATTCTGTACACAAATCTGTAATCTCTTTATGCTTCACAGATAATTAAACAAGTCTTTTGGGATGTTAAAATGACTCTCTGGGTGTTAAGGACTTAAAACAACATGAGGGGGTTCCGTTTCAAACGGACAACAGTTGCTCCTTTCCCTTCCTGCAGTGCATGTTTCCTTAAATAGTCCTGTATCTGAATACCTTTGGAGGGATATGTGGTTTAGTTTGCTCACAGTTCTAAAAATTGTTGAGTTTGTGATCTTTTCAATCAGTGGGAAAAATACTAACAGTCTTCCAAGTCTCTCAGTAAAAATTGAAGTGATAAAGTTAATCAGGAAAAGCTTCTCTTAACCCACAAAAACCAACTGAACCAAAATCCAACCAATCCAGCAGAAAGCTGTTTTAGATTTTTTTAAAGTGATACATGCTGTTGAAGAAGTATGTACCTTGTTCTTTTTAATAGCTTTTGTGATTTGATTTCCCCTCCCCTCTTAAACAGGGATCTGAAAAACAATGAAATATCATGGACTATTGAAGATATGAATGGTGCTTTCTCTGGCCTAGATAAACTTAAGAAGCTGTGAGTATTGCTTCAGTGTTTGTATCTCATCATGCCTGAAAGAAAAGAGCTTATTATGTGTCTTTCAAAGGACAAGGCCAACACTTAAGGATATTAAATTTTCCATAGCAGAGATGATTTTTTTCTCTCTTAACACTTTGTTCTCTATAACATCTTCCTTTTCAATAAAAGAAATTCAAGATTTTCCAAGTCAAACTAATCTGAAATACTTTAAGTATTGTTAATATTTATGGACATATTTATCAAAGAATTAAGTTTTTCCATACTAAAAAATAATAAGTGTATCATATGATAAAGGCATACTGGCAGGCTTAGTCTTCAGTAAGGTAAAGCAACATGCAGTGGAAGTGGCTCCATTGCATTGAAATTTTCAAATGCATATTTATGAAATTAAAAAGTGTTTATAGTTTTACATTTAGAATAATCCATATCACTTAACTGCATACCTTAAATGTCTTCTAAAGTCATTGTAAAATCTAGTTATTTATTCAAGGGGAATAAATTAGTATCTTTTAGATGTGATTCATTTTACTGCATTGGAAATGGGTGAGTGGTGAATACTAGTCAGAGTTGAAAAATAAATGCTAAAAATGCAATTATTCAGCTCAAAAATACTCCCATTTAATTTCATTTCTTTTGCATCATGTGCTTAAATTTTTCAGGATACTCCAAGGAAACAGGATTAGATCTATTACAAAGAAAGCATTTTCTGGTTTGGATGCACTTGAGCACTTGTAAGTAGTAGACATTTACATTTAACCCAAAATGGGAAAAAAATGAATTTTGATACTAGCTGAATTTAAAGGAGAGGTAACAAGCTTTATTTATGACTTGGGATGAAAGTCATAAATATTTGATTATTTGATTAACCTTACCATGGTTGCAACTGTGATCTTCAGAAGATTTTTCAGTTTTGAAGTTACACTGAGTGTGAATTTTGGAATTAATGCAGAAATTCTTACATATTAAACATGCTGTGAAACTCCTCATTTGCATCCCCTTTTATTTTGAGCTTAAGCACCCTTTGTATATCACTAAAATAGCAAATTACTGCTTGAGTCTTAAATCCATTCAGTTTAATAAATCTATTATTTTCTTCTAATCCTGTTTTTCTTTTTTCTTCCTAGAGATCTAAGTAACAATGCAATTATGTCAGTTCAAGGAAATGCATTTTCACAAATGAAGAAACTCAAAGAATTGTAAGTTCCTATCAAAAAACATAATCTCTATTAAGTATATAGATATTATCTATACATATAAATGTATAAATAAAAGCCTTGTAAGACATCACCTGCTGCAGTGATAAACCCCTGCTGTAATCTCTCTGAAATAACATAAAAAGTTTATGCCAGTATTTTGGGGTTTTTTTCTATTCTTATATGATGGGTGTATTTAAGTGAGAGAGTGTAGGCTGGCTACATTAAATTTCTGCTACATTTGTTGTCTCTAAATCCTTATTTTAAATTAGGTGATCTCTAACAGGTTTTAGATAAGGGAGACTATAATGTAGCTTGCTCTAAGACCAGCAGTGCTGGACCAGTGAAAAGCAGTGCTGTAATTCTTTTGCAAAGACCTGGTTGTCACTGCTTGTAATTGGCTCCTTCTCTCCTATAGCAGCAGAGAGACAGATCTTCAGAGAAGTCATGAAGTGGTAACTGCAAAAAATGTATTTTAGTGAGGATGAGTTTTTGTCCTCTCACTCTTTCTTTCTTGATCAATGCAGAGCAACACTGGCTCACGGGCTGGGTGCCGAGGGTTATACTGAAAGGGGTGACATCAAATTGGCAACCTGCCACTGCTGGGGTTCAGCAGGGCTCCATCATCAGCCCTGTGCTCTTCATCAGTGACTTGGACTTAGGACTCAAAGGGGATACTGAGCAAGTTCACAGGTGATGCAAAGCTGGGAGGAGCTGTTGACTCCCTGGAAGGCAGGGAGGCCCTGCAGAGTGACCTCAACAAATGAGAGGGCTGGGCAATCAGCAACTGTATGATGTCCAACAAGAGAAAGGGCTGGATTCTGCCTCTGGGGTAGGGCAGCCCTGGGTGTATGGACAGACTGGGAATGAGAGGCTGGAAAGCAGAGCTATGGAAAGGGACCTGGTGCCCTGGTCAGTGGCAAGTTGGATATGACTCACCAGTGCCCTGGCAGCCAGGAGGGCCACCCATGTCCTCGGGGGCCATCAGGCACAGCATCACCAGCTGGGCAAGGGAGGAGATTTCAGCTGAGCAATATTGCCATCATTCTCTTGTAATATGTGTGTTTAACAAAGAGCCTTAGTTTTGTTTTGAAAGTGTGCTCATACAGATCTGTATTACAAACAGAAAAGAGCAAACAAACAGGCTTTGATTTTAATTGCTTTTTCTTAGGCACTTCAACACATCAAGTCTCTTGTGTGACTGCCAGTTGAAATGGCTACCACAGTGGATGTCAGAGAACAACTTCCAGAGCTTTGTAAATGCCAGTTGTGCCCATCCTCAGCTGCTAAAAGGGAGAAGTATTTTTGCTGTCAGCCTGGATGGGTTTGTCTGTGGTGAGTGTAGCCTCTGTTTCTCATTCCATAAAACAAATACTGCTGTGTGCTTGGGATTTTTTTTGTGGTTCCTTGATATGTTGTGATTTCTATAACAAAATTGAAAGGATGTAATACTTAGTAACATTTTCTTCTGTTCCCAAACTGTGATGTAGATGCTTAAAGCTTGAGGGCTTTGTACAAGACAGGGAGTGATGATATTTTGACTTTTATACCAAGTACAGCTTGCTTTCATAGAACATACCATGTTCTATGCGTGCAAGCGAAAGCTCAGTACTTTGTGAAGGTAAATGTATGTGCCTCTAGATTTAAAAGATATTGTTTTGATCACTATTGTTTTTAAGTGAGACATACTTTGACAAAATTAAGATGTAGTTTTTGGGTTTGGTTATTTGTAAATTTTTTTTCATATTCCATTATTCTTGAGGTTATTCCATGGCTGATAAAATTTCAAGGTAAAAAAGCTATATTGGCCTCAGCTCTGATGTTTTTATATGTGCTTGTGGTGTGCTTTAAAAATTATTTGGAGTATTTAAATTACTGCCTTTTAAACTGTGTTTAAAAAATACGATTACCACAGTTATGATACTGGTATTTTTTATTTCAGTTTGCCAGAGAGTAAATGCTAGCAAAATATTTTTACTTTAGGACCTGAGAATTTGACGTGATAGCATCTGCTTTAAAAATAAAATTTTTCTATGTGTGTTTAGTAGCATTAATGAACACCTGTGTTAGGTTTTCTGTTTAAAGCAAAGTGAAGCTAAGCATTCAGGTAAGGACATGTTTGATTACTCTGATATATAAAGTAGAAACTTTGAAAATACCAGGAAATTTAAAAGCTGACTAACTGCATTTCATGTATTTTTGTTGAATAAGTTTTATTTTTCTTACTAAAGAAAATTCAAACATTGTATTCTTTGGAGACAAAAAGATAAGTGTCTTCTCAATAATTTTGTTTCATGGCAAATATAACTGGTTAATTTTTACTGTTGCTACCCTTTTCCAGTGGGAAAGCAAGTCCAGAATATAAAATAGTGTACCAAAATGTTGGTTGTTCCTTTCCTGTTAGCAGACAGATATTTAATAAATAATCAGCAGATTCTAGCTACTGCCGAGAGGCAGAGGTTCACATAATGCAGGGAATTAGAGCTTATTCAGTGGCTAGAGGAATATATATGAGGTAGGCGTCCTAATTTATGCGAAACACATTCTGTCAAAAAATTAACCTGGAGATTTAAATGTATGTCTTCCGTTTGTTAAATTGGAGGAATTGTGATCTTTCTTTGGGCTACTGAATGCTATTTTTAAGTATTTAGTTTTCAGCCATTTAAGATGTGTTAGCAAAAAGAAATGTACTGAATCAGTTTTTGTGCTTGATACTTAACACAATTGCCATGCAGAAATAACTAAAATCTCCTAGTAAAATCATTGAGTGTTTCAGTTACATCTGTAAAGTCTGTTATCAGTAGACGTTCCCGTGTACCCACCTTGCTTACAAGTTTACAAGGGCTGCTTTTGCTTTTATAGAATTTTTAAATGGAGTGTGTTGACTCCTGTCTGAAATTAAAAGGTGTGTATAAATGTGGATGTCTTTGTAATAATTCCTTCAAATATGCTCTTGAATTATTCTGTTCTGACAAAACATAATGCTAGTCTTATCCTAGTGTGTTCTGTATTCTGTACTGTATGCTTATTTGAGTGACCTTTGTATCACCCCTTTCTGTCAGGTAATTAAGATTGAAGTATGTTCTGCTGTCCTTTCACAAGGCTAATTTAAGTATTTAGAGTGTTTTACTTAGTTATTGCCATGCAAAGTCAGTGAATGTATTAACTCAATTTGCAAATGGCAAGGCACGGGTATGAAGCATGAAAAGCAAATAGCCTGGGATGTTCTTAAAGTCCATGCTTAGAGTCCCAGATCCATGTTGCCCTGTCACTGGAGCACGGCGTCATACCTGCAGGAGTTTTGCAGATGGTTCAAGGTTAGGCTATCTGCACATCCCATTTTCATTTGTAACAGAGTGGAGGTTCTTCAAGGAAGTCGCACCTTGACCCCATAGTTGTTCCCAGTCATTTGAGATGTAATAAGACAAACGTGCTAGGAGACAGTAGGATCTGCAGGGAGGAATTTTTGGGGCACAGGACTTTTCCTACAGTTCCTTTGTCCAGAGATTGGACACATCTTGAAAGTTGGGAATATACTAAGGCTTTTGGTTTTGGGAGACCAGGCATTTACTTTTCCACCTCTTTTGCACATGCAGTGTACACACAGTCCAATAAATAATTCAGAAGGCAGCTAATTCTGTAAACTCATAACATGGCACTTCGAAGGTAACATTCCTATAGTAAAGGGACCTCCAGGAATTCTTGAAATTCTTGTGTTCTGCCCTGCTTAACTGACCTTCCATCCCCTTTGGCCCAAACAGACGCACATCACTGGATCACTGACTTTTGTACATGATTTTTTTTGTGGGTTTGGGTGAAACTGTAGCTTGCAGTTTCTGATAGCAGAAGAACTATGCATTCAATAAAAACTCCCAGCAGCCTGAGGTGTTGTAAAGATGAGAGGTAGGCTTCATGATTGATGTTCAGAGTAGTTCTTATGGATGTCAGGGAGTAGTTCTTCTATCTTTAGTGCTGGTATTGAAGAAGCTATGCACACAGTCTGCTTTTAAATGTGCTTTCTTTTCAATAAGAGAAGGCTTGGCACAATAAACTCATAAATACGGCATCTTTAAATGCCCTAAGGCTAACAAAATTTAAAACAAAAGCATTGTGGATCCATTTAATAAATACCTATCTGACTCTTCTCTCAAACCTATAAAACAAGGCTTACTAACTCTCTGGAAAGAGTCCTCAGGCATCACATGTATTTTTTTTCTTTTCCTCTGTGCAGATGATTTTCCTAAACCACAGATCACTGTCCAGCCAGAAACCCAGTCAGCAATTAAAGGCTCCAATTTGAGTTTTGTGTGTTCAGCAGCCAGCAGCAGTGATTCCCCAATGACTTTTGCATGGAAGAAAGACAACGAATTACTGCAAGACGCTGAAATGGAGAATTATGCACACCTCCGGGCCCAGGGCGGAGAAGTGATGGAGTACACCACCATCCTTCGACTGCGGAATGTGGAATTCAGTAATGAGGGGAAATACCAGTGTGTTATTTCAAATCATTTCGGTTCATCCTACTCTGTCAAAGCCAAACTTACAGTAAACAGTAAGTACGTTTTGTTTTGCTTGTGGACTTTGAATGATTTTAATCAAGATAAGGATTCATAGATTTTTCATTCTTGTCATCTGCATCTTTTAGAAGATCCATAATACGAGATAATTTCATAAAATTTATCCATTTCCAAGGTCACTATTCAATTTTACCTCTGGTCCCAGTGTAATGAATCATAGTGTAGGAAAAAACAATATACCTAATTCATAGTAAATCTGGCAAAATCAATGTTACAAGATGGAAAAATGTTAACTTCTTCTCACAGGAGGTAAGTATATGCTCTGTTTCAAGATGCTATGGAAAGGTCACATAGGAGGCTGTTAGCAAAAATGAGATTTTGATCTACGTGGTCTCACATATTTCACAGTCCCCTCCCTTTCTGCTGGCTACTGATCAATTTAGCCTGTATGTTTCCCTAGTGTTTTTAGGCCCATGAGGGGTGTTCAAGGAAAGACTGTACAAAAGAGAAGTATGTTTCATGTATTGATTTTGGTATCACCAACTTTTCTTTAGTGCTGCCTTCATTTACAAAAATCCCCATGGACTTGACCATTCGAGCTGGGGCAATGGCACGTTTGGAATGTGCTGCAGTTGGGCATCCTGTCCCACAGATTGCTTGGCAGAAAGATGGTGGAACAGATTTTCCTGCAGCACGCAAGAGGCGCATGCATGTCATGCCTGAAGATGATGTATTCTTTATTGTTGATGTAAAGATCGAGGACACAGGTGTTTACAGCTGTACAGCTCAAAACACTGCTGGAAGCATTTCAGCTAATGCAACATTAACAGTACTAGGTAAGATATTGGCAAACTTTAACAGCACAATCAATATTATGACTCAAAATAATAAAAGTCAGTGTTTCTCAGTGTATACACATCTGGTACGCATGGGATGGAGGGAAGAAGCGGCTTCTGTTTTCATTTAGAGACTGTAGATTTGTTTAACTTTTGATTTCTTGAAATTTTGTTAATTGTTTTTATTGTAGTTCTCTGCATCTTAAGTATGTATGATGTAGCATTTTTACCCTGTAAAGTAATCAAGCATGTAAATTGGACCACTTGACAAGTAAATTGTAGGCTTTAAGTACAAATTCTTGAGTTTCTTCTTAGAATGAGAGTAAGCTTTATTAGGCCTTACTGATGCATTTAATTCAGCTTTTCCTCTTGAGCTGTGAAGGAAAGGGACACTTTCTTGCTTATTCTTGCTTATTCTTGCGAGGTCAGTAGGAAAAAACATAGAATATAAGGCTCGTGCTCTCTTTTCAGAAACACCATCATTTTTGCGGCCTTTGCTGGATCGAACTGTAACAAAAGGTGAAACTGCCGTCTTGCAGTGCATTGCTGGTGGTAGCCCTCCACCACGACTGAACTGGACTAAGGATGACAGCCCTCTCATGGTAACAGAAAGACACTTCTTTGCTGCAGGCAATCAGTTACTAATTATTGTGGATGCAGATGTAGAAGATGCCGGGAAGTACACTTGTGAAATGTCTAATACACTTGGAACAGAACGAGGCAACATCCGACTTAATGTAATTCCTACTCCCACCTGTGACTCTCCTCAAAACGTTGCCCCATCACTTGATGATGATGGATGGGCCACAGTTGGCATTGTGATCATAGCTGTGGTTTGCTGTGTGGTGGGCACTTCCTTGGTGTGGGTGGTCATCATCTACCACACCAGACGGAGAAATGAAGATTGCAGCATCACAAATACAGGTGCGTAAACTGAAGGTTTACCTTGGAATGGAAAACAAATGTTTGTGGTTGCCTTGCAGTGACTTTATTGTAGGAGCGTTTGTGTGCTTTGACTCAGAGGCAGAAAGGTGAATTATTTGTTGCTTTCAGTGCTTTGCTGACAAGTTTAAAAATGTTTCTACAAACTGAAGTGTGTTGATGACTTTTGTATGTGTTTTGCTCCCCCACAGATGAAACAAATTTGCCTGCTGACATTCCAAGTTACCTGTCATCCCAGGGGACACTGGCTGAAAGGCAGGATGGATATGGCTCATCTGAAAATGGCAGTCACCATCAGTTCCTCTCATCTTCTACAGGAGGGTATTTCCTGCAGCAGAGGGACAGTAATGGTAGGTAGAAAATGCTAAACAGATTTTTCATGTGACTTGAGGAGCTGCAGTTTGGCTATTGTCTTTCTAACTGATAAAAAGAACACTAAAGAAGCATCTTTACACAGTTTAATAGAGGACATGAAAATTATTGCTTGGGATTTTTCAACACGATAATAATTTGGTTCTGTTCATCCAGATGATGTTATGGTGTTTATTTAAATCAGGAAGTTTTTCTCTAGTCTCAAGGGTAAATTTAAACTGAAGAGGACATGTGCAGAACAAGAGCATCAAAAAGAAATTACCATGGCATGTCTTTTCTCTTACAGCTTGAAAAGGGTGCTTTTAGAGGAATGTAAAGCATGTGTAGTAATACCAGTGGAACTTTAGTATAACTCTTTAAACTTGCTGGTTAAAAAAAAATCATTACAGTCAGAGTCAATAAAGAATTTAAGGTGACTGCAAGTTAAAAGCTGCAGTACTTGACATTTCTACCTGTGGCCCCAAAGAATCCCGTTTATACTTGCACTAGGGAGGAAAAGGCACCTTTCTGGGAAAGGGCTTGGGGTTGAGACACTCAGGAGCTGGGACATGTGGGAATGGAGTGGTGGTGAGATAATTTTGCAGTTGTGGGGTAGTGAGAGGAACAGCCTCTTTGTGGATCAAGAACTGGAGACTGTGTGCAAAGCTTTCAGGAGCCATTGAACTAAAAATCTTTATAGCTGTTTAGGCAGCCAGTGATTCCCTCAGATTCTTTCAACCAGGACTTTGACATTGACATTCTGCTTTTGAAAGAGGCTGTGAGACAGATAATGAATTTGTCTAGTGTGCTTTGGAAGAAGGAAGTCCCTGGTTCTGATCCCTGTAATTGGTTTTGTTTTGTTTTGTTATTCAGGGATTGTACAGTGAAGTGACACATTCTCTGTCAAGCTAATTAATCGAACAGTTGCTGGAGTTAGGATTGTCATCCAAAAGTTAGGTTAAACCTAGGCAAACTCTAAACTACCCTATGAAATGTCATTGAAAAAGACGACATTCTTAAAACTTACTCAAGAAACTCTAAGCTGGAGATTCAAAAAAGACTGTGTGCTGACACATCAATTTTATTTTTAAGGCATTTGCCATCTAGATAACAGCAGTGAGACAGACTTGGAGGGTGTTGCGGATCCATTTCTTTGCCACTATCTGGGGACTTCGGGAACTTTGTATTTAAAAGGCAGCGCTTACAGTTCTGACGCATTTGAAGCATACGGTACAAGTAAGTTCACTGGGGAGAGGTTTTAGTCCTAACTCAGTCTTTGTTAAGATGAATCTATATAAAATGAATTTTTCATTTCCTTTAGGTTGCAGCCCTGACCAGAGAACAGCAGGCTTGGGCCTTTACGAGTCTGGATATTTAAAGAAAAAGGAATGCTGTCAATACTCACCTCCACAGGAAGATCCCTTTGACCAGTGTGTTGGCATTATTGGAACACAGGCTACAAGTAGCAGATTGATGAACTCTATTTATACTCAAAATGAAGGAACGGGACTGAAAAGCAGAAGTCTCAATTCAGACACATTTGACTTAAACAGAAGTTTGGAACCCTCATCTATTATGAGTAAAAGCACTTTCATGGGTATGTTCTAGCTGGTGTTTTTTATTTAAGCTGCCATTGTCTTTGCTGTCTTGTTTCCTGCCTACAACACCAAGCAAAACTGATTTCTCACCTTTTTCTTTCCCAAATGTTTGATGCTGAAGAACAGAAAAGTGACTATAGTAAAACTGTGTAATGAGGATATTTAGATTACCAGATCTTCATAGCTCACACTTATATAAAAATCTCATCAATTATGTGATTCCTATCTTCTGTCTTAATATAGCTGGCAAATTTCTGTAAACGTTAGCATAGATAGCTTAAATACACCTTAAGAAACTTCAGGCATACCAGAAGTTTTGCCCGACAGGCAAAAGGTATGTAAGGAGGGCTCAGTGCAGGTGGGGAGAATTGAACTTGTGTGCATATGTATTGTATAATACTGTCAGCCAGAACTATTTACCCTTCAAAATAAGGCAGTATGTAAAAATGCCCTCCTTTATTCCTCCTTTGTCATTTTCTCGTGATGTGCATGATAAAAGAATTCCCGAAGTTTAGTTTAGGGTTTACAATTTTAATCCAGATTGCAGGGAGAGGTGGGGGAAGGAGAAAAGCATTGCTTTTTCCTTGAAGCTCATTAAATTTTGGATGTTGGTTTGGTTGCTTGGTTTAAAATGCATACAAAACCACATATTGCTTTCATCTTTGTGATATCTTAGTGCCAAAACCAGCCCTAGTACCATGGATTGTCTCCCGGCTGGTGTGTCAGCACTGGCTGATCAAGATCTGGGTCTGCTGGCTCTGAAGGGGACTTGGGGGAATGTGCATCACTGGGCTCTTTGTTCTCAGGGGGTGGGGAGGGAGGCACAAGCTCTGAAGTTTTCCCCCTTCAAAAGCCAGATGTTTAAACTGTAAAATGTTGCAGATGCCAGGACATCTGGCAGAGACCCTGGGACTGCACACGGCCGGCCTCCTGGCTGCCTGCCACTATTGCTGTGGTGGGACCATGCAGATAGGGCTTTAGTATGTCTCCTGCAGAAAGCAGTCCAACTGTATGTTTGTATATCCATCAGTTAATGTCACCCCAAGGGTGCATAGGCCTCAGTCTGCCCTAAAAATCTCTGCAGAGTTACTTCTTTGATCAGTTCTCTGAGCATACTACCCCACTTATATTGCATTGTCATTGCCTTGGATGCTTCATAATCATTAGCACTCTTCCTTCAAAGAGCCTATGGCTAGATCTTGGATATGGTAGCTGTAGAAGAAGTTGTGATTGATTTCTTTAGTTGCTTCTTCAACATGGTCATCAAATTCAAGCCCCATTTTGCCTGTGCAATCATAGTGAAGTCGACAGCTGGCGTTAGCATCACAGTTGACGCACAAGCCAGAAAGTTCCTAGCTTGTATTTTTGTTTTTAAGACAGCTCATTTGTATCTTTGGTGCTGTGAGGAACATCCTTTCATACTGCATTAGGTCTAAGTTAATTTGTATCTTTGGTGCTGTGAGGAACATCCTTAGACCTTTCATTCTGCATTAGGTCTAAACTGCTCTACAAATCATTGATGGAAGTAGGAGTTTTGTCCAATTCCTTTTTTAGTAACTTCTGAGTTCAGAGTTTTACTTGAAACCTTTAGTTCTGACAAAAGTAGAAGTGTTGCATTTTGGGTTCAAAATTTATTTTGAAAGGTAGTGTTCAATTGTTAATAAAAACTTGAGTTCTTCAAAGTCAGCCTGTGATACCTTGTCCTCTGAAAATAAGTCCTTACAGACACTTTGACTTAGGATGGGTATGTCTTTACTCACTTGAAAAAGGAGGCCCTTCTTGTAGAGGTGTTGATGCTAACAGCTTCCCAGTGATGGAGAATGACACGAACTGATTGTTTACTGGCTAGTAAATACAGATAATTGTTAATTATAGTTGAACTGAAATGTGTAATTCTCTTTGGGTTGCTACTGTTCTCTTTGCCCACAACTGACTGGATGATCAGTGGTGAATGCAGCATGTGGCTGTCTGCATCTTTATTATTAATGGGAGATGCTAGCCAGAAGAAGATTCTGTTAGCATTCAGATTGCACTACGGGACAATATTGTATAATCTGATAGGGGTTGTGGGGTTATATTTTTTTTAAATTCCTAGTTCATTTTTTCTGAGCTGCATGGCAGATTGCATGTGCCATTCATTTATTGAAGAACAAAACAGGGAGTGACTTTTGCATTAGAAAGTGTCTTATGATGTGTTTGCAGGTTGATCCCTGTTCCTAACTCCCCCCTCACCACCCTCCCCAAAGAGAAATGGGTAAGAAGGTAGTCATGAAAACACAAGAAATGAAGTTGTAGGTGGCTGTGCAACTACTTGGAAATGTTTTTAATGTCTCTTGTGGCAGAATCTTGCCTTATGCTTGTTATCACATGGATGTTTTCTTTAAAATGGTGGAACAGCATTTAAGTAAAATCTCACTTTGGTGAATTTCCTGTCAACCTTGCATTTCAATGTCAATTTCTGTCAGTCTTGCCTTTCAATGTCACTTATGTACACTAGGGTGAGACACAAATCTTTTTACATCAATATTTCTGTGCTCACTCTTTTACTGTCTTTCAGGAACATTTGGAAAGCCTTTATGGAGGCCTCAGCTGGACTCTCTTTCAAGCTGTAGACAGCCTGCAAATTGCCAACCAAAAACCTCCCATAATAATCATCATGTCTCACTGGACTTTGATGCAGAGGCAGATGAAGAGGGAAAGGAAAGGACAGTTTCTAGAGGAGAAAATAGCTTTTATACTTGCAAACAGTCCTTTGAAAACTTTAGGACTTCTACTTTCCAATCCTCTGATTTGGATACGTAGCTCCTTTTGGAATTAATGATTTGTGGAACCAAAGAAATAATTTTACATACTACTACCTCAGTATGGAACTTTATTTAAAAAGGAAATAAGGAGAAGAAGGGAAGAAAGAAACCCCATGATGCTCTGAAATCAGAAGAAAAAATATATTTTTTTTTCCAATAAAGCATAATTTCCAAGATGCTCTACATTGGTTATACAGGAAAAAAATCCTATATTTGTAATTATTTTATAGCCTTTTTTAAATGCAAATAATATGTTTTGTAAATTAATGGTGTAAATAATACAATGTGTGTATTTCTATGTCAGACTTCATTTTCTTGAAATGAGTAGTAAGCATTCTAATTTTGTACTGTTTCTTGTACCTTTTTACAAATGGAAACTACATGCTGTTTGCATGTACCATGCATCTTATTTGCACATTACTTTAATAAAATATGCTGCCATGTGGTCTCTGATCCACATTAGTGTATGAAGAATGAAAAGTGTGAATTACGTTTGTAGGCAGTGTTGCAAATGTAGGTGCTTTCTGATGCGTGTTTGCACCTTCATTTGACTTAAACTTGCACCTTTAGATTTACTGTGTAAAATATGTTCATCTTCAGAGAGTGCGTGTGGTCCTGCCACAGCTACTGGTAGGTGGGTTGCAGCTATATGAACCAAAACAAGGCTGTAAATCCTCCAGTTTGTGAATTCCCCCTGTCAGATGTGCACACACATGCTCTAAGTTTTCATGCCTATGAGGCTGTAGTACCAGCAATTTCCCTGTGCCTTTGTTAGTGAGCCTGCATCTGGTGTAGGGATATACACACTAGATATACAAATTCATATCAAGCTATTTAGCAAAAGAAAAAAAAAAGGCACTGGATGTCTGCCTGGTAACCTAGCTTTTCTCCGAGTGGCTTAGTGTCAAGTGTTTGCCAAATACACAGTGCATGCCTGAATTCCTGCTTTCCCATACCCTTTCTCCCTCTTTTTTCCTTCTGCAGCCACTCCCTGCTTAACATGAGGAGGTAATCCAAGAACACAATACTGGGGGTTTTTTTGTTTAATTCATGCTTCTGTTCCTTACTTGGCTGCCCTTCTCTGGTTACAGATGAGATCTGTGCTTTATTTAATTGCTCAGTCAAGTTGAGAAATTGTAGACACTTGCTGGATTATATTTGTAGTAATGAACCCAGTATCTTTACCTATCCAAGACGGAGAGGATTGCAGATTGCTTACTATAAAACAGTAGTTAAACCTGAGTGAAAACAGTCTTTATTTTGTGTTTCCATGTACAGATGCCTGTTGTTTAAAAAAAGCTGTGAATCGTGTTGTCATCACTGCACTAAAACAGCAAGACTTCAAAATGGTTAATTCTGCAGGACATTGGCTTTTTAAATGTGCCTGCTTTGAAGGTGCAAACTTACATGGTTGCCAAATAGCTTCTTTTAAACTAAATTAAAAGCAGCTGTTAGAGTAGGCCATCACAGACATCAGGGCTAAAGTGGGAGCAAAGATTTTGTTGCCTGGTGTAGCTGAACTAAGGGCTTGTAGTTGTCTGCAGCCAGAAACCTGGTACCCAGATTGCAATGCAATTTCCCTTTAATTTAGGCACCAGTATTAGAGACAGGAAGTTAATCCATCCTTAGTCACTGGTGGTCTAAGCGTACAGAATGGATCTTGCGTGCTTTAGTTGATCATATTGCCAGATTTTTTGACTTATTGTTAATTTATCTTCATTGCTGCCAGATGTGCTGATGTGGTGAAAGACATTGGTATGGGTATTTGATTATAATTAAGTGCATTTGAAAGAGATTAATTTTTCCTCAGTTAAGCACAAACCTGTAGGTCAATAGGGCAAGAATCTGACATTTGATTCACTCAATATCTCTCCTTTTTCTCTCCCAAACCCCACTCCCCAGTGGCCCTGTTTTTAGGGAGAGGAGAGCTGTGATAGCTCCTGTTTATAACCAGACATTGCTTTCTGACATACTAAAAAATACCCAAGTTAAAAACAGCAACTCCAGATTTAGGGTTTATCCTTAAGAACTCTGTGTTAAAGGTCCATCATGAAAAACAAGTTTTAAATTCTGTAGTGGGTGAAGGTTGAGAACAGTGGCAATGTCATTCCTTTTTCATCTCCTTTGCAAAGATACTAATCTTCCAAAGGCTTGGATATCTGTACCTAAATAAATGTTCAGAGTCAATGGCCGAATTTTAAGTGTTTTTTATCAAGTTGCATTTAGCAATCTAGACATAGGAATTACTTAAAATTTTATTTCATGCTTTAAATGCCCAGAAATTGAAATGAAAGCTCCCAAGTCTTTTCTGCTAGTCTGACTTTTTATGTTTTATATGTGGATTGTGCTTAAATATACAGTGGGTATCTGTAAAGTGCAAGATATACTGTAAAGTTTCAATATCTTAGTAATTCTTTTCAAACCAATGATATTACCAAACGCCTATTTTAAAGGCTTGGAAGTTTGCTTATTTGTTTTTTTGTTTTTTTGGTTTTTTTTTTTTTTTTTTTTGTTTTTTTTTTTTTTCCCTCCCCTTTAAGATGCAGATGTTAGTGAACTGGTAGTTGGGTATTTACTCAGCTGAAAACTAAATCGTAAGTTGATGTGATGGGGAAATAAATTGCAGCCAACCCTGAGTAAAGCTTACACTGCATCTCAAGAGTTAGAATGAGAAACAAGTGTTGTGTTGCTGAATGACAAAACAGACATTTTTCTGTTTTATGACCAGGAGCAGCTGGAATCTTTCTGTTGGCTCATTTAAGACTTATAGAATGTTCTTTAAGGGCAGTAGCCACTTAATGCTTTACACAACAGAATGTTTTGGCTGTTGAATTCACACAAGCAGTTGCTGAGGTATAGTTTCTGCAAGACTTAAATAGTTTAGATAAATAGAGTTAATAATTTACCACAATTTCTCTGGCACAAGCATTTCCTAAATGAGTAACCTAAATGGTGTCTGAGATGACACTAGGGATACTTGCATACTGAAGGGTGTTACAACACAGCCTTACGAAGTACAGCTGTAATTCAGCAGCAAATGCTTTAATTTAGAATTCATAACTTAAGAGGATCTTGAAAAATGGCAAAGCTTTCTCCAACTGAGGGCTCATTAGTGTCACCAAACATTTCTTAGTTCAGTCTTGGGGAGCTCTTGAACACTTAAGCCTTATTCCTTGAGCCGCTTCAAGGAAGCTTGAAACTAAGATTTAGCTTTTTACTTCAAACACTTTTGTTCTGCCAGCCTTACAAATTAGGACTATAATTGGCCATTGTGTTTCTTCTTGAATATATACATAAGAAGAAATTCTATTAGCTACCTGCAAGATTTCTTCTTGGGGGTGTGGCACATCTCAGAGAATTATACTTTCTCCGTGAAATCTTGTTTTTTGCTCACTTTGTTTGTGTATTGCTTTGTCATAGAGAATGTGTCTTTACTAGTTGGATGTTAGTTTAGAAGTCTTGTGAAATTATTTCATTAAAAGAGCAGAGAGGGGAATCTCAGCCTGTTTAGTGAAGGGAAAAAACAAACATGTAGAACAAGATGTAGTTTGTGTACATACCATTTTACTTTGATTAAGAACTTTCCAGATACCTTCTGTTTTTATATTTCAGGGAACTGTTACAGGAAGGAATAAAATCTACAATGTCTTGACTCACTGATGTGTGGCAAACAGTGCTTTTTCTGTTTGTTGTGCTTAATTATTAAGGGCTCAGTTATTCCCCTGAAATAAATATATGCACACCTGATTTCTTACCAAAAGGCACAGGTGGCCTCTCCTGTTTCCCATGCTGCTCTTTTTCTCATAGCTCAATACTGCTCCCATGTCCTCAGGGGGACCCTCTTTGCTCACCTATGCTCCTCAGTTTCCAGTTTCTCTGCTTGCCCTGGCACTGTGGTGAGAGGCTGGGACAAATGGTCTCAGTTTAGAGAGCACAGTGCAATTGCAGGCAGTGAGCAGCACTTGTGTGCTAGAAGAGAGGAGGGGGAAGTGTTGGAGAGAGAGAGGCCCCAGCTTTAGGAAGAACTTGGTATGAGTGGGCAGAAAATGCATAATTCAGGAGACAGGGATTAAATATTTATAGGACAATGTTATAAGCATAATAAAGAGCATTTTTGTACTTTACAAGCTTTACAATGCTTTTTGTGTATTTAATTCCACTCACCCTCTATGCTTTCAAGTGCCAAAAGCAGCAGTGCACGAAAGAGCACATCATCTGGAGATTTACCTCTTACTGCATCTAAAATCTCCTTTTCTGGTAGACAAGAAACAAGATCCATTTGTTTTTCTGTGTTTGGGTTCAAGACTGAATATTGCTGGTGCAGTGCATAGTTTCCCAGTCATGTGGTCTGTGGGGTCCACTGTGTCAGAATATGTGTAATCACTCTGACTCAAGAATGCCATGGGACAGCAGGACCTGAGGGTGAAGTTGGTAGCAGTTCTAAATTCACTGCTTGTAAAACAAATTTAGGCCTTTTTTACTTCAGAAATTTTTTTCCCACACAGCAGAGAGCAGAACCATGAATTACTCTAGATTAGACTACTGGATAGCACTTCTACATGATCCCTGGACCTCAGTCATCAGCAAGGGCACTGCTGTTATTGCTATTCAGTTTGGCTGTTGACCGTGGGCTGTTGACCAGCAATTTCAGTGCAGGAGTTTGCAGTCTGAGTACCTCCATGTACTCTTTTCTGAAATTAATGGTGGCCAGTTTTAGGTGGCCATTTCAAATATGGCATTGGAAATTAAGATCTAATTTAGCTTACAGAGGTAGTAAGATCCTATGGATATAAAACAGGCTTTGGGATTTTGTAGGCCTGTACTTTGGAAGGCTGGTATGCAACATTGTCCAAAGACACACTCATTTGCCATAGCAATATGGGATGTTCTTATTTTCAACACTTCCTTTGTAGGTGTGCGTGGACAAGCCATGACTTATGATTTGGGTCTGCTGCTGGATTATCAAAATTCAGGTATTGATTATAGAGACATGTGAAATAACATCCTTTTAGACAGTGAAGCTTCAGATTCTTTTATCAAAATCATGCAAAGCTGCATCAGTTCCTATCCAGTTAAAGAAGTGACCTTTGGTAGTATTCCTGGTGTTCAGCTTACTTATTCTATGAATCACTGAAAAATACTGTCATGGAGAAAAAGGCATTGATGTCCTTTGGTTGCTTGCAAAATGTTTGCAAAATGCTTGCATTTTGTTTTGCTGTGACATGGAGAATTCGGGGCTCCATTCAGCCTCTGTTTATCAACAAATAATGGACTGCTTTCATCCTGATTTTCATAGATGTGCCACCACAGACATACCTAGTTCTGTGTTGGGCTGGCATGCTACATGTTAAGGGAGTAGTCAGAGCTACTGTAAGGCAGAGCTGCAGAGATACCATAAAAGGAATTCAGGAGAGGAGGGCAATAGTTCCCCTCTATGGAGGGGTTTTGAATAGTTCACTTGTTCCAAGGAAGTAACTTGTGCGGGTTTTAACATTTACTCCTTATAATTCTATAAGCTTATCAAGGAGTTAAAGCTGCCACTTTATTAGCCCTTGAATGGGGAAAGTGTACATTTTCTGCGAGACAAAGTACAATGGAGTTTTTGGAACTGCTTTTCAACTTCTTTGTGATTCTAGACCCTTAGAAGTAAGCAGAAGGACTTAGTACTTCCTTTGGCATGAGGAGATCCCTCGCGATGTGCCTTACTACATGCAGAAGAATTTTGCAGTCTGTTGAATAACCAGAGAGCTCACAAAAAAATTTGATTCACTGGTACCACATAATAATTTTTAACACATCTCCAAGTGAGTCTTTTGTTCTATATTTTTTAATCACTGTGGCTGACTGGCGCAGCAATGAAGAAGCTGCTGTTTGAGTAAGCATATATAATTAAGCTAACTCATACCTGAAACTAGCCACTCTCCTGGCTTAGAATAAACTGTATTTGTACTGCTACCTGCTGTGGGTCTGCACACCAGCAGCATCAAGAAAGCATCAGTGCTCCAGCAGCCAGCTGCCCATAGCCTGGCCTCTGCCACAGAGTGGTTGGATTCTTTATTAGTGTAAAGTTCTTTCTCTATTAACCTTCCCTCAGGAAAGGGGAAACATGGCCTCCATTGTAATTAGCTTACACAGCCTTCCATGTAAACTGAAGAATGGAAAGTGTCAGGGGTGCTTGCAGCAGCCTCGTGGGTATTTGCTGTTAGCAGGGAAAAGTTAATCTGCTCTCAGATTTTGGCAAGGACACAAAAACCCACGTGTAAAAATGTTCTTAGAATGAATTAAATTTCACATAAATGTGACCACACGGTAGGTAAAGTAGTAAAATGGTGGTGGTGATGGAAAATATGACTAATCAGAAAGCTGCATTAACTTAATGAATAAAATTATCCTTTAACATAAACCAAAGTGCCTTATTTTAAAAATGTGGTTGTTTATTGTTCTGTAGCTTGTAACAACTGTGTTATTTCAACTAGCAGCGCACTTTAGCAGTTTGGTCTGAAACAGCTTTTACAATCAGAGTATGGGGGTTTTCTTGAAAAGAAAAAACGATAACTCAAAAAGCAACTCTGTGACCCTGAGTCACTGAACTTGTTTTACTAAGTAGTTTAAATCAGAACATGAAAAAAGTGTGAAAAAATATAAATTATTCTGATTTTTCACTTTGAAATTACTTGTCTCAAAATTATTTTCATTTTTGTTTTTGAATTCTCCCTTTGCCATTTGGAACTGGAATACAAAGTGCAGACCTCCTTGGGTTATCAGGGCAACACAGACCAGGCACACAGCTGGAGCACGCAGATCTGTTGCTTGTTCTTTCCCTGCTGCACATCCCTCTTCCCAAATCCATTTGATCTGAGTTTGGCAGGTCCTTGTGGATTGATTCTCCTTCTTACCAGAGCATGTTTCTCTCCTTGATTTTTTCTTGAAAGTACTGACTCAACAAGTTTCTACAATCATAAAGAGTCAGGCCTGATATTTTTCTGTGTGATTAGAAATGTTCTGCTCCCTGTGCGCTTTGAGAGCTGTAGCAGGCTGGTCCCAGGGTGGATTCTGAGCAAGCCCCAATGGCCTCTCAGCGTGGCTGTGTGTGCTGTTGTCAGGGAAGTCACAGTGGCAGCCTTGCTCTCCACCATTCCTACCCTGGGGATGCCCTGTTCCAGCAGATCTCAAACAGCCCCTCAGATTCAGGAGCTGTGCAAGCAATGCCCAAATCATCTCTTCCGTTAAACTGAAGTGCAAATAAAAGGCTGCATCAGATAGTTATCTCTCAGACAGGGCAGCTGAGGGAACATCTTGGAGTCTGTAATATCTGGGCACTGATCAGGTGCAGAGGCTGAGGAGAGGGGTCTAGGAAAGGCCTTCCTACCTCTTTCCTCCATCCAAAGCTTTCCAGCTGTTCAGTAGTGTTGGGCCTCTTTTGTCCTCACAAAACATTCCTAAATGGAAAAGTAGGTATTTGCTTTTATTTGCTCTTATAGTTCACAGCAATTACAAAGTATATATAAGTTTGTGGGATTTATAAGTTTGGTGGGATTTTTTCTTTTTTCTTTTTTTTTTCTTAATGAGGTCTTTCACAAAGGAGTTTTAAGCTTATGCATGCTTCCTGCTCAAGCTTCATGTATTTGTCAGGAAAGAAAAAAAAAGGATCTGCTTTTTTGAGGGCCAGGTGTTTTATATGGCTAACTTAAGGCGTGCCTGAAAAGGCTGTGGTTATTTTCCTGTCTGAAAAGTTCTGTATTTATTTGGGTTTTTTTCCTTCCTTTTTGTAGCATTGAGTACATAACCGTTCAAACGTGCTGTTTATTTCTGTGTTTTCTGTTTGTGAATCCCCTATGACCATTAATTTCTTTGGAATGCTGGAATTGAAAGTGGACATTAATTTCCTCCTCTCCTCAAATATTCTTACAGATGTTGCTGTAAATCAATTGCAGGGCTGACATAGCATTTGGCTGCCTGACAAATGTGCCATAATAATGCT
Source organism: Zonotrichia leucophrys gambelii (assembly GCF_028769735.1). Taxonomy (NCBI): domain Eukaryota; kingdom Metazoa; phylum Chordata; class Aves; order Passeriformes; family Passerellidae; genus Zonotrichia; species Zonotrichia leucophrys. Next base: position 19,913,750 of record NC_088170.1, on the reverse strand, counting down.
GCTCAGTAAAATGTGGAATTTCTGAGGTAGTTCTTGAAACTTTTTCGAAGCAGTTGTAAATTCTCATCCATGTCAGCACAGGTGGAAAGACAGTCACAAATAATGTGTGCACGTGTGTGCATAGGGGGTGGGGTGTAGAGGTTGCCTGTATTTATTCTTTCTTGAGTTCTCTAGGTGGTTCACCACTTCCATTATTTAATTCAGCCACTTGAAGCAAATTAGAGAAAGAAATACTCTCATTAAACTCGAAATGATCTTGCTAGCAAAGTTTTGGAGAGAGAATGTGTGCCTGAAAATTGAAGCAAGGGGTCTGTGGCAACTGAAGGTTGGAGCTGGGCCTGGTAAACCATGACAAACTTCACAGCAGCCCCTCAGGTAATGATAAAAGGGACATTTCAGGTACCCACCATGAGTTTTTGCTTCTGGGAGGGCTGAGCCAAGCTGCTCTTGGTCTTCAAGAGCTGGTAGTTCACAGCTCTGGGCAGTGAGCTGGTAGTTCACAGCTCTGGGCAGGGATGGGAATGTGTTGTCCCAAGACCTTTTGCTTTCCTGTTTCCTTGTGTGATCAGTTCCAAGAGGTGAGATGTTTGGATGTTGTTATTTTTTCACAGCTAATCCTACTGGATGGTCCATGTAGACAAGGCAGCCCCCATTCAGCCTTCCTGAATTCTGCCTACCTGGTGAGAACTTGCTTTTCATCTGAACACGTGCTGAGCCTGGCCATCCTTTCCCCAAAAATGAGAATTTTCTGTTTCCTTTGAGTAAGACTACTCAGGAGTTATTGCACAATAGCTGAGGGAAAAACATTTGGAAGAATCTTAGAATTTGATGAGCTGCTTCTGTTGAACTACTTGTGAGGAAGCTAGGCAGAAATTCTGGGAACACTGATTTTAGAAATATTGCCTCTTCTTACAATGAATGATAAGAAGTATATTTGCTTAAAAAATAAGTAATAATCTCACCTTAGAAACTTGTTTCTTAGCTATTATTTCAGTCATCACTACAGAAACATGATTTAGAACAGAGTTCCAGCTTACACTACATAATAATATTTGTAGAGCATTGAAACGGTGACGAACATCAAGCTGCACACAAAACTAGTGCTAAAAGAATATTTATTCTCATATCTAGAGACTTTAAAATCATGTGGTTTTAAAGGTAAAACTGAGTATTTGGCCTTGTCAAAGTCTTCATGAGCTGGCTATCTTTAGCTGCTTGGAAGCAAACAATTTTCTAAATCCAGTAATGTAGTAGGTATAAGGTGTTCTCACTTCTTATATTTTAAATATAGTCCACCACTAAATGCAACACAATTTTCAACAGAAAAGGAGTATTCGAATTCAAATTTGTGGAATAAATCAGATAGCATACTTGGAAGACTAACCAGTAAGTATTCTTTTTTTTTCTCTGGTTTATGATTATTAGTGTTTATACCAGCATTTCCCAAAAAAGACCATGTTTAAACCTAGGTGCTCTCATTCATCAAAGTATTTGATTTTACGGAAAATTTATTATTCTATTCTCAACAGACTTCAAAATCAGCCTACTTTTAAAAATTAATTTTACCCTGCATGTTGCAAATTAGGATACTTCTCGATCCCATATAATTTAAAACCAGTTGATCTGAAAGGTGACCCAAAATAATGTAATTTCCCTAAAGTGATAAAGTGATGGCTCCTTGTTACTGCTTCCTGGTCCTTTTCTTGTGTCAAAAGCCACAAAAGACACATCTTGTGATGAAAAGCCATACAAGACTGGCTTCCACTTGTTAACACTCCTGCCTTGGACGTCAGGCTTTCACAGAGAAGGCAAGGGCTAAAATAAGGATGTGGTGTTGTGAGGTAGCTTGTATGGTTTTATCCACAGCTTAAGGTGGAAAGATGAAACAGATGTGGAGGGAAGGAAATGCAGGAAAAGAGAGAGAGAGGAACTATGGTGTGGAGGGATATAAGGAGTAGACCATAGAGATATGCATGGACTGGGAGGAATAGGGATGATCAAGTACCTAAAAACTCTGAGGAAGTCCAAACAAACCAGCAGAAATGGTCTGACTGGCTCATCCCTGCAGCCATGTCTGTAGGCTGGTGGTTGGGTTGGGAGGAAGGAGAAGATAAAATTGAAGAGTTGCCACAAAGAGGACCTGCTCCTCACAGTATGAGCTATTCTGAACGAATTTAAATGTCTGTCCTGTCACAGATCGTTACAAAAATACTTCCACTGCCTTGTATTAGCACCACTCAAGCCACACACCTGAAAGATAATTCTCATCTTCAGGTGCACCATGAAAAGTCCTTTTTGTACAGTCTTCAAAGGAAGTTTTTTCTCACACAAGCAGATACGGGTGGTAGTTAGGGCTTGGGTTCTTCCTGATTTCTTTTAGCTGATGGAAGGCTGGGCCTGTAGCCTATGGTAGCTTCTTTGTTTCTTCAGGACTCAGGGGATATATGATAAGCATCTCAGGAGACACTTCTCCCCATGTCTTGGAAACCCATCTGAGAAGGAGCTGCACTGCTGTTCAAGGCTGCCCACAATTCCAATGACAACCTCAGAAAACAGATCTAGTTAAAAGCTTAACTTCTGGTCCGATAGGGATAGGTCAGTAAATCTTGTGCTATAACAATCTCTGTTACTCACTAGAAATGAGAAAAGAGAGTACAGTTCCGCTGACTTCAGAAAGCCCCAAATGATTTTATAGAAGCTGCGAACAAAAAAACCCCCAGATATTTAATTGTAATTTGTTACATCTGATGATGAATCTAAGCTAATTACCATGATACCCTTTTCTGCTGATTTTAAATGCTAATAATAGGAATGGAGTCTATTTTGAGAATACTATGACAAGCAAATTACTGCAGAAAGTGTTCCTTTGTAAAAGCCAACTGTGTTTCCTCCTTCAATCCACTTAGAAAGGTGCGCCAAAATTGACTTTCTCACAAAGGTAGGAGCCTCCTTCTGATTTTCAGCCCAAATTTACCCAGGACAGATATTTGCTCTTTGGAATAACAGCTTTCTGTTGCTGAAAGTGGATGGAACAGTATCGAATATGTAGATTCCAATGTTTTCATAAAGACCAAACATATTCCTTCTCTGCCTTCCTGGTCTAGAGAAGCCACATTTCTGTACTTTCCTTTGAATATCTTGTGTCTTTTCCTTAACATTTTGGGCATCTCTTTCCTCTAAATTTATAAATCAAATAAAGAATCACTGTAAATCAACAATGGCAATCATCTGAAAAATTAGCTTTACTCAAAACTTTGAGTTAAATGCTGACTAATGTAGCTCCAGGAAGGAAGAAATCAATTTCTGTTGAGCAGAATCACAAAAAGGTTCTGATTTCTTCTAAAATGGGATGAGTTACACAGGGTGTAAGTTGGCCTTGTTTGATGGCAATGGTAATATCCTTATTTAAATTAGGACTTTGTTAGTGTTCAACAGTTAAGAATAGGATGACTGAAGGGCTGGTTACAGTGATAGGGAATACTGGGTTTGTATCTTTCTATTAAAATTATCTAATCTCTCAATAATGCAAGAAGCAATTAATTGGCATTTGCAAGTATTGGAAATAAAACAATTTGTTCAAAATTCAAAATGTGCTACTTCTCAAAAACACGAATTTTAATGAAAAGCAAGAACATATTCTGACACTTAGCTTGTCTGATCTCCATTCTAATCGCACTAAAGGTTAGTTGCTTAAATCACTTGAATAATTTTAACTACACTGTACCAATTTATCATTCTGCATTTAAACTTGAAATTAAATACACAGAAGGCAGTGAAAGTAAAAAAGCAAAGTCTCAGCTTTCCTGAGCAAGTAACTAACTCAGCAAATGAAGTTCACCTTCAGACTGCTCACATGTTCAATATTATTGCAGCTCCCTTCAAAACTTAGTGGTTTTGGGTTTTTTCCTTATCTCTGTTTTGCTTTCAGCTGAGATGCACCATGAAAGAAATATGGACTTTTCTCTGAGTTTATTATTGCTTGAATTATAAGCTTCCTGTGGGAATGGCTACCATGCTGCTATGCTTAGGCATTTATGAAATGTCTCTGTTTCTGTCTGTGTCCTGACATGGGGCAAAGGCCAAGCAGGAAAAGCAGGTTATTCTTTAAAAGGGTCATTCCTTTGGTAAGCAGAGGGACCCTCACAGCTGCCTGCAGAGCATTCCCAGTTCTAACTTATTTTACCCCTCAAGACCAGCTTTGGGCACCAAATGCTTCTTTTTTTTCTGTGATTCTTCACACTCCTCATGATTTCACAAATCAGGCAGCTGACTTGGTTCTGCAGCTGCGGGATGAATCTGCATTAGCTCAAAATGCGCTTACTTCTAACTTTGGCTTGGGTTTGACTTGTGTGTATTTGCTAAAGGCTTTAAGTGTACCATACTCACCCATGCCTGGCAGAGACTGGCTGAGCCCATGGCCTGGACTGCCCTTGGGAAGTGCCTGTGTTTCCCTAATGACAGGAAAATGTACTTGTGGCAGAGGCCTTGGGAAACTTGGTTAGCAAGAATCACTCCTGAGCTTTTGCTTTGTGTTGCTCTCCTCACGCATGAGGGAGAGAGTACTTCATCACTAACACCCATTCAGAAATGCATTTGTGTATGAGGTTCTAACGGCAAGGATTTCATTATTAAGCTGGGTGGAACTGTAAAGTCTTTGTTTAAGAACAGAAATGTGAAAACAGGCACAATTTTTATCACACATTCCCCAAAGACCTAATATATACAGTCTTATTCTGAATCCTGAGAGGTGAGGCTGTAGAACATGAGGCAGTATTGTATTTAATTTACTGTTTTAGTATGAAATGATCCACCAGGTAGATATTTATTTTGTAACTTTGAATGGGAGAATTATATTTTGGTGCTGTAAAACTCTTATGATTTTATACTACCAGCAAGATAAATAAATAAAAGATATTATATTTCTTAAGATACAGAATAGAAAAAGAGATTAACAAATTTTTTCCAACAAAAATATTGTTCCATATCGATGCAATCCTGCAAAAAATGTTGACCTTGTGAAATAGCTGTAGACTGAAACAAAGTAATTTTATTTTATTTTTTCCAAGTTTGAATGTTTCAATTTTAGTTTCCTATAGAGAAATTTCAAAGGAGTTCCAAAGCAGTATCCTCAAGTTTTCAGAAATGTCCAAATGTCTTTACCAGTTTGCGTGATGAACCAGAAATATCTGATATTATGACACATCAAAAGCCTGTCTTTCTTATATCAGAAATATTCACTCTGTATCCAAAAACGTGCAAACGTGCACAGCAAAATGAGATTTCCCCTTTGGGGCCCGGCAGAAAGATGGGAATATCTTTATTGTCTTAACATCTCTGTTTCCCTGTTCAGGCGTTATCTTTTTTTTTTTTTTTTTTTTTTTTTTTTTTGAGTGAATCAGCCAGATCCTTCTGTAATTAAATTAATATGTGCTTCTGGGGACAACTGCATTTGAGTCTGTTCCCAGTGGTCAGCTGGGGAAGGAGGAGCAGTGGTGCCCCTGCAGAGCCTGTTCACATGCCTTCAAATCAGGGATTCCAAAACATTTTATGGGCTGTAGCACAGTCCTTACAACATTGCAGGGATTGTATGTTGAAATAAAAGGGGGAAGGAAGTGGCGGAAGTGGCGGAAGTGGCGGAAGTGGCGGAAGTGGCGGAAGTGGCGGAAGTGGCGGAAGTGGCGGAAGGAAGGAAGGAAGGAAGGAAGGAAGGAAGGTAGGTTGGTTCTCAAGAAATAATGATTTTGCAGAGGTGCCAAATGGAGCCTGGAGGTGACCCAGGCTTTTTGGAAGAGTCCAGGGCTTTGTAGCAGAATTTGTCCTAAGCAGTGTGCACACAAGCCACACGGTGTCATTTGATCTAGAGCCTAGTATTGGTCCCTTGAGAGGATGGCTCTGATGTCTCTGTGATGCAAAACAAGTACTGGCATCTTGAAAGTGCAGTTTAGGTCTTTGACTGTATGAATTCCCAGCCTGATCCCCTTTAGGAGCTATAACATCATCAGTGCAGGCAAGGAAGAAAGAAGAATACCTTTAGGAATACCTATCAGTTTGGGTTTATTTGGGGTGTTTGTGTGTGTTTCCACTTATTAAAGGGGCTTCTGAAGAAAGTATATGATTACACGCTATTTTTAATAAAGCTATGTTTATGAACTTTGTTTCCATAGTGAAGGCATGTGAAATGAGAAAAGGGAAGGAGAGAGCTGTGAAAGATCTTTTTAGGGGAAAAAAAGGGAGGCTTTCCCAGCCTTGGCTCCTCCCAATGCCTTGTGGACCCCAAACACTGATGCAGAAAAGGTCAAGATGATGTGAAAGGACTGCTCAGCAATAGATAAATCATTGATGTGTTACCGACATTGGTCCAGTCACAAATCCAAAACATATTGGTCCATTCAAACTATTATAAAGAAAGTGAAAACCAGTACAGGAGGAAGAGGCACAGATCATAATTGGGGAATATTTTTAATTTTTACCTGATAGCATTCTTTTTTACTTATTTTTAAAATGCCCTTTCTGTTTTATCCCATTACATTTTTAGTTACTTCCAAGACATGCAATATGGCTTCTTGTCCTTGCTAAAATAAACTAGCATTAGACAAGTCAGCATTTCACCTAGGAACTTCTAAGGAAAAAAATACTTGTACTAAAGTATAAAAAATATTTTTGCACGTAAACCCTAATTGGTGAATTTCCATAACCAATAGAATATGAATTGGGAAAGCAAGCTCTTTTAAAAATTAATCAGAACTTTTCAGAAAAAGAAATTTGCAGAAAAGGTCATAGTTTCAAAATTTGGAAAACAGCCATAAAGTCATCTAATCAGCATTCCTTGGGGAACACTTATTCAGGGCAAAATAAATCAGATTAACTGAAATAATTGCCTTCCAGAAATAATTTGATCAGCTCTCCATTTAACTTGACATTAATTTGACCAAAAAGACAAAAACAAAGTAATGTCTGGGCTGGAACCTTCTGTTTATTGTTCCTTCCTTGTTAAAAAGCTCACAGATAATTTTTATTGGTAGCAATTTGGTGTTAGTAGATAACCAACAATTTATTACTAGACTCATGCCATATTGCTTCTTCAACTTGCAAAAACCCATTTCTTTCATCGATAAAACACTTTTTAATTTATCACCTCTCGAGAGCACTTAAGCAACTGTGATTCAATTAAACCAGTGTTCAATGTCTGTGCCTGTGTTCCACACTTGGCTGATAAAAGAAAAAGATGGGGCCCATTATACCTATTGATGGACTATATCTTATTTATGGTTTTAACCTATAAGTCTTTAACAGTCACATGAATTTTGCATGTGTGTGTGTGGAGAGTGCTGAGCTGATAAACGAAATCTACAAATGCAACCTACACAGATGAAGGAGAAACATGTTTTAATGTTTTATCTGTTTATAAACTGAATGTCTAGCCCTTGGTTTTGTCTGTTCCAAAGGGCAATTTTTCCTCCTTACATGCACAACAGGGATGCCACAAGCAGTGCAACCTTTCTGAAACTGGAAGAGCCACCAACGCTATCTTAAGGGATTTTCACAAGGATTCAGTCTGTCATCCATACTGTTTGCTTCCTAAACTCCTGTAATAGGCTTTCTGGCAATGATGTAATTTCAGCTTGTAATGTTCATGCATCAGAGAAAGGAAAATAGTCTTTAAAAAATATGCGGGTGAGGAAACTGAATCAGAAAACTGTAAACTGGTTTGTCCAAGGTCATGAAGAAAAAGCCAACAAATATATTTTATATATAAATATACACACATATATATATTGAGAGAGATATAGATAGAGATAGATAGATAGATAGATAGATAGATAGATAGATAGATAGATAGATAGATAGATATAGGTCCAAGCCCAGTTTGAATCCAGAGGAGAGCACAAAACTTCACAGGCATCTAAGCTAAGGGAATGAAGAACACAAAAATGGATAAACCCCAATCTTTTAAAATGTAAAAGGAAGGAAAAAAAAGCATTATTTTACTGTTTTCAGTCTCTATTTAATCTGCCATATTTCTCTCACAGGGAAGCTTTGAAACAGAGAGAATCTCAGAACACAAATGGAAGGATAGATAGTGAAAGGTTGTTGAAACTCTTACCCTGATGTCTATTCCACAGACTCACCTAAATAATGCCTTTTGAAGCTGTTACATTGGAGGGGGTCAGAAGAACAAGGCAAAATGTTGTTTGTGTTTTTATTAATTCGTTTGTGCAAAATGCAGCTTTCAGGGACATTGTCTCGCAGGTATAACTGCCAAGATATTGCCTCAGAACTGAAACACAAAATCTTACTGACATGAAATTTGCATGAGGCTCCTTACTTAATGAAAGCTTAACAGGCCATGGAAAAGGCTGGGTGAATTTGAACTGCAAAAAAATATTCTTGTAAAGAGAGGTTTAAATGAGCATGAAAACAGTAAGTTGGAACTGGTGGAATATTTTTGTTTAAAATATTCTTTGGCATACAAAATCTTTTAACAAACTTTAATTCTTTTTTTTTCTGGAGCTCTGAGGTTTTCTATTTTTTCCTCTTTTATAAATGCCTGTTCTGTAAACATAGAAAGGCATTCATATCAGGTTTGTTGATAAGGAAGAAATTTCCTTTTTCCCAACAATTTCATTGTGTCCAGCAGGTAGTGATGATGATGATGATGACAACACAGCAAGGATGGCTGAGCTGTCAAGTGAAAGTGGGAACCAGCAGATCCCCAGGGAAGGTGCAGTATTCCCCCAGAGATTTCTGATAGGAGTTTTTCATGAAAGAGATGTGAGAATTAAAGATTATTAACAATTTGATTTTTGGTTTTTTTATGATTTTCTCAAACTTTTCATCACTGAAAAAGTATAAAGATGAGGGCTTTCTTTATTTTGCTTTCTTGTTTGTTTGTTGGGTCTGGGTTTTTTCCTCTCCTGACTCAAATGCTCTTCTGTGTTGTTGCTGCTCTGGTGTTGTTCCCAGTTTATTTAATCCAGCTGTTTGGGTAGGCATTCTGTTTTAGTTTGTGTTGAGCTGCTGATTTCTGACCATGGCTTTTACCTCTAATTTTGTACACAATGAACAAAATAGAAGAAAAACAAACAATAGCAAAATATGTCATGATCCTTTTCATATTTTCCATGGTTTTTGTTGATCATATGCACATCATTTGTCATGCTGCCAAGAGCATCTGAGCTTCAGTCAACTACCTTTGGGACTGTAATTCCTTTATGATCTATTCTCCTATTTATTTTGTTCTGAACCATTTAGCAGTGCAACTTGGAAAAGATACAGGCAAGGGCCTTTGGACTAAGTTTCTGTGGAATTAACATACCATTGGCTACGAGCATAATGCATTTTGGGCTGGCAATTGCCCTTGAGAATACAAATCAAATGAATTTATTTTCTTTTTCAACTCCTATCTACTTGGAGAAGCAGACAATTCTTATCACAAGTTAATGCTATACTAGCAACATATTACAACTGGAGAAGGGTAATGGATACAAGAAGTTAATTCATCTGTTTATCTTGATATTTATCCTACATATGTTAATAGAATGTCTGCTATGCAGAATTCATTGTATTTGCTTTCTTCTGCTTAGTTCTGGCATACAGAAATATAACTGTATTTTTAAAATTTTTTTCTTTTTCTTTTATTATCTTTCTTTTTTTTTTAATGAAGTGAGAGAAGAGGAAAATTATTTGCGTTATTCATGGAGAAAAAATATGGCCAAGTGGTAGTTCGGGCAAATTGAAGTAAATCATAGGGTAAATGGATTATTAAACCTAACTATCTAATGTACATAAGAGCCCTGTGTAGCTCTCTCTGGCTTATGTTTCAGAAGGTGCCTTTGCAGTCAGACAACAGTGGTAATTTTCAAAATGTCTCTAGTATAGGTATCTGTATTGAAGAAATCTATATCTAATGGTATTTCAGTCTCCTTTTTCAGACTGCTATGAGAAACAGCTATTCCTAGGAAACCTCATCTCACCCTGATTAAGAGACTTAAAATATAATAATAAATGTCAGATTTGGTATTGCCATTTGCTCTCCAATAAAAATAATCCGGCTGAGTAACCCAGATGCACCTGCCTTCTGCATCAGTCTGTTGAGATGAATGCCATTTACAATTTTTATCGAATTTGAAATCTTGCACTGTTTTTTGCTATTAGGATAATGTTATGTTCCAAAGCATGACATGCTTTATGATAGTAGATAGCATCCTTTAATTATGAAAATGGTATATATTGTGTATTCAGGATCCTTAATAATTCTGCAGTGAATTAGAATCAAATATTGATCAGTATGTTTCAATACAGAGATGAGATTTAATCATATGCTTGAGTACGATCATCAAATATTTATGCATGTGGATCAATAAAGATTAAGAATAAAGTTAGCATGATACATACAATTACTTAAAAGAAAAAATACAATTCTCTTATGAAGTAAAAATTAATAGTTAATGTAGCTATGTACCCTTGTGGATATATCTTAGATAGAGACTTGCATTTGTGACCCAGCAGGTGGTGAAAACATTGCAACTGCTCAAAAATATCAAGGGTTTGGCTATGTTGCTCCTGACCAAGTCAGCAGCTGAATTAAAATCCACTTACTTAAAAAAATTATATGAAAAATCTTGAACTGAAAATCCCTGTGTCCATCTAGCTGCAGAATCCTAGTTAAAGGAGCAGTTGAGGTAGAGAAATCATAAAATTGTACAGTATGAACCATCAATGCTGGGGAGTGAGCTTAGAGCAGAGTCAGCACAGCCAGTCTCTGCCATCTGCTCCTGCGGTTTCTTGACCAGGTTGCAGGGCAGGCAGTATTGTCCTTTTTGTGGTATTAAAAGTGCCATGTGCTGTCTTCTGCATCAAGGTGTTTGATCCAGTCCAAACTTCACACATTCTGAATGGAAATTCTTCAGAGCAGACTTGGACTTAGCCATAGGACTTTATCCTACACGAGTTGTCCACTGAAGCAATAAGCTCACTAAATGTAAACTCAGGGTAGGCAGTAACTAAGCTACAAGAACCAGTCCTAAATGAGCTAAAATGTGTACTGGAAGACAGGAATGAGTGTTTTTCCTCATAGTTTTGGATCCCACTAAAGAAACTCTCCTGAACCACGTCTCTAGGTTAGCTCATTTGAAGTTAACATGGATATTTCTGCAAGGCTTTGCCCTCCTCATGCATAGCCACACCTTCAGCGAGCTTGTCCAAACTACAGCAGAGAATGTTTTTATACATGTGAAATTACTGCATCAGAAATATACTCCATGGAGAAAAGACCAGCAAAAAGAAAAGAAAAGAAAAGAATTTAACTAACTATTTTGCTCTTTTCAGCATGACCTCTACCAAAATTAAAAAGCTTGATGATGTAATTTTTAAAATTAATTTTCTCAGTATTTCTATGTACATTCAGTATATCTGTGTATATTATTTCAAAATATAATTTCTTTTAAAGAAAACCATCATTTAAATATTTAAATGTTTTGCTAAAATATGAAAAACTGATTTTATTTTTTTTTCAGACCTATATCAGGGTCCAAACATTACTTAATTATCAGGTTTTTAATGCTAAAGATTACAGCCTCACAACAAAGCTTCCCATATCATGGAAAATATAATTTTGAGGAATTTGTACTTAGTGAATCTGTGCTCTGATATGCACAAGAAATACATATTTGAAAGAAATATTATTTAAACAAATGTGTATTATATTTATAATTATACATGATTATATATTAAGAATCTATATTATATTTATAATATGTTTAATCATGAAAAGGAAGATGATTTAGGAAATCTATTTGGTGAGAAGTTTCTGTTCTTTTCTTTTCTCTTTTTTACTCTTCATAGTCTTTTCAAAACTACAAGTATCAGTACCTTTTGTAAAGAACAGCAGAGGAGGTGTGAAGAGATGGAGAATCTAGGAGGGCTCATCACTGGCTGAGTGTTATTTTAAGGGAGCACAAGAAAATGGAGAACCTTGGTTACACAAAGACAGGTTCAGGGGATGACAATTCCATTAACAGTGTAGAGAAGAGAACTGAATGAATGAATCACACTCATAAAGGATCAGAGACTGAGGGTGAGGACTCAGCCAGCATCTGAAATGAGAGGTCTACATCAAGCAAATGGAAATACCTCAGCTGCAAGTACTTTATAGCCATCCTCCATTCTTTTATTATTTTCTTTGTTACTTTATTGCACCGGGAATTGTTCCTTGCTGTGAAAACCACAGCATCTTTCCTTAAAGAAATACAACTGGTTTTGTGATGTGGGTTTTTTAATTTCATAGCATATTATAAGACTATAATTTATTTTTAATTTACAAAATAGAACAAGATTTTCAACCTGGGACACAGAATCTCCTGTAGTGGAATCTGGATATTTCTTAGAGTCAATAAATCAAAAACATTTCAAATCTCTGATGCAAAAGAAGAAGGTATTTAAAATCTAAATATATGTAAAATAGTTTCAGGGAGAAAAAAAATCAAAACCAACTAGAGCACAATTGAATTAACTACCCCCCACAAATGTTATTAGCTGCTGATGTCCCTTGATGTAATATTGTAATATGCTTTTGTGATGGCAATGATTTCCCATGTTGTGTCATTCCTCTTGATGCTAACAGCCTTCTGACTTTGTAGGATAGGATTTCCAGTTGGTAAAATGTAATCAGTCTTTTTGACTTTGAATTGTCTCTTTAAAAAAAAGATGAGCCAAGCTAATTATTTGTATTCTGAAGGCACTTTCACCTTGTCCTCCACTTTTCAAAGGTGTATTCAACTTGGGGCAAACAAAGCAAAATTCATGATGCACTGTTAGAAAGTAACTCTTCCAATGCTGTGCAGTGGTACAAGTTCCTGAGGAAAAATTAGTTAAATTTTCTCTATTTTTAAGTGGGAGACATCCTCAAAAAAATCAACATTTGTGTTGTTAAACAAAGGAAGAGGTAAACAAGAAGTTAATGAATCACAAGGGGGAAAATCCAACCTGCTGAAATTCCACCAAATTTTCGGGCCAACATGCACTTTTTTTGTCAAAGACACCAAAGGTGAGGCTAGAACCCAATGTATAATGTCAGATTCTCTTCTATGTAAAAAAAGAACATTATGTTTCTTCAGGTGAACATTTCTTAAGGCCTCATGCAACACAGAAATACAGAACACTTCCTATGCACTAATTTTATGTCTCACATTTTATGTTACATCCTTTTCGCCCAATATTTAATAATATTACATATTTTTATATCAGTTTAATTTTTTTATTATCACAAGTTTGAAATTTATTTTCAGTTTCTCGATGGTCAATAACAGACCATTTTCAACTCAATAAGTGCAGCTATTTGTGTGTGTGTGTGTGTGTGTGTATACACACAGTGGAACAAAGTTGAGCCAGTCTGTATACACTCAATCCACTTGGGTCTTTGAATTAAGGCAGTGAAAGAAGGCAGCTGGGAAGGCCTGGTGGCAGCCAAGTCTTGAAATGTTAACAGAAGCAGCTAAAGAATCTCTGGCCAAGTCAGCAACACCACTCTCCCAACTGCATCCACAGCACTGAGTGCTGCCAGCAAAGCAGATTACAGGGTTTGGTTTATGAGTTCTTTGTCTGCCAGGCAGGCTCTGTGTGTGGCCACGTATGTGACAATTAGTCCTTGGTGAAGGAAGGATGGGTAGCTATGCTAGTGTGCAAGGAGGGAATGAGCAGGTGTTCAAAAGTGCGCTTCTCTTCCCTCAGACATCACTGTCTGCCCTCCACGAGCCAAAAATGACATTGCAAGGCTGGTCTGCTCTGTGTGGTCAGAGACTCAGTGTATGCAGTGGTCATTGAGCTCTGTAATTAATGTGGCTAAACTAAAGTGTCCAGCTGCTGGGTCCCCATTTTGCCCTCAGATGCATGTGTGTGGCTTCTGTGCTCCAGTGGGAACAGGGTGTGCATGGCTGGGGAGGGGATCTGGCTCTGTGTGCACGCACTGGAGCTTCTGTGTGTACAACAGTTTCAGGGAGAAAGAGAAATGGAGCTTCCTGAATTATAATGTTCATTAGCTTCCCATTTTCTTTCTGCACCAAATGTTACTATTTGCTCTCAGAGCTGTGGACTTTGATGTGCAGCAGTCTTCTTTGGCAAAGCATGTAGGTAATTTGGTGACCCAAATTACCCTGTTTCAACCAAAGCAAAGCTTATGTCCTAATCTCTAGCTGAACCACAGCCTGAGCTGTTTGGAGAGGAGAGGAGAGGAGAGGAGAGGAGAGGAGAGGAGAGGAGAGGAGAGGAGAGGAGAGGAGAGGAGAGGAGAGGAGAGGAGGAGGAGAGGAGAGGAGAGGAGAGGAGAGGAGAGGAGAGGAGAGGAGAGGAGAGGAGAGGAGAGGAGAGGAGAGGAGAGGAGAGGAGAGGAGAGGAAGGAGAGGAGAGGAGAGGAGAGGAGAGGAGAGGAGAGGAGAGGAGAGGAGAGGAGAGGAGAGGAGAGGAGAGGAGAGGAGAGGAGAGGAGAGGAGAGGAGAGGAGAGGTAAAAACCCAAATGTTCTGTTTGTGTCTGAAATGTGAAACAGCATTGCCAAAATATCCCAGGAAGTCTATTCTTGCTGTACTACTTACCCAGCCAAAACCAAGTGCTTCTGGAAATCCTTCAAGAAATCCTATTAGAGTTATTTCCAGTCTTGCTTCCAGACCAGAGAGGCTTGGATAAGACATTCAAAAGTTTGAATGTTTATCAGCAACTTCTTCCTTTTGCCTCTCCTATGTAAACAAGAGTCCAGATTCATCATCAGCTTTTCATGGATATGTCACTTCCTTCTGCAGACATCTCTGGCTGATTCTCCACCCATACAAGTCAGAAAGTTGAAACAACTGAATTTAGGTTTTCTAATCATAAAGGAAAAACCCTAAGACTGGCAAGTTATTAAGTAACATCCTATAACTGAGCAAGAGTTGATGGTCATATTGTCCTTCCTCTTGTGTTCCCATTTGTGCACTGAAATATTTTGAACATCAATAGGTGTCCTCTTTGACTCAATAATTGCAGTTTATTCATGGTTAGCAACATGATTAACCATTTGCCTCTGGCTGTAGATGTGGTGTTGCATTTCTCTCTGTGTATCTATGTGAAGCTGAGTTTGTATTTCAGGCAGCAGCTGTGACTGTTATTTTTACTTAATTTTTTCAGAGCAGAGCTAAGAATTTGAATTACTTGTTCTCTTTAAATTTAGCAATAATCTGTCCTGATTTCATTGTTCACATAAGCATCCCCATTTGATTGGAATCTGGGACAGAGGTGGTTTATTTCATATTCTAACTAAACAGTTTTTCTCATTCCTTATTATACCAAAGAATTAAGTGCTGGAAATAACTGGAAAAAAAAGTCAGTTTGACTAAGAATCAGAAAAGAACTATTCATAGCTATTCTGCTTCCTAAAACAAAATAAAAACAAAACAAAACAAAAAAAATATATATATACTATTTTTTTTTAAAGTATGCCATCCATAACTAAGCCTCCTTATTCTTTTAGTCTAACAAATCTTTCATTTTTCATTCCTGCTTGGTAGATCCTCTCCAGTCAAGATAAACCTTTTAAAATATGATCTCTTACAAAAGGCTCAAAAATGTAACCATCTATAGCGTTACTTTGAATTATTCGAATCCAATTTGTAATTCTGTTTGGTTTGTAATTAGTTGTATTGCATGACCCATAGGTTACACGTTCAAAAATGGACCGGTGTGGTCAACGACCTCAACCTGTGACACAGGACATCAGGCTAGCCTGACTTAGATATTACTGGAGCTAAATCATGACCTTTGGAACAACCTTTTATAGGTTTATTTCCTCACATTGGTCTAAGCAGGCCAAGATCACCTCATAACTTCAAAAGGTAAAGTGACTGGATTTTTTTGCTATGAGTCATGTTTTCTTATAATCTAATTATTCACACAAATCTTCTCTGAACTCTTTCCAAATATCTATCCTTGTACTTCAGGCAAAGGAATTTACTTGAGTATTCTAGTGAAGTTTACTTTGGAAGAAAGTATTCTAGTAAAGTTAACTTTGGAAGTTATTTACTCTTTACACTTGCTGAGTAACCCCTATTTGCTAAATTCAAGGGTCTTGTTAGCCTTTCAAAACACGACTTTCACTTGAAGCTCAGATCAGTTTAGAGTAGGACCATCCCAATGTTTTTTCCCAGAATTACTCTTTCATGTGTTAGCATCTCCTCTTCTGTTGGTATGATTTACATCCTTTCTACTTTAGTCTCCCTCTCTCTTCCTCTGCTTGTTCAAATCAAAACACATACTGTTTGCAAGCTTATAGCTTATCAAGCAATAAAGACTGCCCTTTGTCAATAACATTTCTTCTTTATTATTTGCCAGACTCTAGTTCTTCCTGGTAATTGCAAACTTTGTTAACGATATTCTTATGTTACCTTCCAGGTCATTGATAAAAACTCATTAAAATATATTATGCTGGCATTGCTTATGGGACCACACTAAAAGCACACCTGCTTGATGATAATTTCTCTGATGTCTGTCAATTAGTTAATGGATAATATATATAGTGTTCACTGTGTTAAATTTGTAGCGTTTTAGACTTTTAATCAAACCGTCTTTGATATGCAGTCAAAGTTTCGACTGAGCTTTGGTCACTTATACTGATATTACTTCCTTTGTCAACTCAGCTTTTAATTTCATTAAAAAAATATCATGTTTCCTTGAGAGAACCTGTTTAGCAGAAGACTAGTTTGATGTAATGAATCTATTTTACTATTTTGTTTAGGGTCAAGGTCAGCCTTGAAGATAGAATATCTTCAGGCAGTTCATCTAGTTTATCCCATTTAAATACTGGTGCAGCATTAAATTTCTTCCAGTTTCTGAAATTATTCCAGTATTTCTAGAGTTATTGACAATAGCAATAATAGCCTAAAGCCCTGTCAGACACCTCTTAGGATTCATAACTTTTGTAGTACTTAAGTCATAGTTCATGAATATGTGAATGCTCTTGAAAACCTTGCCCAAAGACCTGGGCTGCTGAGGCACAAACTATGATTAGTGTAGGTGTTATTAACAAAGAAAATATTGTGGCTTTTTATCTTTTTCACTTTATATTTTTTATTTTTTGTTCCATTCTCCTACGATGATAGGAAAAACCTTCAATATTATGACATATTTGAAAAGAAAAATATGTATGGTTAAGGCACTTTGCTTGGAAGGCACAGAAGAGGACACATAATTAAACATCCTAAGGTACGGGTAATAGCATTATTTATAATCTCAGCTAGAGGTCTCTCAGTGCGTGCTTGCCTAAATAATTTTGAATGTGTTAGATAACATCGTCTGAAAACAGACATCCTTTACCAGATCTCCCCTGACAAAATGGTGCCTTGCCCGTATAGATCCCAGTTTCAAAAATATTTTATTATTGGCAAAAAAGATCCTGAGGAATATTCACTATGAAACCGGGAAGAAGAGGGCAGTGAGGGCAGTCTGGCCATACTTTCACACTGCAGCTGAAGCAAAACTGGTCAAGCCTTGACTAAATGGCTGCTATCACCTACTCTTGTTCTCTCTTGTTGAATTTCATCTGTTTGTTCCATGAGCTATTTCTGCTTCTCCCCTGGCTTCTGTGGGGGTCAATTCAGCAGAAAGAGGCAGGATAAAAGTTTAAGATATGGAAAAGCAGAATAAATGAGGGATATTTTATTTGGAAATAGGCTGTTATATGTGGTTTACATGCTAAAAAAAAATTTATAAGACATCCAACAAAATAAGAACACATTAGCAGGATTTGAATACATGCTTTACATTTCTAGTTGAATCTGAACCATCATTTATTAACTACAGATTAGACTTAGACTAAGGATAGTCCAAGTTGCAACCTAAACATACATATTTAACTTTTTTTTGGTCACCACTTTGAGTAGAATGACCAATGTTTTTTTTTTATTGCCGGTAACAACGAAACAACAAGAAATATGATTTAATCTAGTAAGAATTCTAAACTGCAACAATTTACCCTATGAGAGCATCAATATGAAATGCAGGAGCTATGAAAATATTAATAAATCTAATATCTCAAGATGAGAATTTCTTTGTCTTTTATAACTCATTAGCACAATTAAAGCATGGATAAATTATAGAGCTAGATATGCTTCTAAGAGAGAAGTGTGCAGTATAACAAATAATTGAACTCAGCTAGAATAATGTTTCAGAAAAGCCACAAATAAAGTATTTGTTAAAAAGACTTAAAGGAAGCAATATATAGGACACTGCATATTGTCTGCCAACACAAACAAAACCACATAAATGCAAAACTAATTTGGAGAAGCAGTTTCTACACGGTAATTCCAATGGTGAAACCTGTGATTATGGCTGCAATCCTGCAATCCCCAGCAGTTGTACTGGGTTTGTTCAAGCCAGCAATTGAGTTGGACATTCCCACATTCTGACTGTTGCTAAATTCTTCTGATTCACCACACATAAAGAGCCTGAGAGCAGTGTTTTCTTTCTTCACAAGTCCATTGTTACCACTTTTTTAGTTCTGGATTTGATAACACCTACCAACTAATTTCTAAAACCATGCAGACAGTTTTATATTGTTTGTCATAGTTTTATCATCTCTAAATGTTTTTTTCCTACTTTGATTCTTTCTCAAGGTAATGCCCTTTACAATCCCACCTTTCTGGTTTCTATGATAATGTTATCAAACCCTGGCTTAATTCGTATTTTCTACATATGACATGGTTTGCATGACTGCTTATTCGGCCCCTAAATAATGATCTGTATAATTTTCCTTTTTACCATACTCAATAACCTCTGAAATCCCATAAATTAAAACTTTATACTTGAAATGAAAATTTATGCCACCCTGCATTTGTAGACATTTAGAAACAATGCCATAAGAAAATTTTCAAATACGAGTCATAAAGAGGGGACTGATGATGTAAACTCTGTACTAGGTAACTTCTGTGAGAGAAAACTCGACTGGTGAAAATAGCAGAAAATGTTACTGGCTACAGAGAAAGAAAAGACCAATCTGTCCATCTGTCTCTACATATAATGACTGGCCCTATAGTCCTTCTGAATGCAATGAGAAAACCAGAGATGGCTCAGGTCAACCAGGAAGAGTCCATGCCATCTACACTTCAGCACAGACTGAGAAAGAAATAGAAAGAAAAAAATATCTTTGTATAAAGAGTAAAAAATAATTGTTAGTCAAGTCTGCCTCTTTGACAGGAGTTGCAAAGCTGTCAGTGAAAACTGAGGATTTTTTAAAATTATTGAAAGAGATATCAAAAAGTTATTAACTATTTGGGGCTTGCTGATTCATTTTCTTGAGAGCTTGAGGGGAAAGGAAAAGGTATATTATTTTTCTAATATTTGTGAGGCAAATTCCAAAGAGATGGAATTCTTATCAGAATATCAAATAAGTGAAATTAAAAAAAAGAGCACACAAATGCTCTTTTGCATTTCTTTTCCACTTCTTTTCTTTCATTGACTCCACAGTTTTACATTTAGGAAGGATTCAATTCAAGTAAGTTGGAAAGAGAAATGAACTTGATGATCTTTAAAATTAAGGCAATATGGCAAAGAAAACCAAGGGCCTATGCCCAACTTACAGACTTATGGAAATTACATATACCTGCCACCATAACAGGGTTCAGCTCTAAGTTTCTGCTGAGTTAATAAGCCAAAGAGAGCTTCTTGTATAACATCCTTTTTATTAATAACACTACAGCTTTCTTCAAAGAAAGCCCTGAGCAATTCCAGCATTGTGACCTGAATTCCCTGCCTGTCATTTGACATTTCAGACCAGTTGTAACATTGTGGTTTGAGACCGTCTCGTCCCTGGGTCCTTCCATTGTCTCTAGATGAGCATTTTCCTTTCTACTCTGGAAGGCTGTGCTTCTGTTAATGAGTGCAGCTTTCTTATTTTCTGGCTTGAGATGCCTCTGGCTGCTCCTTTTCCTTGCCTGGGTGAAAGTTACACCTAGCTGTCCAAAGTTTCAGCAAATTTAGCTACTACTGCTAAGGAACTTGTGGCAAACAAGTTCTAAGGGAGTAGGATACCAAATCACACAACACAGGAGTTGAGTAGGAAAATTAAAACAGTCCCAAACAGATATAGTAATTATTAAAGTATTATTGAATAATACTATATAATACAGAAAATAGCCTTGTGCTACAAAATTCAAAGCCATGTTTGCAGACCAAATTTTGGCAGTTGTTTTTGGAATAATTTTTTCTGTGGCCCTTATTTTCTGTGTATTTTTTTTTTCTTAAGGCTCATAAAAGAGCATGCAGTATCCTTCTTGAGAAAATTGTGATTTTTGTGACAAACTAACATGCTTTTCTTTGTATCAATAGTAATTAAGTGAGCCAGAATGTAGCTTAAAACATTGACTGATCTTTTATTCTCTCTGTGTCTTTACATCTCTCATCCCTACAGCACAGGTGGGTTGTTACAACTTGCTGAAACTTACTGAACTTACTGAAATCAGTTAGATGTGATGGATTTTATTAAAAAAGAAAAACCAATACACAAACATATACCAGAGAAAAAGCCTGGGTGCGTGTGATGTAAGGTAATTTATCTGTGTAATGTAATTTCCAAGTGAGGGCCTACAGTCAGTTTGTTCAAGGACAGGTAAATTACTTTAAGAAGCTGAAGTCTCTAGAAGACTTTTCCTCACATTTTTCACTCCCTGCTGACTAAATTTTTAAGTCCACTTCCTCATGTTGATGTTAAGTGCAAAGTATATTGGGTGGCACTAAAAATAACCATCCAGAAAGAAGTTTAAAATATGAGCAATAAGTTTTTCAAATAGCATATCATACAGTGGGTGGGTGGGAGACAGAGTATGGATTTAGCTTAACAAAGTCCCATGACTTTGCTTCAGAGGGTTAGGAAAAAAGCTAACTAGGTATTTTTATGACTGATAAGTTTACTAGGTTTTTCTTATGGTAGACTTAGAAGTAAATCTATTTTCATACCTTCAGATAAACAAGGATTTAGTAGATCCATGCTGTATTCAGGCAAAAGAATATGTTTCAAATAAGGAATGATTTTGCATCATTGAATTTCAAGTAAGGAAGATTCAACTGCATTTTATAAGTTTACAGTAAAACAAAAAGGGATTTTCAGCTCTCTCTTAAATGTGGGGTAAAGATAGGTCTGTTTTTGTTTTGTGTCTCTAAAATCCTTTACTAATGCAAACGTAATGCGTTAATAATATACGCAAATCCTTTTTTGATACTTGCATGAATATTTGAAGCTTGAAATAAGTCTGAAAATAAAAAATTCTAAAGTAGAAAAAAACAGTTCAACAAATACTAGGGGAAGAAATATACATGCAAAGTAAAATTCTCTGTACAGTACAACATGACACAGTGATATACATACCTCATGCATGTTATACAGATTTAATTTGGAGACACTTTCAAAAGAAGCAGGAATAAGACAAAGAGACAACAAATGCTTTCTTTCCCTTCAGCTCTTAAACATTACTTAATTCAGAATATCCACAACTGTACAGAATGACATAGGAACCAGATCCTTAGCTCTTTTTACTCTACTATAACTCATCTTTGTCAGGAATTGTTACCCCTTAACAACTTGGCTTCATTCTCAGAAACAGTAGCTGGGGAATATGATTTACTGCATCTGCAGAGGCGGCATCAGAGGGAGAGATCTCTGTCAGGGCAGTGCTCTGATGAGTGTGACATGCTGATTTCCCAGCACACCTGCCAGCATGACGGACAGACTTTCCTTTGGTTTGCTCAGCAAAGCCTGGTTTGCTCCAGTCGCTGCAGCGCTGCAGAAGGTGTTTACAAATCCTGAGACAGCACTGCTATTGTGGGAGCCTTCAAAATGCGCTGAGTGTGCCTTCATGGACACTGACCTTGGCTTTTTAGAGGTGCAGAAGTATGTGTGTTTCTGGTGAGCTCATTTACTAGATGTGACATTTAACTTCATCAGTTTTGTGCACAGCCAGCCCTGACTGACCCTGACCCTTTACGGGGCTCTACCTTCACCCACCCCATGGCCCAGGACCTGCTCTGCCCGTGCTCGGAGTGGCCTCTGCACATCTCCAGGGCTCGATCTGCCCTGGCACCTGCCAGCACTTAAAAGCGAAATAGTGAAAGTTGCTGTGCTGTGGAGAAGTAAAGTTAGAAGCAGTTTTGTAGAATACTTGATTTGGATAGAGCTCAAGAGAGAAGATGCTTAGTAGAAAATATGCTTGAAAATAGTCATCAAGCCACTGGGATTTAGCTTCCTCCCTGACAAGTGGGAGAAATATGTTCATAGTTTTCTGCATTTTCTCTCCCCTTGCTCATGCATACTGAAGCCTGTTTGGGTGTCATTCTTACTGCCTGACTGTATTATGGCTCTAATGTCAAACCAATGGCCAACAGTACTTTTACTCTGTCAGCTTTTGTGCGTAAATTCTATCAGAGCGCATGGACTTATGTGTGTATGGTGTGCCTAAGTATTCCTCAGGCTCATCCCCTTCCACCAAGGGAACTCCTTGCTCAAGATTATTCTGCTTGTCTCTGGAACCTGGGATTCCTGAAGGACAGTGTTGCTAGTAAAGACTGAAGCTAAGAGGGCTTTCAGTTCTTCAGCCATATTCTGTGTAATCGGATCCTCTGATTCAGCAGTGTGCCCCCATTTTCCACACATCACCTTTTTTGTCACCCACACTTACAGAAGCCTTTCTTGCTGTCTTTGACATCCATGAGCAAGTTCAATTCCAACTGGGCTTCAGCTTTCTTAACTTCAACCCTAGATGATTGAACAATGTCTCTGTATTCCTCCCAGGTTACCCAACATTGATTTTACCCTCTGTGTGCTTCCTTTGTGTGTTTAGGTTTGGTTGGATGTTTGTGTCTGAGTTTGACCAGTCCAACTGATGATCTTATTGAAGGACTCAGCCAGCATGAAAGTGATAATCTCCTGTCACAACAGAAAAATTTGTCAGTTAAGGAAATTGTGTAGTATCTTTCTTGTGACCACAAGTTGTTAGAGGAATTTAGGTATTAATTTATTTATTCCAAATAAATATATATTTTAGTTATGAGGAATAGACTTTAAAACAAGTTATAAAATTTTTAGAACAAAAAGCTAAACAGGACAAAGCTAAAGCTACACATTGTCTTCCCATCAGAAACATCTGTCTGAAGCATTAAGAACATGGAAGAAAGGAAGTGGAAGTGTGTAATTTTTATGTCAAGTTGAGAACTTCATCCAGAGGAACATATTTAGTTTATTGTCATCTTTAGTATGAAACTCCCTTTTCAATTGCTGCACAAGACTTTTCTCATACTGATCTAAGTTGCAGAATTTACCTTGTTACCTTTCCAGTCTGACATGGGCTCCAAGTTTTCTCCTTTACTGTTTGTTTGTGCTTTATTTTTGGATGAAAATTTTCTGCTCAGTTGTTAGAGTGGAGTAACAGTGTCTAGGGACTTCTGCAGCCTGGGGACAACTTCCTTCTGGTGGAGTCTGATATCTCACAATTTTTTCATCCATAGTGTCTGTGAAAATGGCCCAACCTATCTCAAAAGACTGAAGCAGGGAAAATGATTTCTTAAAGATCTTTCAATAATAAAGTTAAGCCATTATGCAGACATCAATTTAGGAGTTTCTTCAGCAACTAGATATTGCCTTTTCCAAGTAAAGTATCTTGATTTATCCTTTTTCTTATATTATCTCACATTAGTATTTTCTATTTTTCTGATCTTGATTTATTGTCTGGACAAAAAAGAAAACTTCTAAAGATTTTTAATGTCTTACAGCATTGTCACAATTACACAAATGACAATGAACCATCTTGTTTATTTGCATGGCATCATAACCTTGACCAACTAGTAGAAAATTTGGAGTGATGGTCATATAGTTAATTCTTGATTTCACAAAGTCCATGAATTTTGGACTTTGCCCATATTACTGGAAGAAAAACTGTTTCTCATTCCACATGTAAAATTACTGTTTACATCATTCCAAGGGCCAAGCACTACAAGGTGCTTGAATTATTGCTCATTTCAAACTTCAGGAAAGTAGAAAGATGCCTTAGAAGTGTTCAACATTTAATCATTCTTAGCTATCTAAACAAAATATTCTTTTTAAAGGCTGCACCATAAATTCAAACCAATAAAAAAGTTGTTCTTTGTTGATTTTTTGAATAGGGTTTTTTATTAGTTAGTTAGTTAGTTAGTTAGTTTGTTTGTTTGTTTTTGTCTTTTAATTATAAGTATGGGAAATCAAAGGAAAAAAAGGAGGCAGGAGCATTCTGACCTTGGAACAGCAGCCTATTTCTATCAAGAAATGGTATCACCTTCCAAGTGAGGAAGCAGCAAGATTTACCCCAAATTCTCTTGAGGGATGTGGTTCTGCATTTGGACTTAATCAGGCTGTGGGATGAGGAGCTGCTACTGTAGTAAAGGATGGATTCTTGGGTTTCCAGGTTAGGAAGCAGCAGAAATGGAACAAGGCATGCTGACAGTGGGCATTAGCAGCTCAGTTTGCTGCATGAACTGCCCATAGCACAACTCAAGAATGCTGACCATTTATAATTCACAAAAAAGTTCTTTAAGAAAAAAAGAAATATTCAATAACAAGCAATTGGATCAACCATGCAAGGACACTTATTCTGGGTGGGGTTTTTTCTAATGATCAAAACCTGTGAGTTCATCAGGTTTACGTTTAATTTCCCCCTCAGAAACAAATTTTGGACTTCTAAATTATCTTCTTAATATCTAGTTGAATATCTTTGTCTACCTAACTAGCTTATAACTTTCAGTTGCCAAGAATATGTTAATAGACCTGGGAAGATTATGCAAAGGCCTTTAAAAATCTTTTTGACAAGTTATTCTTGTTTGTTTTGTAAAAGTGGAATTATAATTGTGAATTATATTTATTGCAAGCTTCATAAACTATACACATTTTGGAAGTGATTTTGCCCCTCAGGTCCCACATAGTTGCATAGCACATGTATTCAGCTGGTTAGATTTCTAAACAATATTAGTCATTGTAAAATTTTCACTGATGTTCATATCTTACCCTGAAGTTTTGTTCTCTGTACAAAAATGTTGCAAAGCCTTATTACAGGGGGCCTGTTAAGGCAATTAAAATAGTTTCAGTACCTTGATAACTTGCATACCTGATAGGAGGAAATCAGACACTTCAAAGAACTAGAAAGCCTCCACCCAAAAGAAAGCTTGTTTGGACTTAGCCAGTGAGCACCACCAGGCACAGATCTGTGTCTTCACTCAGAATTCAGAACACAAAGGGTTTTTTCATATTTTTTGTCAGATGGAAGGTCTGTCCTAAAATACAAGGAGCCACACACCTTTAACACTGAAGGCTCCTGTTACTCCATGCTGGACATTTGAATTCAGCTCTCTTTCAGATAAATTTTCCCCCCTTTATTCCCAGGCAATGCCCCCATTACCAAGCCATAAGCCAGTCCAGACAGGTAAGCACTTCACTGCTCTCAGCAAAGTGTGGTTGTGAAGCCAATGACTATAGTTCTGGGCCAGCATGGATAAAGCAATGGGAAAAAGTGGAATATGACTCTGCTTCTCCCAGAGCTCTCCCATACTTCTCATAAGTATGCTGCTTATGAGTACTGAGCTGGCAGGTGACAGATCTGGCTTCTGGTCTGTGGAATCAGTATTATTACTGGTTTTATCCTGTCCTGGCAAAGAGCCAGGGGAAAGCTAGGGGTAGTCTGCTGCTCATTCCTTCTTATAAACTCAATAGCTCTCAAGTTCCTCTGTTCCCAGCAGCAGGTGTTTAACTGGTGGAAGAAGAATACAACTTAACAGAATACTAATAGCATCTCTGGTGTGGTGGAAATTTTAAGTTGGAATCTCCCCAAGGTAGGGAATGTGTTCAAAAAATCATTGCCAATACCCCATGTTAAGGTTCATTAAGCTATTACATAAAATAATTAGAAAGAGATTAATTTTTGCTGCTTAATTTTCTGGGATTTTTTTTTCTTAATTTTCTGGGATTCCCTAAGGACTTGCCTCAAGAGGGGATGCTGCACTGTGAGTCCCAAGGTGCATGATGTGTAGCTAAGATGTAGGGTAAGACAGACACATGCATACTGATGCGTACCTACACACAGATTTCCTTCTTGTTTTGCTCTTGGTGGATGCTTTTTTGCACTTGTTGCTGTCCAAACCACTCTGACATGCTTCTTTCTCTCCTGCACAAAACTATCTGGATAGAATGATGTCCTGGTACGGTTGTTCTGTGTGGTATAAGCATAGTCCTCTAGGAACTACAGGTGTGTGGTCATGGGAAACTGCAGCAATCTGTTGAAAACTACCTGCTCACCACACTTTTCTGTTTGGTGTGTTTGGGTTTCTTTTCTCAAAATCTGGAAGGACTGAGAAGAAACTGCGTAAGAAAATCCTAGGGTTTATCACTTTTGTTGCTTCCATAGGGCATATCCTGCGTTAAGAATTGCAATAAGCAGAGGTTATGGGTTGCATTTAGCCCTGAGTGGAAAATTCTCATGGTAAGCCAAAACTCGGGAGTGTTTATAAGGCAAAGATATACTCTGCATCATTAGATAAGTAATGATTTTCAGGCACTAGCAAAATTCTATGAAGGTTCTTAAAATATTTAGGATGTTTAAATGAATATGCCTTGTCAGTAGTATACCCTACCATATAATTGCCAGGATCATTAGAGCTTTACTGGAGAAATGTGATCTGCAGAGTCACAGCAGTAGATCTAAATGTGATAGAAGAGGTCATAATAAGATAGACCTAGTCAAGTATCTTACTGAGCAGACAACAAGCCAAGTCAGTAAAGCAGTCTGTTTGCATGAGAAGTGTAGGTGGTGGGCATGAAGGGGAAATATAGGGCTTTCAGGGTCAAGGCAATCCATAGTATAGGGAGCTGAGCTCTTTACTCAATTGTCTTTTGTTTCAACCTCAAATATGGAAGCAGAGTGAAGCCAAAGTTAAGTAACAGTGTCATTCTGAGACTCAAACATTTGATGGCTTGACAATCATTAAATATAAAAATTCACTGGTAAAATGAATCCTTTTAAAGAACAGCATCAGGAATGTGTGCAATGGAATACATTTGCATAGCAAAGAATTTACAAGGTTGAACTTCCACTAAACTGAAGAATAAAAACAAAGAACAGTTAAATGTTTTGACATAATGGGCTACTTTGGGCTAAATAGCCCATATATCCATCATGTTTGTGGGTATAATGTATCTGCAGGATACACTGTCAATAATATTGTAAAGACTTTGTTACAAAAGCTTGCTTCTTATGTTCTTATAGAAGCAAGAAAATAAATAAGTTGCATTCATTTCTAAATTTGTGAACAGAAAATCTGTCTGCATTTTGGAGGCAGAATAACTAAAATATTATTTTAAAATTAATAATAATGTTTTTAATGTTGGCATTTTTGCCCTAATAAAATAAGCATTTCAAATTTCAGTTCATGATTAAAAGTTGGCAGACTGCATAAAGCAGACTGAGTGGCTCCACTTCAAACAATATAATGAAAAAAATATTTAAATAATATCATATTTAAGAACTATATTTGGAGTAAACTCTGCCATTGTAGAGATTGGCTATGTACCCTGTGGCCTTCCCCAAAGTTCTTGAACTTGATTCTGGTAATCAGACCAAAAGTCATGAGACACTGTAGGAATGGAGAAAATAACAAAAGTCAAAACTGGTGCCATTCCTGCATCTTGGAGGATGATCTGAGTACTCACATGGGCCATTTCTTCCTTCCTGGACATTGCATGTCTAATACGGGAAAGATTATTTCAAAACAGCAATTTGATCCTGCCATACTTAGTGAATAATCCCACTGTTGTCATAATGTATGTTCTTTCCTGTCCAAGGCTGTGTGGGAAGAGGCAAATTCAGGAAATGACACCCGCCCCCACATACTTCATACACACCCCTCAGCTTGACCTGATCTCTCCAATGTTCCAAGAGGACAGCCAGAATACAAAAGTCTTGGGTAGATGTCACAAGTAAGTAGTACAGCTCAGAAGCTCAGGTCTCAGTCTGTGGCCTCACATATTGCAAACCAATATGAATATTTTTACTGAGGTTTGGTTGAAGCACCTACCTGTTACATACCCCTGAAGCAAGAATGACATCTGCAAATATGTTCCTGCTACTCTGAGAGGAAGTGGAAAGGAGTGTCAGGTAGTTTAGTCACTGTTACACTCCTAGAATCACAGAATTATTTGGGTTGTAGGCATCTTTAATGGTGATCTAACACCTCTACCATGGGCAGGGACACCTGCTGCAAGACCAGGTTGCTCAATCCAGTCTGGTCTTGAACATTTCCAGGGGTGAGGCATCCACAGATCCTTTTGGCAATCTGTTGCATTATCTCAACACCCGCACAGTGAAGAATTTCTCTCCCAGTGTCTAATCTGAATCTACACATATTCAAATCCATTATTCCTTGTCACTTCAGGCCTTGATTAAAAAAAAAAATATCTCACTGTCTTTCTTGTAGATACTGTAAAGTTGCTCTGAGGTCTCCCTGCAGCCTTCTCTTCTCTAAGCTGAACAGCCCCAACTCTGTCAGCTTTTCTTCATAGGAGAGGTGTCCCAGCCTCCTGACCATCTTTGTGATCTTCCTCAGGACCCTCTGCAGGCACCTGGAGAGCAGACACAGCACTCCAGGTGGCTGTCACTGGAGCAGAGCAGAGGTGGATAATCACTTTCCTCGACCAGCTGGACACACTTTTGGTGTACGAGGACACAGTTTGCTTTCTGGGCTGTGAATGCACATTATTGGATCATGGCCATTTTGCCATCCACCATGCCCAAGTTCTTCTTCACAGGGCTCTAAGCGAGTTCATCTCCCAGTATATTGATATATTCTGCCCTGACCCAGGTGCAGAATCTTGTGCTTGGCCTTGTTCTCCAGGGGGTTCAAATGAACCACTACCCAATGTCATCTGATCCTTCTGGATGTCATCCCTTCCTCCTAATGAATCAACTTTACCATTCAGTTTGGTGTTATTTGCATATTCAGAAGTATTCAACTGTTGGTTTATAGATACAAGACATGAATCATTCTTAAAGCAGCAAATCATTTGTAAAAAGACAGATATATGACTAAAGTCCACATGAATTGAAATAGTAATCACAATATTTTGAATTAGCTTTTTTTGTGGCATGCTGAAACTATGTTACCAAGGAAAGAATTAAAAAAAATTCAAACTGCCATCAACAAAGAGCACACAGTCAACATTTTACAGGTGTTAAAGGAGAGTACACATACAGTACAACACTGAGATTGTTAGGAGGCAAGTTAAAAGGACTGATTAAGGACCCCTTATCCAGTTTACAGCTTGTGATTATCTTCATTTTCATCCCACCTTCACAGCTCATATAACATACTAAAAATCTATAGCCTGGGAATGTGGCAAACTGATAGACTGAAACAAAGCCTTACCCTGCTCTTTCTTTTCCAATCTGTAAGAAAGAGTGCTTACTGCACAAGTAGTTGTCTAGTGCTTTGTTCTTATTCAGAACATACACTGTCCTGTGCACTGAAATAATTCACCGTCTATGACAGGTTTGAATGTAATTGTATACCACACCGTAAGACATATACCTGAAGAAAAAGAAATTAGGTTTATATGCATTTTGGTATTTTGAAACATCTATACTTGGATGCAATAATATATTCTTTTAATGCTCTTCAGACAGTTCATGTTTAATAATCATATGCTAAAATGTCTCTTCTGTTACTCTGAGTTTCTTCTGACTAAAAGGTTTGGCTTTGAAACCATATTATTGATACTGAATCAGGTCCATGCAACACATTCTGAAATAGCCGGTCAGCATCTATATCTAGGTCATGGAATTTCAAGGATTTGGATGGAAAGTACTGTGCTTGTGCAACTCTGCTCCAAATTGCCAAGTCCAGATGAAGTATTTCAGGGAATTATTTTGTCCATTTTGGTACACAGGCTTCACTGCAGAGGACTGGAAGATGCAGAAGGGCTCAACTGTTTCAAGGAGTTTCACATATGCAACTTGTGTGAGGCATGTGAAATTCATTGTTTACTGAGTTCATTTCTATAAACAAGCCAGTGCTTGACCAATAACTGGACTTTACATTCCTGGACTCCTTTCAAAAGTTGAGACTAGAGTCCTATAGCCAGAAATAGTCCTCATTCAAAAAATTGGACAAGTCACATATATGAGGAGATTTTTACTTTTCGGAAAAACTCAGTTTCTCAGAGTGACTGAAACTTCAGGAAATAGGCAAGGAGGTAGGCAAGTCTGGAGCAGGAGGAACTGTTGAACCTAAAGACACATTTAAATTTACTGACTGGCCACTGGGAATTTTCTCAGTGTGGTTAGGATTCATTTGCCAATCCATAGGAGTGTAACATCATTTCAGATGCACCATGGTATCTTGTCCATCTTCTCTCTGATTTTGTAGAAGAAGCCTCCTGTATAGATACTATATGATATGGGCACAGACAACTGTCACATCTTTGCACATTTTAAATTACACTAGATCACCATGTTAAAGCAAGTGAATCCCAGCCAGTGTAATATTTTACTTGTTTCCTTGCATTCAATCAAAATTTTGGCATCACTGCTTTTTAATTTTAAGGGACTAACTCAGGGTGCTTGAACCTCTGGAATTAATACTTAATTCACTGTGGAAACTTCTGAAACCTTGTTTTCATTGTGAGGACAGATTTTCTGCTTACTAACCTGGTTGGATACAGATACCAAAAAAAAAAAAATCAGCATCTCCTTCTGTTGCAGAAGGCTAAATATTCATCCCTACTGAGTAGTCCCATCATTGTCTTTATAGCTACCAGGGTTCACTAAAGAATGCATTTAAAGGAAACAGCACGCAGAGAAAAAGCAGCTGACCTGCTGTTTGATAGTGCTTTCTCAAATGAATGGTGTCTGTAAAAGGGAAAAAATGCTGATGGCAGGACTGTTGAAAAACAAAGGAGAATGAAAAAAACCTTGAGTGTCCCTTGGACCTAACTCACTGACATTTTTCTGTGATATGTGAACTTGCATAGAGAAATCTGCTAATTTGCAGCTTTCTTAAAAAAAGAAAAAATAGCAGCGAGCACTTTGATTTACTAGCCTAATTTGTGGCCACAGCAACTGCTACTATCAGCTGTATTTATGGTAACTCTAATACATCACCCAGAAACTTATAAATGTCAGCATTGCAGCTCCCTGTAATAGAAGTTTTTACTAATGGAAGACCACAGACTAATTACACAACCCATTTTTTGCTGTTATTCGTCTAACATAGAGTTGCAAACCTCCCAGTTACTGAGACCAGTGAATTAGCATTGCTAATAGATGTACTTGGAAATTCATGTGTGGAAATCTCATGTTTTTCCCAGCACTTTTGAAATTTCTCACCAGTATTTTTCTCCATCTACTAAGAGGCATTAGTGACAAGGTTTAAAAAGTGCTTTAATAATGTTTACAGTTCAACTGATCTGTTGTAATATCCCCTTTTGAAGCTATTCAAATAAACATTATAAATATGTTTGCTATTAACATATGGTGCTGATACAAGAAGAAGACTTAATTCACTGTGTTATTTATGCAGCAAAACGTCCTAATGGTTCCCAGTCTAAGATGAAAAGCTGTTGTGGCACCATCCATGTATTAGATAATGTCTTGGCACTTTCCCTATTATACTGTTATAAATAAATGTAGCAATTAAACCAGGGTGCTGCCTGGTGTTTTAAGAGGCATTTTTGTTTTTTCCCCGTTTCCAGACCAGATCCACCCCCTGCTGGCAGGAAGCTTCTTTGCACAGGTCCGATGGAGAAATAAAGTCAATAAAAAGCACAGGGATTAATTTAAAGCTTTTGAAGCTAATTGATGAGTTCTAATCAACCTGGCAGGTCCTTGTAGCATTGCACTGGTGACATATAAAGGAGCAGTATCAAGGGAGATACCCTGCCATTAGATAAATAAATGAGCATGTCTTAGGTAGGTTTTATTTCAGACAAAAAGAAAAAAAAATTTCTCTCATATTATTTTTATCTGCAGAACATTTCCATTATTTCTCTCTGTTTGCCCTCCTCTTTTATCTCTCTGTGTGAGATATCTCATCTCTCTCTATTCTTGCCTTTCAAAAAAGCAGAAATAAACAGGTTGAAACCAGCTGTGAAAATGAATTTTCATTATATCTTGCAGCTATCCAACATAAATATTAAACATGTGAAACAAGAAAAATTTCCATCATGGTGTTATGCTAAAGACATGGCAAATGAACAGGTAACCATGTGTGATAAGTTCAGGTATCAAATGGCCCCTGCAACTGCCTGTGTGAGTACTTGGATCTGAGGTAAACAGCAATGAAAGACATTCCTGACATGAGCTAATATACAGAGACATTTTACCCCAAAAAAATAAAAGAGTTTCATATGCTTTATTTCATTCAGGCTGGTGCTACCATTTCCTGATTTACATCAGCACCTCCTAAAGGGAATATTTCATGGTCTGCTTCCTGACACCCCTGGATCAGCTTGTGTTCAGCTGGCTACCTCCCTGAAGTGCATCATCCCATCCTGGGGGCCTTTGTGTCCTGGCCATCATGCTGATGGGGAGAACTGGACCCACTGGAGGCATGGGATGCCTCTTGCAGAGGGAAGATCCCAGCCAGGAGAGTTTTAGGTCCCCAGCTGAAGAACTGGGAACCAGGTGCTGATGATCAGAGGGTCCTCCAGGGCGGAAAGGACATGTGTTGCCAAGAGGAAGGTCATAAGCACTAGGGCAATAAAGCAAGGGAAGGCAGATATCAGTCTGATCAAAACCATGCCCTGTGCTTCTGCATTAGCAGCGAAATATTCAATCTGAACTAGCATTAAGCCAAAAGGGACAGAGTGGAAGGGCAGGTGATGTCCTCCAGCTTATGAATTCCAGACCTTTCCCTTATCATAGTCTTTCTGAAAGGCCCAGCTTCACTGCTGTCAGCACTTTCAGGCTCATTGCACCACACCACGGACACAGGCTCTCAGATGCACAGACTGGAAATATTTCCCCAAGGCTGAAGACGAGGGATATATTTACCATGAAGGTGTGTTGTTATTTAGTGAAAGTTTTATTTAATTAGGTCAGAGAGCAGGAGGAGTTGAGCTGGGACAACACAGTTTTTAAATGAGCTCATAATTAGAGAACACAGTCTCCAGTGCTAGGACAGCTATTTAGACTTTTTCATGTGCAGAAGCTTGTGCTTTGTTACTGCAACCAGTTTTTGCCTGTCTAAACTAATGACAGAATGTTCACACATGGTAGCATCCTGTCTTCCTGTTGTTTGACAAACATTTCCAAAAGTACCTAAGTCACCAGAGAACTTTTAAGTCAAAATTTTGAATTTTGCTATTTCATAGAATACCAACTGAATGCTGTTATGGATCTGATCTAGGGACTCATATAAAGGTACACAAGCCTCTTACTTTTGGCAATTTAATTAAAATCATCCATACCTTTAGTTGCTGCCTTCAGTCACAACACCCTCTTTTCAAATTTCATTTGGATAAAGCAGATTTCCTACCCACTTGTTTATAGATAGATCTGGTTGGAATTGAAAAATGTGTCCTTGATGAAGGATATCTGTTTTAGCAAAGCACACACATTTTGGGAGGATGTATGACCCTCAATGAAATTCATCACTGAATATTCTTTGTAGGGCAGAACAATCTATCCATTTTTAACCAGAGATTTAGTAAACAATGATGAAAACATTTAGAAATACCTACTTTTAAAAAGAAAAACAATAGCATTTTTGACAGTCACATTTTATTAAAATTCCTGACATTTCTTGATTCTGTTCTAAAGTAAAACATAATGTAACAAGATATCCTGAAAGATACCAGAAAAAACATTCTTGTCATATGGCATTTCTAAATAATGATATTACTTAAAAAATAAAACACTGACTTGTATCTTCTCTTTAGAGCATTTAGGAGGATTTAAAAATGCAGAGGAGAAAAAAAGCTGCAAAGTCATGAAAAGGAATATGAAAATTATATGCTAATGTGTTTGTCCTTATTATTTATTGATGATATTTCTAAGGCAGTGAGTTTGTCTCCAGTTGGATGAAGAAAAACACAGATCCAGAAACACAAAACCTTTATCTTAGCTGCCTATGAGTGAAATATCTAGTTTTGAATTAGTTATTTCCTGTCAACAGAGTAAACACTAGTCAACAGAGAGGGACAGAGGGTGAGAATGGATGAGTAAGAGAACGCAAATGGAGCAAT
The DNA here is from genome assembly GCF_028769735.1 of Zonotrichia leucophrys gambelii. NCBI lineage: Eukaryota > Metazoa > Chordata > Aves > Passeriformes > Passerellidae > Zonotrichia > Zonotrichia leucophrys. Next base: position 19,879,487 of record NC_088170.1, on the reverse strand, counting down.
GGGAGAGACTATACAAGTAGCTTAATTTGGACATCCATTTTATAAGTGTCTAAACACAGGCAGGTGTATTCACCTGTCCTATTGTGAGTCTCACCAGCATGATCACAGCATACACTTAAGGTAATTAAAATGTTTTTTCTTGGCTGGAAATTTTTATTATTATTGCAGAAAGTGCACTGCTGCAAGCAACTGATTCCAAGAAGTACTTCTCAATTACAAGTAAAATTATCCTCAGATGGAAAATGTTCTGTGCTAATGCCTGTATATGTTTCTACAGGAGCTTGAAAAATTAGTTTGGGTACAGTTTTACATTGAAAAGTAGATATTCTGGTATTTAGAGAATTATTATTTCATATAATTATTTCATATTATTGTCGGTGCCTGTCTTTGGAACCAGAGTAAGATCATACACTGCTATTATCTCCTTTTGAAATTTTTTTCTTGCTTATTTTTAGACATGTAACCAATCTAACAACCTTACAAGTAGCAGCAAGGACTCAAAGATCTCCCCTTCTTTCACCACTGATTTAAGTGAAAGCAATGTTGATTGACAGTACTCATCTTGTCGTCTCCTCAGCCCTTCCTTGTTTTGCCCTCTAAGGAGATAAGAAGGACAAAAATGATTTGTTTCTCTCTTACCTTGGTGCTAAGGTATGTAGTCAATTTTTTTATGATGCAAATTCAGACCACTATTTGCATAAGTTATATTAGATGACTGAAATTATTTATGTCATCTAAAAAACGGTGTCCAGAAGGCCCAAGAGAACAGCTGGGTCTTGCCTCTTGTGCTGTGCCATGTGCATTTTTATTTTCCTAAAATAAGCTGCACCTCATTGCCATGCCTTTAACAACTTTAAGCAGCAGATATCAAGCTGCTTCCCTCCCTCGTGCATCATCCTACATATTTAAAACCTCCTTATTACCAAAAATCACAGGTATAGATCAATATACAGAGATTCTTGTTTTCCTCTCTCCTTTCCTCTAATACTTTTGTTCCAGCACCCTGAAACACAGCCCTTCATTTGTATCCACCCTACCAGCTAGATCTGCTTTTTTTTCCTATACCAATCTTCTCAACTCAAGCACCATCTCTTAGAGAGAACTGGAAGAGGTTTTTCTGGATTCAGGTGGAATCCAGGTATGGAGCAATCTGTCTCTGGAAAAAGATCCAGATTAAAATTTTTACCTTGAAAGTGTCAAAGCTTGTTTATTATAGCATATCTTTGCATATTATCCTAGCATATAAATGTGCTTACTTCATACCTAGGGGTTCAACTCAACCTTAATCATCACAAAGGCAATTCCTAATCTAGGAAAGTTGTGTCAAATTTATTCTGCAGTGAATAGAAGACTGGCACCTTCATAACAAGATTCCTGTCATCCCCAAAGGAGTATCTGGTATAGGTGGGATGAACTGTCCTACAGCTATGCTTCTTCTCAGTGACTACAAAGAGAACCCCAACAAAGGTAAGGTAGACAATGAGATTTCAGATAGATCAAGTAAAACAAATCATGACAGGGAAGTGTTGTAAACCAGTAGGTTGGTATAAGGAGCCATGTTTGAAACTAAAGAGTAGATGAATCTATCCTTCACCCATTTCAAGGATACAGACATACTGAGGGAATCTTGTGTAGCCTGACAGAAGGAATACAGAGTCTGCATCTTTACCATGCAGAAAGAAAACAGTCTGCATCACTTACTTTACCATGCACTTGCTGCATTTGCTGCAAAAGCACTACGTAAAATTGCACTTGCACTTGCTTTTAATGTAAAATCCTTTCAAATGAAAAGTTTAATTAGATTTTAGTTCTACTTTCAGACAAATCTGTGTCTTAATTAAGGGCCTGAAGCAAAGCTGTGTTTAAAAGTCTCATAAATCTCCCTGTAGTACTGGGGTGATGCTTTGCTCATCATGCAGGTGTTCTGGCCCCCACATTTCATGCAAAAACAATTTTCCATCACATAATTTCTGTGTTCACTTCCTCTCCCTCCTCCTCTTCTCCCCCTTCCCAGCATGCAACTTTTCATTGAAGAGGTAGGTGGGCAAGTAGGCAAATACATGTTCGATGCTTTATTGAAGAGCAGATGATCACAATAGCCTTTGATTAATTCCCTGTTACCTGTTCCTGTAAACAGGGCACACAGAAATTGATGTGCTGTTATTCATATTATTTCACATTTTAAAATGCATTATTTGCTGAGGGCTTTTCTCCCTGCAACTTGCCTGCAGATTTGATATTTGGCTTTCTACCAAAATCATATTGCCTTTGTCCTTAGGCAAGAGCATAAAATTGAAGTTAAACTAATATCAATTCCCTTTTGACCTTTTGGGCTCCGTGCTACTAGTTAAGTGCTATACTGTGTCTCAGAGTTACAGTTCTGGGGTGGTAGAATGATTTGGCATCCAGAAATGGAATCCAATGGGAAAACCTTTGCTGGAGACTAGAGAAAAGAGAGCACAGTGAAGCCTTGATTATAGAGATGTAAATCTGCCTTTCTGGGTTGTGAAGTTTGTGCCTCTCCTGAGTATTGATTCTGGCTTCTCCACTTGGCTCTTCAGCTCTGCACTTGGCTTTTTGCCAGAGAACTCTCCAAAGATACTAGGAACAGATTTGTACATGGCTGAAGGTAAAACTGGAAAGGAATTTTCCCAACCTGACTTATTCTAGATGAATGGGAAGAGTATGTGTGCTGCATCATGCCTTCATGACTTAGAAAGTAAACCATTCCAATGCTACATGTGTGCCTGTGTGCACGGCCACATCACTTTGGACAAGGTTCAGTAAATGACAAGGGCTTTCCACTGATAAGGCCTTTGTGGAAATGGGTAGTGAATCCATGCTCCTTTCACAGCTAGTCTCATGCTCAAACTCTCACTGGGGGATTTGGGACAGTTCTGTCCATGCTCCTTGTAGGAGCAAGTTTCAGAGAGCAGACACTCTTTTCTGGCTTCTCCCTGCCAGGTGAGGCAGACAGGTGACCCCAAGGCACAGGGAGAATGGCAGTCACTGCACTTGCTCTGTGGAACCATCAGCTGGTTGGATTCACTCTGAGACTGGAGGCTGTGCTACCATTATGTTAGAAGTAAGTAACTTGAGCCCCAGCATGGTGTCCTCACACTGTCCATAGTCACACTTGAGCACATTTGGTCCTCTTGAAGAGCTGTGTGCAGTTTGCAGAACAGTGATTGTGACTTCTCTGCTTCTCCTTCTGCACAATGCTTATGGAGCCAGGCCTCAGTATGTTCACCACTTGACCACTGCAACAACTTGAAATTAGTTTTGCCTCTAAACTCCAAAAGAATTTCTGTTGCCATTCACATTTATGCAGGTAGAACTTTGCTTGCCTAGAAGTTTGCAAAATGTGCTGTACAAACAGGATGCCAACAGGGGTATAAATGATTTCTTGAAAATTTCCCCTGTTACTTATCCAGTCCTTTCAGCTGCTAGGTAATTTTTGTCAGATGTAGCACCTTAGTATGTCAGATAAAAGGCTCTCTGTAATTGCTGAGTGTAAATAACAATGATGAACAGGAAATATTTCATATCATTAACAGAGTTGTAAGTATATGAGATAAGATTAAAGTAAGGAAGATATAGTTTTCATCTGAGTAGGATTTGTAAGTACTAAGCACCTCCTAGAGGTGCATTTTAAATTGCATTGGTCACAATAATTTTCTTAACTGTTTAGTCATGAGTAAGCCTAAAATGTCAAAGACATGAACTACACAGTTATAGACTGTATAAAAATAAAGAAGAAATTAGACTGTCACTCAGAAGAGTGACATTTTTATCCTCGTGGAACCTCTGTGCAATGTCAAATGAAACACTGAATCAAGAGCCCAGAATTTTCAGGTCGTCTCTGAACTTAAAAACAATGATAACTTGACATTGGTTTTGGACCAATTCCAGCACTGCCCCAAAGAGCAGAAGGAGGGCTGCAATATACTGAGCAAACATGAGGGTTTCAGTTACTGCATGGGTTGGATTTCTATTGCTGCACCTGTGAAAGGGAGTATGCAGACACACCTTTCTGTGGATGAGATCACTCCAACACTTTCAGTTTGGCATGAAGAGAGTGTAAGGAGCGCCATTCCAGCCATATTAAAAATAAACCTTGGGATCTGCTAACCTTCTGTGCTCACCTGTGTGTGAATTCATTCATTACCAGCAGACTTAAAAGAAAGTGGGGGCAGGAGGTAACTTGAAGGGGAAGAGAGCACAGAACTGAAATTGAAGTTTTTCTTTTCAAAGAAACTTGTTAATAAAATAAAACTGACTTCAAAACAAAAATTGAAACTAAGTTCAGTATAAGAACATTAAAAAAGTAAAACTGGAAAGTATTTCCTTAGCACATTTGCTCTAACACTTATGAAAGATATAGACTAAATCCAAGATAAACAAATCCCAGGTGTGGAAATGTGGTTAACATATGACTCAGTTTAAATTTAAAATGTAGAATAAAACAGTCAATGTTCACCAATTTGCCTTGATTCTAGACAGGCATTTAAAAACAGCAGATAGATCCTTACAATTCTCCTTCAAGAGTACCCAGTGCATGGCTGGAGAGCTGCGAACAACCTGGTAACAAGCTTTATGAAACAAAAACGCACCAAACAGAAAGACTTAAATTTTCAAAGCTTTTTGTGTCTGTAAATATGCATGAGCTATGGTATGCTCAGAATGGTGCCACATGCAGAGAGTTGTAAGGAGATTAGGGTAACATTTTCTTCTCCTATATGGACTTTTCAAATCAGCAGAGAGGAAAGTATTGTCAGAAAACTGCTATTACCTCTCCTGCCTAAAAGTATGTGCATGGGTAACAAATAGCTATTTTCTTAAGGTGGGAATAAAAGATGGGAAACCTATGCTACCAATTTCTTAGGAGGATGGGTAATACTTTCTCTTACTGTGGAGGAAATAGAGAGGGTACGGGAAAGTTCATCTGAAGCTTTCCTGAAACCAATTCTCATCTGAGCCATTTTGAGAGGGCTAGATCCAAAAAAAATAATGTGATCTAAAAATAAGGATTTTCACATCCAAGCTGAGATATGGGTGGGTCCATCTTTAGCCTTCCTTACTCAGGCATTTTGTGTCTGAGACATCAAATTTAGCAACATCAATCTGTAGCAAGAAATATTCTAATCTAGAGAACAATATGTCCTATGATGCCTCTGTCTCTTTTGACTGAGAGAGGGGATGAAGGAAGAGGAGTCTGGAAGACTAGGATCACAGATTTCCTCTACTGCCTCTATTAAATGAGATGTTAAGAAGATTAAACTTTCTCTTAAGAAAATAATAATCTCGTCATTAGAGCATTGACCTAAAAAAAGACATCTAGAATAAGTAACTTACTCAGAAGTTTCAGTCCACCACCTTCTATTCCACTGCAACCCTGAGTAGAGGGAAATTTAATACTCACAGACAAGGAGAAATGCATTTTGAAGAAGGAAGTCTAAATCTGTCATTCAGTATTTTGGTGCTTTCTTATAGAAAGGGAGAAATCAGCACTCTTTCCTTGACTCCTAGCAAATTCTGTCAATGTACAAACACCCTTTGGTTAAAAGAATTAAATAATCATGGTAAGAGAGACCAAGCCCCTGTATATTCCATAGATATCAGCAATATCTTTTATTCTTCCATTCACTTTATAAGATAGTTCTTAATAAGATGAAAATAATCAGACACCTTTTCTGAGGAGAAGACTAAAAGTACAAATTCAAAACAGATGGAGAAACCTTCTTGTATCCAGATCTGTGTCAATGGGCTCTTTTGAAATTGTAGTCTTTTGCTACATTCCCTAGTTTTGCATTCTTTATCTTGTTCAACTGTAGGTTTTTCAACCTGTCCAAATTCTTCCCATTCAATGTAGGATGAAAGAAAACATAAGCGCCTCAAGCTATTAGATTTTAATTACATTAGGTGTTTTTTTCCTATTCAAATCTAAGAAATAGGAATGTACAAGGTAAGCATTTTGGCACCTAGCCATAAAAATGTGTCTTCTCTATGGCTGCCAGCTCTGAGCTTTTGAGGTCATGAACTGCTGGAATTTTTTGTCTTGCATTGTGCACTGTGTGTGCTTTAAAATGCACATAATTCCATTAGCATTCATCTTCCTCTAAAAGTTTTCTTAGTGCTTTCACTCATTTCCCTATCTGCTCTTTATATGATTTCCTTCTGTTTTTTTCCCTTAATGTTGAACTGAATTCAGAAACTACTTTGGTGTAGCCTTAAGGAAAGCTGAAGTCAATGCCTGGAGTAGTGAGTAGGATTGATCTGCCCAAAGGCAGACATCTGCATCTCACAGGATCCATCTTATTTCAAAGCGGACATCTGACATATGTGTGAGATAACTCATCTTCTATGAGAGTCTATTTTTTCTCCCTTCATTAAAAAAGACTCATCATTACCTAATGAAGTAGTTTCATCTATATTGCAACTTTCTAAATGATATCACTAAACAAAATCACAAACCAACGAGGAAAAGCAGGACGTGGGGAAAGTAAGTAGCAAAGTTGGAGATCATATAGAACTGAGAAATTATTTTCCACATAAATTACCTGCAAATAAAGGAGTTATGCAGAATACATCTACATGTCCCATATTCCCAGAAAATGTCTTCAAAGAATTCTGTTGCTGATACTTTATTCATGTTATAGTAATCCCATGTCAATATCTAATTCTTTATTTTGTACTGATTCCCAATAAAGGTCTTTGCTTCCATATTAAACATTCACTAATCCACTTTTCTATTACTCTGACCAGTTGAACACTATGCAATTAGAGCCCATCTCTTTCAAACTCCTTGTGAAAACTAATCAGGCAGCATAACATCTATTTCCCCGTGGACAAAGCACTCACACATGTAAGTTTTAAGCAGTCAAATCAGGAGGACTGCCATTTCTGTCTCTACATTTGCACTAGCAAGAAGAGCTCATATCTATAAATATGATGTTTTTCCAAATGACATATTTTCCTAATCTGAAGGCCTGCCTCCTCTCAGACCTGCCATAAATAACCTTGGCTCATTTTATAAATAATCCTTTGTATAGTGCAACCAAAGCAAAAAATTTGTTTCCAAGTAATTTACTTCAGAATCATAATGGTTTTATTTTCATTTGACAATATTAAAACATCCTTATGCCGTGCCTTTTGGTGAATACGACGTTTATAATATTGCAAAGAGGCTGAATTAAAATTTAAGCAGAAAAGGAGCAGAAGAAGGAGCCTTGTGTCCAACCATTAACCTAAGCACTAGAGGTGTGCTTTCCCTCTCAGGATTTTCCAAATGGGGCAGTGGCAGCCAGGGGAGCAGTAACAAACTGCTGGACAGCGATGACATCTTGGGCCACTGCAGCTCTTTGTGCAGTGAATACTACCTAAATCTTTACCCCTAACAGAAATATGGTTTTAGACCAAGGCAGCTAACAAGAATTTGAGAAGAGGATGAAAAAATCAGGGAGATAAGATGAAAAGGTGTTTATCGCTGCTTTCTCATTGCAGAGACGAATTTCAGGTTAAGTATTAACTAAATCCTTGCTTTCTGGCAAAAATTTTCATATTACTTCCCACATCTATTACTTGCTCCCAGCCACACCATACACTCTATATTGCTTTTTGAGTTAACATGAGGTAGTCTTCATTTATAGACCTGACATAGCCATGAAATGTTTTTAACCCCTGTTTTATGGAATGGAAGAGTCCTTGAACAGGTGCTTTCTTTTGCTTAATCTTGTGCTCAGCATAGCAAAAGCTTATGCCAAGCATTCACTAAATAAAGCTTCTTGAGACTTTTCATTGTTCAGTCAGAAAAGTATGAACTACAATGAATGTGATTGCTTGTGCTCTTACATTTTTCAGTTGATTTTATTTCCATAACTTTGGATCATTACTTTGTAATTGTCATCTATTTTTAACTCATAAAAAAAATTACTACAGTTTTCCTCATAAACATGTATAATATTAACTGATACTTTGTCTACCTGAACTTTCTCTATCTGCTCCAAAACCAGTGGCACATTATGACTTGTTCTCTATTGTACTTAGGGAGCTCTGCAGATGTTGTCATTTAAAAAGACTATATGGAAAATAGTAACTATATGACTGGGAAGCCACTATGAACCCACCATCTAATAGCAAATATTTTTTTCCTCTGTTACAATGTTAGCTAATTATGTAATTTTTTAGTGTTCAGTACTGTCTTAGGCATTCTCCCTACATTTTACTATTATATTCTGGAAATAACCATTACTGCTAAAAATCATTCTGATTTATTACTATATGCACTCGCACATACTGTACCTTTAACATTGTGTTGATATTTAGGTTTTCAGTCATCTAAAATAGTCCAAAAAATGTTCTGACCCATGAGTATAAAGCCATCATTTGATAATATTCTGGCATTAATGGAAATATGACTTTTGCAGTTTCCATCCCACAGCCTTCCAGCTCCCAACCTGACCAGTGTTCCTCCCTCCCTTCAGGTTATTTTGACGCGGATGACCGTGGACTATGCAGTAAAGGCAGTAATTGAAAAGTAACCTTTTTCAGACTTCCAAAATAGAAAAAAGGTCCTTCTTAAACCTTGATCATTCAATGGATTTTATTTGCTGCTTGGCCCTTCAAATGTTGCACTGTTAAAACAGAATATTAAAGAGTTATTGAACGGGGCCTACTAGAGGCAGGAAAGAAGTATGAAATGCATCAACTGGTCTCATTTATTTGAGTGCCAGTATAGTGGAACTATGATCTCAGTTTAAGTCCTGAGACAAGTGGAATTCCGGCTTGCAGCAAAGTATATTAACCTGTATAATTCTGATTTTCACTGTCATGTTTTGTCTTCCATTTAGACCAATCACATAATTCCTAAAGGAGATACATCAAGTCCTTAGAAAAGTGGCATGGGAGGTGAGAGCTCAAGTTTAAATTTTTGCTCTGTCACAAAAGTGCCACTCCTTTTGAGACAAGCTGAAATTGGCTCTTTAATTTTGAAATAGTTTCTTGGTGGTGTTACATTGATATACTGACAGGATGATGCTGAAAGGATCATTTCTTCAGTCTTCCTGCCTTGCTGGGTAAGCTTCTTGTGGCTTTAGCTGCAAAAGGGACTTATAGACTAAGAATTGTGTTAAAGAAGCAGAAATAGCAAGCTGGTGCAGAAGGTGGAATGGCATCACCACTTTTGCCAGCAATATCAAATCAGTTTTCCATTAGCTTTAAACTATGCCCTCAATTACTCATTGATAAAACTGGAAAAATAACACTTCCCTTTCTGTTTTGTTATTAAGATAAACATGTTAAAATCCATTATGTGTTGCAGTTACAGGGACCAGTAGACAGTATCTAAAATATATTTTACTATATTTATATTACTATTAAGATTGATAAAGAAATTAAATAGGATTCTTTATGATTTTGTTCAGTGGGATTGTTAAAAATGCATCTATTTCTATTAATAGTTTGGTTATTTAGCTTAATCTGTGATAACTGAGGTTCATATTGCAATTTGTGTGGAGATGGACATAGGTGAATTTGTAGCATTGGTGTCTCAGACAAGAAACTGACAGAAAGGATACATGAGCTGAATTTTGCTTCCCCTGATCATGAGAACCTCTTATTCCCCACCAACTTCTGTGCCTCCCCTGCCTTGTCCTGCCATCCAGCCTGAGAAGATGGCACTTTATGTCTTGTTTGTTTACTCTTAATGTGTCAGATGGATAACGGTATAGTCTTGGTCATTTGTGCCTTTGAGAGAGACAATGTACAAAATCAGACTCCATGGTGAAGACATTTTTACAATTCTAAGTCTCTTCACATTATTGCATCCTTTTATCTCTGATTATCTGAGTTCACACTAAAAATTCACTGATTTTCTGCAAAGTAATATTGCTAATGAAAGAGTTTCAAGATTTCAAGTTTCAAGTATCTAAACTACTAAAAGTCAATTTTTCCTTCTTATCCTTACAAGTGGATGCTTTCTCTCTACTCTTTCTTTCATCACACAGTTACATTAAAACTCCTTTTTGGCCAAATGTCTTCTGTAGATACATCAGAGTCCTTGAGAGAAATGCCTGGAAAATTAGTTCCATGTACATTTTAGGAAATCTTGCTAACAGCTGCATTTTTCCATTAGAAATAGTTTCAAAGGCTACATAAAAACCCAAAGCCAAATGAGGCAAAGTTTAAGTGAGAAAACATGTGTGCAATATTAAGCCAAGAAAAGGGAACAGTTACTTTGAGAAATCCAGACCTTCCTTTGCAGTGCTTTTCAGAGAACATATTAGGAAGTATAGGTCAAATCTTCATTTGGTGTAAATGTGTGCAGCTCTGCTGAAATCAATGAAACTTCCTTTAAATAGCTGAACTCGGGATCTAGCCAACTTTCAGATTTCCAAATGTATATCAAAGAGCTGCAAATACCTTAAAAATGAACTGACTCTATTCATTTCCTATTTTGCACTACTAGGAATGAAATGCTTAGCTGTGTACTGAGAATTAGACACTTTGAAAGTATTTAGATAGCACATACCAGAAAAAAATTAATAAAAACATTTACAAGATATTCAAAAAGAAAAAAAATAGTTTATACTTGCATCTGCTGACCTTTCTGTCCTACTCTACCTTGATTTTTGATGAATGAAGCTCTAACTCTCTTTTCTCAGCTTGTTTTGAATTTGCTTCTTTCTGCCTGGAACTCTGCATCTGAAGAACTGGGATTGTGGTGACATCATCAGAGACAGCTCTTTGAATTGTTCAAAGAGATAAAAAAGAGTTGCACAAATTATAGGTGATTTCCCAAGCCATGTATGAGAGAGAACGTAAATCAGTTTCTAATCTGGCCTCAAGACTGCACAAAGATGGATTTTTAAAGTATTACCTCGTTTTTCACACCATTGTTTACAAGCACAAATAAAGTCTCTGTTTAAAAGCTTTTTCTTCCATTGATTCATTTATGTGAGTAAAGTAAAAATTATCAGTAGTCAGGATTCTCTCCTCAGTTCCAATCCTGGAGGTGGGATATAAACTCAACATGCTGAAACATACTTTAGTATCTCTCCCAGCAGCAGACAAAATACAGCAACCAACTCCATTGTCTTTGAGTAGCAGCTCTACTTCAAAATTTTAAAATTTTATTATTCAAACTTTATTGTCTCAATCAGACTCACCCTGGGACATTAATTAGAACAGATACAATATAGAATTTTACAAACCTATCTTAGAGATATCTAGTTTATTTTTCAACTTTCTTTCTCTACTAGAAAAAAATAACAAGTTTTATAGTAGAAAAAAACCCCACCAATCCCAAAGATTTGCAGTTCATAATATGGTTAAAAAAAATCCACCTCAAATTTTTCCTCTGTATTCTAACACCTCATACTTCTGTCTCTAGTTCTCTCTGTTTTTCTTGGCTGTTTTTCTAGTCTTTCTACAGCATTATTTTCCCCTGGAAAATGCTGGGGATTTCACATAATTCCATCTGCCAAAATAATCAGCAGCTAAGCTAATGTGCACCTTGAAATGCCATCCTAAATCTAAGATTTTAAATTAATCTTTGCAAAAACCTACAATCTCCAAGTCCTTGGAAATTTGCCCTTCCAACTATATTTTAATTGAAATTCAATTAGGAAGATTGAGGGAAGAAGGAAAAAAGAAATCCAAATGTGAAAACTGCAATCATAGTCTCATAGAATCATTAAGGTTGGAAAAGACCTCTAAGATTACCAATTCCAACCATATTTAGTAATTTCATCTCCCTGGCAGCCCACCAAGAGGGCTGTGAATCCCTTGTGCCACTAGAAACTTTCCTAGTGGGCGGTGCAGGAGCCCGAATGTCTGGGGAATTGGAGAGCAGGAGGATCTGGAAGCCAGAGTCAAAGGGACCTTGGCTGTGTGCCTGGAAGGCTTCCCAGAAGATGTAAGTTTCTGGCAGGGTTGCCTTGGGTGGATACGCTGACAGAAAGCTGAGCAAACCTCCATCTGAAATCCACCTGGTGCTAATCAGAATTGATTTGCTGCAGTTCAACATCTTGGATATTTTCTGAGGGAAATCATTGAGATGTGTCCCTGCCTTCTCTGCGGGATGTTGGCTCTGCACTGCAGTATTTTGGCGGCTTTGTGGGGTGGATGTGTGCAAGTGCGGGTCTCAGGGGCCAGCAGAGCTCCTGCCACGGCTGGCCCCAGTGCTGTGGGGCCATGGGCATGGAAAGCTGACTCCTTTTGTCTCCTTCTTCTGCCCCACTGGCTGACTTGGCAGGAGGGAGACAGAAGGGAAGACAGATTCATCAGAAATCTTTTCAGGGTGCCTCATGGTAATCAGGTCAGGAGGAAGAAGGAAAATAGGAGAGAAAACGAAAAGGTTTGACTGTAGCTCTGGAGGTTTCAGTTCGACATGACAGGATTTAGAGAAGGCAATAGAAAATTTATATAGTAATGTGCAGTGAGGGTATTCTTACACTTTTCCTGAGGAATTCTCACAATTGCTTGACCACAACAAAGTAGCTCATATCTTTTACTTTTACAGGATGTGTCACTTGAGGAAGTCCTCAGCATCTGGCAGCTATAGAAGTCAGGGTGACAAGGAGGCCTCCTTACTGCCTGGGGACATTCCCTGGTGTTTCTGCTCATTTTCTTGTGTTTTACCCCTAGAAGCTGAATAATAATGAATATTGAATTAGCATGAATCAATGATATGGATCTGGATGTAGCAACAGAAGGTAGAAAAGGGATGGGGGAATGGGAGAAGAAAGCCTCTCCTTTTTGCCTTCTTACCATGGCTGTTTAAGAAAGAGCTGGTTTGCCTTCCTACCGTGGCTGGTTAAGAAACAAGGCACTCTTATGTTTTACTTTTACTGCACCCTCGATATGGTTCTCAAATAAACAAATGAACAAACAAACAAACAAACAAATAAATGTATTGAATAACAAGCTGGAATCCTCAATGAGGCCAGCAACAGAGAAAATGTTAGTGCTTGCCTTGATTTCCTTGAAGATAAGGGTAGCTAAAAAGATATATTATCAAAGCTGTGTAACTTCTATACTCATCAGATCATATACTATATTGAAGTAAGTTTTCCAAAGCAATTCTTTCTTCACACAGTTTAGGCTTCAGCTCCTTCCTGTTTTCCAGTTAATAAACATTTCCTTAAAAAACTGCAATCTACTCTTGTAATCTCAGCAGTAGTTTGAAGTACTTCTAGGTCTATTAAATGATTCGTGGAATATTTTTTTATGGCACAAAATTACTGGAGAAGGGTCTGAGGTCTGGCTCAAAGGATTCTTTCCAGGAGAGAATTTGGCCCACTGCATTATGATTAACACATTTAGATCTTCTTTACAGAGCTCTCCTGAAAACACCCTGGTCTGCTATGTTTTGTATATCTCTATAGCTACAGTAAAAGAGAAATATCAGATAATTTCATTATTTTCTATTAACTATATCACCGAAATTCATCTTTATTCATACACCTTGAGGATTTTCAAGGCAGGAAGGACCAGAAGTTCTAATCACATTTTTTAGACAGTATTACATTCTTCCTGGGGCAAGGCATTAAGTATCGTAGTGAGAAGAGTCTGAGGCTTTAATCAGATTACTTATAAATTGATGTAAAACCCATCAAATCTAATTTAAGTTTCATCTCCTGTGACAGAAAGAACACAAAAACATACTCCAAACTATTTATTTCTAGAAGCTTGTATCTGATAAATTTCAGTATAGTAAGAAAGCAGAGGTTTGTATTTTTGGTGAGTGAAAATTTGCTTGCATAAGCAGGAAATGTGCTTGTAAAAGCTAGAAATTAGCAGGTGATGCATTTCAGTACTTTTCCAATATCTCAGCCATTCTGGAACATACCAGCCAGAACCACAAAAGTTAATGAGGGACACCTCTCTTTCTGCAGAGTTCAGTGTTCATCATGGCATGCATTATGTTGCTGGGAATGGCAGGGTGTAGCAGCCTGTCCTATGTGCTGACATAATTCTGTTATTGATTTCTGCCACGCTGCACTATCAAGAGCTAATTTCCCATTGCATTCCAAGGACAACACAGCAGGCAGGGACACTGTAGCACAGAAAGGACACAAATGGAGAGAACATATTTAATTTACTGCACCCTGTGTGCAACTGTGCCCTTTCAGGGGTCACTCCTCTCATGGCATCCCAAAACTGAAAACAGCTGAATGATCCAAACAATCAGGAGCAGGTAGTAGAGACTTAATACATGCTCTTAGGTGAAAAAACTATTGCTACTTGTAGCTCCACTCAAAAATCTAACCTTCAGCTAAGTCAACCAGAACGTTCAAGTTGCAATTGTTTTTTGTTTGAAAAGAAAAGGAGGTAGTGACCCCCTCAGGTGGATGCTGGCCAGGGCCTTAAAATTTTTATTCACTCCCAAAACAGTGATGTGCATACACTAGGTTCACAATACTTCAATTTAGGACAATCATGAAGTCACAGTGTTCAGGGAAAAAGGCAGCATCTCCAGGAAAGTGACCGCTTGAATTCTGGCTCAGGTAAATATTTCAAAACTACTGCAATTTGAAAATTGTACTGGAGATCTGATAGAGCTTGTATCTGTTTATTTCCCATTGCACACTGTAGCCAAACTGATGTGGGAAGTGGTGCTATGGTGAAGACATCCTGCCTAGTATTTCTCAGGGAAATGAAACACACTGGTTTGAAGCAGCTGCAGTTTGGGTTGGTAGCTGTCAAACAGCACAGAGGTCACTCTCTCTGCCTTTGTCCCCTTCATTACTGTTTTGCTACTTTCCATTTAAAGATAAATACCTTGGAGTTTTAATGTCAATCCAGAGCTTCCCAGCTCTTTAACCACTTTACTAGAACACCTGGTATCAAGAACAAAACTCTTTCTTCTTCAAAATTGGAAGACATTCAATATAGAGTTCTTCTCTTTATGAAAGTGAATGCCAGGAGATTTTTATTTCAATTTTTCTGATGTAGAGATTCTAGACTTCTTTAATATTAAAGAATACTAAGTAGCTATCTAGGGTGGCACTAAATGGCATAATATCCAAAGTACACTTACACAGTGAACTTTTGAAAGGTTTTTGCTTTGTGTAAAAAAAAAGAATTGATGAAGCAATTCTTGAGTACATTTATAACATATTTCAGTCTAAAAAGTCGAATATACAATCTGTAGTCTTGTGGAATCTGACATGAGGTATAATGAGGATCAGAAACAGAAAAAATTATTTTACAAACCCATGAAATAAAAGTACAAAAAACCTGTGAGAGTTTGCCAGACTACAGAACAGAATCAGAACAGATTGTGTAATACAGCTGTGTTGCCAAAGAGAAAATATCATAGGGAAGGTGAACAAAAGAAAGGACAAGACTACAAAGTGAGGCAACATGTACAAAACCAGAAGGTGTGAAAGAAAACACAAACTAAGCATCTTCAGACTTTGGACAGAGCTGAAAAAACAAACAAAAACCCAAACAAACTTGCAAAAGAAATGAAACTCCTTGGAAGAGTATCTGACAGATATATTGTTAGCTGGGATACAAACTGGAAAATAACTGAAATTTTGATTACTTGTTATATGGCTAGTGCAAATGTAACTACAATGTTACTAGAATGGTTGGTCTTATATTTAATGGTATGCATGCTTCTCTCCATTAACCATAAATAAATTCTAGAGGACCATTTCAGTTGAAAATGTCTAAATTAGAGATATAATGAGGTAAGGAGTCCCTAAAACAGCATTCAGTGTTGTCAAAGAAAGTGAATGAAATGGCAAAAAAATTACTAGCCCATTATTATGTGGGTAGGTCAGTTTAGTAAGACTGTTATTCTCCTGTCCAGGACTAGGCACATTTGCTTGCATACACTGGTGGAAAAATTGCATGCCATTTTTGCCTTCTCACCATGAAGAAACTTTAACACAGAAAATGACATATACTCTCACAAGACTTGTATTTATTAGATATGACATCCATGCTGTCATAATAACAGGTAAAGGGTTACAATTAGATTTACACTGGCTTAACTGTTCAAAAAGAAATGTGATTTATGCATATTATACTAACATAAGGCACTGAAAGTCTTTTGGTATTACATAAAAAAGGTGTTGGAATCTTCAAAAGGATCCTTAGAAATGCAGAATAACCTATAGGCAAGGAATAGCAGTCCTCATCTGAACCAAAAAATGTGATTTCCAAACATAGACTAGAAATAGTACTGAATTAACAATTTCCCACTATCAAAATGAGGACATCTTGTTAGCATTTCCCAGCTCCCATCCTTCCTAATCCTTCTTCTATCCCCTGTTGTTCACTGCTCTCTGATCTGCACCCCTTCCACTATTATAGTGACTGACCTGGCCTTCATCCAATTGGAAAACTAAACTAACAAAGAAAAATAACAAGTTAATAAATTGATTTAGTTAAAAAAAAAAAAAGCTCGAAGAAAATTAATAGACATCCTGAGCTTCCTCCAGAAATAGACAGGAAGAAATGGCTGGGGAAGAACCACAGACCCAGACAACATCACAGAAAAATGCTGACTAGGGTATTGGAGTGAGCAAAGACTACAGCCATCTCTCTTCAGACATCCACAAGCCAAGGAACAGATAGAGCACTGACATGTACTATTAAGGATGGCATTCTTTTTTACCCTCTGGAAAGGGAAGATGTAAGGCTAGCCACAGATGCAATGAGAGAATAGATTTTATTGATCTAAACTGCAGGTGCTAACAGCCAGGCTAAGTGATGTGTACAAATCTTTTCTTCCTCACAGGTAGCCTCATCTTTTATATGTTTATTTTCACTTTAATCCTGTGACACCTTGTTTTTAAAATTTGTCTCAGCATTTTCTCAAGTGGCCTCAAAGTCATACCTGCTCTAATCTCAATAAAGCTAGGTCTAGGGCTGAGCAATTGGGGCCAAACTATCCCTACAGCAACCTGGTTAGCACAAACCTTGGCACAGCTTTGGAGCAGGCCATTTTTGAGCACAGCTTGGGGCTTAAGAAAGTGGGGGCTACCTGGATGTCTACAATTCTTCAGACAAAAGGTAAGATATTGAGGCTGTATGGCAACAGCCCTGCCAAAGGGTTGTGATTAGGTCAGGATAGTTCTTCTCATCTTGTTTGATCTACTAGCACAGACACAGACCACAATTTCTTCACACACTGTTAAGAGGTCTGGGTTTGTGCCTGTGTACCTGAAGCTGTCACATAAAGGAAATACCAAGGCTTAACAGTGACATTATTCCTTGCAGAAAAGAGTTGTGCATGGATTTCTTTGTCAAGTTGCCTGTTTGTAAACAGGTATCTGTTTGGAACAAGAAATTTGGGGTGATGTACTGCGTGCGGTTGGCTGTCAATGACTTTGAGATGCAAGTTGAAGTGAAAAGAATTTTTGCATACATTTATGGAAAGTGAGAGGAAGTAGCAGAGAATTATAACTCAGAGTTTTGCAGAGCACACATAATGTCATCCTAAGAATGTTCTAACTCTTTCTTGTCTCTGGAGCAGCATGTCCTTAAAAAAAATATAGACCCTCCTCTTGATTTCCATCCCTCTCTTGTCTTAAGGCTCCAGTAGTATTTGCTGTTGCTCATCACAGGATATAATTCCCCCTCTCTTTTCTCCACAGAAGTTTCTCTATGTCATCTGTAATTCTCTATGTACTTGTTCTTTTCTTGTTTCTGGCAAGTTTTGACTCTTAATTAAATCAACAAATTTAAATATTTTCTAAAAAACAGATGGGTGTGAAAATCCTGTTGTTTCCCAGTGGTGGAAGAGACCATTCTCTTTTTAGACACTCTGCCAGTTTTACTGTTCTGCACTTTTAATGGATGACCCATGTCTCCTGGAAAGAACAGCTTCTTAAATTGAGACAGTGTAGTTTTTCAGATTCTCCCTATGTGTCTAGTTACATTCAATATTGTACCAATATGTCCATATTAACTATAAATGTTTCAAGATGTAATTTTGATGGACATATGACTTATTGCAAAATCACATTTTAATATTTTCAGCTTCTGAATTAGATTATTTGGAGTGAGTGGGTAATGATGAAAACCTGTTACTTTTTTCTTTCACTTTTTTTTTAGTACATTGCATAGTATTAGGTTTGGGATTGTTTTTGCTTTTTTTTTATTGACTTCACTAATATCAGTATCCACAAGTGGCTGAAAGTCATTGTGTCCTGTTCGGTCAGTCCCTTTTATATGCCATGAAGGGGTACAAGTATAAAGGGAACCTACACATTTAAAAGCCCAACACTGTCATTATAACTAAGCCAAAGTTTAGCAAAAAGCAGTTCTGGAGTCACTCCTACCATTAAGAGCAGCAACTCTCCAAGGCTTTTCTTCCCAATTTCTTCAGTAGTGTATGTTGCACAGTTTTTTCACACTGCAGCTGTGCATTCTGATCAGTTTAGGAGTTGCTGGTGGTACACTGGATTTATTCACATTTTATTTAGAATTCAAACAAACTGCATACCTTTTCCATTTGGCAAACACATGAACTATTTAAGCTTACAGCTGGTTTGCAGCACAAAAGTTTGCCAGCCAACTCTCATTCCAGCAAAGGCAAACATATACCATTTCCAAATGAAAGATGGGTATGTACAGCCTCAGAAACCAAAAGCATTCAGTGTTTCTCATTAGCATTCTCATAAACTTGATGAACATATTACAGAATCAAAGTGGACAAATATTATGATTCTTTATGTTTCTATTATAATTTTCTCTTCAATATATATTTATGACATCATCAGTTTGGTTACAAGACAACTGCTCTGAAATATGAAACCCTAGTATGAAATTTTCATTAGTACAACACAGCCTTCAACTGAGTATTAATAAAAAAAAAAAAGAGAGAGAGAAGAATCACAAAATTAGCACACACAGAAAAAAATGGAGAATACCCTACCATCATTTCACAGCATTTCCAAAACACTTTGGTACTCATTTGTCAACTGACTCTTAATGTACTACATTTTTCTATGCTCTTGTAAATGAGGGTTTTGTAGACTTTTCAAGGAAGAGCTGAGATTAATATTTCTGGTGATTTTTTTCTTGTCAGATGCATCCCTTCTTCCATTTCAACCCTTATTTTTCTCTTTAGGAGTAAAAGAAATAACAAAATGAAAGCTCTGCCCAGCAAAAATATTTTTCTGTCTTCTTCTGCCATTGAACCTGTCTTCTTTCTACATTGAGCTGCAGGAAATTTTAGGATGTGAAACCAAACAGGCTGTGAACGTGGTTTCTTTAGTATTTGGATGGTTCCTATTGCATTATGATCTCTTCTTTAAAAAAATAGAAACAATGACCTCTAAAATCCATCACAAGGGGCAAAGTGGCTCCATTTATTTGCCTAAAATGTCTGACATAGATACACTGTTCCTCAAGGTTTTCAGTGTTATTAAATGAAGAATAGCCTCTGATACCCAAAGTAAACAGCAGCATAATGATTCATGTAAAGCAGCATAATGACTCTTGTACTTAAGGGGCACTCAAGGCTGCATCAGCTCTTTGAGTATCCATGAATGAGCGTCTTCTATTAAAAACTAATACCAGTCCCATGCTTCTGATGAGACCCCTATTCAAAACATAAACTCAGTTTTGCTAAGATACTGAGTCCATGTCTCCTTTCCGTGCAATTCTAATCTTTCCTTAGTGACAGGTAGGATTTTTTTTCCTGAACTGTAAGAAAACCGCGGTGTCTTTCCAAGTCAGGACTTTTTTGCGGAACGACCACACATCTTCTGTTCTGCCAGAAATCACAAAATAAATGCAATAAATTACAAATTAAATGTAACAAGTGCAATTATTTTCTCTGTCTCTTCAATGAGGTATTGCTTCTTCTTTTTTGTATGCAGGTTTGTCTCCAGAGAACATACAAAGAGTCACATCAAGCAACAATAAGGCCCAAAGAGCCAAATTTTGAGAGCAGACCATTTCTAGATTCTAATCCAAAATAGAACTTCTGTTAGACATTTTTCTTCCATCAGTATCTTTTTTCCATGCATGAAATGAGCTATTACATTTTTTGGAATGAGAAAATAAACTCAGAGCTAGCACTAAAAGGCTTTCACAAACAAATATGAACCTGGACAGGCTGCCCTGAGGATCATATCCAATCCCTCTCTGTAAGGATGCTTTTACAATTCAAAGCATGCTATGTTTTTGGTTTTTTTTTAATGTAATTTGATGTTATATTGTCATGCTGTAAAACATTTGCAACGTATAATGATGTAAGAGGCCAGCTGGCTGCTAATGGTAACAGCATACTTTACCAGAACTGCCATCAGAAGGACTATTGAAGGCAGATGGCCCTTTTTTCCCCAGCTTTACCCTGTTAGAGATCCTACCAAGGACAGGCATCCTACAAACCTCAGAGTAATGAGAAGAACATTGCTTTATTGACTATAAAGCTTTCCTGCAAATAAGCTTGAAAGCAATATGTGCTGGAGAGCTCCAGTGGCACGTATGCTCATAACCAAAATAGAGGATTCTGAACTGGAGCTTTGTTAAATGACTCTAATGTCCTGGAAAACTTTTTTGAGAAATACTGGCTTGGTATTCAAAACTGCTGTAATACAGAGAGCTACTTTCCTGTCTTTAATTAGGGAAAGGCATAGTACCAATTATGATTGTTAATTATTGTGCATCCTCTCATTTCATGCCCACACTGCAAGGAGTTAAAATACAAACATAAGGGGAAAATGATCCAGACTCAACTGATCATACAGAGATTAATTTTGATGAAAGTGTTGTTGTTCTACAGTTTGATAGTGCAGATGCCCATTTTCCCTGGGTAACAAAGGTTCAATTGGTTATGCTTCTTTTACTTTTAGGGCTATCAAAATAATATTGTCATGGTCTCAATTTCTTTTTGTCTTACTACAGCAAAAAACTACAGAAAAAGCATGCCATATTTTTATGACTGACAAGTGATATTTAGCTTTCTGGTGATAGCAGTTTTGTACTTGCAGTTTTTGGTGTTTTTTCAAATGTGTTTTCTAGTGATTTGTCTGTTAAAGCCACAGTGCTCCTGCTTAAACCATTATCTTTATAGCAAGCGAATTTTGTCTTCTTATACTCCAGTTACCTCCTTTTTAATGCAGGAGAAGAAAAAACAGGCAGTTTTCTAAATCCTTTTCACCAACAGCTTCCTTTTTAGCAAAGATAGTCACAATTACAGATCTGTATTATTGCTATTTTATATGTACATAACAACTATAAGAACTCATTCATTTTTCTTGAAATTATTCTGAGGTTCTTCTGTTTGTTTTGCCTAATTCATGTGAATAGACAGAACTTAGGGTTTTATGGGCTATTTTCTCTAGGAGGAAAAATTGTTAGTTATTTCTTTGGGGCATAATCCTTATTTACTAACACTGATCAATTACGTTCCCTAGATATCAAGAGTAAATTACAACAGAAGATAGCATATTTTATCCTACTCTCTTTCTATTGGTTTTTGTCTTGTCTCTCTAGGGTTTTTGTCTTGTGTTATCACAGTCTGGTATTTTTGCAGCCCTTTTGTACCTTTGCCACTGCTGGAATTCTGGGTCTTCATTGTTTAAGTGGGTACTATGTCATTCTTTTCCTCAGACTGTCCTCTGCTTATTCAGTTTAGAACACTGAGCATCTTCACATAGAAGATGCCTTCTTATAGATCAGTTGTTTTGAGTTTTCACTGAAGATCCATAGTATTTCTTTAGCTGCTTTCACAGAGAAACTTAATGATTCTTGCAAGGGAGGATATTGGCTTTGCACTCTTTTGTTCAGTAAGGATTAACTCATTGCAGAATACTATCTGGACATCAGCAATGCATTCTGTTTCCAACTGTGGAGCAGACATAGTTAAGAGGAAGGATGTGCAGTCTGCAGTGCAGCCCTCCATGGATCAGGGGAGTTTGCAGAAAGACATGAACACATCTCTGGAAATATTTTCACCAAAGAAGATTGCAGATTCAGCATTTTCCTGAGACTTTCCCTTTGTCCTACCGACTTTCATAAAAAAAGATCTGAATCTGAAATTAAATTTTTTTACTCTTAAGACCATTGAAATAGTTGATTTACTTCAGAAATATGATTTTTTTTCAAACACTTTTTAGTTCACTGAGCTGTGGATTTTACAACTTGACCACTCAATGGAGTTTTCAGATTTTCCAAGACATTGGGGAATCAAAGGCCAGTCAATCACATAGTGTTAGTTGAGGAAATAAAAGTCAGAAGATTCTGTCTGCATTGATTTCATTGCTTGGTTCTCATGGACAAGTTCAAGTTCTATTTGATTGCAGGTAGACTTGGGACAAACTTAGTTCTTCATCCAATGTCCATGTTGTGAATCAGAATTGCAGTGTTGTCCTTTTCCACATAGAAAATGTCTTGAGAAAGGATGACAGATCAAAAATTACCCAAAAGAAATTGCTGTTGTTAAAAAAGTCCCCTCTTGGACATTTTGTCTCCAGTGACTCTGCTCAATATTTTGAGATTGAGGAGTTTGATTTAATTCCTTGGTGAGATTCTTCAAGCATGTAGTAGCAGAGAACATGACAAACCTCAATGAAGACATCTTCAGAAATACTAGAGCTTAGAGATTTTAGATCCTTTACATAGCTTTGCATTGCAAACCTTGTCTTTGCTATTTATGACAGCATGCTAACTCAGAGTACTTGGTGTTGGAGAATTGTGCTCAGACATGGCTTGAAGGAAAAAAGGCCATGAAAATATACAGCTGATGGAAAAGTAAAAGGCAGCTGTAAGCAGCAGTTCCCAAGCCTGCTTCCCAGGCACGTTTCTGTAAACAGCAGAGTTCTCAGGCAGTTTTCTCATAACAGGTAAACATTCTATCTTTGGCTGTTTTGGGGAAAGTAAAAGTAGGTTTTGAGAACCTTTTATATCAGGGTGAGAACACAAATCTTGGTTTCAATAACAAACCACAGGTATTGAAAACAAAAGGAGGGATTAGTGATTAATCTTTAACCTATGATGAGCTCGGGTTTTGCAATATGTATGAGCTTAATTAACACTGTTAGAAAAAGTGACTGATTGAATCAATAAATCGGAGTTTGATGCTGATCAATTAAGATGGGTCGTCTCCCTTCACTTCGTCAACTTGGTAATCCATGATTTTACTAATTTTTTAAACTTTAAAAATTTCTACTTCTAAATGTTCTGTTGTGAACATTTCTTAACATCTTGGACATGGCACAGCCTGTGGCTCTGCTCCCGCAGGACCTTGGCCTCTCTGAGCTCGTATCTTGACTTGTACACAGTCCTCTTCTCTTGGTTGCCTGGAAATCGTCTGCTCTAAACTAACCAGCTAGACTTTTTTTAAAGCAGTGAAAGGAGCAGGTACCTCCACAGCGTGAAATATTTCACCTGTGTTGGAGATCCATTCTAAAATGAATGAATTTGTGTGTGGACAGATTCTAACCCTGATCATAAAGAGAATTCAAGGAATTATGTCAGGGAAGGCACCAAATTCTTACATAGCTAAAGAACTTGAATCCTATCTTTCCTCTTGTGTGTTTTACAAGAATGTGGATTTTACCCACCCCAGGTATTTAGATGTTTCTTAGGGTTGTTACGTGCTGCAGTTTTGATCTTTGCAGGGATCTCTTTATGGTCGTTGTGATTCAAACAATACTGATATTGATTTTTATATTCCGATCAAAATAACAGCTCATATTTTACAATTTAGAATGTGCTTTGTCCTCCTGAAAGCATCATAGTGTTTGTTTATTTCTTTAGCATCAAGAGATGTTGCTTGCCAGCCTGTGACAGGAAGTGGCTGTGACTCCAAACACATCACTAGTAACAGGTGTGATCAGCATGGGGAAGGAACTGCTCAAGGCAATGGCAGTTTCTTCATGATATAACCCCCCAAAACATGCATCATATAATGGGATGGTCATAATGATAGTCTGAAACCTACCCGCTTCCCCAAAATCCATTCTATGCAAATCAACATATGGGGCAAAAGTAAAATTTAATTAGATTTTTTGTGATGGTTTTATTGCTATCTTGAGACTGCAGAGCACCTTTAGACAACAATCACATTCCCTTTGTACTATAAATAGACACAGTACTTTAAGTGCTGTAAAATTAATTTAATAATAAATGCAAGCTCCTAGCAATACTTACTGGTTTTGATATTTAATTTCCAAAGCCTCTTTTATGAAATGCCTGATATTTGTGGCAAATCAAGTGTTTTCCCAAATAATTATTTTCCATTTTCCATCACTTTATGGATGAGCAGAAGCAAGGACTGTTGTTTCACTACTTAGAGAGGAATCTTAGATCATATTTAGAGAAAACATCTCTGGTGATGTCCTTGTGAACTGACCTGTATTGGCCCAAGTGGGTATTTCTCATCCATCCTCCTCATTGTTACTCTGCAAGAGCAGCACTGTACAGAAAAAGGAGCTGCACCTGAGTCATTGCACCCTTCAGCCTCATGTGTAGCTCAAAATTTGCCTGCTCATCTGTGAACTGTGGCTGCTCAGAACTTGGTACCCAAAGCGCTTAAAACTTACTCAGCAAGCAAGAAGTCAGAAAAGGAAGAAAGAACATATTTTATCCTGGTTTAGCCTTTCACCCAATAGCTAAGATTTCAGGGTAGGATGTGTGGTTTGTCTAGATGCCTGAAGAAATGATGATGAGTGTTAATTCTAATTTATGATATCAATGTTGTGTCCCTCCATAAGTTCCTGGCACCAAGTCTGGAGTGTCCTGGGTTAAAATTAACAGTTAAGGATTCAATAGAATTCAATTCAGTAACCAAGAAGAAAACTGCCCGAATAATACCTAAATAAATAAATAAATAAATAAATAAAGATGATCAGTTTTCCTTTGGATTAATAAGCTGAATTTGTTCAGTAAAGAAAGGTCCAGTGATCCACTGGAGACAGTGCAACAGAAGGAAGAGGTTGGCAAGAAAGGGACATGAGCACAGGTGAAGGGATGATGAACAAAATTTGGCTAGACAAATTGTGACGTGGGGTCAGACACCTTGTGTAGCTACACCTTCAGAGTTTTTAATCCTGTTGGGAACTTTGGGTACAAGATGCTGTAGGAATTCTTTAAACTGAAAATATTTTAATGTTTCATTTGAAAACAGTCTCTCCTGCTGATATTCTGACTGGCTAAGCCAGCTATGCCAAATATTTCCAGGGCAAAGCACTTCCCCCACCCCCCAAATATTAGATGTCCCACTGCCAGTCATCTGTGAGTTAAACCAGTTTGTAACTTCACAGAAGCAGATGTTTATATGTGTTTACAGAGAGAAACTCAAGAATATTTTCATGCAACAATGTAAAAATAAAACACTTAAACACATCAAATGTCCTTGCAATTTTCTTAGGCTTTGTTTAAACAATTGTCACTTTTTCCCCCCAATGAATAATGCAACATTTAATATTATGCAGAATATACAATGAACTAAAATATTTATTTCACTGTACTTTCTTATTGGGCTTTTATTAAGTCTAATAACTGTACATTAAAGTAATTGCCTTCTGCCTGCTAAAGAAACATTGGAAGCTTGGAACAATAAAAGTTTATGACATGTGAGAGCAGGGTGGTTTGGTGTTTTTTTACAATACGTACACATTTGCCAAGATCTGCATCCTAGCACAGTACCATCTTGTTGCCTAGAAAAAATTTAAGCTGGTCAAATTTGACTGTAAATCCATAAGAAACATAACTGATACATGGGTTTATTTTTTCTGGCAAAGCTCCATCTCTTAGTTAATAATCACTTCAAAATACGAAGTTTTTATCCTTTTTTAAGATTATAATAAAAGAGATTTTTAAAAAGAAATATTCAAATGCGACACATATATTGAGATTTACAGTTACATATGTGATGTTAGGTTTAGTTTCCCAGTTAAAGTTACAAGAGGGTAAATTTATAATTAGTTACTTGAAAATGAACCATTTCTATACCAGCTTCTATATATAACTCATTAGTCTTACTGTGACTGAGTCCTCCAATATTTTGAAAAGTTGTGTGTGAAAATGTCTAAAATCTTGTCGTGCTTTTTTTAGCATCATCTTTCCAGTGTGGGAACTGTGTGCAGTGCAGGATTTTTAAAAATTCTAAATTTACACTATGGTTGAATATTTGTGTTTATAAAAATGGATATATAAAATGCATGTATGCATTTGTACCTTTTATATTTTCAAAGCCACTATTCTCAGATCAGGTTGAAAACTAAATAGTCAAGTCCATGCTTTCATCTAAACAGGGAAGTACTTGGATTGCCACATGGGTGCCTAACCAACAGAGGAAGATGACTGGGGAAGTGCTGTATCTTACAAAGAAGTATGAAATAAAATGTAGATGGAAACCCATATTTGCATCAAATATTTTTCTTAATAAAATTCTTTTAAAGACAACCTTCTAATATTCCAAAAATGTGGTGAAGTTTTGTAATTTTATTCAGAATATTTTTTACACAGATTTTAAGCTATGTTGAAATGCAGAGGCAATTTTGCGCATGTAATTTATTAAAATTATGCCGTTCTGCTGAGTTCAGTAGTAGCCTATATGAAGGGTTATTTCACTATATCCTGGCGTCCACCTTGTAGAAGAAATATGTACAAGAAGTTTGTGATTGAAATGTGTTGGTAATTTTGATCCCAAACTAGTTGAAGTGTATCTGACTAATTTCAGAGTAGCAATCAATTGCGATGTTTAATGGTATTTAAAGTTATTTCTCACGTCTCATCTTTGTAGAGGACAAAAAGAACAATGAAGCTTTCAATATACAAAAATAGAAATTAGGAACTCCTATTATTTTTATTTTCACCCTAGTGGCTGATAGTATTAAAAAATTCAATTATCAAAAGTAGCAAGATATTAAACAAGAAAGCTAAAAATATGTTTCAGATGTAGCTTGTGTCCTACAAGTCAGTGGATTTGAACTGTAAGTAAAGGTTGAAGTATACGTCCTGCTCTGTTATCAATCATTATTCAAGAAAAAACAAATCATCTGCCAGGAGTTTTATTGCTTCCTAGAGGACTGCTTTTTGTTAACTTATAAGTCCTATTAATTAACTACATTGTCCAGTGCTCAGAGGGAAGCTGTTACACTTTTTGTCAGGGCACTCCATGTTCTCCAGTCCAACCATGTGCCTTCTGTGCAGAATTTAACTCTGAGACGGTAGTGCAATGTGCAGCCCTGTGCACACAAACAATGCCTTCTGGGACTGCTAATGAGGGATTTCACAGTTCAGAGGGTGCTGCTCATTTGCCTCATCTGTTGAGGGGATGACAAAGATGGGAGGAGACATTTTGTTTCCGAAACTGAGTTATTTTGATTAGCTTTCTTATCTCAGCCTGGGTGAATTTTTCACAGGAATTGATGCCATCTCTTGGGATGCCATCAGCAGGGTTTGACATCAGGGGTGCCATAAAGAGCTTTGTCTTGCCAATGCATCACCCAGCCACGTGCCCCTCAGCCTGGTTCACAGCCTTGGTGGAGACCAAATGGAAATCTAAAATGGGCAGATCAGATTTCTCAGGGGATAAGGGAAATAATTACAAGGCTGGCATTTAAAGCCATGTAAGAAGTCAGGTCTGTGACTTACAGTGATAGATGGCTTAAAGAGAGGGAATGGATTCCAGAGGTAGAATCCATCAATTAGCAGTGGAAAACTTCTCTCCCTTCTAATATGTTAGGTCTACAACAACTTGCCAAATCTTTCAGTGGTTTTATAGCTGCAGGAATCCAGGATCCTGAACACATGAAGCCTGAAGTACGTTTTTCCACTTCTTATCTTCAATCAATACCACCACACACGTAACACGACAGCCTGGAGCCTTCCACCACCTAGGGCTGCACATTACTGGGTGAAACCACACACATATGTCATCATATCAGCACACCAGACTTTTTCCTTGTTGTTGTTTCATTTGGCTCCCCAAAGTTAGTCCTTCAGCTTTTCCTTGGAAATAGGAAAAAAAAAGAAAACATAGACATTTCATCCTACCACTCACTGAAAAAGAGCAGCTCCATGAATTGAGCATGTATTCACTATTGTATTTAAGAACCTCAGACAATGGGACACGTAAAGGGTCCCTTGGGTTACTCAGTCTAATCTCTACCATAGGCCATGACAAATTATAATCCTTTTTAAAAAATATTGTTTTTAACTGCCTAGGATTTTTTTTTTGCTGCTCTCCCAGAAGACTACCTTAGAATTTAACTGCTTTGATTGATAGAAGCTATCTCATTTTTAGCTAAAATTGGTTTCTATCCAGTTTACATCAATTTCTTGTGACAACATTTTTGTCTAGTTTAAATAGCTTTTTTTTTCCCAACCTCAATAAACATCTCAGATAATTCTATGTGACAAAAATAGGCAGGCCTTTACTTTAAAAATATTTTTATATTAAATAATTAATGTGGGCCTTAAATTGAGCCTTTCAAAAGATTGGATTTAACAGAACATTACCTTCAATTAAACCTTACAGCAGTGCCTGAGCATCATAGGAAATTTTTCTTGGATTCTGTCTTTGCTCCCCAGATTCTTTTTTTTTTTTTCACTTAAGAAATTAAGAAAATTTTTATTCTTTGTACCAGTTGAATATGCCTCCTATTTCTGCACAAGAAAAAAAATTGAAGAAATTGTTGCTTCCTCCCCACCCACAGCCTGGTGTTTCTCATTGCAAGTGAGACACCAGGCTCCCTTGCCTCCAGTTAAAAAACCTCTGGCTTTTTTTTTTTTTTTTTTTTTTCCAAAAACCCATTTTGTTTCCACAGCTGCTTCCTAATTCTCATAGTACAGAGCCATACTCAAAGAGTAAGAAAAGTCTGAACAAGGAACATGTTGAGCTCAATCAGCCTTCAGTTTTCCCCTCAACCATCTAACAAGTCACAACTAACAATGTTTTCAATAAATGTTATGCCTTACACAATCAGTAAGTAAATATTTTTCAAAGATTGTGCAATTGAAATATATAAGATATTGAAAAGCATTCAGGTTTGCAAAATGATTTATACTATGTGTACAAATAACCTTTACTAGTATTTTATTCTCATCAACTTTTCAAACCACTGTTTTGTTCTGAATAATGCTATTATTATTAGTTTCTTTGGTTTACTTTTCAAAACTATATAGAATTTCTTATAAGTAAGTACAAACATTTCTTTGTTATAAGAAACAATATAGAAGAGAGAAACAGAAATGAGGAAAAAATAGAAAAAATGCAAAGATTACTATTTCTTTTAACAGTTCAGAGACTTTAATGAAGTTGGAATTGAATGTGTTCTTAATTCCTTCATTTGGTCAATGTCCACTTCTGTACTCCGATGATGCTGTATTCTGACCAAACAAAACAGAAGCTGCAGCTCAAACCTGAAAGAAATTATCTGGGTCAAAATGCACCCTTTGGTGGAACTCAGATGAAATTTCCACAGTCATTTGCTGTGACTCATTACTGGGATTTTTTTAGAACCCTTGGCCCAGGAGCTTCTTGCCTAAGTTAAATGTCAGGAAGATAGATGTCTAAGCTGTAGCTAGTCATGCTAGAATCCCTTTATATTCAGTGGAAAGAAATAGGCCCTGCCAGGGAGTGACTGATCTGGCCATTTAAACATCTAACTTACAGCAGAGGTGCCCTGTCTCCATTTGTGGTATCTCTACATGCAGTCTGTCTGAGGGGGAGTAAGTATCACTTTTTGCAGGTGAGGATATGAAACAGAATGGCTGCTCCTAGAGTACAGCCTAAAGAAAAATATCACCCAGCTTCCAAAGGAGCTGTGAATTCCCCAGGCCCCTGGCAAGGCACAGCATGAGCTATATGCAGAGCTTTTACAAGCAGGCTGAGCTCAGTTGCCCAGGGAGCCCATTTATCCTCACTCCATAAGTCACTACACTGATGCTTATGCAAACCAGGTCCTCTGAGCATCCTGTCTGCTTGTCATTCACAAGGGCAATGGGAATAGCTGTAGCTGAAAGGATGCTTACTCTTCAAATAAATACATTTAGGGATGCCATAAGCACCAATTATATCCATGGTTTCTCAGTGACAATACATGCAGGATCAATTTGGAGAAGGCAGCAGATAACTGCCTCTGGCAGAAAATGTACATTTTTGATACTCATATGGGAGCAGCAATATAAATCAATATTTTTACACAGTGATTTATAGGGATTTGCAGTAGACATGAGATTGCTATGAATTAAATGCATAAATGCTGGAAGAAATTGTAGAACAAAGGATTCAAAAAAGGTCTGTATGTGTAACAAAGACTATCCTTCCCAAGACACTGCTTCCATTACACTGTTCCTAGCAGTAGAATGGACTAAGTGCCTTTGCACAAGTCTTTGGAATTCAGAGATATGAGGATTGGTTCACTGTTGCCAATCAAAAAGTACCCAAAATCCAAGTACTTGACAGCAGCTGTCTCTTTTTCTCTTGTGTTGCACACACTAGTGATCCTGCCCAAGCTGTTGAACATGTGTTAATGCATGTGAGCATGTGAGAGTGCATCTGTAAAACCAACACACTTAAGGATGCTGTTCAATAAAATCACTTTCCATTCCCACAGGGACTCCCACTTAGTTTTGTTAGACAAATTTTCCTACAGCAGAGGTTACTTTGCTTTACCCTTGTCATGTAGCCCTGTTCCCATTATTGTTAAATTCAACCTGAAAGCTTCATAACAGGTTCTCCAGATGTCAGCTGCTGATAGCTATTATTTCATGGGTCACCTCTCTCACAACAGCCTAGATTAACCTCATGTAATTTGTGGAACACTGTGAAAATGTTTTTCTGGATCATAATTGGCTGTGATTCCCCATGCATAGGCAGGCATACCCTTAAAGACTGCTACTCAGTGGCCTGAATTGACACTCAGAAATACCTCTTCCTATATACTGAATATATGGCATCTGTTGGCTCACTGCATTCCAAACACTGGGTGCTCAGACAGATGCTGAGCTCCATGCCAGGGAGTCTAAATTTTACATTAACAGAGAGTGGAAGAAGTGTTGAAGTGACAGAAGGCTTTGGGCTTGTTATTGAGCTGAAGACATGCCTCTGAGCTTCCTGCATACATGATGAATGTCCCATGCAGCCCAGCCAGGCAGGAGTGGGTACCTGCTGACCACTCAGACCCAGGAAAGAGAATAAGGCTATAAGGCTATATACTTTAGATGATTTTGTACTTTTAATACATATATTTGCAAATATATATAATATTCATAACTAGCATAGTATTGACATACAAAGACCAATGGCTTGATCAAGACTGAATAGATTTGTTAGTCTTCTTATTAGCATGTGTGGGGGAAAAAAAAAGTCTGTAGTGAAAAGATGAAAGTGTGAATTAGGACTTATCGAAACCAAAACAGCTCCAGCTTCCTAAGCTCTCCTTAGGGAGTTTCCAGTTTTTCCCTCATGGCTTGCACAGTTCTGATAGGCTAGAAAAGTTGGTCAAAGAAGTTATTTCTGCTCTTCTGAGTGCATTTTTATCTCTGCATGTTTTCTGCTTAAGCTTTGGGTTTGAGCAGAATATTTGGCCATAATTTCAAGGACAAAATTGATCCCATTCATGAGACTAAGGTCAGTTTTGTTCAACCTGCACCAGTATTCCTCACAGAGAGGCACTGCAGGATTAGCTACTCTAAATTTATGAGTTAGGCAGTTAAGTAGCCATAGTATAAACAGATGAACTATTTCCAGAATAGCTCAGGACCATAACCAATGATCAATGCCTTTACCTCCACAAAAGTCATTCAGAGAATACATTAAACTCCCCAAATCAGAGCTTAAATCAATGGTATGAAGTTGGCAGGCTCCAGGAGTGGGTTTCTGAAAATTTCATGAAGTTCAGCAAGGGCAAGCCCCAGGTCCTGTACCTGGGTTAGGGCAGTCCCCAGCATCAGCTGGGGGATCAGCATGGGGCAAACTGACTGAGAGTAATAAAGATTTTATAAGTACTAGAAGTTGGATGTGGCTTTCATCAACCTGATCTAGTGAAAGATGTCCCTGCTTGTGTCAGGTGGAGCGATCTAGATGACATTTAAAGGTCTTTTCTAACTCAAACCACTCTGTGAACCTAAGACATTAGAAGAATTTCTGATTTAAGTAATAACTGAAGTCTGATGATGATTTAGAATTTTTATTCTTGAATGCTTGTCAATTTCAAGTGTACTGAGGAAAACATACTTAAACACCACATTTTGGTTTTGGTTTGTTTTTTTTTTTAAATATCACCCTTAATCGATTGTGGCTGTTACATAGGATTTAGGAAATTCTATGAATTTATGAAGTTATAAAGCAGTACACCAACCAATGAGGCAAAAAATAAAGAAATTAACATTTTACAGAGAAATTGAACACACTAGAAATAATACCACTTATCTGAGGAGCAGTCCATGAGATTAACACTTAGGCACTTAAGCTTCTTAAGGCTTTTCATATCGCTATGTGAACATAAATAATGCTATGTGAACATAAATAACACTATGCGAACCAGATTTATTTGCTATACATGAGTTCTAAAATCTGTTTTATTGGGGAAAAAAAAGTAAAATTATTTTAATATGCCTTTTTGACTTCAAACAAATGCCTTATCATGTGTTCAGTTTTTATAGTTCTCTCAGTTTCTGAATGTTAGTATCACAGAAGAATAAAATCATAGAATGGTTTGCATAGAAAGGAGCCCCTGAAGATCCTTTAATGGTCCCTGGCTGTGGACAGGGACATCATCAACTAAATCAGATAGCTCAGAGCCCCATCCAGCTTGGCCTTGAACACCACCAGGGATACAACATCCACAACTTCTCTGGGCATCCTGTTCCAGTACTTCACAGTAAGGAATTTCTTCCTGACATCTAACCTAAACCCACCCTCTTTCAACTTAAACCTATTCCCCCTTGTCCTATCACTTCAAGCCCTTGTAAATAGTCTTGCCCCATCTTTCCTTTAGGTTCCTTTGGAGAGATGCAATAGGTCACCCCAAAACCGTTTTTTTCCAGGCTAAACAATCCCAATTCTCTCAGCCTTTCTTCACAGAAGAAGACCAACTCAAGTCCTCCTCTGGACTCATTCCAGCAGGTCCATGTCCTTCCTGTGCTGGGGACCCCAGAGCTGGATGCAGCACTGCAGGGGGGCCTCACTGGAGCAGGGTAGAAGGGCAGAGTCACCTCCCTTGACCGGCTCTCTGTGCTGCCAGCACACAGGGCTGGGTCATGTCCAGCCTCTCCTCCCCCAGCCCCCCGAGCCCTTCTCAGCAGGGCTGCTCTCCATCTGTCCATCCCCAGCCTGTGCTCATACCAGGGTTTGCCCCAACCCAGGTGCAGCCCCTGCCCTTGGCCTTGTCAAACCCCATGGGATTCCCATGGCCCCCCTGCTCAGGCCTGTCCAGGTCCCTCTGGATGACATCCTGTGCTCCAGGTGTGTCAGCTGCACCGCTCAGCTCCGTGTCACCTGCAAACGTGCTGAGGGTGCACTCAATCCCTGCATCCATGCCATTAATGAAGGCATTAAATAACACTGGTCCCAGTACAGACCCATGAGGGACACCACTCATCACTGATGCCCTTTGAATGTGATCATACAACCAATTCCCAATCCACCTAACAGCTCACCAGTCAAATCCATCACTCTCCAAGTACTGCTTTCAGGCTCTTATATTGCTTTTTTCAATTTGTCTGGAGGCTTTTGTAATGCTTTCCTTTCCTTGAGTTTGTTTTTGCACAGAGTCTACATAAGTGTTTCAGTACCCTGTGGACAGAGAGCAAAACAGCAGAAAGAGCTCAGAGCAGAAGCCCTTATCTGGACTTTCCTATTTAATTTACTGGGACATTTAAAGATAGTATTTTAAGAATCAGTGTTTAAAGACAATTTGGTTCTGGAGGATCAGTCTCTCACATAGGCTGATCCTTATCTAGAGACATTTGGAAAATTTTCAGTAGAAAACTTTGCATTGGATAAAAGAACTGCATGAAAATGCTCTGTATGCTGATTTTGCTGAACTTTGAGTGTAGAAGAAGATTTTAAAACACACACCACAGTGACCTGTCTTAACAGTTTTTGTGTTAAATGCTTCACAATTTAGAATGACTTTTCAGTTCAATATTTTGGATTTTTTTTTATACTAACTGTGTCATATAATGGAGGATACTAAAAAGCTAAAGTCAAAACAACGTTTCACACTGCCAAAACTGACACAATAAAATCAGACTGGTCACGTAAAATAGATGGATTTTTGATTAACCTGTTAAGAGGATAACCATTCTCCTACCCTAGTCCTCCATCACAGTCAAAAAGGTGTCAAGTTAAGTGTTACTATACTCCAGCTCCTATTTGCCCTTGTGCTATAGGCTACAGAAAAAAAATACAAAAACTTTTCACAGTGTTCTTTATCTTATGCCATTATCCTTATGCTGCCTTAGGTCATTAAAATAAATGTTTTGTTCTTGGGTCCATTTATTCTATTGTCAGTGATGAATGTACCTGCTTGATTTAATTTTGTATGCATTTTATATTGCCCATTGTATGTTTTCAGGTTTATTAAATAAGTACTCAATCTTATTTCAAAAAGCTCTAAACATGAAATATTTTTTATTTTTTTATTTTTAATGATCTTATTTTACAAGCCTTACTTTTTTTGCTTAGCACATGGTAAATCCTAAGTAAAACTTGACTATGTTGTTTTGTTAGCACTTGTGGACAGTTTCCATATAGAGAGGCAGGTCAAATTGTCCTATATGCAAAGAAACAAGGGCTTGGATTTTTCTTGCTCATTTTCTCATCTCTCTTTCATCTTTACCACAATGCAAATTTAAGGAGACTTCTATTCCCCTTCCTCATTTCTCTTAATGTTGCTTCAGACGAATTTTTCCCAAAAAAACCTTTTTCCTTGAAAACAATGTCTTCACCACCTTGTCCAATTGCACAACGAGATAAGCCACTGATAGAGGGAGAGTTACTCTGGCCCTTGAAGCTCTGCTGGGAAAGGGCAGGGCAGTGCTGTGCTGAAACCCCATGAAACTGCATCTTTGGGCATTCTCTGTAGGAACAAAAGGGAACCCTGCAGATCTCTCTTCTCCAGGCAGCTTTAATTTGCACCTCAGCTGGGAGACAGATAGACACACTTGGCCCTATTTATTCTCTTCCTCTACTTACCTACCTATCCCTTCCTATGGCCCTAAATGCAGCATCTCTTTTCTCTGGTGAGTGATATCTCATTTGTTTTCCCGACTTGGAACACAACCCTTGCATCAAAAAAAACAGCAGCACTGACAGTATTTCACCTCACCTCCAGGTCACTAACACTTCACCATCAAGTCAGTATCCCAAGATTGCCTTTGGGATTATAGGGAGTCTTCTCTCCATAATGGAAGAAAAAAACATGAGTGAGTTTGAAAATCATGTGCTACAGCAGGCCTATACAGCAAGAACATGAATAACTTAGAGATGTTAAGTATATGTACAGCTGGATGCACATACTATGTAGATTATACAGAAACTGAAATAAAGATTTTGCTAGACCAAAGTTCTAATTCAGTGTGCAGGAAACTCCTCCTGATATTCACCTCATGTGCCTCAAAATTATGGCCTTATGTAGAGACTGTACAGAGTTATACCTTAAAAAACCCAGCAAAAATTACAGCAGATTCTAGTCATAATTTATATTAGCAGAAAATAAATATTTTTTTACAATTACATTCCAAAAGGCTACTCCTCCTATTGCTTTGATATTTTTGAGCTCTTTTTTTTAACCCCTCCAATTTTTGATAAGGATATGAAGAGATTAGAAACAGAGTGCAACCTAATTAAAACAATATGCAATAGAATTCCTGTAGCAAAAAAAAAAAAAAAAATTCTATATCAGAATTTCTAAGTTGCAAGAAAATTCATTGAAAGTTGTATTAACCTGGAAGACCTGAAAGGTTAAAACACAGTTTGCATCTGTCCTGGCAGCATGGTGTGGCAAAACAAGCTTGGTTTCAAGCTGTTTAAGCACAGCTATTGCAATAGCCAGGTGGTAAACAATATTTCTAGGAGATCCTTCTGAAGATCACGCCAGGAACACAACAGATGCAGTTCCCATTAATAGAGATGGTGGATCAGCAGCCAGATAAAGAGAGGGATGATTCTATTACAACTTTTGCTTCCAATTTACTTTTAAATTCACATATCCTCATACTTCCTGGCTCTCTTCCTGGTAGTATTTGGGGAGAAGCTCTTTGTTTGACAGAAAGAGAATGGCCTTGAAATCTCTAGAGAAAAAAATGAATTCCTTGATTTTCCAACCTGTTTTTTCAGACTTATTTTTAAAAATATTTGGAAGAGGTTCTATGGTTACATCTCAAGTCTTGTGTACATACACAAACTGAATTGAAATTCTGACCTGTGTAGTTCACCCATCTGCTGAACCCACTAGTTTTATCAGAGAACTATTTTAATAAGATGAGAAAACAGGATCAAAACCATCTTTATAGCTTTGTTCTCTACTCATCTATATTGAAAATTTCTGATGAGGCTATAATTTTTCAAAATTCTTACCTAAGATAGCATTTCAGATATTTAATAATAATTTGAAAACTTAGATTCCCAGTGGCTGCACTTCAGATTTCTTCTATTAGGCACAGAAATATCTTAAACTCATTTACCATCAGCACTACACAGTGCTGAGTTGCACAGGATAACTATAAAACAAATTTAAGGTGTATCTTTTCTTACTATCCTGAATTTATCTAAGAAGTGACAACATTGCTGATATTTCTGATTGATGAGAGCATTAAGCTTTGACAGGTGCTTGCACTTTGCCTATGGTTTCAAGTATTTTGGGACAACAGATCTCAGTTATTATCAGGAAAAAAAAGCATGATCAGCAAATAGTATCCTGATATTTGCTGCAGATGATAATAAGGCATCATTTCAATAACCCCCACCTTACTAATAATGAAATTTCATGCAACTGGAAAGGTGCTGGCAGTACTGAAAGATTTTTCAGTAAGCCAAACTACTCTAAACTGAAGAAAAGAGTTTTGTACCAAGCACAGGAGTGCTGACTTTAAAAAATAAGTTAACATTAAGAAGGCTTTAAGTTGTTTGGAGAGATCTACAGGCTTACACATCTGAGGGATACTTAGAAAGTATCTGAAAGCCAACCCAAGCTATTTTTAAGCTGTACAGAATTGCAGAGAGTTGTGAGCACTTTATTGCAACTCCAGTCAGCAACTTGGATTAGACATCCATCCTATATAGTGTTGTTTGTGTCTGGATTACTCTTTGGATGAGGTGCTCAGACAGACTTGTACATTTGTCAGCTCTGCAGAGAGAACTCAAGAAGAAGGAAAAAATAAAAAGAACTAGTTATATGGTCAGAGTCCAAAGTCTGTAAAAACTGTGTTTTGTTGGACATTTCTGTCAGTGTGTCATAACATGTCATCTCTCTTGAGGAGATATAACTCCTGGGAGCCCTCATAAGATGTCAAGGCCCAAACAGTAACTCATTTTTCCTTTATCAGTAGAAATACAAAGTTATAACAAGTACCTGTGTTGTAGGCCAAAGGACGGATCTCTTTTTCAACAAGGCAAGAGTTTCCCATTTTTACACATCAGAACACTGACTCAACACAAAACATTTGCACAATTAACACCATTCAGAGGTCTGTTCTTTGCAGATAGCCATTTCTGAAGATACTGACTTAAAGAGAGGAGGAGTCAGGGGTTTAATGCTTCTGAGTCATCTGCAGCCAATGGAGCTGGTGTGATCTGACTGCTGTCCATCATTTGGGGCACTACTTTGCACCATCATCTTCAAAACTTTCACTGAGAACCCTTCCAAAATTCTGACTCAATGTTGTCCTGCAGATCCATGTCAACTTCACGTACAGACCAGCAACAGGCTTCTGAACTCACTTTGGGCATCAGGTGGTTTGTACAAAAGATCAGAGTGGTTTTGGAAGCAGCACCGCTCCAGCAAAGCCTGAGTACCACCAATGTGTGGTTGTCTATAAACACCACCCACATGTTCAGGTGTAATCAGATTCGTCTTTTCCCCCACCTGATTCTTCATTTCAGATAAACAAAATTAAAACAAAGCAAAATAAGACAATACACACAAAAAGAGAGAAAAATTCAATGTCTGTGGAGACTTCTACAATACGTCCTGCTAATCCCAGTAATACAGATATAATTTTAATCAGTCATTCATTTTTCTGAGAGTTGATTAATAAGCACTAATATTGGGTTTGAGAAAAGGTCTGTGCACATGTCTTTATTGCTTCATCTATTTTTGGTTATTTTTTTTCCCTAAGTTTAGGTCAAGGACCTAAATATCATTTTAATATAGTCCCTTGTATTTAATTATTAAAAGGTTTAATAACAGCAGACTGCATCCAGTCACACTAAAAGGAGAACCTTCTTCATGTTCATACTTAGATTTACACACTTTGCAATAATACAATTCATGTCATAGAAAGTGAATTACAACAAAAATGTAAGAGAGAAAAATGCTACAGAAGTCTTTCCTTCCAGTAATTCAAAATATGATGTCTGTAGATGAAATTATACTGTCAGAAACAACTGATATTTCTGTCTCTTATCAGTGACAGGAAGTAGTTATAAGAAAAGGAAACCAAGCAAATCACTTCAGATTCCGTTCTTTCACTCATATTATATAAAGGCATGAGTGTGAGCGTGAAATGTTTTCATAACTTGTTCATCATCTGGCCTTTGGGGTTTGCTCTGCTGACAAGGGTTGAGTGATACATTTTTATTATTCTTTTGTCCTACAGATTTTCAAGCTATATTGCTGTCAGAAAAAATCATTGTTTTTAATGTAACTTTTGAAAAAGAAATATTTCAGAAATATCATATTATTGAATACCAAAGAAAATAAAACATTAATACCACCAATTCTTAATTTCTATTCACTTTCTTTTATTTTTCTCCTCTCAGTTCTGCTTCATATTCATCTGAAATAGGGTAGGAAAAGCTAAGATAATGTTTAGAAAAAAACATTGATGCAATTAATTCTTTATTCTTTCAGTGGCACAGAGCATCATGAAATTTTCCTTTTACACGGTATTTGTAGATGTCCTTAAATTTAGAAGTCCAACCTAATGAACATATAGCTAGTGGCTTGTATGGTGCTGTTTATTTGACCATGACACTCAAAGGATTTCTCTGGGGTGGATTCCTATGCCTCTAAATAGATAATTATCACAGAGTTTGAGGCATTACACACATGTATGTATGAAATTCACAACAAACCCAATGTTAATACCTATTGATGTAGATGGGAAGAGAATTTGCAAATGTTCTTTCTTGATTGGCTTCTGCTCTGGTTCAGAGGTATCTTTCAGGGTCCTCAGATGGCAAAAAGAAGAAAATGCCACCACCTTAGTTTTCTGTATTTTCTGATGTACAAGTATTCATAGTGAACCTAGGGTATGTCTACAGTGTATTCCTTCTCCCAGTCTGGAGGGAGGGTTTCTGGATTGAGACATGGCACTATGACCAAATGGCTCCTGGGTCAAATCTGCCACATCTCTGATCAGTTTAAATACTGATAAAATGAGATAACATCTGACTGCTCCCATTCAGGCACATACATCCTAGACCCTGCACAACCTGCCAATTATTTCATTAAAAACTAAAAATCAAATTAATCTTAAGTGAAGGAAAAAAATATTTTCTGGTAAGGATGGCAGTTCCTGGTTAAGGATATTTAGAGGCACCTCATACTGATTTATGACAAAAGCTCTGTTTTCTTTCACATCCACAGTGCTACAAAGTATTATTAATCTTCATGTTAGGAACAGAGATCCACATCTTGATTTAGTTTCCTGTTCATGGGCACCTCATGCCTTTTGGGACTTCCCAGGTTTTTAAAACATTCTCATGGAAGTAACAAATATTACAACACAACGAGACTTTCCAGGATCTACTGGGCATTTTACTGTGGGTAGACATTTGCAAAGAGGCTGGTACACAATTCATGAGTACATAAAATGATCTTATTTATTGTTTAACACACCCAACAAACAGACTCTAGCCATAGGCTTATCATTGATTTCTTAGCACTTTCTCACACAGGCACTCCTTAGTCAGGTGAGGAAGTGTCAGTCTCCATAGCATTTGGTCTGATCTTTTACCTTGCTGAATTGATATCTCCCAGCTCTGTTTGGTTTTTGCTCTCAGGTTTCCATAATTCTATGCTATGTGCATGTGTTCCTCTCTGGAGACCTTCATCAAGCAGTTGCTTCTTAAGTTAATTATTTTATCTCTGTGATTTTTATTTACTTAACATAGAATCATAAAATCATAGAATAGTATAGGTTGTAATGGTTCTTTAAGGATTTTCTAGCTCAAATTTCCTGCCATAAGCTGGGATATTTTCACCTAGATCAAGTTATTCAGAGCCCCATTCAGCCTGACCTTGATGCCCCAGGGATGGGGCATCTTCCATCTCTTTGGGCTACCTGTTCCAGTTCCTCACCACCCTCATTGTAAAAAAATAATCTTCCTCATATTTCATCTAAATCAAGCCTCTTTAAAGCCATTACACCTTGTCCTTTTTCCAGGACGAACCATCCCAGCTCTCAGTCTGTCTCCTTAGGAGAGCTCTCCAGCCTTTGGTCACCCTTGTGTCCCTCCTGTGGGCTGGCTCCAGCAGGTCCATGTCCTTTAGAGCTGCAGGGCTGGATGCAGCACTGCAGGTGAGATCTCACCAGAGCAGGGCAGAGCAGAGGGGCAGCATCCCTTCCCTCACCCTGCTGGCCACGCTGCTCTGGATACAGCCCAGGGCACTCCTGCCTTTCTGGGCTATGAGTGCACATTGCTGGGTCACGTCCAGCCACTCCTCTGGCCCAAGTCCTTCTCAACAGGGCTGCTCTCATCCTGAAGTCTGTGTTGATATTGAGGATTGTTCTGACCTAGGCGCAGCACATTGCTCTTGGCCCTGTTGAACTTCAAGTTCATGAGGTTCGAGTGGACCCACCTCTCAAACTTGTCTGCCAAACAGCCATTAAGGCCGTCAGCAGATTCGGAAAAGACCTTTGACAATTTCAGACCGTGACACTTTGATTTCAGGCAAGTAGTAGCAAACTACCAAAGCCATTTTTTGTTGCTAATGTAGCCAGATAGTTCTGTTCTTAATGCTGGGTGCAGGGAATGTGATAGGACCGTGTCACTTTGCTCATACTGAGAGCAATATGGAGAATACTTTGACATTTCATAAATTGTGTGACATAGTGTCACAGACATATTTTATGAGAAATCCTTTTGCTAGGATCTTTTCTCCTGAGAAGCTGAGAAGCCTCAGAAATGAAATGTAAACTATAATTATCTGCTGCTGTGGAATGCAACAGATGCATCTTTGATTGGTCTCATGTGGTTGTTTTTAATTAATGGCCAATCACAGTCTAGCTGTCTCAGACTCTCTGGTCAGTCACAAGATTTTATTATCATTCCATTCATTTCTATTCCTTTCAAGCCTTCTGTTAAAATCCTTTCTTCTATGCTTTTAGTATAGTTTCAATATATCATTTTCTTTTAATAAAATATATATCATAAAATAATAAATCAGCCTTCTGAAACATGGAGTCAAGATTCTCATCTCTTCCCTCGTCCTGAGACCCCTGAGCACACCACCACAAGATAGCCTATTTTTTAAGAGTTACATATTTTTGTTGTTGTCTGACATTATGTAACATCTGGCCTTTTCTTTTACAGGCCCTGTGAGTAGGGATTCAGATAAACCCCTGCAGCAGTCATGACTAAGGTGGATCTCTGACTGCTGTTTTTCTAGCTGGAATTATTTAGAGACATGACTCTCTCTGTAACATCAAGGTAAATGGGAGCCTTACCTCCCATTTCAACAGGGGTGTGATCAAGCTGCATTATGCTGCTGGACACAGACATGGCCAGGAAGACATACATAAACTTAAAAGAGACCTCTCATTATCAGCCAGATTTCTCTCAAAATATTGCCTGTTCTTAGCACTATCTGAGGCAAAATATTGGCAACTGAACTTTTAAATTCAGTCCTTGTCCAGGTAACTTCCCACTGACTTGAACAGAAAAGACACTTCAAAATCATGAGCTTTGAGGAATATTACAAGTTAGTAAATATTTTGTGAAGGAATCATGTGGCTTATGGAAATATCAATGATTTCTCCAAATGGAGGCTATTAGGTAGATATTATGAACAGAGTGAAATTTTATTATGACCCTAAGTTATGATTAGTTTTTAGGTTCCTCCTTGAATTTGAGACTGCAGGCACTAAGAACTGTAATTAAATCCATCTTAAAGGTTTTGACATATCTGTTTGACTCCATACTATGGTCCATTTTCCAGAGAAGATTAGGGTAATAACACTTTTTTAAATATTAAGCTTTCAGATTACCAACTGTTCAGTCTGATAGTAGCATATAATTGAAATTCTCAAGGATGACCTCCTTTAATCACAGAGCACATTTGATTTTGATATTGTCTCAGTGTGTGGGCAGTTGGTGTGTCAACATCCTAACAACAATCTCCTTTGCAATGACAGAGAAGTTGCCTTATCTTGGCACAGTAATGGACACGGTGACTAAGCACAAATGATTCAGTATATTTGACAGTGAGTGTTATTAGAGGACACAGTTCCTTAGAAGTGTTTGAAAAGTTTTTCTCATTATTTTTGCTCTGGCATTTTATGGGGCACTCTTTTCAAATACATTCCCACCTAAGCACTGGCTGTCACTTAACAAAATAAAAGAAATAGGAGAAAAAAGAGGAAAAAAAAAGAAGGTATATAGAAGGATTAAAGCCTACTGTAAGAAACACAACAAACATAGTCCACAGTTTCCTAATACTTGTCTCTGCATAGGGATGTAAGATTTATTTTTTTAGTATCTGTTGATGTATTGAGTCTGTGTTGCAAGGTTTTTGGAGTCAAGGAGGGGCTACAGGAGTGGCTTCTGTGAGAAGCTGCCAGAAGCTTCCCCCATGTCTGACAGACAATGCCAGGAGGCTCCTAGAAGCCCACCACTGGCCAAGTCCAAGCCAGTCAGCAGCAACTGGTAACATCTCTTGGAAAACATGTTTAAAAATGGGAAAAAAAACCAATCCCAAATTATTGTGCAGATGTAACAGCCAGAAAAGAGTGGAGTGAGAACATATCAAAGGAACAACTCTGCAGACACTGAAGTCAGTGGGAAGGAGGGGGAGGAGGCGCTCCAGGTGCCAGAGCTGAGATTCCCTGTGGTGCAGGCCATGGTGAGAGAGCTGTGCCCTGAAGCCCATGGAGGTCCATGGAGGTGCAGGGATCCTCCTGCAGGTCACAGAGCAGACCCACACTGTAGCAAGTGGATGAACAAAAGCCTGCACTGAACCAGGCTCCTGGAAGGGACATGTGGACCCTTGGAGGGAGGAGGCCACGCTGCAGCAAGTTTGTTGAGAGGACTAGTGACCCTGTGGAGGACCCACACTGGAACAGCCTATTCCTGAAGGACTGTACCCCATGGAAGGGGCCCACATTGGAGAAGTTAATGGGGGACTGTTTCCTGTGGGAGGGACCCATGCAAGAGCCAGGAGAGGAGGAAGAAGTAGTAGCAGAAGCAACACGTGATGAATTGAGTGTAGTCCCCATTATCTGTCTTCCTGAGCCAGAGAGAAGGTAAAGCTGGGGAGGAAGGAGGGGTGGGGGTGTTTAAGATTTGTTTTACTTCTCATTTTGCAGCTGTGATTTTGATTGTCAATAAGTTCCCTAAGTTGTGACAACTGTTGTGCCCATGATGGCAATTGGTGAGTTGATCTCTCCCTGCCCTTATGAGCCTTTCATTCTTTTTTTCTCCCCTGTTCAGTTGAGGAGGGGGGTGATAGAGTGGCTTTTGTAGGTATCTGGCCTCCAGCCAGCATCACACCACCACAGTTTCATAAGAACATCATCGTACAGATCATCCAAAAGTAGACAAAAATAAAGCAGGAAAAGACCCTTCAGATTTACTGCAATTAGGTAAATCTGGCTCACATCCCAATCTTGCTGCTTGAAAATCTTCCTTTGACTTGGAGAAGGAAAATATATCTATTCTCAATGAAGGTGGGGAAAGCAGCTACGGAATGAATTACTTGGATAAATATTTCAGACAGTATTTTTGGAAGCTGGAGGCTTGTAAATATCCTCAGTTCAAGAAAGGTCTGCCATCTACAACTCTCACACACAGGACAAAAATCCAATCTCACACTAAGATCATCCTTTTCAATCACAGGGTGAGTAGAGTTCAAGTGAAGCATGAGTAGCAGTGCAGCATCTACCAAAGCATGACTGCTCTACAGGGCATGGGAGAAAACTAATCAGAGGATCAGTGACTTCATCACAGGGCTCCCTGCTCAGCCCTCCAGAGGACAAATGTCAAATTCCTGATCAGATACTTATTTCTCTTGGTAAAGAAAAATTTATTTAGGCACAAGAAATGTAATATTTTTCAATGGAATAAAGAGAATATGTAGTGTTACATCACAAAAGAGAGTAAGCTGGAAGTTACTAGAAGGTCCTGCTTGAGGTTTCTGAAGAGCATATGCAAAGTTTAATTTTGCATGGCCAAAACC
Organism: Zonotrichia leucophrys gambelii; assembly: GCF_028769735.1. Classification (NCBI taxonomy): domain Eukaryota; kingdom Metazoa; phylum Chordata; class Aves; order Passeriformes; family Passerellidae; genus Zonotrichia; species Zonotrichia leucophrys. The sequence continues at coordinate 19,834,938 of NC_088170.1, read as the reverse complement.
CAGGAAGGACATGAGTGTGTCTGTACATGAGGAAGGCCAGATTTGTCTGTTAACAGTCTGCACTCTCTAAAGGGATTTTGTGGATCAAAGACACTAGCAGGCTCCTTAGACAAAATAATACATGGGTGTGGTTTATGCCCAGCTTGATTCTGCACTTCTGCCAGTGCTGAACATCTGCCAGCTCTCTCTGATATGTGATATTCACGGGTAAAGAGAAGGGTCCCAGACTCTTGTCTGGAGTGGGTTGATTTATCTGAGACAAGCTTTTTATGAGAGTCTAAATCTTTCTGATTTTCATGAAAACTGTAACAGCTCTTCAGATCAGTCCCTACCCCTCATCCTCACAATATCTAGTAGATTTCTGTTTCATTTTTCCCTGAAAGAGTCATGATAGCATCAGTGACAACAACAATTGAACAGAAACTCAGAGCTCTCAGTGAGGAGACAGAAAGCAAAATCTGAGTTTATGTTCATCCTCCACGTCAGAAGTTCCACCTAAATTCAATCTCTGTTGAGGCATTGCACTAGTGTGTACCTCAGATTAGATATCCACCCTTTGTCATTCTCCTGCTTGGCAAGATTGCAAAGATTTGTCAGCAGCAGCTTTGGAAACCAGGGGCAGATGCCAAGGATATTAGGCAGCAGCTGGATGGTTTGGGAAACTTAATGCAAAGGAAGAAGGAGGACTGTGCATCCCCCAGGCGGTGTCTGAGGTGCTTGGTGACTCTTCTCATGGTCTTCAAAGACTCACTGTCAGGTGACAGAAGTTGCTTTTTCTCTTGTCCTTCGTCATTAGAGTCTAATGAGGAAGCATGTGACTAAGGAAACTGGGAGGCAAGCAACACACTTCAGCTATTTCACCAAGGAACAAGGTCATGTACAGGTAAAGATGTAACTGATGAGCTTAGAACTAAATGGGAGAACTACTTTTGTTTTCCAGCTGTTATTTTTCTGTGTGGCCTCCAGAGATTTGAAGGGCATTTTTCTCATAGACAAGCTATTTTCTGCTGCAGGTGGTGCTTTTAACTTTCCTAAGTCACAACATGACAACAATTTTAAGAGGGGCAGTTGAGTCCTTATTTTTACAGATTTCCATTCACCACTTTGAAATTTCAGGTAAAGCAACCTCCCACAGATCTTAATTTTGGAGGCTAGTTGAGACAACAAACTTTAAACCTACCTAATTTATTTAGAATATTAATTTATTCATAGGGCGATGATTTTTAGCTAGTAACAAGTTTATGCTTCTAAGACTGCATAGACATATACAAAAAGTATTTTCCTTACATTGTGTCTACTCATTTTTTGCTGCGACCAAACTTTTGTCCAAACCATTTCTACTTGGCTCTGCTTATAAACTAATACTTCGAGCCAAGAAAACAAGAAACAAAAATGATGAAAAACATGCTCAGCCAAAGTCTTTTAGACTGTGAAAGAATGAACATAAGAAATGACTTAGAAAGAATGTTGTGCCTGGAGAATTAAATTAGAAAGGCACTGAAAATATATTTTCCATACAAAAACATTTTGAGAAGAAATAAAATAGTTCATATGAGGAAATCATAATGATGAGAAGAAAAATTGATTATTTATATAAAGCAAAAAAAAATCAAAGTAAAATATATGGGGTTCTTTAGTGTGAGCAATGTATTCATAAATAGACATATGTTCAGAGACTGTTTGTCCACACTGGATTTGTATAACTCTATTCTATTTGGCGAGATTTAGAGTTTAAATGAAGAACACATATGGCAGTTTCATCTCCAGCTCTGTGCGAGCATAGCCCAGAACACAGATACCTCAGCTTTACTTGGGAGTTGTGCTTGTGCTCCAGTTTGGGCCCAGACTACAATGCCTCAGATGAGAGCAGCATGTTTCTGCTGGTTCTGAAATTTCATCACTTAGTACTATCTGTATTCAGGCATAAGGTCTGAGACCAGGCAATATTATTTGATGTAGATTTGAATATATCCTCGTGGTCTATTAATGTCTGGCAAATATTTTAAGTGCAGTTTGTAGGTACTAAATTTAATTTTGTTAAGGGTGTATGGAGTGTTAATGGTGTGTTTTCTTCAAACTGGTTACATGAAAATTGATATTTTCATCAAAAATGCAGCTCGGCCATCCCCTGCGATGCTGAGATTATGCATGACATAAATGGAGCAAACTAAAAAAGCAGATGGCCACACATTAGCTGTTAAGTGAAGAGAAGCATCCCTCAGGATTTCCTAGAGGACATAATGATCTGAGCACTAGGGAGGACTTGGGAAGATCACCTTTTAACTTGTTTGAGATCCCTGAGAGTACTCTAACCTTCAGTTAGTGCTCTGCAGCTCTCAGACTCTGCAAAGTATGATAATGTGTGTGAATATGAAAAAGAACATCTCTGGATTGTGATTTTTTAATCCTTTCTCTGCTGTCAGGACCGTTGTTATCCCATCTCACTGTCACGAGGTAAAAGAGAATAGTCCATTAGATTTCTAGGGCAAAAAGCAGGGTAGGAAGAGAGTGGGTGAGCCCCACAAATATCTTTTTGGGGCCCCTTCTTTGCTACTGGAGAACAAGGATGGTGAAAATTAAATTGTTTTCTAATGTAATCATCGTTATGAAAAATCAGGAAAGAAACGTTAACTTTAGTATTTTAAATCTCCATTAACATTCTGTGGGGATCATGGTCTATCAGGAGTAGCAATTTTTAAGTCAAGCCCTGATTGAGAAAGGAAGAAAGTCACAAATGTCAGCATCAATGAGCAATTTGCCTGAGGGAGAACACAGATGATGTTTCCTCTGGATGTGAAGGGAGTTGAGCATTGATGAGTGAGACCAGACCAATACAAAAGAAAGAAAACTTGGTCCACTCAAAATGCTCTCCAAGTCCTTTTTTTATACCCATTTCTATATCTGCACAAGGACTTCACTTTTCAGGAGCTGAACTGCATGCTTTAGCCTGCAAGACTTTGTGACATAAAACTCTTAAAGTGTGTTAATACCTTCTTTGGAAAGCCTTACCTGCCTTTTATCTGGTTTGTAGGTGGAATTTTATTGCAACCACTCTTGACATATTTTTGATCTTTCCTGTCACCCCAACTTTCTCTTCCCTCTCAACTCATTTTTCCTTTTTTCCTGCTACTACCTTAAGCCTTGTTCTGTAAAAGTCATTACTGTTCTGAAAATCAACATAATACAGTTAAATAGATCTGAATTCAGACTTCCTGTGAAGCAAATCTAGCTCTTCAAATCAACAAACTTTCTTTTCTTATATTATCCTTTTCAAAAGACTTATTTAAAGGAATGTCTTAGGCAATTTTACTGTTTACTAGGCTTTTAACCTATGGCATGGAAGCTCTAGTTTTCTATCTGCAGTTAAAACTACATCCATAATTTTTGTTGATTTTGAACAAAATCAACAGCAGAAGCAGCCCGTAAACAAAAGGGTTAATGGAGAAATTTTCACAGAATATCGCATTTTACAACATTGTCATTTCCAAGAGCATATTTTTAATCACATGTTTGTTCTGGATTAGAAACATAATTAAAGGACAATCCCCCTTCCAGCTGGAAGATTATAACTAACAACTATCCAGTACACATATAGAAGGATGTGTTAAAGGCAGAATAAAATTACCTTTCATTTTATTATTCCTTGATTAACATATTCCCCTTAGCTTTAGTGTGATTTTTTGTACATCTGTGTGATAGGGTTTTATGACTTTAACAATGATCTCTGGTTTTCAGCTTGAAAAAGCCTTATACAATATCTGATCAGTGCACAACAATTTTTTAGGAATATTTTAATTATGCTTACAATAGGCCAAGCTTATGAAAAACTAATTGATTACCTGATTTTTGTCATACCGAGAGGCTACAGAAATTTACTGTCATATTGATTAAGGACTTTGGTTTCCTGTAAAACCCAGGTTCCTTTTATTTCCTGCTTCCAGCCAACACAAGGTACTAGGAACCAGAGATAGTACCATTTGTCTACCGACAAAAAGTATCCAACAAATCTATATTAAAAATCAAGTTATATATTAATTTTGATTCTTTTTAAATTAAATGGGAAGAGGGAGGGAATCTCATGTATTTGGTTTCCCTCGAGAAAACACAATTCAAATTTGTACAGTTTGTGACCTGTAAATGGAGTGGGCATGTTCCTTTGTTTTGGAAATGTATTGGTGCTGAGGAATGCCAGCACCCACCCAAGTCACAAGAACTGGAAGGTACATACAAAATGGTATATGGGAAGTTTGAGGCAGAGACAAGACAAAAATAATAATTCCTGAGTAACTTTCAGAGCACTGCTCACTAAGAGGTGTCTGATTCCTCTCTGAAGTGCACCCTGCTGCTGAGAGTGCAGCTCTCAATATAAGAAGTCCTCATAATAGTTTCAGATTATTTTGAGCTCTTCTCTTCCCCACCACAGAAACTGGTTTCACACTGCTGTAAATCAAGGAAGCCTCTTGTTCTTTGCTTTGATGGTTTTAGATAGGAGAGAGATTCAGGAAAAAAACCCAAGTTGAGCATGGGAACATTTCCTCTACTTTGTTTAAGATCTGATTTCCCCTTACTTCATACTTCTCAGTTCTCTCTTTTTTTAGCCTCAGAGAAGACAGAATAGGGATGTGTTTATAGAAAATTTTGGTCTGCCTCTACTTTAGTGAAAAAATATTATCCAGTTATAACTCACAACAGAAAAAGTCTGAGCTTTCAACAAGTATAGCAAAAATTAAAGAATTTTATTTTTTTTTTAACCTTAACTGTTTTTTTAGAATTGGATGGGAAATAATGAATAAAATGTTTGCAAAATATTAGAAATACTTCTTAAATTTATCTGCTGGAGGATTTCAATAAATTCACATCACATACACACAGATAGAAATTAAAACTTCTTTCTTTCATGAAAAATAATTACAAGGTTCAACTCTTTCTGGACATGGCTCTTCTACTTTGTGAGAAAAACAACAACATGATAATTTTGATGTACTGGACTCTACAGTTTGGAACTGAATACATGTAAGAGGGACATAGATGAATCGAGAATTCTTCTCATTCCTTCAAAGGGCTGATGTGTTAATCTTGCTTGCATAAATAAAATTCTCTGATTAAAGTAAAACCCCAGGGGTACCATGATGTATTGAATGGGAAAATGAAAGCTCTGCCTTCTAGCCTAAGTAATATAGCTATTTATTAACCAAAAACGATATTTTCTTTTCCTTATTCCTTTGCCAAAATAATGATTGTAGCCTTCTAGCAAGATGAATAATCAAATCATGGCATAACCATTTATTTCACAATAGAGTGAATATTCTATCCAAGAATACTCTGAAATGTAGTTATAAAGCTTCCTGCTTCTTTTCTTTTGCTAAACTGAAGTGAAAACAACTGAGAAATAGTATTGGTGTGTGTCTCTACAGATAATTTTATATTCTGGTTATTCTGACATAGAAGATGAATAAAACAGGATTTTTCCCCACAGAATTTTTACATTTATAAATGCATAATTTAAAAAAATCTAAGAAATATGTTTATAGTTCTATGGATCCCATTTAATGGAGAATTGATCCTGATTTTAAGAAAGTCCTAAAACTAGAGTTTTTCCAATAAAAGCAAAACCTGTTGTCATTACTTAAATGGTAAACAATAGAGGCTTAATGGTTCATCCTTTCTTCAGGTTCATTATTGCCTTCCAGCTTCCAATCTAAAAGCTCTTAGTAACATAATTACCTCTTTGGCTTTTGCAAAATGTCATGGCTTCTGTTTAGCCAATGGATCATATCACATGAGTCTGCAGCTTCCCTTTTAAACACAGCATTAACAGCTGAATTGTTCAACAGGCTGGCTTACAAGCTTGGCAGCAAATTGGTCTCACTTCTCACCTTTCCTGGACTTGCTGTTATTTTGGGAAGCAAGAAGGAGATTTGAAGCCACACATATCTGGATCCAAAGACATGCCTACTCAGAGTGACCTTAGAATCTAAGATATCCGCGCCCTTTTCCAGACACCTGAACACTATCCTTGTCACTTTGTTGCATTGTATTTAGTCTTAATCATTCACACTTTTGTATGCATGGTGGCTTCATACATAGAAGTACAGTTTGAAGTCAGAGGTTAAATGGCATTAAATAGACTGCTGTATCTGAATAAGAAAGAAAAAAATAATCCAATGACAGACCTCACATGGGGATCCCAACAAAGAATGTCTATCTCTTCCAGCTGTGTTGGGTAGAATAAAAACCCAAATTTTTACCAACAAAATTGTTATTCTCCCTATATTCAACATTCCATTCTGCTGGGTTGCTAGGGCATCTATCTGACTTTCACTCGTCCTCTTTCCCCCTAATATTATGAAATCTTTTCTGAGTCCCTTAGAAAGTCATATAACCTCTGTGCAGTTAGCAGCCATGCCAGCCCTTCATTGTGGTGAGTCTGATGTCATTCTGCTCTAACACCTGCTGCTCAGCTTTTCATCATGTGTGTATCTTAAAATTCTTCATCTGTTCACAAAGTTTTTTGGCTACCTTGAATAAAAAAAGAGCTGTCTTACTAGCACAGATAAGGTTTGTGAAGTGCTACTTTCTCTTCGCAAATTGCTCTTTTCCAAGATCAGAACAGTTTCTATGTGCAGAATATGTATTTCAGCCCTGAAAAAAGCCTTCCAACATGAATAAAATTATGAAAGTTTGGTTTCCCACCCTCTTCATGAAAGAGGTTAATGTGTTGGTGAGGTACTTCAAACTCTCTGTGGGACTGGCAGCATGACAGAATGTGGTTATTTAGTGAGAACACATTGGGAGAAGAGAGAACAAAACCTACTCATCAGTGTACTGATTTGATCCTCAATATGGCCAACATTGTGATCACACAAAATTCCAAGATTAGAAGCAAAATAAAAATCGTAACTGAAGATTAAAAATTACGCAGTGCTTTGTGTTCTGTAAAAGTGAGCTAAAAACCACATTTTTATGATAATATTTGAGAAAGGATAAGATTAATAAGGTTAAATCATCCAAAGAAAAGCGCATTTGTTAATGGAATAAAACTGAAATAATATGCACACTCTACTAGATGATTGTGGGGTAAAAAAACCCCCACATTCTTTGTTAGATATTCGTGGACAATAACCCCCTAATAAGGAATGTGACTGAAACTCGGAGTTTATCAAAACTGCAAAAGCATCAGGTGATTTACCCGGAGTTCTGTCTCCCACTCTGGGGTCTGCAGCACAGGAAGGACACGGACCTGTTGGAGTGAGTCCAGAGCAGGGCCACATAGATAATTAGAAGGATGGAACTCCTCTCCAGTGAGGAAAGGCTGAGAGAGATGAGATTGTTGGGTCTGGAGAAGGCAAGGCTGGATGGAGAGGGACTTTTTACAAGAGCATGCAGTGACATGACAAAGGGGAATGCCTTCAAGCTGAAAGAGAATGGGTTTAGATTAGATGTTAAGAAGAAATCCTTTCCTGCGAGAATGGGGAGGCACAGGAACAGGTTGCCCAGAGAAGTTGTGGATGCTCCATTCCTGCAAGTAGTCAAGTCCAGGCTAAATGGGATGTTTAGCAATCTGATCTAGCGGAGGGTGTCTTGCCCATGGCAGAGGGGTTGGAATGAGATGATCTTTAAGGTCCTTTCCAACCCAAACCATTCTGTGATTCCATGGTTTATCAATTACTTTAATCGTTTAGTGGGGGGGCTTTGTCTAGGATCAGAAACAGACCACTTAAAAGAGAAAAAACCAAGATTTCTAGGATCTGATCCATCTGAAAACATGAGAGAACATTGAGAGCCTCCATAGACATGATTGCTTTTTCCCCTTTAGTTTTATTCTTGTGGAAGGTACAAGGATGTGTGTTTTGCTTTGTTTTCCTTGTTTGAGATTCTGAGTATTTCTTGGAGTTTGATCATCTGAATACTGATCAGGTTCAGAAATTATGAAATCTAGGGTATTGAGGAGCTTGATGGTGCAGGAAGGAACATGGTTTATAATGCAAAGAACTCCCATTTCTCAGTGATACCCTTTAGAATTTGAAATTTTATCCATTATAAAAGGATATTGATAGTTCAGATTCAGAAGATGAGTCAAATTTTGTAACAGCTTTAGTTCTGAGATCCAGTCTAAAAAAATTGTTTTGAGCATTACTCTTAAAAGAACTCTAAAAAGAACTTCTGCTTTGTAGCTCCTACAGTTAAAAAAAAAAGTGTTACAACTCTTCTTAAAATAAAAGTGAAAACTTTCTATGCAGATTTACTTTTTATTAATTTATGAAAGTGGCTTTGTTGTCTAAAGAGTTGAAAAATTAATTAAAATAATATTAAAAATGTACGAATTAATTTATTTTTTGTTTAGATGAACAAAGTACTTGTAGTGCTGTTTAACTGCAAAAAAAAAAAAATTAACTCACCAACACACACATTAATATTGATCCTCATCAATGAAACTGCTTTTAAAATTTTTCCCAGGCTGCTTTGCCCCATAGGTGCTGATTGTCCTCAATTTTGTAAAGTTTTTGCAAATGGAAAAGGAAACACATGTACTGTTGCCAGAGAGTCTCTCCCTTACACTTTGAAAGGATACAAATTCATGATTACCATGAAGCCTCTGGGTGGGCATTTAGTAGGAACCTGCTTATTTTTGAAAATATTGCCTTTGAGATTATATTTTTTTGGCTCGAGGAGTTGATGGAAACCAAGCTTGTTGGTTTGATGCTTATCCTGAAGCCCTAATAGGAAAACAGTAATTCGACATGACAAGTTCCATGTTTTCATATTTAACAGTGTCAATTCAGACAGGTAAGCCTTTGGGCCTCAGCAAGGTATTTTCTCATGTAGCTGTGCATTCATTCTGTAGTTCTTATTTCCTGATACACTTCAGTTATCTTTAAAACTGGAAGCATCCTCTTCTCTGTGTTTTGGACTTGGAATTTTTAAGGAACATAACAGATTTTCAGTCCATACTAAGGCTGCCACTGGCTGCTATCAGAGGAAAATGCACTGACTCAGACCCAGCTTGAAGGTCTTGGTCAGCACATGGTACAGGCCAGTTGGGCAAGATGGTGACGCTGATGATCCTCTGCATGTTTCCAGGCAATTTAGGGTTCTACACCTGCTCTCTAGTGCAGGATGCCTCCCTGGATGAGGGAGCCAGGCTTGAGTCACTGAAGCATACCTCACTTCAACTACACGACTTTCCTTGGCTTTGCCAAAACTCTGAAGATTTATTTGCTGGCTTTTGCATCCCACTATGACATGACAGCCTGTTCCTCACTGTATCCAGAGCCTGAATCATGTCCACCAGACATTTAGTTGCCTAATGGGGACAAATTGCTGTCTTAGAAGTCCAGTGACCAAATTCTTCTGTGAATTGAGCCTTTGGGCAATACAGAAAGAAGAGTAAAAAGTCATAGCAGATGCTGTTGGCTGAAATGGTCTCCCAAAGGCAAACCATTTCCTCATCTGAAAATTGTGTTCTTTCTGTTATAATAGTTTGCATAAGATCCCAACCCATTTAAGTCATATCACTCAGACATTTTTAAATGTCAGATGAAAGTAGAAGCCTGTGTATGACACTCAAGCAGTTTGCTTGTACTTGTATTGTTGTTTTTTAAGTAACCAGAAAGATCATTTCATGTTGACAAGATAGCTGTTGATTAAGCTGAGCCATGAAGTAACAGACCCAGACAAGACAAGACGATAAAAAGTTTAAATCCCTAGCAGAAGGTTGGATAAAACCTTTTTATTGTCTGAGGTATACTTGTGAGTTAACCAATTGTGAAGGGATAATAAATGATTTAATTATTTCCCATCTGTTAGTAATTCAATTAGATCCTGCTCAGTTTGCATAGCTGCAGCCCTTTCATTACTGTGCTTTGCATTCCCTACCAAGCCTGAAGTCCCCAGAGTTAAGCTATGTTATTACCCTCTGAGGTAAAGATGGGAAAGCAATTTAAAAGCATTTTTTTCTCCCTTAAATCCATCACGTCTGTATTCTTAACATTGCATTTCCAACATCTTTTTAACATAATAAATGGTGCATTAATTTAGTTGGGGAAAACACAAACCCAAACAAAACAGCAATGCCTGAATTGATTTTTGTAAAAAATTATTTTAGAAAAAAAAATTTGTTGAGAACTTTGAGGTGTAGATTTAACCATACAGTAAGTACACTTAAAAATACTTATTCTTAGAGTAAGGATAGAAAACAAGAAAGTTAAAGACAGGGAGTGACTTGACATGGAGAAAAAGAAAAATCCATTATTTTGCCTTTATTTCTAGGGCAAATAGAGAGAGAGAAATATACTTAGTTTAAGTATATTTCTGAGAGAAATATACTTAGTTTAAAAGGAGATTTAAGGTGAAGAATATTTAGATCACAAACTTGTCATTTGCTCCTTGTCATTTTATACCAGTGAAAGAGGAGGAGGTTCTCCCTGCCCCTACGTTGGCTGATGTGTTCATTCAGGCCAGAGAGCCAAAGCATGGGGCTTGGCTGCTGGCTGGGGTTAAACCACAACGTGTAGGAAACAGGATTTATATTTCCCTCCTTAACTGTCCTCTGGGGATGGATGAGGACAGGTTTCTAGAAGGTTCAGATGGTGTTTCCCTCCCTCCCATCTTTCCATCCTCTTTCCCTCTCTTTCCCTCTTTCACTCTCTCCCTCCCTTTTTCCCCGAGTCCATCCTTCCCAATACAGCAGTCATCCCTCCTAGGGCAATTTCTCACAATTCAGCACTACTGACCTACATAGATATCGTGCCAAAAACTCTGAACTCTGGTTCTAGACCAGAGGAATACTCAACTACCTAATTCCAACAAAAATCAGATCAGAAATCCCCTGAGGACTTTGGCTGCTTTCAACTGCAATAAGGAAAACTCTCTTCTAGGACAAAAGAAAAGCATGTCTTCTTTACATCTCTCATATGTGAATGGGCTGAAAATTAAGGAATTCTTCATGAGCATCCATGTCTCAAATATTCTTAAGAGAGAAGAGATTTTAAAAGCATTTTGCCTATTTCCCCTGCCACTCACATAAGTATTCACCAACTTTGTGTTTCACTTTGTTTTACACTGTCACTCTAAGCTGTGTTTAAGGAGCTGTCTCCTCTTGCCCTTGATAAGATACACTAATTAATTGGGTGACCTAACTGCATTTATTACACAATCATATTAGCTCTTGGATTAACGTATTTAAACCTAAGTAAACCAAGCAGAGATTTTACATTTCTTTCAAGCCAACTGTCTTTTGATATTTGCCTTTGAAACCATGCAGCAAGTTCTCCTGGAAGGGCATAAGGGAAAAAAATCATTATAATCTTTTTCAACTCCATGACTGCTCTTGCCTCTGATATGAAAAGCCTCAGGTGACATGACTTAGGCCAATTGTTTCACTTATCAAAAATGGGTAACTTAAGCCCTCAACAAATCTGTGTGCATGGTTGGTTTTGACCTCTTATTGAGTGCTTGTCAATTGTCACTTTGACTCACAGTCCTGTATTAAGAGGTTTGAGAAATATTGCTTTGCTGGGGCAGATTTATATTGACACAGTTGGGTTTTTCCAGCACTGTATCATCCAGTTTATGTTTTGCTGCCCTGATGATCTAACACATAAAAATACAGCACCAGAGAAAGGACAACAGCAAGGAGTGTTTTTGTTTTTTGGTTTTGTTTTTTTGGGTTTTTTATGTGTTTGTCATTTTACTTGTGCTGAACATTAAAAGTTTTAGACTCTATGTGGGCCCTGTAGACTTAAATGCTGAAAGAAAATTTCTGTCTATGTGGGCATCTGTAAATACACAACTATTCAAAAAGTAAGCACATACACATTTTCTGCAGTGGTAATCCCAATTAACATTGTGTAAAGTGGCATTACATCATCTGAAAATCCTTGTTGAAGAGTATTTCATTGCATAGAAGCTTTGGAGTAAATTGTAATTTGCAACTGTAAATATGTGCCAAAATTGTAATTTGTTCAATCTCATCTTTTTACCCCCAGGACAAAGAAAGAGAAGGAACATGTGCTGGGTCAGAGTGGCTGTTTAAGAGAGACAGGAGTGTGATAGAGGCCTTAGTTCAGTAATATACATTAGATACGAACCATCTCTACTTTGACATGTATTGAGATTGATCAGTCATGGGTCATGGAATAGGGAATTACAAATGGCTCTTTGCCACCTTTCTTTATCACAGAAAGCAAAGTAAAGCTCAGATCCAGTGGAAAAAAAAGGCAAGACCATAACATGATAAATACAGATATCATTCCACATTTTCAAAGGAAAAAATAAATGAAAAGGACAAATATGCATCTAACATATAAACAGGAAAAACATTTTTAGGTGGTAAGCTACTAAGCCATTCTTTTTTGTGATTTACTTTACTGTATCTTTGGCTATTATGTTTCTCCTTTTAACTCACTCAGGACTTAGTTTTCCAATTTTCCTGTTCCGTCTCAAATAAACAAATTTCAGAAAGCCACTATTAGAAACAATGCACCCAGTGATTGTTGAAGAAATATTTACTGTGTTCTTGAATATACTAAACCCTTCATCTATGTGCAGCCAGAAGAATATTTGAAATGCATGTTCAGCAAAAGCTTTTAGCTGGAACTCTTTTTCAATTTTTTCTAAACATGACTGCTGGAGCCTGTTGGGATTTTATTGCAGGACCTGGGTTGGTCCTTCAGAGCTCACTGTTTATGTTGCAGGTACTGCAAATTTGACATCATGCCTACTCAGAAAAGCCACACACACGGAATAAAATCCTTTTTGTTTTTTTTTTGAACAGTCTCATCAGTGCTTGTCCTGGTTCCAAGAAATACCTGTTTCAGTGCACACCAAAGAAATAAAATAGCGAGCCACCAACTTGTTTAGCAGTGGTCAGAGGGCATGTCTCTGATGCCTGCTGTGCTTGTCTCCCTCCACAGCAGGATGTGCCAGCCCCAGGAGTACCTGGATCGGTGCCTGGACCTGCTGGCAAGAGATCTTGACATGGGCGGCTCAGTCACATCAGGAACACACTGCTGAAATCTAAAATGTTTAAGACCCTCATGGATTTTTTGATTGTTGAATTTATTTTGTTTTATCTTATTTTGTTATTATTTACTTCTTGAAATGTAAAGGGTCCTTATCCATTTTCAAGCTACATGTTTGAAAAGCAAGATAACACCTCTGAGAAAGAATGACAAATCATAATTTTTTTCTGTGAAATATGTCTTGCACTTTTTGTTCAGCATTGCTCAGGAAATGAATATTCCTGCAAGCTCTTAGTATCTCATCTAAAACAAACAAACAAACAAAAAGCCAGAATGGCTTTACAAGACTGCTGTGACTTCTGCCAAACTCAGCTAGTATTAAACTTGCTATTAAGAAATATAAGCTGCAAATTCCTTTGCTTATGAACTTGAGATTGTGCTCTGGTCCAGTCAAAATAGACTTTGTTTACACTGATTTAGTGGCCTTATGAGATTGCCTGGTTGCTTGCCTGAGTTCCCTCAGCAGGTGAAATTACTTGCTGAGCTGCACAAAATCATGCTGGGGAATAGCTGTGCCATGTCTTGCCAGTATTTATTTAATGTTGTGTTACTGCCTGAAAATGAAAAGCATTTATTTTTAAAACATAGTCCATGTGATTAAGACCTATAAAAGCAAAAGAAAAGGCTGGGTAACAAATGAAACTATAACTTACATGCTGGTTTTGATGTCATTGTTTCTACTGCTTCAACAGCAGCTGCCTTTGTGGTTTTGCAAACTACAAACAGTATAATAGTTTTGTATCTCTCCTTTTCTCTAGTTGTAGGTCCCTCTCTAACCACTGACATGCTGTCTCATTAAAACCTTTGTATCCTGAACTGCTTTTGGATTACAAAGGCAGGAGATTGCTGGAGAGTCACGTATCAGTCATAACATCTATATCTGGAGATCCTTAGGAGCCATACACCTCCCTGGGATGGGCCTAAAGAATGGTACAGACACCTGCCTTCCTGATCTCTGCCTATCCCAAAGGCCTGAAGCTTGTTTGTTTGTGCTAAAATAGCAAATTCAAGCCCAGCATGTGTAATGTGCTTGCTCTGAAGTGCTTACATTAAAACACAGAGTTTCATTCAGCTGATTAATGTAGATGTTAAGTAATATTGGTCCTAGTATCAACACTCTATCCCAGGCAAAAAAAACCCCACAAAAACCAGCCTCCAACCAGACATTGTACTGTAGATAACAACCACCTGAGCCTGGCAGTTCATCCAGTTTTTAATGCATTGTATTCAGTACATGTTACTGTAATCCTACACGTGAGGATGTCCCAAGACTCTGCATAAAATTTTGCTAAAGTTGAAACAAACACCACCCAGTCCTCTTTTCCTCCTACACCAATCAAATCATTGTAGGAGGTTGCCAAGTCAGAGATGACTTTCTGTTCATAAATTCATGTTGGCTGCTTGCAAATACCTTCTTGTCCTCTATGTGTTTTGGAAACTGGTCCCAGGATTATTTGCTCCATCACCTCTCTAGAGCCTGAAAAACACTGGGCCAGCCTGTAGTTCCCTGGATCCTCCTCCCTGCCATTTTTGAAGGACATTTGCTTTTCCTCCAGTCTGCAGTATCCTCTCCTGTCAGTGTTATCCCTAAGCTCAATTTTTAAAGTTTCTTTTTGAAAAGTTAAATGTAATGTACCAGTGTCAGCACTGAGCTTCTGTTCTATTTCTTTCTTTCTCCCTTCCTTTCTAGCAGAGCAGGTCTTTCTTCATACCAGTTTTTGCTAAGTCATTCCTTATCTGCTTCAGACCAACCTGTTGAGCAGACTCAGCAGGAGAGATGATGACAGAAGGTGTAGGGTGGCTTAATGCAATGCTAAAGTTACAGCTATAGCCTTGCTTTCCTTTACCCATTCTGTAATATTCTATTATACATCACAAAGGGTCCTGATCTTCCAGATCCCTTTTCCAAGGTTGCTCTCTGTCATTTCAGGACTTTTTGGGGAAACAAGCTGTATTGGTATGTTTACATATGCACACACATATACCTGAGGGGCTTTTCTTCTCTTTAGACTAAGCATTTTAAATTGTAACATGAATGCTGGGAGAAGTTCTGCAAGCCTCATTTTGCAAGTGAACTACTGCAGTCTACAATATGCCTCTTCTATATAATCATTGACAGACAGTGGAAAATACGCTGAAAATTACCAGCTGCATCGCACAAGGGCAGCGTTCTAGATGGTTGAATTTTAAGCTGTTGCACCCCAAAGCAAAATCTCAAGCTTTTCAAACGACAGATCTGTAGTTGTGGCACAATTCCATGAAAAGATGCAAACATGAAACTCACAATAAACCCTGAATACTATGCAGCTTAAGCCTCACAGAGAGAGAGAGTGCATCCTAGTTTACTTGCCAAAATAAACAACGCAGGAGAGTGACAGATATGCCAGTATTCCATGATTTTGGGGACAAGTGCAAATACTATTGACATAACTAAAAGGCTGTTATCTCTAACCTGCAGCCTTGGGTACTGTCAGTTATCACCACCTGCTGTCTAAATATTAAAGTTCTTAAGGATGGAATATTTGAAGAGCATATCTGGGACAGGAAGGAAAATAGTAACAACAATGGTGGCAATAATAGTACAAACATAGTAAATGACAGGAAAAACATATTCATGTGGAAGCTGAAACTTTGTCATGTATAAGAACCTCTCTTCACATAAAGAGATCAAATTGCAAGGGGCTGAAGGTTTTCAGATAATCTACCTTAGGGTGGATTGTCTATTTATGTGCTAAGCAGAATATCTTTATTTCCTCTATATAATTTTCCAATGCATTTGAGAAGATGCATATTTTTAAAAGTGTTTCTAGTCTTTTAAATCAAAAGCAAAGGAAGTAAAAGAAGCAAAGATCAAGGATTTGATATCCCTAATAGAAAAGATATATCCTCTTTTTTTGTAAAGCCGTATGAAATCAGGTGTTAGAATTTAACTTTGTTATAATTGCAGCATTGCAAGGGCATGGAGAAAGCTGAGTGGTTGCTGATAGTTTCTTTAGATTTCTCTGCACCCAATCATTCTCACAAAACTAGAGGCCTCTGTCATTGCAGGAGCTGGCAGAACTTAGTGACTACCCAGAGAAAGGCCTTCTGAAGGTCTGTTCTCAGAACAACGTTCTCAGCAAATCAATACAACAAGTAAAATCGCTTTGTTCCTCACATATCCAAAAGCTTTTTTGCAGTTAGTGCTGTTATCTCTTTCATTTTAAATCTGACAATATTGCTATTAAGTTGCAGAATAGACTTTTCAAGGACTGTAGGTTTCCTCTTAATTTCAATGACCAAGAGAATTGCATTGTTTGTTTACTATGTGCCTGGGGGCTAAGTAGGCTGCATACAAGTTTATCACTCATATTTGCACTGCATATTTTTGCTTCAAATTCAGTGATCCATTTAGCTGCAGTAGAAGGTCACTGTTACTAATTTACTCTCATTCATTGGTCTCAGTGACAGAATTTAATTATTTCAGCCTAGTTCATAGTGGGAGAGCAGCTGCAGTGCTTAAAACACTGTAATGAAAACCAGTTAACCCTCACCTTATCTCAGCAAAAGACCAGGAAAACAGCAGTTAAACTTATGGTCTGTCATCTCAACTCCAAAAAAAGCCACGTGCATTACCTTAATAAATTGGAGAATTCATCTGTCTTACAGCTGTGTAATTGTTCTTTGAGTTGGAGCTGTCACTCACTAATATCAATGGAAGCCTTCCTAAAATTATATTGAGTAATATATAAGTATAGAGAAGAAAGGATGCTTTGAAACAGGATCCACAGTCTTTTAGATAAGGCTTGCAGTGCTCTTAGAGGCAAATGTTGTCTCTATCTCTCAGTGCAGAAAGGATGGCACACTGCAGCCAGTGAGAACTGCAGGGAAAATAAGCTGGATACAGCATTACCAGAGAGAGGGATCTGGCCTACTGATTCATTCTAGGATAACTAATAAAATGACAGAAAATCTAAAGGGGCAGCTAACTCTTCTTCCACATACACATGTGAGTAGCATGCTACATGGGCTGGTTGCACTGGGTAAGAAAAAAAAAAAAACAAACAAACAGAAAAGGCCCTTCAGAAAACAGGACAGACACAAAGCATTCCTGGCTAAAGGGACTGGCTTGTCAGCCTGGCCAAACTCAGCAAATCAACTTCAAATTCAATAAAATGTTCCACTGTGTACTTATCCACCTTAATAAACTCTTGTTTTACAGACTTATGTGCGTTTTGGCAGAAAAAGGAAAGATAAAAGCTGTATACTGGAGCACTTCTGCAGGAATTCCTTCTTGTCCAAAGACAGTGTTCCCTGTGAAAAGTCCCTTTCCCTTTTCTTTTCCAGAAAAACCTCACTTAAGGTTCCTGAATAAAATTAAACATGTTAAAAACAGAATGCCTGTCCTTAATTTTAAATTGTGTTCCTATTGAAAATCCAGATGCAAAACCCATTGTCATTGCAGAAAAGAGATATTGTTGGAGATCCTTATTGAAAGGATGCTTTGCAAATAAAATTGTATGATAAGAAAGCTGTTCATCACAACAAAGTTGCTAGAAAGTGGTTTCAGGCGTTTCCAAGACTACTTTTAGATAAGTCTAAAAGTCTGAAAACTAGAAAAGTAATTCTAAAGTAAAATAATTAAATATTCAAGAATATATTTGAAATAGTACTAATACATTTGCTGTCTTTCATAAATGAATAGAATTTCTTATTTTCCAGTGCCTCAGGAACGGTCCTTTTGTACCACTGTAAACATTCTATTCATAATTTGTTGTCAGGATAGTTGACAACTTATTAAAATTCATATATTATCTACCCTTTCGCTCATGGGAAAAACTGTTCCATTTTATCCTAGATGTTTTGACAGAACAAATAATTCACCTGCTTTTACATGAAAATATTAAATATTCTGTAAACAATAATTACAGACTGGACTATGTAGGTTCTATGTAAGACTATTCGCAGAACATACCAATAGAACTAATATTTGCAGTATGGTCTTTGATTAACTGCAATTGCCTTCTGGACTAGTTATCATCAGTTACCCATGAATGAATTTAAACTGTCAATACTGCCATTTACACAACAGAAAAGTCTTTTTTTCTTCATCCCTTGCTTATTGTTTCTGGAAATATCCACACTGGTATGGTTCAAACTGTGATTATCGTAGATCTAATTTTACAAACTGTAGCTGCCAAATTTAGTTTCTTAATGCAAGACCTTTATGTCATTGGAATAGAGATTTCAACAGTTCTGGATATCTTCAAAGGGGTGCATGTGTGGAGTATAGATATTTGTGGAACAGGCACATAATTTCAGTCTCTGAAAAGAGTGAACACTTTCATGAATGCCACTGAATAAGGTGAATTTCTGTTCATCAGTTATTGGAATTCTCACTAATTAAAAGGAAAATGATCGCTTTTTATGGTGGACCATCAGATTAATTTGGAACATCTTTGGGGAGAGGCACTTTCTTTAAATCAAGGTAATTTCAAAATTTCCTTAAAATGAGTGCCTTTCTCTTTAGAGTTTCCCCGAAAAATGGACTATTATTCCTGGATTAAAAATAAATTTCTGGCATTTTATCTCACTTAACCAAGGCCTGAATCCAGCATATATGACACCAAAAAGTCACAGGAGATTCAGATACCTGTCTAATTTGGGAGTGTCCAAGTACTGTGTTTATTAAGAAGCATCAAGACAAATCTCACCTTTTTCTGTGGTAAGACAAATACATGGCTTTGTTTCATTCAAAATTCTTGTAAGCTGAAGAAGAGAAGGCTGAGAGAGCTATTTTATGGTAACCTGATAACAGCACTGAAAAGAGAAATCAAGGAAAATAATAGCTTTCTACTGAATAGCAAACCAGAAAGGTTGAAGAACTAGGCAAAGCTCCACTCATTTTAAAGAAACAATAAGTATTTTGATTGCTAGGGAATTAGTAATATGGCATTTATCCTTTACCCATCTTTAGACCACATTTTATATGGGCAGTTTAAAGTCATGAGGGACACCCAAATGAAAAAGGAAAAAAAGGGTGCTCTGGATATATTTGTCTTCACTTGCCTGAAATCAAATAAAAACTCTCATCAGCATATCATGTTCTGGCCTTGCATCCAGCTCTGTTCTTTCTTTCCCCATATAGATAATGTCTGGCCAGGAAGGAAATTACTACATTTTCAACTACAGAATGAAACCTGGGCTAATGGAAACTTGGTTGAATAACTTCCTGCAAGTTAATGACTAAAGAGAGCTTTTCAGGGGGATGGCCACTAAAAGCCATAACAACCTAAAATACCAGCAACATGTATTCTCAGAAAGCTGTCTTCTGTTTCTGTGCAATCTGGGAACAGAGGGTTAACATTGTTTGAAAAACAGAGATAAAATGTTTTAAAAGTAAAACAGGTTTTACCTTTATTCACATGATATGGTCTGTTCATCAGTGAAGAGCCTGAGAAGCCCCACTGAGCCAATATGCCTGTTAGTATTCAGGGAAATAGTTGAAATGCTGAGAAAACCACATTTGAGGGGTCACCGTGTCCCTGCTCAGATGCCACTGAAAATTTTCCCTTTCCAATATGGACACTTTGATACTTTCATTCTTATTGTTCAATTCAAGTTTCCTGTACACAATGCAGAAATTTCCTGGTTTACTTTGATTTTTCTGAAAGAAGAGATGGATTTGTGTCTTTGTTGGGTACAGGAAATGTCTAGAAGAGAAAAAAGTAGGTTTTGTGGTTTCTCAGGTAGCCACAAGTTCAACCAGTCCAGACAATTCCAATTCATTCAATGTATCTAATTTGAATTTGCATAAAAATGTACCATTATGCCTGGGGATTTATATTTGCAATTTATTAATACATGGTATAAAATTTCCTTTAATTTTGGAAGAAACCAATCTTGGTGTGACCTCTTCCTCTTGAACAGATCAAGATCATCTTAATATGTCTGGATTAGCCACTTGGAATGGCAGTTGTTTTAACCAATTAGAGTACAATATCACAGTCTGTTTCTAAGAGAAAATTCAGTATGTAATGAGGAAAGTTAATTATATTTACTTTTTTGACATCTTTCTGTTGTTCACTCCCCCTTTTTCCCACTGGACCTTGCAAACTTAGAACTCTCCAAATAGTGCTAGTACATTGTCTGGTCTCTCTCATGCTGCCTGTAGGGATTAGCTGAGGTGACAGAAATTGTAATAAAATTTTATAGCATTAAACTTGGCTTGAAGAGCAGATGTAAAGGTCCTGCTGATTGTCACACATTTAAGCATTCATTCATAAGGAAGCTCACTACTGTGCATATGTGGGACACGACATTTTGCTATGCCAAAAGCGAATCCCCATGCTATTGGATTGCTGTATTTCCCACTGCTACTCAAAATGCTATCCTGAGTACTCATGCCAGGGAGCTCTCTCTCCCTGGAAAATGCACATCTTCAGTTCAGCTCAAGAGGTCTGACTTGTACTCTGTCCCTGATTCTTTGCCAATTTGCAGCCAATGTTTTCTTTATTGCCGCAAATTAATGAGGGAAAGATTGCAGCGCTAATTTTTCTTTCACTGTGATGTTATGAAGGAGGCATAAATAAATAAATGGCAAGAGAAGGGAGGAAGAAAACAAACCAGAGACTTTGCAAAGATAAATGTAATATCCCCTTCACCCTCAAGAAATGAAATTATTCTGACAGGGTCAGAGATTCTGCTTGGCACACCATCTTAAATTAATTACTTACCTGACATTTTATAGGAAGGTTTCAGATTGTAAATTTAACCCAGACAAAGCATTCTTTTTAATCTTGTCAGTATGCAAACTACTTTGCACTGCAGTCTGTGAATTATTTATCAGAAAAGCGACCCCAAAAGGGTGAAAGGAAAATCGGGAGTATTTGATCTCAGGTTCTGCAAGCTGATGTATTTCTCTACCCTAGATCCCTACCTGTTACAGTTGCATAAATTCTTTTTGTTTGATGTGCTGGTATATAGCTCTCACACTGTGCTTCTCTGAAGCCTAAATATTTTTTTCTCGATTTAAATTACTTTTAAAGCAGTGTCTCAGTGAATAAATGTATCTATTTTCCAGGGGAAAAACAAAAGTTAAATAAAGGGGACAAATTCACCTGTCTTTCTGTTTTATGTCTTTTCATTAGCAAAAGCATGCAGTATTGATGGCTGTTGGGGTTTTTTCCCTGCACTTGGGTGAAAGTACAGTCTGTAATAGTAACTAATCTACAAAGGCTGATTTTTTACTAGTAAACTGCAGAAAACATTAATCCTGTAACAAGCTGTGTAACAGTAATGATGAAAGCTGCTCACCTGGGGTAAAAAACCTTGGTAGATGAGAATCCAGAATCCAGTTTTGATACAGGTTTTTTGGTTCAGTTGGTCATTCTGTTTGTGGGTTTTTTGCCTTTTTTTGGTTTTTTTGCATCAAGTTACTTAATTTTAGTCTCCTGTTTTTTAAATGAAGCCTAGGCAACTTCTAATTTCCCATCTCTTGGTCTTTTTATGTCACTGATTTATTTATTCAACTGTATTTCATTTAGCTGAAAAAAACCCCTTTAAGTCCAATGTAAAAGACAATTGTAACTGAGGGACCCAATCAAATCAGTTTCTGTCCTAATATCTGCTCTTGTCTAATATTGGACCTTCTTTTTTAGTCACTCTGGATTTCTACATTATTCTCTGAAGACATCAACCACCTTAGCATCTGATATTTAGAAGAAAGTCAGATTTGGAAATTCAGTAGGGAAGAGAACCCAATTAATCAATTTTAAGAACTCAGAGATGTAATAATACTATTCCACATTTTTCACTTTGAGAATGTTTGCTCCCTGGATGTGCTTTGTTAATTTTTGATGCTTCGTGTTTTAAAGGTGTTCCAATATTTTCTGTTTAATCCCTGTGAAAGATGAACTTTAGCTGAGCTAAGTGGACAGTTCAGTAGAAAGTCTATCAATTTGCACAGAGAAATTATAACTCCCTTATGCTTCTGCCATGTTTTATGGAAAATTATTTATTGGAGCTGTGGAAGTTTCTGCATTTTCATGTTAGCTGAAATAAAGGTGATGAAATTGTTTTACCCTTCTTTGTTTTACTATGGTACCTAATGTTTTGTGTTACAATTTTTTAATTCTTTAGTATGGAAGATTTTTTTTCCCTACCAGAAATCTTTCTTCTTCCTTTGTGTCAATGCTTGAATGTTGCAAGAGCAAGACACAAGACACTTCATAATAAAAATCTGTCTAAACAAAATGTGGACATGTTTTTATTTCATTCTGCAGACCTAATGAAACAAGTCAGTTCTGACAGATAACTCTGTGTTCAATAAATGTTTGTCAGATTTCTACTTAGGCTTTTAAGTATCCCAAGCATTTCAAACTTGATTTCAGTTTCCTCTGATAATAAAAAAGAACTTAAACTCTTTATGAGTTTCTGAAAGATGAACTATGTAGGGCATAAAGTCAAGGAATTGACACCAGTTAATTACAAGTCTCCCCAGTTTAAGGCTGTATACACTTTTCATCAGTTTTTACCATAAAACTCCCAAGAAATAGTTAAAGTATTGTGTGCATCCACCACAATGTATTTATCTTCCTATAAATTCCCCTTTGCAGATTTGTGCATTCATACAAAATACACAATTAAGAAACTGAAGACTTTTCCTTGCTGAATACCCCAGGACCCTCTTTTAGGACATGTAAGTATAAGCTCTAGTGTCCATAGGTACATTTTAATCAGGGATTTTGGCTATTGTTTGACTATGATAATTTCCCCTGTGGTTTGTGCTCAGCTGATTTCACTTGTCCCCTCAGCCCCAGAGCAAAGCTTCTGGGGCATCAGTGCTGGGGCTATGATCAGAGACCAGCCTAACAACAGCTGCATTTCAATGTCTTTCTTCTGCTTGAAGGCTTTTTCACATTTCCCAACTGATTTGTGAGGGTGGCTAAGAATCATAGAAGTGCAAAGAATTACCTTTATCTAGATTTAAATATTATTTTATGCTAATTCCTAAAGCTATTATTTTAGGAAAAATAAAATAGACAATCCCTGATTTTTATGTATTTACCCATAGGAATTAAACATTGATGTTCCTTCTCAGGACTGCTTTTAGATATTCTGACATTAGAATTACTGCAGGAATTTTTCAAGCTGTTAAAATACATATTTTTTAAAGTCATAATGAGTAGACCATAGATTCTTCATTTCCGGGGTAGCTGAGGCTGAACATTAGTAGAGGAGTAATAAAATTCTTCTATCAAGATATGCTCTAGTGGTCTTGGCTGTGCTCCCAAGTCCAAACCATTCTGAATGAAATTCACCCCTCTGCAGCAGCAGCTAAACCTTACTTGTGCCCTGCTTGCTGGAACATCAGCCTTTCCTGGTTGCTGTGCACTAAAAGGGATTTCAGCCACTGTGTGTTCAGACCTTTAGCATTTCAATTCTATTTCATTGACTGTGTGTCTCTTATTTCCCTGAGAGCATTATTATAAGATTCCACTATCCTGGTCTGTACTGAAATATCATTTGTATGGGTTTGGTTTGGTTTGGTTTTACTTAACCTTGAATTTTCATTGATCATCTCTGTACTTTGTTCTTTGATGATGACTTTTCTTTACCCTTCACAAAGACCTGATACATATAATGAGATAGATGTAGTGCAAAGCAACTGTTGGGACCTGCTCTGGAGCAGCAAAACAGAGCCTCTAGTAAAACTTTCCTCTCTGCCAGAGGGTGGTGGTATTCATGTTGCACATGGGGATGGCATGGAAAAGGACACAGTCCATAATTAACATTCTACACATTGTTAATATCCCTGGCTTCCCTCATGGCACAGTGTCCACACTTAGCTTGCTTAGCATTTTAGTCAGAGAGTGAGAGTGTTCCTGAAATGTGGCACAGCTCAAATGAGTGATGCACAGGGGCAAAGCTCCTGTTTCTCCCAGTAGGCTGGTATGTAAGCCTGAGGCACTACATAGAGTTTTAAAATATATGGGGGTCTATAAGGCAGTTGGTTTAGTGTTTAAAACCTATAGTTTGGGGTGAGGGTGTTTTTGTCAGCTTTCTTTATCTACGTACTTCCCACCAGATATCTATTCCATTTGTTTTGCTTGATTGCTAACAATTTGTGGTGAGAATGCCCTTCAAAGCACAGCATCCCTAACAATCCAGCATACTACCTTTCACCTTGGATAATGCTTTTATTTATTTTTAATAAATTCCACCTCATTTCTAACACATTAAACCTCGTTATGGTGTAATTTCCCTTGGTATGAAAAGACCTCATTAATTGTTCCATTGAAAACCGATTATCTCTCAGGATAGATGTTACAGGGAAGTGTAATGGATAAGGGTTTTTTCCACATCCTGCTTGAGCATTACTTTTTCTCAAGTGATTAGCTTTGCTGCACCTGTGTTTACTTAAGAAACTGAAGCTAAAATAATTAGTAACAGGTGGCTGAGGTCTTACTGATAATCTGCCTGCTTTTTAGATGTATGTCTATACGAAGTATTCAATTCCCACATTCTGGCTCTTTCCCACATTTAACAGGCTGTAATGAGAAGTAATCTTCTATGGTATGGTACTCAGATTTATGTGGTTCTGGGAGAAGTTTTATGGTAATGGTTTTAACTGACTGTATGTCACACATTTTTGCTCTTTAGTAATAATATAACTTCATCTCTTCCTGTTGTATAGGGGTTTTCATGGTAATTGTTTTCTGTAGCCCATCTTTCTAAGGATATGCTTACATTCCTAGTTTATTTGATATTTTCACATGTGTTCTTTCCTGATTCTGTTCTCAGGAATTTTCAGTGGACTTAGCCTCAACAGCTGTTCACAAAATTTTTCAGATCCTTTTTTGCTGACTCTGGTCAGGTTTAAGAGACAGGTGTTAAGCTTTTAATATTGCTGCTTTTGGGAGGTCTTGAGAATTATGACTGAGATCCCTGAAAGTTATGTACAAAAGATGTTTACCTAAAATGTGGCATCTGCCCATCTGAGCCTTTTAGCTATCCAGCTATGAATGCAGTGGGAACAAGAAGTCATTCAGCTGTTCAGGATGGGCTGGATATGGTTTATTGACATTTATGACTGCAGGTAGGAGATTGCTACAGCTATTTGAACACTCAGGCAGGGTGGTCCTGTATCAAGAGCAGGATGGAAAGCCAAGATTATGAAACCATCCATGCAGCTATCCACAGCCAAGTGGTTTTGACATATGCTGAGGATATACACAGCTATAATTCAAGAGCCCCACTGTGCCCAGATCATTCCAGCAGCTTGAGGTGTAGCTTTCCACATCCCCAGATGTAAAGAGAGGGGCTTTGTATCTTTTATTGAAACAATTTCATTTTCTGTAAATACACACTTACTAAGCTACAGTGAAGATGACATTGCATTTTAATGATTGACTTATTCTCCTGAGATGTTTGAGGACACTGGCTGGGGACACTGGCATTGAATCAGATGGTGTTTGAAATTAATTTTTCTGAACAACAGGTAAATGCCTCAAAAAAATGTTTGAAAACACTTCAGAGATTTGGGGGTGGATTTTTAGAATGTGAAAAGAAAATGAGAAATCTTTGCAGCTGTTATGCAGAGCACAGGATAGTTCACATTTGCTAAGATAACCTTACACTGTGATCAGTCAGAAGGACCTGTGCTAAACAGCACACATGGTTTTACAGTTCTCTCCATTCATTTAGTGTCAGCTGCACCCATCCTGACAGAAAAACCAACTGTTAGCTGCCTTCTCAAAAAATATAATTTTAAAGGATTGTGATCCCTGGGAAAAAAAGCAAATCACATGTAGAAACTACATACTTGTGCTCTCCCTGAAATCCTGTGCAAGAAACAAAACCTGTAGAGAGGTGGGGATCTTGGGGTTTGCTTTATGTCCTAATTCCCACATTGTCCTAATAGATTTTTATTCTTAAACAACCATCATTTTTAGCAATGGTCAAATTTAAAAACAAATTACTGTAAAATACATTCTTTTCTTTCAGTCTGAAAATTAATAACTGAAATGTGGAAGTATGTGAAATTTTAAAGGAACAGCTCAGTGTGGAGAAGTTAGTAGTGGCATGCAAATAACATCTTTCTAGTTATAGGGTGAGATAAAGCAGTCTGAAGAACTATGCAGGAAAATTGCATCAAGTAAAATGGAACTGATCTAGAGAGAGATAATAACAGCATACTTCTATTCCTTGATGTAAAATATTATTAAGAAAGATTATGGTGAATTGTCTTTCACAGTTCAGAGAAAATATACTTAGATGCCTATTTAAATTAAGAATCAAATTATCATTCTGCAGTTCATTGTGAAGTAGTCAAAATATTAGTAGATCACCCATTTAATCTGAATTATTCAGAATAGGAAGAAAAAAAAACACACTACAGAGGAATTTCAAAATGATTATTATTTAAGTTTTTTCATAGAAACACAAAAATGAAGATCTTCAGGAACAGAACCTGTCAGACATTGTCATGCCTCACCAGGAGCAATAGGGAAGGAGCGTAGGGAAGGCGGCAATAACAGGATCTGACAGACCCTGCTCCCTTGAGGAGTCCTCCATGGGCTGCAGTGTGATTATTTCCTCCATTGTGGTCCTGCATGGGCTGCAGGGGGGCAACTCTCTCACATCTGCCATGCAATGTTTTTACCCTTTCCCGAATGTGCTGTCCCAGCCCCAGCAGTGCTGGTGGGCTCAGCTTGGAGCAGCAGCAGCAGCAGCTGAGCTGGTTCTGTGCCCACGGACAGCCCCTGCTCTGGGCTCACAGAGACCTCCTGGGCAGCCCCTCTGCTGCTGCCAGCACCTGCACATGGGCACGCTGCACAAGCTGGCAGCAGGACCTGAGATTCCCATCACAAATAGCACTCCTGAAGAATCAGGAAGCCCTTTTTGTCAGGAATAGCGACAGTTTTCTATTTTCTCTACAGGTTGAAACACATCACTGCATCTGTTGATCTCTCATATTTAAAGACACCTGTTTTCATCAGTGATGCTGCTCTATCTGCTGCCTCTGTATGGTTCCCAGGTCCAGTTACAAACTTTTCAGATGCAGTGGTCCAGATCTTCTTTTACTCAAATTAATTTATTCCCACACAACCCAAATACAAAGTAGAGATCCCATGCTCTGATCCGAAGCTATACTTCTCTCTTACTCATGTTTTCTGTTCCAAGAGAGGGGAGAAAATATTCTTTTTTTCTTTAACTCATTTCGTTTCTTTCAGTCTGAAAATTAATAGCTGAAACATGGAAGTATGTGTGGGTAGTTATGTGTTGTCTGAAGTTCATAAACTGAAGGAGTTTCTCTAAAAGCTCATAATATCTGAATTGTGACCATTTGTATAATTTGGTGATGCTATCAGAAATTCCGTTATATAACAATCCATGTGCCTCTTTATGGGGCTGCTACTGAAATGTGGTTTAAGAGCATATGCATAGAGGTTTTCATGAGTGATTTTGGTGATATTTTTCCTGCATCAATCTGCTTTTTTCACCATTATTATTATTACAGTTGTTTTTATTGTTATTGTTGCTACTATTTTTTTTGCCAGACGCTAACACAATTATACTACTAAGCAGTAAACCTAATAAGTCAAGAATTTGCTCCTAATCAGAAAAATGAAATTGCTACAGAAGCTTCCTAAATTTAGTTGGGAAACTAAAGCCATTCTTTTGATAAACAGTTTGTGGAAGACTGTCAGAAGCCTGCAAAGAGAGGTTCCCTCCACAGCAAGGTTTGTGCATATTTTTTCTCTGGAAATTCCCCACTAGCTGACTAGAGCTGGTGCAATAAACAGAAATTGGTTTAACGGGCTCTGGAAAACACAACTTTAAAAGAAGATATTGGTCTGTATAGATTTTTTAGCATTGTAATAATGAGCATGTGAGACAAAAACCATTGAATTAAATATGCAGCAGTAATCCTGAGAGGATGAACAAGAGATGAGCTCCATGCCTTCCAGCTGTGGAAGCTGTTCTTCTCTCAGCTGGAGAACATAGGGCATCACCTGTTGCCTCTTTTTCTGTTTACTTATTTATTCTACTCCAGAATTTTTATTTCCTCCTCTGTGAGGAGGCACAGCTCTTTCTGGCAGTGGGGACCATGTTGCCCTCCTCAGTCAAGGTTGCTAAAATGTGGTAGATGCAGGCTGGACTGCCACAGAACACCAAAGGCTCCCAATTTCTGCATAAACTTCTAACCATTCTTAAAGACACTGGTTCTTTTACTGCTTAATTGCTGCTCCAGCAGTTGTTTTAAAAAGAAAACCACTGCAGGCATATTTTGTGAGGGACCCATCCTGTTCCTTTGTGTTGAGCTTGCTGTGCAAGTCCCTGTCAGATCAGACTCCTCTCCAAGGGTTTTGGGCTCACGATGGGACTCAAGGAGGAGCTGCCCGCCTTGTTGCACAGGCCAAGTGGATTTGGCACAAAAACAGAGCTGCAGGTGCCTAGAGAAAGGGTTGTATGGGCTTTCCTTTAAGGTAGGATTGTGCTGAGGATATTTTGAATGCGAGTTTTAATTTTGAACCCTAACTCCACCTATATCTATTTCTAAGGTTCTCTGTCACTTTCAGGGATTAGCCCTTAGGCAGATCTGAAAATGCCAGCTGCTGTGCTGAACCCCTTCTTTCAATGTCTTTCCTTCCAATGTAATATTCTCTTGGAATGGAAGTTCACTTTACAGTGCTTTATTTCTTTTATTAACTACCAGTAGAAAATAAAAAGAAAATATCCAGAAGAAAAAAAATGCATGTATGGTAGAACTGGGGAAAAAAAACCCCTGGGGATCTATTTCAAACTTTTGCTGCAATCTAAAAGGGTATAAGATGCAATTAGCTATTACAGAGAGAAAGCTGATGTGGTTTCTAACAGAGATACTTGCTTTAGGTTTGCAACACATTCAGAGAACAGCCTTGTGAATCCCCTGGGCTCACCTTCATCATTTTACTCACAGAGCCTGTGGCTGCAATTACATCTGAGCAATGTGTTACACTGTGGGGAAAGAGAGGGCACAAGCAGCAGGTGACAAAAGCAAGCATAAATGAATCTAGATATTTTCATTACATTTTGGTTGTAAGCTGGAAAAAAGGAGGAGGAAAAAATTATGTCTTGTAAGAGACATAAGCATAGCATTCAGTGCCTGGCAAAGCAAAAAATGTTATGAGATTTGCTGAGAGCGAGGCAACTCAAGGTAAGGCCAATGAAGAAACTGTCAGGAAGCCTTTTGGAACACTGCTTAATGTCATGAGAGAGAGACAGACATTTTATTTCCATAGTGTCTCCCAATGAGCTGCCTGCTTTGTCCCTGGCTATCTTCATTATGCTGTCTGTGCTGGAACTCTGGAATTTAGTAATGTTAGAAAGAAGTGTACTTTTAATTACATATCAAATTAAAGAAGTTGTTTTCTTTTATTCCAGCCAAAACAGAGCTTAAAGTTAAAACAAATCCATCAGCTTTACTTTTTTTCTCCTCTTCTTTCTCCAGTTTACCTGCTGGGATATTCAGATCCTTCACTGAAGTAAACATGAGTGACTTTTCCTTGCATTTCACAATATTGTCACTTACATGAAGTTTTACATTCTGCCCAAGCTGTGCTCAAGATAACCATTCCATAAATGGGTTCACTTTCATTAACATTATCTGTAGCATTCACACAGGATGATGAGCTGCAAAGATAAGTCAGAGTGGCAGACACCTCCCACAGACTCAATGGCTTTTCCCATGAGGTCCCTTGCATCCTGCTGACGTCTCAATCTGTTTCTCCCCAAGGGTCATGAAATCAATTTCTTGCCAGGAACTTTGTCAGCCTCGTTCTACTGCTTGACTTTCAAATTTAGTGTGACAACTGTTTTAGATGAGATGGCATGACCATAACTGCTTCTGATTCTGGGATCTGGTCAAGCACAAACAGATGATGCTTTGAAGAGCAAAACACCTCTGGATTAGTGAGCTTTTGTGTGCAGAATCAATTGACACAGAGCAGTGGAATGAAGGCCTCATACCAAGGCAAAGGGGTGAAGTCTCTCCTTTTTTGCTTGGAACATCTGCAGAAATCCTGACAGCATGGTTTATTATGCAAGGAAACAAATTGAGTTCCCTTTGCCATAGAAAACTGTGTGGCTTTGTGATGCCTCTGGGATCAGATTTTTAAGGATATACAGGACTGCAGCAGATCTTGCAGCCCACGGGAGACAAAACGTATCATTTCTTCAAGAGAAAATTGAAAGACCAATTTCCAAGCAGAGATTTTTTTTCATGGGTTTGGCCACTGAGTAACTAAAAGGAGCATCAAATGTTCCAGTCTAAATGCTATTCTGGTTGTTTCCTCCAGATAGACAGCTGGTACCATTCAGTCCACTAAACCTATGTAACCTCTAACTACTGCTCATTACATATTTATACACTGAAATTCTAAATTTTCTTTCCATCTTTTCAGTACTCGCCTTCTAGTAAGAAAAAATTATTTAACTCAGAAGCCTATTCAAGGATTTTGTGCTCTCTGAAGGCTGTCAGGAACTTTCAGAAACTCAAAGGCTTTCAACATGCTGCAATGCACCTGTCCTTAGGACCATAAATTAAACTCGGTTACTTAATATATTGAGAAAGTAACAGTAACATTAAACATTTTTGTTTAAAATTTTTGTTAAACATTAACATTTTTGTTTAATCAACTTGATTCTTACATCAAATTGATTCTTATCAAGTTGATAAGAAGTTGATTCTTACATCCAATGCTGAATTTTTGGATTGTCAATTTTTCAGTGTTTTTATGGGGGAAAAAAAAGTGTATCTCATGCAGGTTGATTTCAGAAGAGAAAAAGCTTTTTGTTTTCTGATGTGTTTCATAAATAAAGAAAATGCTATTACATACATCTGTATATATGTATGGATTTGGGCATATATATATTTGTGTTTATATATACACATGCTCTGCGTTTTTTTTACTTTCTTGATCTCATAATTTTAAACTAAAAAAATATAAAAGAGGGCAGAAACAGAAAAATATAGCAATAAAGACATTATATGGTTAGAAAAGTCTATTAAAAATAAAGAAAAAAGAAAAAAAATGGTTTTTGGTTGCAACAGCAAAAATATACACCCATTGTGATAAACTTAGAGGCCACCTGCCATGGCCTCTAAGTTTACTTTGAATCTTCCTACATTCTAATGTGAACTTTTGTTTTGAAGGGAGAAAATTAAAATACCTTAAAAAGTGTTCATATAACAGTTTGTAATTTATGCAGGTGTTGACTAAGAACACCTTTTGAGCAATAAAATAAAGTTGTTATTTTTGGGTAGATTTTTTTGTGTGTGTGTGTGTAACTGTACTTTTTAATTCAAACACAGAGAGAATGGAAGACAACACTTCACTCTCAGGCTCAGTTCACTTCAGTTCACTCTCAGGCTCACCTAATTGGAAGTCTACACTTTCAATTATTCAGTAGCCCTGAACTCTCAAACTGTAGGGAGGTGAGAGTAGGTCAGAAATGGAAGATAAGGAAGAAGCTGCAGATGAGTGTTAGTACAAATGTGAAATATGAATCTTATTTACTTTGGGAACAGCTGACTGATTGGCTGCCTTAACTATATGCTCTTGTTAGCTTACAAAAACATTTTTCCCTCATAGCCAGATCTTTGGTGGCAGGGGCCCTTTCTGTTTCCTTTATCAACTCACACAGAAATATGCTTCTTGGAATGGTCTCTTGCGCCCCAGTGCCCCAGACACTGCTGTGTGCACACCCAAAGCTGTGTGATAGGAGGTCTTGATTTACACAAAGATGCCACTGAGATCAGGAATGCATCTAGGCATGAGTGGACGAGGACTTGCATGCACACCAAATCCCCACTGGGATTTCAGCATGTCTAGGGGTATTTATTTTTGTGGTATCAAAGAATAGGACAATTTGTTGTTAGAATAATTTTGTATCTGTCACATATTAACGATACCTGGTCTACCTGGATATCCAACACTGGAGAAACCACTTTTCTCATGTCTTTTTATCTCAATTCTTTCTTCTTAATTAGGGAGGCTGTGACACCTGCTTTATATTACTTCTTGTCAGCTGGTATGACAAGAATACATTTTTTTAAAGCTTATTTTGCACTCTTTAGTCTGATGTGGTCCCAAACAGGGATTCAAGAAAGTGTTCTACATTCATAAATATGGTAAATAAAAATGTAGCTCATAGCATCACAAAACAGAAATTATTGAGTGACCACCCACTCTGACAATCTTGCCTTAAATAGGACTCTTAACTTAAAAGAGATGCTAATCACACAAGATTTTGAAACAGACTAAGCTTACAGACTAAGCTTTGGAGTGAGACTGCCAAAAGGAAAATGATGGCAAAGAAAACTGATGAGAGTGCATTTCCAGTCCCTTTTGATCATGCTGTGCTGGTCTCCTATGCATTGGGGTGCCAAAGGAATGGTCTTATGACACATGAGCATTGTCCAGACATCAAGACATGAGTGGGAGGAGAGAAAGTTGTGGATTACTTCAGGATATAAGGCTAGACAAGAACTGAACTAAGCTATAGGATGGCACTTGTGATTTGAGACAGAAAAAAAAATGTGAAGCCTTATCTGATGAACACCAACTCAAAAAGTAGGGGGATAACTCATGTCCTGCTAGATTTATGTACAGAACTCCCACTGATGTGAACGGCAGTCTGAGAACAAAATAAAATGCAATGGAAAAAAAGAATCAGTAAGAGATAATTGTTTAGCAAATACCTATAAAATTAATTTAAATGCATATCCTACTGTGATTAACTAAGGCTTGATTTAAAGTTCACTGATGTCTCTTTTACACTTCACTGGGAGTCTCTTTACTGACTTTTGTGGACTTTCAAATCAGGCACTGGAAGGGATGCTCATTTCTCCTGAGAAAGCACCTTTTTATTGTGAGTTAAAAATTATGCTTTCCTGTAATTTTCTTGAAAAGTAAAAATCAAAAGAAAACTTTGATAAGACATTTATAAACCCATAATTTAATTTGTGATATACAGTGTTTATGTTTATGATGAAAAATTGCAGTAAGAGAGCAATCTAGAATGTTAGAATGTGTAAAAGCATGATCTTTCCATAGATGAATTTGTACACTGGTGCCACTAAACTCTGCCACATGAAGACCTCATACTGTATGTGCTGACTTTAATCCATTTTCAGGAACACAGAAATGTCTTAAAGAAGTTGCTTTTTAATTCTCTCTGGGCTCTCTCAGGATTAAAATTTAATAATTTCAAATTGTGTAATATTTTGACTATGGATTTATAATTTTACTTCCTTCATCCCTTTATTTAGAAATTAGGTTGAAGTAATGTTATTTTTGTAGTTAAAGGGAATGGATCAGATTCTCATGGAGTGATGCCTTCTTAAAAAAAGCATCTGACTTGGTGTTTCTTACTGCATATTTTTATTGTGCTTTTTTATTGAGAGATGTGTGGGTGAGTCTCATTCCTTTATTCTCAGTTGCACTTTTGTAGCAAAATTTTTCTGACTTCCTTACACAATTAAGTAGCCCCAGTGGGACTTCCTCTTACAGGTTAACAGCAGGTTTTTTTGTGTGAATGTGCAGCTTCACTGTTTGACAGTGACTTCAAAAAGTCTCTTTAGAGTATCTCTTTCTTCCTTCTGTTACAAGAAAATTCTTCATTCTGTACATTAACAAGATGTGCTAGAGCAGATGACATGAAAGAAGCTTTTTAAACTGAGAAATATACTGCTGTTTTTCTCTCTTATAAATGGCAACATATTGAATATATCTGTGAACTTGAGATTTCCATCAGCACTTGAGAATAGTATGAAAATGATCTTTAGTTACTATTCTGTGAATGGAAATCTGCACCACTTAAAGCAAATAGCGAAAAGCCCATTCATACACATCCCTCTGCATCAAAAGCAGCATGGGCAGAAAGTCAAAGAAGGAGATTCTGACCTCTGACTCTGCTCCAGAAATTCATAGTGCTAGAATTACCTTCTTATGTTTTTATATAGGTTGAGACAGATTCTTTTGTAGTGAGGATATCACATAAACCAACAGTAAATTATCATGTACATAGCTATATACAGTACCTACACAGTAATATGCTCAAGTTTGAGTAAATTTTAATTTTATTTTATTTTTACTGAATCATGGTGTCACATTTAGCTGAAAGATGCTGTTCTTCAAATATGCATGAAAAAGAAAAACAAGATAAAAGCTAGTTTGATTTCCAAATTACTGACATTCATCTATATTTTGTCTGAGCTGCATTTCCTCTGAGTTTTTTTAGGCAATGTATTTTACTACTTACTTAGTAGCCCTGGTATGAGGCCTGAACCACCCTGCTTTGAGTGAAGAGTCCCACTGGAGCAGTCTAGGGAACTTTTCTTCTCAGGAAAAATGGAGGACGCTCTAATAAATGGTCAAAATCTTTTAATTAAATGAAGAGACTGCCAAACAGATAGAACTGAGTGAAAAATGTGTAGAGTGCTCTTACTGCCTTGTCCTGATTTCCTGGTCCATCAGAGTAAGAGAGTGGAGAAGTGTGGTTACATGGTGGCCTCTGTATTCTGCTACACCGAGCACTTCATCTCAGGCCCCAGGGAAAAGACAGTGGCTCCCTGTACCTTTTGTTGGCTGACTATGCAGAAAGGATACACAGATGGTGGTCTGGAGCTTTCCCAGGCCATACTGTTAAAGGAAGGGTGAAAGACAGGATGAGCATAATGATAATGATGTAACCCATGGCACTTTCCTTAGGTTTGAAGAATGGGATAATTTTCATTACTGATATAGACATAAACTCATGAACTTGGAAACAACAGTCAGATCTCTATACACAATAATTAGCTTGTCATAGTTACCATTATTCAGAGAGTATTAAATAAATCTTTGAAGCTAGAACAACAAAGAAATTGAGATTCTTAACTTACAATCAATCCGTCATTACAGAGATAATAAACAGCAGGACATTTTTTGTTTTCAGATTTACAACTTTGTATTCTAGAAATAATACAGCAGTTTAGATTTCTCACCTTGTGCCAGGCAGTCCTGAGTTGTAACACTTATGTCTTTACCACCTGTTGAGACCACCTCATATTTTTGTTTTAGGGCTGCTTTTAGGTGCAGAGTTTCTATGCAGCCACACAGATGCAGCATCTGCCAAATGTTCAGGCGCTCTTTGTCCAACATCTGTCCACTGTACTTTGAGTGTTTTAGAATCAGAGTGGCTGAGGCTGGCAGACATTCTGGAGATGGGTCAGACCTTCTGATCCTTCTGCTCAGAGATGGGTCAGCTGAAGCAGAGCAGGCTGCCCAGGAGCGTTTGGGCTTCAAATGTTTCCAAATCTGGAGATGCCAGAACAACTCCGGGCTGCCTGCTACAGTGAGCAACCAACCTCACAGTAAACTGTTGCCTCGCAGAATCTGCATAGACTGATATAATTCTAAAAATGTAAGTGATAAGCTCTTTCTTCAAGAAGAATAATTTGTGCAGTAAAAGTAAAAATATATTTTTTCTGGAAATGCAAGATGGACACAGAAAGATTGAGGGTTGAGTAAGTAGGATATGAAGGAGAATAAGACTGATTTATTTTTCTCCAGCTTCTGACTTTTGCAAGAATTTTAAATTATTTCAGCCTTTCATTTCTTATTCCTAAAAGAAGGTTAATTTTTCTTTTCTGGAGTACGTTTTTTTTTTTTTCACACAGACAATATGAGTTGAGTTCTTTTACATTCATCCAAACAGAACAGCAGGCAGCGAATTCCATTCTTAATAGCACAGAAACCTGGTAAAGAGAGAGGAATCTTGTTCCAGAATGGAGCAAAGCGTAAACTTTTAGCTTTTTTTGTAAAAGGAAAGCAGATCACTATCTATATACTAAATTAAAATAAAGAAATGGTTTAACTTTAACTGTGGAACTCTAATATTTTTCTAAATTGTACTAGTTTCTGGTAAACTTCCTCTGTTTTTTGTGGTTTTTTTCAGGTATAAGTGTTTGACATAATAACACGAGCTTATAAATAAATTTGATCTGATTCAAAGTGAACTTGGTGGGATACATTTACTTTTTTGCCAAAACTCTCAAAAATTCCTAGAATAACAGGGTTTTTTTTCACTAAATCCTTCTAGGAATAATGTGATGGGATAGAGGAGGAATATGGCCACATCATTTAATGCATGTATTTATTCCAGCACATATAAAATAATATGAAAGAAAATGGTTTGTGTGCCATGGGAAGACAGAGGTGCTTTTCTTCTCTACTAACTGACTACAAGTCTGGAAATTC
Organism: Zonotrichia leucophrys gambelii; assembly: GCF_028769735.1. Lineage (NCBI taxonomy): Eukaryota > Metazoa > Chordata > Aves > Passeriformes > Passerellidae > Zonotrichia > Zonotrichia leucophrys. Next base: position 19,798,646 of record NC_088170.1, on the reverse strand, counting down.
CTTATCAAGACCTGAATTAAACTCTTCTGTTGAATGAGATTGCTTCCTCCACTTCTAAAATGCTTTTGAAAATCACATTTCATATCAGAATAGATCCCTGGAAATTATTAAGAATAAATAATTGGATAAGGGAATATCAACTGTGTCAGCAAATCTCACTACTTTAAAATATGCTTACCTTGTCAACTGGATTAATATTCTGAGAATATAATAGTCCAAATGAGAAAATTTGAGTAATTATGATATGATAGTGCAAATGAGAAACTGCACTGCTGTACTCAAGCCACAGAGTTGAATAATGAAACTGGAACTTCTGCTGGGAGCCTGGAATGTTTCAGACTCACAGAGGTAGTTGCTGCAATACTTATGCTTTTAAGGTGACTTTTTAATTGAATCAATATGATTCAGATCCACATTGAACGTAACTGTGAAGATGGAATCTCATTTTGAAAAGCAAAGGAAATAATATGCACTGCACACCCTCAGCCCACGATTGCCTCAGGCACTCCAAGAAAAATGCAAACTCCCTCTCTTCTTCAAATCTAGCCTTAAAATTCAGGTTGAGAAAAGCAAATGAAGAGCTGGTAACTAGGAAGGTTATTTTATGTATGTGTATGGCCTGCCTTAAAATTCAGGGAAAGAAGACAGGATAAAGATCGAGGAGCTAGGACTATTTATTTACTTATTTTTGTGTGTCTTTGTTCTCAGGTGAATGGAACATGCATTAGTGTCAGGTGTCTCACACTGCAGTTGTAAAGACAGTTTTCCCCCAGCTTTTGAAACACAGAATAAATTTATACACTAGGAGTATCTCTATTCTCATTTTTCTAGTTCTGAATTCCTTTTTCTTCAAAAAAGGGCATCCTCCATAGGAGATGAACGGCCTTGGAATGCCAGCTCAGTTGGACCCGAGTGAAACCAGGCTTTAATGCCTTAACATAGAACAAAGGGAGTTGAAATACAGAAGAAAATCAAGGTTGTGAAATGTGTCTTGCATTTATGAGGAAGCTATAGAAACCATGTCAAGAATAAAATGATCTTTAGTCTCACATACAGGGTGAATAAATCTGTCTATTGTTTATTGGGAATAAGTAACTCTAGGATTCCTGGAAGAAAAACAAAGCGATGTGCTGTGTGTTTAGTAAGGGCACAGACCCTCAAGTCAGTGTTCAAAAGCCCTGTCAGGTGTACTTTGGCCTCTAGTGGCCCTGAGTCATGCCTGCTTGGATGCCAGGAGCTGTTTTCTGCGGAGGGAAGCTGACTCACCCAGCACAGCCCAGCAGCAACCTGACCATAATGTTCCATGAGATCGTAACTCAGGGCAGGGTGCCGTGGGTTTGATCACTGATTTATTCTTTTGTGCCACACAACCAGGTTTTTTCATGTCAGTCTCCATGGTGATGAGTTTGACCATCAGCCCTGGGGACAGCACAGAGTGGTGCAGAGAGCTCACCTGGGCAGATTTACACCGCTGCTGTGTGCCACAGGATCCGCGACAGAGAACTACTGACACACAGAGCTGCTCAGAGTCGCTTCCCATCGAGGCATAAAAAATACATTTTCTCGTCTGGCAGGCAATCCAAACTGCTAATTACTGGCAAAAATGTTTCCTTTTTGGCCAAACAGCTAGGTAATACAAGTTAGTCTTGCTTTTTTGCCAAGGCTGTAAGAAAGGAGCTGACCTAGAACATACCTAAAACCCAACCCAAAATTTGCTGCTCAGTTACTAAGTCAAATACCTCAATCTCTGCCTTTGCTTTTCCCTCTAATATCCAAATTATACAGCAAATCAAAGAGAGAGAGGTCAACTAAGTTAGATGAAATGGCAAAGCAGGTGGGAGAAGTGAAAAAGTGAATGTCAATTTGACTGTCAGAAATGACACTATTTCATACACTAGCAGAACTCAATATTCTTGAAGAGTGTATGGGAGTGAAATATCAGAAAATTATTTAATTAATTAAATAAATTTCCATGTAGACAGTTTAAAATCACAGTAATTTTCATTCTGTTTTGGGCAGGATGCTGTATTTTCTTCTGTTAATCAGGACTTTTAGTAAACTGAGACTCTCAGGGAAGAGCAGAATATTTTGTACCTTTTGCTAGTGCAGTTGAAAAGCACAAACAAATTGCCATCATCTTTCTACAGAACTGAGCAATTGTACATATTTTGCTTAGGAAGAGAAGCTTTTATAGCAGTTCGAGGACAGAATTGTTAGGTGGTCATGACGATCTCAGTAAGCTCATTTACTCCACAAAATCATTAGGGTAATCTGCTGTTGCTAAGTTCCTCTATTAATGATGGAAATATATGTGTACCTTTGTATTATGCATAATACGTATATTTCATACATTTTTATTACATGAGCATGCTGAAATTCAAAACCTTAGTGACAATACAAACCAGTCTAGATGTGTATAAAAGTCCTGAAAATCAACATTTGATACCAGTATGTGATAGATTCCTGATCCTATGAACCCCTCCCTTTCCTGAATACTTTGGATTGTAAGCAGGGACTCTTCTAGCTATGGAGGTTTTAGCTGCATGTTATCTGTTTAGATTCTAGAGGTGGATGTGTGTGGTTAAATGTTCCTGGATTTTGCAAATCTTAAAAGTGTATTGAGAAACCAGCATATAGATTCCTACACTGTTGAATTCCCAGAAATGCTAATGGTTTCACAGAATGCAATAAAGCTTTGCAGAATGTTCTGTTTGTTGTGTTTGGGATGTTTTTGAGTGTGGTTTACACACCTGGTATTTGCCCCTGATATGAAGATGGACTATGGACTTAGTACACATATTTTCTTTCACATAGACACTTCCAATAACTTCTTGTATAAGCACTATCATAGCCTGGTAAAGTTTAATACAGTGTCTTGTATATGTTCAATGTAGATTAAAAATACAGGCTTTTAGGCCTTGAGCTGAAGAATTGCTCAGTGAGCTGGCTTGCATATAGTTACTGAAACTACTAATACTGGGAGCTGGGACCATAGGCAGACGTGAACTATTTCAAACATGCAAGCGGATTTGAAAAATTACTTTGATTATGATGGAATTTGAGCAACCATGCGTCACTGAGCACATCAGACATAAATTAAGTTGCTTTTCAGTAATCACAGATTTTCTGTTTTATCTGACACTGTGGAAATGCATTTATACCATACAATCTTCCATCATATGGTGCAGAATTAGTTTCATTTGACACTGCACTATTTAACTTCTGGAGTGTGCACAAATTTGGTGTCTGTATTTGTCATGACACACGACATTTAAAATGCGGAAAATATACACACGCTTATTTTGTGGAAATTTATGCAGGCGGCTTTTCTCTGGCCTTCTGGATGGTATTTGGCTCTGGATTAAATTATATGGATAGAGGTGTCCATATGTGCTAGGTGTCTGAAATCCCACTACAGTCTGAGGAGATGGAGCTCTGTTCATCCACCCACGCTCAGCTGCCTGGTGTCACCCGTACAGGCTGAGGATTTGTGTCTCCTCTGACAAAAGCACAGGTCTCCCACAGATCTGCCACCCCCTTGTGTCAGGGACATGTGACGCTTGTGAGGCTCTTTAAGATGCAGCCCCTTTTATGTGCCACCTAAGTTCTTAACCCTACATCTCCACTGACTGCAGCGGGAGATCAAGGAACCATCTCCCACAAATTAACCTGCATTCAGACACATTTCTTCAGACATCTTCATATTGAAATGAAGCATACTTTCAGCATTTCAGTCTTCTGGGACAATGTAAATGAAATGCATGAAAAAAGAAAATATTCATATTCAGTCCTGTTGTAACATATCTCAAAATGTTAAAGGAATATAGCATGTTTTCTTATAGTCACTGTTATTTATGGAAATACCTTTGAAAAGATTTGTCTCTCACTGAACTTCTATAATTTATACATCACATGATCTTAAACAGCTCACATTTCTTCTAAAATGGCATCAAAAGAGATGAAAACCAGAAATAATAATTTTTCTTAATATTTGTCATTATTTTACTATGTTTAGGATTGTATCTCAAAATTGATTGAATGAAAAAAGCATAAATGCTGTTGGTAGAGTACATCTTATTATTGTCAACAAATATACCTCCTGCTATCATGAATATTTTCTATGAATTTTAAAACAATATTTATTGTAAATTAATATTCGGTAAAATTTATTTATTAACCTGGAAGGGCAAGGGTCAGAAAAGATGCATAGAGCTGCATTAGAAAGAAGTTTTCTTTATGCTCACTATCAGCTTACTTCTGCTACAGAGTTAACTCATTGCTGGTCTAAGGGAGTGCTTCCTCAAAATAATATTTTAAGTCAGTTGTCACTGCTTTTAAGTGTTGCAGCAGCTGGGATTGGGCAGATATCTTCTCAAAATACTATTTTTCTTTTTGATTATGTAAATATGTTAACTTTTTCTCTAGTGATTTGTAATGATGTTTATTGAGGCACAGGTCACATAGAGGCAAATGACCAGTTCACCACAAGGAATAGTGGTTGCTATACTGTCTACCAGCATAGAAAGAGTATTTCCAATTCAAGTACAAAATTTATATTCAAACTTATCATTCATCACTAATTGAAATATGTATTTCCTATTCTTTCCTGCTGAAGAGTAAATTAAAAGAGAAAAACTTATTTCTAGTATATGCCAAATTTAAAATAATGGACAAACCCAACATTTTTGTATTTCTTTATATCAGCAATGTAGAACTGCAATTAAAAGGATTAATAAAACTCCTGGGTCACAAAGAATAAATAAGATTTACACTTGACAGTCTTTTTAAATGGTAGAAAAGTGGTGTTAAAGACTCTCTGAAACTCCAGTGCCTGCTGTTGCAGAGCAGAAGTATCCAGCTGCATGAGAATTGAAAGCCAGCTCTCCTGAAAGGGTTAAATACCATAGTTAAATTTGTAATATACCATACATATTTGCCACAGAGATGAAATCAACTCTAAATCAGACTCCTACTAGAGACAAAGTATTGAATAACTTCAATCAATACAGGGGATGTGTTTCACTAAATAGAAGGACTCCCCAGCATGAATGCAACACTTCAGCATGCAGCACCTATGGCTCCTGTGGGATCCCAAAGAAAACCTCCACTGGTGTTAACAAGAGCTTTCTGTGAGTAAGGACCATCTCATAGATGGTAACTCCTCTGAGAATACTTAAATGCTGAATTCTTACCCCTCTTTTGTTTCTCTGGAGACACAAAGTGAAACTTAACCCAAAGCTCTCTATTTGAGAACGGACCACAAAGTCATCAAATAAGTATTTGTTTTCACAGTAAATAATATGGGTAAACTGACAATACCCTGAGTATATCAGCACTTTGTAATTGTCCTGTAATATCTTTCTGCATACTCCTGGAGCTTCTGGCCCCATCCTCATCCAAAACACTGGGCTACCCCAGGATCTGCTCTTACCTGGTACAGATGTACTGCCTTGGAGCTGACTGCCATGAAAGCAGCTCTGTTGGGAGGAGGAGGAGGCAGGAGAATCATGAGTCTCACCCTGCATCTGTGTACCCTCAGCCCTTGAATCAGGAAATGCATTAACATCTGATCTTACAGCTATCCAGTAAAGCACAACAGTCAGAACTCCCAAGACTGGGTCTTGGATGTTTTGTAGCCTTCAAAGGAAAGAGAAGAAATGAGAAACCAAAGTGCTCACTCTGATATCAGTGAGCTTCTTGCAGGCATGTTATGTCCAGCCTTGTGCTTGGTCTGTCTTGCCTAGCTGGCTGGACCTCGGACCTGCTGTGTCACTCCAGTGTGTCTATCCCTGAGCTGTGTCAGCCCACTTTTCTCTCAATCTGTAGGGAAGAAAGACATGCTTGCTTGGGGAGGGCACTGCTCAGCCTGCCTTGCTGTCGCCACAGCTCTTGGCTCCCTGTCATGTGCAGGGGATCTCAGCCCTAAACCTCCCTGACATTGATCACAAGCTGTTTTGTTACTTATCTTGATCGTGGGAAGCACTCTTTCTTATCAGATGCTCAGAAAATGGATGTTTGATCAATACTATAGACATAACAGGGCATTGGCCAATGGATTTAAAATGTTCTCTCATTACTGGCAGCACTTGATTATTGGTTTCCACAATCTTTACCTGCACTTATTAGTTAGGCAATGCAAGCTTAAATAGTTCTAAGTGATGATCACCTCTCTAGAAGATACGCTGGGCGACATAAAAAAAAAAAAAATCCATTAAAAATTTCAGAAAAAACAATCTTTAACTGAGTGCTCTGAAGTTGTTAGTGTCATTGCCAAGGAGGACAAAGAACTTCCTAGTGTTCAAATTACCATCTAACTAAAAGACAAGCAGAATGTTAACTGTAGTACCACAGTGACAGCAAAGTGAGGGAGGTGATGCTGCTCTTCTGCTCAGCCCTGGTAAGACACATCTGTAGTGTCCAGAGCAGTGCTGGAACCCCCAGTCAGTACAGGACAGATATGGACACAGTGGAGACACTTCAGCAATGAGGCTGGACTGCTGGATATGATTGGAACATCTGTCATTTCAGGAGAGGCTGAGAAAGCTGAAACTGTTCAGCCTAGAGAAGTCTCATGGGGTACCTTACCAATGTATAAAAATATCTGGTGTGGGAATCAAACATCTCCCTCAGACTCTTCTCTGCTGGTGACCAGGGAAAGAACAAAGGGTGATGGATGCTACCTGAAATACAGGAAATTCATTCAAACAAATGAAAAATCTTTTTTACTGTGAGAGTAGTCATTAGACAGAAGCAGATTGCCCACATATTTTGTGGGTTTCCATTCTTGGAGATACCCAAACTCCAAATGGACACAGTCCTGTGTAACCTATCTGGCTCTGAGCTGCAGGGTATGACTTCCTGTCCCTAAGTTCTGTTTCTTCACACCCGGTCAGTTAATCACTGAGCTGCTGTGACAGGTTCTGTTTATAGGAGTATTGTGTTTTTGTAGCTATATCTCCTTTTACTAGAGAGTTTCACTTCCATATATGGGGCCTTCAGTAGCAAATGGGTGTTTCCAGGCATTTCTTGTGAAGGAAGCTCTCTGCTGTGACTCTTACTAAGCCTGAAACCATTTGTTTTCCAATATTCCTCACTACTTGACACAGCCATAATATTCCTTCTAACTATTTTAATTAAAATTATTTTACCACAGAAGTTTCTTTTTTATTTTTATTTCCCTGAGACTTACTGACATCAGACTGGAGGCTCTGGTTTTCTCATATTCAGTACTACCACTTATGGTGCTGCTAAGAACTGGCACGCAGGTATTTTCTTTCCAGTGTTTTTATAATTTTGTCTTTTGAAGCTAGAAAAAGAATCAAAGGACATTTCCAAGGTAGTAGCAATGCTGACAGTTAAAACCCTAATTTTTGTAACTTTGTCAGGCAACAAAATCTGGTACAATAATCCTCCAAAATACAAAGCAATTTCTAATTGTTATTTTGTGCTCTGGAAAGAGTGTCCTAGTTCAGTACAGGTTAAAATGAAAATCATTCATTTTTCATGATTCAGGAAATAAGAAATTAAACCAGATGCTGAGAGCTGATGCTTTTTTACCAATAACATCCCTGCAAAATGAGATAGGGACTGATTTGTTTGTGTTCCCATTTCAATAGTGATAGTAAGAATGAAGATGGACTTGCTAACTTCTTTAGGAAACGCTGTTGTCCTCACTGAATTCATGTCATAAACACAAATATGAAAGAAATGAAACCAAACTGCCCTGAAAGATATCTCATTCTTACACTGAGGCCCAAACTGCAGAGGGAATTGTATCTCCAGGCAATATGCATGCAAGCAGAATGCAATGGATGGGATCAGACCCTGGCTTCTCACATCCCACAACATTGGCATTTTGGATAACATCTGCTGCACAACCACTCTGAGCTGGGATTGAGAAAGAGTGGAACAAGGTTCACCTGAATATATCTGCATCCTCTCCCAGCTTTTCCTCACAAAGCTTCTCTTTTCTCAGCATCCTTAGCAAGAATTAATTTGAATGTGGTAGCATTACCAAGGCAAGCTGAGTTTTCCAGTTCATGCAATGACACATACTAGTCTCATAGGGAAAAGTGATTAATATTTTGTTCTGGACTGCAGATTCATGCTAAGAAACATGTCTGTGCTGGTCTCACCCTCTATATGCATTTTACAGTTGTAAGGCATTTTACACTTCTAAGATTCTGGGGAAAGGGAATGTAAATAAAATAATGAAACTGAATAAATTGCCTGGGAAACAAATTTGGTACAATGTGTTTTATTCTGGTTGTATTAAAAATTTTCTTCAAAAATATATTATATGATTATGCAAAAAGTTTGATAAAAATCTCTAAGGTATCTCAAAATAACTCTTGTCAATTATACTATTGTACATTTGTCTTCCCCACTGAAATGTGGACAAAAATGTCTACAAAATACTTTGAATGACATCCTGTGGGACTGCAAAATCCTGCTTGCCTGAAAAACTAGATACAACTTTAATAGTGTTCCCATGGCTACCATCATGCTGTATTTGCTAATAAATCTGAGGAATCTGAAAAAAATAGTAGGAAAGGGTCATATACCGCTGCATATAACTATGAAAGGAAACTGTACTGCTTTGCATACTCAGCTTTATTCACTGTCACTGGTTCTGCAGTGTTCTCTTTTCCCTGCTGTTCTCTCCAGTTCAGCTGAAATGCTGCATCATCTGCTCACTACAACACAGCCCCCCAAGAAGCAGTGATTCAGACTGCTCTTGTACCCTGTGCTAAGTGAAATTAATCCTTCCAGTGCTCCTGTTAATCAAGGAAATAACCAAGCCACCTGTTATCCTCATGAATAGGGAAAAACCCCTGACACAGACCTTTCCTTTATCATTGTGCTTAAAGTATCACAATACTCTAAGAAAAACTAGGGATTGCAACTATATTCCATTTTGCATTTTTTTGTCTTATTTTTATTCATCAAATTCTGTCAATAGGCTTGGCTTTTTACAGGGCAGAGGAAAAAACCCCTGCTGTCCTAGGGAAATCAAATGTGTATAAATGCTAAGTATGTACTAATTTATCTGCTGTTTTACAGAGGCCACTGCTTGCAATGAGAAGTAACTTGTAAAGGCTCAGCCTGACATCCTCCTGTGTTTTTCTTGAATGCACAGATGTATACCAGAGGTGCATTACAGGGATAAGGATGTGCAGGCATCCTAACCATTTAAGAGAGATCAAGTTTCACAAAGAAAAGAACATACAGAGAACAAAATATACAACCAGTTTTGTTACTTTGTGCATAGATTAGGTGATGTTGACCTGGAATCATCAAGAACAGTAGCATGATATCAACAGGTCTAAAGAGAATATGACCGGAAAAGCAGGAGAAAATGGATGGAATGGACACAATGAAAATTGGCAACCACAGAAATGTAACAGCAGCAATCAAGATGAAGGTGCAGGATGAAAGGACATTGTGGCAGTTTAAGCAAGAATTAACTACACTGTGATACCCAGACAGTTTTTTAGGGAACACAAGAAAAGATGAGAGAGATCTCATTCATGTGTCCTGCTTAAAACCTAGAGGGAAATAACAAGGGCTAGAAATAATTCTGAATTTTTGAAGCCCCATATGATAATGGGGAAAATAAATGAGAGTGAAGAATGAATGAACAGAGAGAGGGAAATCTTACTTTTCAATGTGGAGTTAGCACAACACTGGAGAAGATGTTACATAAGCATGTATATGCATGCATATGTTGACATGAACTCAAGTACAAAAATCTGAAGATAGAGAGTCTGATTTTTTAAAATAGTATCATCCAGGGTCAGGAATAATATATAGAAGGAAAGAGAAATAAAATTAATGCAAGTGGCACCCCATGAGGCCTTAGTGTTAAGTGGAAGAGAGGGGAAGAGAAGGCAATTTTAAGAAAGCTACAGTTGAAGGACATTTAGAGAGGAGCTACAAAACTGAAGTGCCGTGCAGGATTAAGGCAGAGAAAATGATAGGTTTGGCTGAATGTAGCCAATAGACTGAGATGGATGAGAGTAGAAAGGAGGTCTACAGAGAGAAGAGGTCACAGCTGACCTTGGTAAGAGGTGTTTCAGTGGAATGGAACTAGCAGAGAGCAGCTTAGGGGGATCTGAGGGGCAGCAGAATGCATAGAGCCAGAGCATCCGAGGTGGGTGGCATGTGAAGGGTCTGTGACAGCCAGGGGAAAGCAGCAGCTGCAGAAAGACAAGGGGCATCACATCAAGGACCAAACCACACTAAGACATATTAAAGAGAAAATCAAAGAAGAAGGAGAAAAAGAAAAAGAAAAAGAAAAAGAAAAAGAAAAAGAAAAAGAAAAAGAAAGAGAAAGAGAAAGAGAAAAAGAAAAAGAAAAAGAAAAAGAAAAAGAAAAAGAAAAAGAAAAAGAAAAAGAAAAAGAAAAAGAAAAAGAAAAAGAAAAAAAAGAGAAGAAAAAAGAAAAAGAGGCTAGCTTGAATGAAAACTTATGGGTGATTTGTAATGGTTTAGGGCAAATTTGTTAAAGAATCTGCAAAGGAGGGCCCCTCCAGAAAGCGAAACCCACACGGCCCCTCCCCCCAACCGGTTCGGGAAAAAATTCCTTGGAGAGAGGTGGAAAGAACCTGTTTATTTGACTGGCCCCGCACCCCCCAGCACACAAAATGAACAATACCCGATGACACCGCTCTGAGAAAGATGGCAAAATCAGAAAGTCTCTTTCGGGGGTGGTTGCTCTGTTCTCAGTCCCTCCGGCGCTGGGCCAGCCGCTGCAGCCGAACCCTTGGTGTTCCCGGGTCCCAGTCCGGAGCAGGTTCGAGATGGTCACAGGAACAGGAGAGGAGAAACAGTCCAGGAAGCAATGTGGACTGTTTAGCTAGAACTAGCTAATAAGCAGAGGCAGAAAGCAGAGCAGAAGCAAGAGCAGAAAAAGAGAGCAAGCAAAAGCAGCAAGCAAAAGCAGCAAGCCCAAGCTGGAAGTAAAAAAAACAGCTCTGTGTACCGCTTGTCTCTGTGTCCTGATAAGAGAAACCCAAACAAAACTTCCACTCTTCAGGGCCGGTCTTAAAGGCACAGAACAGATGAATGGGGATATACAAGCATCATAACGTCACCCCAGGACATGACTGTAACTGAAGAGAAACTGGAAAGGTGGAAGTGAGTAGGAGGAGAAAAAGGGTAACAGATGAAAAAGATTCCCATGCCAGGGATGCTGGCAGAGGACAGACAAAATATGATGTGTGTGTAGGCAGGGAGATTGGAGCTGAAAAGGAGGGAGATCATAAACCAGCTCAGCAGAGGCTGAATGATATCTGGTCAAAGTACAATCCTTCATGTTTGTTGGGCTATTCTAAGATGTGACAGACTTTAACACAGTGGAAAAGATGAAATTTTAAATATTTGGCTTTAATTTGTGAGAAAAAATCTGCCCTTGAAGACAGTGCTGATTACAATTCAGCTAGGTATTCTTGTAAAGAGCCCGGTACAAACAGACAAAGGCATCTGGAGAGATGAAAGTGACATATGGAGAACTCATCAAGAAATTCTTGCCTTTATCACAAAGCTTTTCTAGTTTCAGCATTTCCTGTTCCACACCCAGATGAAAATAAAATGTTACTGAACTTCTTTCTAATAAAAGAAACATAAAAACTCAACTCAGAAGTAAACTTTATTCATTTTCTATCCATATGGCAGGTTCAGGTTCAAATATGTGTTTGTCTATATCCATACATTTTTTGTGTACATTTGATTGGAATTGATTTGAGTAATCTAAAAGGAAAAAAAACCCAAGGCATATATCATCTACCAGAAAATTATACTTAAAACTGTCTTTTTCAAAATTTTTTGCAGTTTGTGAAGAAGTTTAAAATTTGACCTGCATGTAAAATTGCTGGCTAGCTGTCAGACTAGCTGCCTTCTGCAGCTGGAACACCAAGCTTTGTTATTTCCTCTATCTCCAAAACATACTGAAGACACACTTGGCAATTCCTTGTGAACCAGTACTCTTCTAGGGACAGAAATGTATTTACTGACTTCACAGAAAGAGTGTGAGGTCCTAACTAGTTGCTGAGAGAAGCAGTAATGGAAAGCCATGTACTTGATTGGATAAACTGGGTGTTAGCCTTCTTAAGTTTTTATATGCCTTTTCTGCTTGAATAAATCCATGTAAGTTTCATGCTTTTACAGCTGTTCTTTACAAAGCATTCTTTTTACCTAACGATCCAGGTTTTACAGTCTTGCCTTGAAATTAGTTTAACAGAGCTTTTTTTTACAATAGTATGGAAATCAGAGTGTCCTTATAGACCAAGCAATATATTCCTGGTTTTCCAAGCCTGTCCAGCAGTCAGAGCATCCTCCCACCCCAACTGGAAACTATAATTGGAGTAATGGCAAACTGCATAGACTTACTGTCAAGTCATTTGTCATTTCAAAATTATAACAAAATCAGCAACTTATCCTCAGTTAGAATTTCCTACTTCTTTGTAAACTCTTCTTCTATTAATTATAACATTGATTATGTTGCCACAAATTTCCCTAAAGATTATAGCTACAAGTTTTAAATTGCTGAAATAAGAAAACACAGAGGATACCTAGAGCAATGCAAGGAACACACATCTTGCCTGCTGCCTGTTAGCTGGAAGCACATCTATTGACAACATGCCTTATGAACTGCCCTTTCAGGAGGTTTAATATTTTAGTAAATCAGAAATTCAGAACCAATTAGGACCTTTCAGATATTAAAAAAATGTCTCAGAATTTTTACTGTCCCTTAACTAAAGATTACTTTTACATCCATATTGACACTTGAGTTGCTGAGCAAGACAGGGGTGGGGGTGACAGAGTCGTGTTTCTCCCTCATGGGAACATTTTCACACTAAACAGTAGAAGTGTTGAAAGGAAGGTTCCTCTGCTCCCTCCCTCATGAATACATCCCTCATTGAATGCTATTTTATTTTACAGTGCGTGCATGTATTAGAGAACAGTTTAATCTGGAATTTTAGCTGGTACTGTTCAGATCCACACATGAATGGTGAGGAGTTCAGCTTCTCTCATCTCTGCTCTGAAAAGAAAAATGTTGTACTCATTGTACTGAAGATTGCAAACCCTTGTATGAGCAAAACCTTGCAAGTTGCAGAGAGCTTGGGATCATGCTAGACTGTTGTTCTCACAAACCCATCAACAGCACAGAAATGAGTAGCATCTAGAGGTAAAGGGGAAGTTTCCAAATGGGAAATAAGCCAAATACTGAACTGTTCCTGCAGAGCAGTAGAGACCTTTCCTTTGTGTTAAACATCCAAATGATATAAACAGACCAGCTGTTCCCTTGATGCTTTAAGGACAATTAATTCACTCCTGAGATCCCAAACAAAGCAGCAGCCAATTAACTGTTAGGTGTGCCTGCTGCAGCAGGAATGATCTATCTGAGAACAATAGGAAAGAGTTAATTTGGAGATGAAGACTAGATGGGAAACACCAGGAAAGTAAACACTGGAGAATGATTTAAGATGGACCAGAGTAACAAAACCAGAGTGATTCTCCTGTGGATGTGCTCACAAACCCCCCTCTTAAAGAAAATTATATGCACAATACATCAAAAAGAAACACACCCTGAAGTTCATATTTTTAAGTGACAAGATAATAGCTATTTAAAGATTGCAATACTGCATTTTTAGGCACTGATATTTACTTGCAGTTCAAGAAGCAGAATGTGGATTTGGAAGCAAGAAGTACCTGATGAAACAGGCAATTAAGTATCTTTTGCTTAAAACTATTATGAATATTGTATGTTTAACTATTGAGGTGGAAAAGGCATGATAACTTGTATTTAGAGATTGAACCAAAGATAAAAAGCAGTGGCATGAAACTAAATTATATTAAATTGTACTGTGTCAAAAACTAATAGCATATTATTTACAAGTTATTAAGATCCCAAATCAATACGTCAAGCTACAGATTTTTAATTAAATATAAGGTTGTATAGATAATATCCCTTGAGCTTTGATAAACGTGCTTAAAGATAATAAATTGATCTATGTATTTATGAATCATATAATGCAATATTGGTGTACAACTCTGTGGCCATAATAAAATATAAGAAAATTTAAAGCCTGGAAGTCAATTAACATATGGAACAAATAGTGATCAGGCTTTCTAGCAGTGAAGATATTCGACAAAAAACCCCAAACCTTTAATGCTGATGAAGACTTCAGATGGAATAGCAGACAAAAAGTGTCACAACAGAAGAAATAGACAACAGGGCTGTTTGGAGCTGGGAGAATGGAGAGCTGATTTAAAGCCTAGGAGACCCATTCAAGGATCCCACAATTCCTTCAGCACTTATTTATATGTTTACCTCCTCTATGAAGGAAGAATTATGAAAATCCAGACACTGTCAATCACTGAGGTACCTCACTGGAAATTGTATATCCAACAATTCCCCACCAAGAACAATTTCCAGAGATTTGTCAGCCATCCATGCTTGAATCAGTTTTAGCACATTTTATTGATGCTATACAGCATTAATTAATCAGAATATAGGCAGTACATAAAAAATCTGTTATGATTATGGAGTTATATTTAGTAAGCAAACATATACCCCGTCAGAAAAGGAAATAGTTGCTAAGATAAGTTCTTTAGAAAACTACCACACTGTTGGCAGCAGTTCTTACTATTCAAATTGTTATCTAAAGCATTATTATGTCTTATGTTTTAATTATTAAGTACTCTGCAGTTACATGAATCACTACACTTATCTCATGAATATTAAAAAAAAAAAAATCCAGAGTTTTCTGATACACTAAATTTTATCCCCATAATCTTTATACTATGAAGCCAGAGGTTTCAGTTTTCACTTCTAAGACTCCAGGGTACAAGACAGCTCTACTAATGTTACAAAAAATGTGATTCTAGCTATTGTTTAACATAATCTGAAATTATCACTGGAGAGAAAAATCCTCATGATTAGGATATGAATATTTTTTCTTTATTTCCCTGAAAACAAAACCATCATTAATATTTTTATTATCTCCATGTAGTAGTTGACACATAGCACTGAATTTTGTTTAAAGACAACTCTTAATTTTCCTCATCCCCTACAAAATTTTCCCTATAATTTCAGCTTCTTCTATCAAAATTTATTCTTCAGACAGACTAGTTTATATTGATTACTCTTTCCTCCTTTTAAATATAGTAGTTATTTATCTTTATTTGTTTACTTGGTTAGATGTGGGGAAATTACCACCTTTATGACTATAAAATCTTAAGTTTCTGTATTCACTTTAATAAAAATCTCTAGTTCTTACTCCTGCTTTTTTTTTTTCTAAATCTGCCTTGGTCAACTTCACTTATAATTTCCCTCAATTTTGAAATTCTTCTTCTTAAACTGATTGGACAGCCTACCAAACAATCAATGAAAAATAAAATTTGCTTAATTGATGTATTTGTGCAGGGCTGAATGTAATGCTCTGATCTGCAGTTCAAAGTTATAGCCTTACCTAGAAAATTACTTTTGCTAAAAAGGACAGTTCTGAAAAACCACCTAAAAACAACAGATACCCAGCCTAATTCTCAGGGATGTTCATGGGTTTCAATGGTTCTTAACAAGAACACACAATAAAATCTTAAAAGCAAATAACATCACAGGAATAAAGTATGGTGACCAGAAAATTGATCACTTTATATCTGTAAATTAGAAGGAACTTATTGTAGGAAAAGACATCAATATCCTTCTTATGTCTAATGAAATATTACCAGACTTTTAATAATGTAAACCTGTTTCTTTCACGTGCATCTCACTGTCCTTCTGTCTCTTGTTAAAAAACAAATGTCGTGATTTTGCATTGAATGTCTCATAAAACTTGTGATTGGAGATATTTTGTCACTGTGACATTCTGTAAGAGAAGACATCACTTGCTTCTCCCAGAAAGGAATGTTTCTCTCTTACCAGAGGAGATAAGATGCCTCTCATACCAAGTACCAAATCACTGCATGTAATTGATCTCACTGAACACAAATCAAACCCAAATTAACAACTGACTCAGATGTTATTTTGTTGTTTGTTTCTTTCATTGTTTTCAAGTGAAACGCATTGTTTTGTGAAGACCAGACCATTTATCAGGATTTACTCCTTGTGAGGAATTGATTGGACAGATCGACAGTTCTGTTGCCAACAGTCACAATTTTGTGGGCATAAAAGGTAGGGAAAGGTAGTTCAGCTTGCTAAAATTATGCTTGCTGTAATAAGCTTCTGTCGATGGTGCAGGTTCTAACAGTTCTAGAGCTCATTTTGGTTTGTATGTTGTCGTGACCATTTGAGCTCAGTGGGAAATTTCCACTGATGTCCAGACCTCCCAGTGTTCCACATTGTTTCTGCACTCAGACTTGATTCAAATCTTCTGCCTCCATCAGCAAGAGTATTTCAGTCCTTGTCAAGTAGGTGACAAGGTGACTCCCCTAATGTCTAAATTTTCTAAATTTTCTAAATTTTCTAAATTTTCATGTGGACAGATCCAGAATGACTTTCAGAGCATCCCCGTGCTCTCATAGCCTCTGTCTAGATCTCATTTACAAATTAGGACTGCAATTAGACCTGGTGGGCAAAAGAAAAATCCTCAGCAGCACCTATAATCTGAATGAAAAAAGAGATGGCATCTAACAGATTGGTTGAGCTAGAAAATATCAGAGAAATTAGGTATTTTAAGCAGAGGACGTAAATTATGGTTTGATTCTGTGCAGGAGTATTGAAATAGAAAAGAGCACAATTAAGAAATTTCACCAGCAGACTGATCATTTTGTATTTAGTAAGTCGGCATGAATACAATTTTAGGCATGAGAGACACAAAATTAAACCCCTCATTTAAATGGAATTTAATGCACACTTATAAAATATACAAAGAGTATTACTACAATTTAATAAACTCTGTTCCTCTGCACCTATTATAAAGTAAGCCATATACTCAGGAGAGTAAGAAAACCTACTTGAAAAATGTACATTCCAGATAAGAGACAGTTTACAAATTAAAACAAAACAGAGAAATTAAGTAAAGGATGATGCATAAGTTAACAGTGCCTGGAGGCAGCCTTAGCTTTAATGCCAACAAATCATGCAGGTTTAATATAGTTATTCACTCCGGTGTTCAATAAAAAATGAGGTTACTGTAAGAATACCAAACATATCCTTAAAGAAACACACTCAATAAGTCATATGAAGCAATAAGTCATATGAACTTTACACTGCAGTGTAGAGGGCAAATATATTACACATCTAAATAATGCATGTTTTCTCAGAATTTGAAACTTAGCTACGAGTTCTGAGGTAGCAGTGGAAAGCTGCTCTCAGGTAACTGAATTAGGACTTATTATATAAAAGGACAGGACAGTGATGTCTATGTCACTACATTAGAAAAGTTATGAATCAACTCACTGAAATTAGTAATATTATCTTAAATATTTTAGAATTTAAAAAAATACACCAAATGATCATTTATTTTCTAATAAAAAGATTTTGCATTTTTTTGTTTCAGCTTTTCATAAGGTGAAAACTGAATAAAGGATGGCATAGTAAAGAATTAAGAGAGAAAAAGAGAGAGAGACAAAGGAATAGAGAGAGAAAGGGAAGGAAGGAAGAGGAAGGAAGGAAGGAAGGAAGGAGAAGGAAGGAAGGAAGGAAGGAAGGAAGGAAGGAAGGAAGGAAGGAAGGAAGGAAGGAAGGAAGGAAGTGGCGGAAGGAAGGAAGTGGCGGAAGGAAGGAAGGAAGGAAGGAAGGAAGGAAGGAAGGAAGGAAGGAAGGAAGGAAGGAAGGAAGGAAGGAAGGTCAACCTACACTTAGCAACCTCAAATATTTTTGCATATTTAGGAGGAAAATGAAAGCTCAAAATACCATTAATACATAAATTTTAGTTCTCCTTTCCCACATAAAATGCACCCCACTCCCACACTCTGATTTTCTCTAGAATTCAATGGTTAAACATTTCCTAAAGAATAACAGTTTGGGATAAATATTTTTTTTAAATTTGGTAATTTCAAAAAGCCTTTGGCACAGTAAAAATTGTTGATTGTCATTATTAGTGATAGTTCTGTTTTTCTATTTGCTATTCTAACTAGCATATATTTTAATATTCATTATGACCTCTTCTTTCTGGTAAAAGTCTTAGCCTTAAACAGATGACCTTTACATTTTTAATCATATAATCACTTTCCTTGCTATTCTAAGATGTGTATATTCAATTGCTTCAGGAATTGAAAGAGAAATAACAAAATGGAAAATACTGTGCCTATGCTATCCTTCTTGTTCAAATAATATGAATTTAAAGATCAGACTGAATTAATAACTCTGAATAATTGAAGATTAGAATCTTCACAACTATTCACACAAATGACTGATTTTATTTTAATATTTCAGCAGTACACACTTTCTTGAAGGAGAGGCAAAATAGAATTTTAGATGGTAACATGACGGAAAAGATAGGGAAGAAATAATTTCTTGGTTTTACTTTTTCCTTTATTTAAAAGCTGCCAACTGGTTCCGTGCTGGGGCAGAGTCAGGGCCAGCTGTAGTAACCTGTCCATTCCTGGGGAGGAAAAAGCCACAGGTTTCCTTTTTACTGCTAAGGGCTGCTTTTTCCATAGCCAAGCAGGGAAGCAGACTGAAACCAAGGTGCTTCCTGGTCACTGGGAATAAAGTGAAATTACACTAATAGCTTGAGATGAAATTTTGAAAATCCCACCTCTTCTTACAACATGTAGCTTTTGGAAACTTGTGGGATGGATCCCACCTCTGACAAGCGATCCCACTTTACAACAAGAGCACAAGAACAGTTGGGACATGGGACAGACAGACTGCCTTTCATGCAATGATTCTTTTAGTACGAAATTCTAAAGAAACAGAAACATTCTTGGCAGCAAAAACCAGAAAAAAATGTGAAGTGGCCTGGCCCCATAGTAGAGAAAACACGAAAGGTACCATAAAACAGAGATTGCACCAACCACAGGTTACAGATTTCTGCTAATTTTGTTTAAATGAAGTTAAAATTCTTGTTTGCATTGAGACTTTCCTTGAAAATGGGAATTGAGAGTGTTTCCATTAGTCAGCACTACTTATACTATGAATATGTACACTTTCTTGTAAGAACCCACAGGTGAATAAACCACACAGAGCTGAGGTTTGGGCAATTTCGGGTGGTCTCCAGCTTCTTGAATAAATAAATAACCAATTAGGCTATTACATAAAAAGCAGACACCTGAAGATGGTTTAGGTATCCTTGATTTTTCAGATGTGCATAAAGACACACTGAGAGGTCATTTATCAGATCAAAATCCTTAGGGGACTCTAGCAAAAAACCTACTTTGGCAAGATTAATCTAATCTATTTTATATGTCTACAGTGCAGACAGCCACTTGGGCACATCAAGGCTGTGATTCATCTTCTGATATAGACATTGAAAACAGACCAATTGAATACTGCAGCAGAAATACCTATTTCTTCCCATTGATTCTGAAGAGGTTATAAAATCTGTCTCTTTACAAAGCATTCTTTCCACTGGTTTGCACAGCATAGATGTCTGAATATTAAAGACATCTAAATGTTAGAGGACATGAATTTTATCCCTACTTTGACCATGATCAGACAAGAGTCAAGTCCTGAATTGCTCAGAATTGGAGCAACTGGTTTCAGACACTTTGATAAGCAGTTTGAAAAGCCTTTTGCTTTTTTAAACAGATGAAGTACCCAGCTAGTAAATTTAAGCACTGCTAGAATTAGGCAGCAGCAAGTATGATCTTCAGTTCATCATTCAGCCCTTGCATAAAACAAAACTTTCTACTTTCAGAATGCAAACCTTTGGATTCATATTTTCATGTAAATTAAGTTTTTCTTTGTTAGAAGCTCTTTCTAAACTTCAGTACTAAACTCTCCACTCTGGCAGATTTGTCAACATTTGGGTAACATATTTAGCAACTGACAGTTTACTTGCCTCTAAATGTACTTCTATTACAAGCAGGCCAAAGTATGCATCCCTTTTTCAAGAAAAGACCTGGAAAGAATCTTGACTAAGAAGAATATTTATGAATTGCAATAGGCTAACCAGTGATTTTTCCACCATGTCCCTTTCACAGCAGTCAGAATGAACTGGTGTTGTCATCTATAGTTCATACACAGGGCTGCTAGAGCTCAATGTATGATTTAATTTGGAAATGAAAGCTACATCCTCTGTCATTTTCATAGCTGACAAAGTAGATATGAAAAGATCAAAAGACAAGAGTAGATGTAACTCCAACTAATATTAGATTCTAAAGAGGCACATTGCAATTTTGCTTTTATATGCAGATAACACAAATAAGGAAGAATCATTCATACTCTAATATCCTGTGTATAATTGTCTGTGCCATTGTATCTTGTTTCTTACTAATTTTCATTGTCTTGTATTTCAGGCTGTTCTGAATTCATCTCATGAGATTTGAATAGATGATACTGAGCTGTGCCCCACACACTGACATTCTTTTTCATTGCCAGCCACAAGGTTGTATTAGCTTATTTCTGTTCTGAAAGACACACAAAGCATTGCTTAGATTCTCACTGAGTTTGTATCACCATCAATTCCACCTTCCAGGACTACTGCCCACACCTGATATCCCTGCTCTATGACAGCCTTCCAGATATTATGATTGAAACTCCAGTGTTAAATGTCTTCCACGACTGAGCCCCAAAACACCAGCTGCTTCCCCATAGACCACAGATGGCAAGACTCCTGTCTGCTCCTTCTTTTAAAATACTCTGGCTTGTGTTGATCAGCTTCTGAAATTATTCCTTCTCAAGTTATTAGATCAATATCCTGTCTCACAGTTTACAACCGCACTTCTGATATTTGTGTTTGAGTAGAAGACCCTTTCTTCCTTCCAAATGAAACTTTCTATCACCAAGGATCATTTTATTTTAAAGAAGGGATAATTAAAACAGGGCATAATTAAAAGTATAGAATTAGCGTTACCTTATGACACTTAGCTGAACCCATCTACTTTATTTGTTCATTAAACCATTGGTGTCTTATTCCTCAAGAGTAAAATAAAACATTTCTATAACTAAATAGTGTAGTCATTAATATAAGTAAAGATCTGCTCCTTGTGCTGGTGACCCTGGAAGCAGCATTTTATAAATAGAAAGCAAAATCAGCTACTGGGAAGTTATGATGTTTTTGAAGGAGATACCTCAATTACATTGTCACTAGTTCCACTGTATACAAGTGGTTCTGAATTACTATGCAGGTATACCACACTATTATTATGTCAATAATCCTATTGTCAGATTCAGAAAGTGTTGTGGAAAGAGAGTGTAAACCATGAGAATTCAACTGGTGATGGCATTACCCAGATCCATGAACACAGAGGACTTGTTTCTGTGTGTGAGAATAGGTTGCCAATGTCTGAATCACGTCAGGAATCTTTTTGAAAAAGTTGGGAGTTTGCTGTCTTTTGGATTAGTGGATGTGAGACCACGTTGTTTATTTCAGTGTTCTGTATTATTTTCAAGCTCTGTTGCACAATTTCTGAGTGTGTTTCAGAAAGTGTTTCATTTTGCCTCTATTGTCCTCATTTAAATCTAAGATAATGTGGGGTTTTCCTCCATGTGGTAAAACAGCTAAGCACAACTAGAAGCAAGTGCTCTAAGAGACTTTGATAAGAGATTACAAGTACACAGAGATGAGGTACTAACAAACATGATGTAATGGCCTGGCTTTAATCACTGTGGTGTCTGTTTTATTTCAAGGCTTTGTTCTTCTGTTTCATGTGTCCCTACGTAACAGCTGAGTTGAGGGTTGTCCTGGATTTCAATGCCTGATTTTTATTCAAACCTTAAGAAAAAATTTATCACTAAAACCAAGTGAGCCATCTTTTGCTTTTGACTTGGTTAAGTTACTATTTGCTGCAAATTAGACTTCTGTTTGGAAACTTTGGCTCTACTGATTTTGGCTACCTTTTAGGACCAGACTGTTTAAGTGGTTGGATATCTGTATTCAGAGCACCTGTGTATCTGAGCATCCTCTGAAACATGCTAGCCCCCTCCACTGCAGTTGAGTGGAGATTGTCTGCTCAAAGCCTCAGCAATCCTGAGGGAAAACACAGAGAAAATACAAAGAATTCTGCTGATGGGGTGCTTTTCAAAGATGAACTGCATGAATCTGTATCCCTAATGACTTGCTGCAGGTCTGAACTGCATTAATGTATTCAATGTAATCAGGGAAAACAGGTATATACTTAAATAAACTTTTAAAAAGTGATGGTGGAAAATTTACTCAAATTGTATTATTGACATAACGAATAATAAAAAATCCAGTAATTTTGTCACATAAAACATTTGCCATGATTGAAATTGTTATTATGTGCCTCAGTTACACTCAATAGTCTCTTTCTCCACAGTTGAGCTAGCTGAAAACTGTGGATGTGCTTTATGTTAAACATAATAGCAAAAGGGTGACTCAAGGTAGCAGAATAAAATGAGGGTTAATACTTCTGACTAATTTCCATTTGGTTTTTATCTTCTTTTTAATTCATGCATGGGTAGATGCGCATTATTTGTTGAGATTTCATAATTTTCTCTATTGTAACAAAGCTGCTTGCCTTGATAATTGCACATATTTGGAAACTGACTAATAATTTGCTTATTAAGCTAAATCATTCTAAATTCCTGCTGCATTTCTCACATTTTTTTTCTTAGAATCATTACGTATTCTTTTTAAATTCTCCTGCTTCTCACATACTAGAAACTATGCATTTCAATAACTGTGCAAGTTGGAGCTTCAGTAACAAATTAGAGCCTCAGAGCAGGGCACAGAGAGGATGGGTTATGCAGTACATGTACACATCTGACTGGATTATTAATTGATCCTAATTCTTCTTTACTGATGAGCTCTTCAACCAAATACCTTTCTATCCCAAAGGAAAAGAAACAAACAACCCCCCCCATACCCCAAAAGTAACAGAACAGAGAAATAAAGCAAATTAGTTTCCTTGTTCCAAAATAGAATCAGCTACTTAATATAATTTCACATTTAACAGTAGGCTAATAAAGTGAGTTTCACAGTAATAAGCCTGGTTTTGATTCCTCTTTAAAATAGAAATATTTTGATTGTTTCAAATTAGAGTATGCATTGTGGAAGTACGGTAGATGCTGAGGCAAAGTGTTCTTTTGTATTAAGGAAACCAGTTTTTGCACTGGAGTTTGCTAAAAATAGTGTAAAATGCTTTACCACCGTCACAAGGACAAATGAATTAAGTGAAGAGCAACATTGTCCCCTAGTGGTCAAAGAAATATTTTTTCCCATATAAAACGAAGGCTGATTCCTGCACTGAAATATTCAGTGAGGTGGATTTACAGAGAACAATACACTCCCCAGCAAATATGGATTGTGCTAAAATCTCACTGGATTCAAATGTGCTAGTTCTGTCAAAGAATTCAATTTAGTTTTAATAGCAAGTAGATTATTCAAATGGCACAGAAATTTAATTTTATCTAGTCTAGCCCTCAAACAGAAAAGCTATTTGTATGATGATCAAGCTGAATCACATATATATATGTATATATTTATTTATACACACACACATGCACACAAATAAGTACAAGTATGTATATATATAAGATGCAGTGAAATTACACACAAAAGACAGTCTGCAAAGACATTACTCAGTTTGATACAGGATGATGCATGTCAGCATTTCGTTTCACTTGGCAAGGGAGCAGAAATTGTACACGCACAAGTCTCACTGATGTGTGTCATGACATGCAAACCTGAGCAGTAACACCTGGGAGGAATCCCAAACTGTCCTCACAAGAGAGGGCCCTGTTGAATTTCATCCATACACACCAATGTACAGAACTGGGCAAAGCTTAATAGCATTCCATGTCTTCCTACCATCTTTCAGTGATTTGAAGCAGAAAACAATCGAATAAAGCAGAGAACAATCAAATAAGCTCTGCCAAGAACTTTCAAGCGTTGCTGCTCGCTCAGGGTGTCTCTACAGAAAGACTGCCCTGACAAACTGGCTGCTCAAAGGCAGGACCAGCTGCTGGGCCCTGCTCTGGAGCCAAATGCCCTTAGGTTGCCAAGAATCCTACTAAATTGTTCAAACTAGTGTCCATTGAACTACTGTAAAGGAAAAAATCATATTAGGGAAGATTCCTTGTCCAATAAATTTACATTTTATTTTTAAATTGATTTCTGCTTGAAAAGTCCCTGACAGTTCTAGTGACAAAGTTGCCAAGGTCTGACAGCATTTCACAGATTCTACTGGGACATGTTCCCTCTTTCTTATATCATTAAACTTGTTCCCTTTCTTCCCCTTTTTCTGCATTCTCAGTCTAAATAATACTTTCTCAAAATAAATTCTTTTGAAAGAGAATAAAGAAATTAGAAACTCTTAGAAGTCATGAGACTGTCAACATTTCCAAATTTCACAGTGCAAAATGCATCACTTCTTTCTACTCCCTGTTTTGCAGACTCTTGCTTTCTACCTAGCTAGCTTGTATTGACATTTGCTTGAAGCTAAAATTGTATCTTATTTTGCTTTGAACATTGAAGAGAAAAAGGTGGAGACAGCAATTCTCACAACCCTCCTTGGGCTTTCCAGTGCTTGCATCATTATGGAATAGGAAAAAGCCAGGAGGTAATTGACATGGTAACAAGGGCGGAGCATGTCCAAAAATTAGTAGAAAAAAAATAAAAAATGAAATTTTGTAGCATTTTTTCTTCAGCCACATAGAGATGAACTTCTTTAGCCATTATCCATAAGGCCAAAATTAATATATTTTCACAGGGGATAGTAAGTGTCATGTAAAGTGTTCCTATGAGGAAAGTTTCATTCAGCTCTTCTACATGTTGAACAAGTGAACTAGCCAAAAATTAGGATCTAAAAGATTGGCATTGCCAGCAGCATCCAGTCCTGGAGGTGTAACCCATATGGAAAGTTAGGTAGACAAAGTCCTCTTCCTGGGTCCCATCAGATTTTGATAGTATGTGTGTGCTGAAAGGCTCAGTCTTTGCAGTGAAATCAGACACAGAATCCCAAGTCCAAGTCCATGTTTTGCATTGCCTGGGGTGAGGCTGGAATTGCCCTGACTTCACAGACCTAGATATTTTTTAAATTGTCATGCAGAGAGATTCATTACGACGTATTCTGTTCTATCAAACCAGGTCCTCCAGGGGGAAAAAAAGGCTGGTTGTTGTGTTTGTTTTACACTGGTCATGCAATTCTTTCAAAGGCAGATGGAGTAGGTTGGGTTGGTCAGAGTGAAAGCCCTTTGCACATTGCTGTGTGCTTTTGTGTGCACTCTAGTTTGTATCTGGGGTTTTCCCCAAGGAGGACATCCATATCATGTTAAATCAAATTGTGTGTGCATATCTGCCGGCAAATACTATGAAGAGTTGATGAGACCCTCAAGTCAAGGCTTTAAAGCCCTCACAGAGGCTTGTGGAATATCAAAATTGAGTTGGAAGAGTCTGCAAGAGGTTGTACCAGCTCAGTGAAGGCTGCAAACTTCCAAATTCATTCATGTGGTACTTGGCTGTACTGCCTTCCTACTCCTTAGTTTTTCAGTTCTGGTGTGCATCTAGTCACCTGCGAGTAAAGTGGACAGGAGTGGAGGCCCCTGAGCATCACTAGACAGAGCATTGTGTCAATCCATCTTTTGCCAAAGTTTGTGCTGATATTTTATATAATTTGCATGAGGAGGTCTCTGTAGCTCTTTATTGTGCTATAAAGTAGGGACATTGTGAGTTAAAACCTTTTTAGTCCTTTTCTACACATTTCGCTGTCTGAGACAAATGATTTTGTAAAAACAGTAGTTTCATTACTTAATCTGGATTCCTTCTTCTGACTTACTCATATTTATTACTCAATATAGATAATTTCTTCTGACTTTATAGTATTTTTTAGCAAAATTTATACTTTTTCTTTCTTTTTCTAATTTCTTATAATTTTTCTATTTTTATCCCTTCACTAACTAAAATTAAAGTTCAACATTTGTAAGCTGTTTGTATTTTGCTACGGAAACAACAAGATATTTCTTTCATATCATAAGTTAAAGTGTCAGAACAGTTTTTAATAGGTTTCATTGTACTGATACTTAAAAGTTAGTTATGAGTCTTTTCTAAAGAGTTAGCAAATCTTTCCTAATAACTCTAACTGAGTCTTTGAATGATAGTTTATTTCTCCATTAGGTAAGGCAAATAATCCCATTTATCTTCTCCAGAAGTGGTAGGTACATGGTGAGCAGATGGGAAATTAGAATTTACAGCTAACTTCCTAATGCTAAATTAGAATTTTTAAGAAGAGCCACCAGTTGCATAATTCATATTTATTCTACCTCATAAAATGAAACTCAATTTATGTAGTTTTAAATACATCCTGTAAACAGTGTTGCATTGCCAACTTTTCTATACAAAAAAACCACTGAAGCGCACTATACTGAAAAAAACCCCTTTTCTTACTTTCCAATAAAAAGTGTTGATTCTAAACAGACAGCAATATTACAGGAATGCAAATGTACCATTAAATGTGGATTAATTTTCATGTAAACTAGCAGTCCAAGTGTGATCATTGTGCCATGGCTGTGAATAATGATTCGTGTCCTCTTTTTCAGTGAAGGGACCACACCAACAGACTCTCTGGAGAGGAGCTGTCACTCCTGATGCCTTTTCAATCTTGACCATCACAAAAGTGCGGAAACCCTCAGCAGAGAAAGCCTATAGACTACTTATTCCAACTCCCTGATCATCACAGAGCAATTTCAAAATAAATCCAACACAGCCAGAGCAGTTTCGTTTGGGTCATATTTGGTGGTGTGCTAAATAACTTCAAAGACATGTTTCCATGACTTTTCTTGGCAAAATAGAGTAAAGCTATATGAAAATTAAAACAAAATAGAAAAGACATAAAGAATAATAGATGATGGCAGAAAGAAGTAATTCATACTTTGCATAAAACAAAACAGTAGTTAAAATCTAAATTTATGCAAAGCTGAAATAGGAAAACAAACTAGACACAGAAATATTTCAAATAGTATAAAAAGAGTCTTAGTATTACCTGCTACAGAAAGTAAGAGTCTACAAGCAGAAGTTTCAAATCCTTTTCAAGTCCTTCTTTGCTCTTAACAATGTAGAATTAATTGTTTATAAGACTATCTAGATACAATTAAGACTGTCATCTAAGAGCAGAACATACAGCTAAGGAAAAAATGACTTTAATTTTTTAGAAAATGGCAAAATGTTTTTAAAAATAATATGATTTCTTTTTTTCACTTACCCTTTTACCATCTTTTTCACTGAAATAGTATGTTAATCTTTCACAGAGAACCTGTGCACACATATAGATATATCCCCCTCCCTGGCTGTAGTTCGTGCAAGGCCATTTAGGCTTGTCCTTGTACTTGCCATTACCTGATTGCCATATAAATGTCCCCAGGTAGATGTCAGACTAATGTTTGAATTCTACATGGCTACATTTTAGATAGAACTCTCTAATCATTACAAAACTCTATGAAAATTTTGCTAGCATGCTTCAGAAATAAAGAAACCTCTCTGACAGCTTTAGAATTTCTGCCAGCTTAACAAAAATTTAGGGGAAACATCTGATGCTTTTTTCCTCTTAAAAGTTAGAAGCAGTGTTAGTGGTTCCTGAATGGGATTGAAAATTTCTAGTTGTTCCACTTACTCCCTAGGCATAGCAAATGTTTACACTTAAATATTTTATCTTGGCAAGTTCTGACTGAAGTTAAAGGGCCATTAGCTTTTTCATTATGAACCCAATTAAAATGTCCTAGTCTTTATTGATTTAAATAGTATTAAGGATATTACTTAAACATAATTTTGTATTCATCATAGAGCTAATTTGAAATCTAACCAGCAGTTGCATTTGTTCTTTCCCTCTAAACATTTTTTCAACTTTCCAAATGATCCATAATCCTTTATTTTGCATTCTGGAGTTTGTCTGTGCTTTGGACTCTAGTAATTGTTTATAGACCATTATGTGCTCTGGAGTTTATTATTCAGCTGTCTTGCAGTGAAGAGAATAATACTTGAAGAATCATCCTACAGAACACCACATCTGCCCACAGCCTGAAATTTAGTCCTGTCTTCCTTGACAAGTTTTGCCCCTCTAGGAAACTTGTAGGGCAATTGTCAATAAATTTAAATCTTTCTCTAAGAGTGATGACAAAGGAGTTCAAGTCACACAAGTTCCAGTCATTTAAGAACTTATTTCTTAGACTGGTTTTGTCCCTCAGCCACAGCACTGCAAGTAGAATTTAGCATATACTCTGCCCTCAGCTTTTAGCATTATCAGAAGAGTCTTCATTCCAGCATCACTGGAACTTCAAAAGGCTTTTTATTTAAGCCCAAACCTCAGGCTGCAAAAAGCCAAAAAGATTAGGTTAGGTTGGGTTAGGTTAGGTTAGGTTAGGTTAGGTTAGGTTAGGTTAGGTTAGATTAGGTTAGGTTAGACAGGGCTAAGCAGCGCTAAGTTGCATTGGTTTGGGTTAGGGACATGTTCCATAGCTGAAAAAGAATTAACATATTTCAGAGTGTAAATTTTACACAAGAATTTAATGTGTGACTTCTCTGATTTTTGGAGGCAGAGACCTCAGGAAGGGGACACCTCTCAGGTAAGATACAGGGTATCAGTGCTTGCAGAGACACTTGGGAATTTTGCTTGAATTCTAGAAGTCACTTCTTCAACGTCCTTGAAATTCCATACAAAACTAATATTGGAAATTATATGCCCTATCATAAATACAGTTTTCCAGATTGTGCATTTACACAATGTGATGCTCAGCAGCACACAGACATTGGTTGAATATCCAACTCAGAAATTAAAGTCAGAATTTTGAGGCCAGTGTTTCAGATATACTTAGGACAGGTTTTCAGTAATGATGATAGGAGATTCACCCAGGACTTTACTTATTTTTGAGTCCTTCAGTTTATTTCTTTAAGGTTTTCTTTCTTCTGAGGGTACTTTTTTTGTTCATAACTTTCTTGACCTCCACAAACATGAAATCGTGACATAAAATAATAAAAATACTTAGACTCCCTTGCTGATTTTCCATGCTATGGAAAATCAATTTAATTCCTCCACTGTTACCTTTTCTTTTTACAATTTGTATTAAATAAGATGAGGCAACTTCTTCATTGACATTTCCCCATTTTAATTTTGGGGCAAGAAAACAATCTGATTCTTCTTTCCCCCTGTTCCTCTCAAAACGTTTCAGGCATATGAAGTGTAGGTGAGTACTCCCTAGGAATCTCAAAAGAAGGACTTTTGTTCAAATATCCTTTAGAGAAAAATATATTTAATGTTTACCAGTCTAGAAGGTCTTAGATCTCAAAAGTCCTCTGAAGGCTAAATTCATTGCCTTTGCATGACCCAGAGAATTGTTAGTCTTTCATTGAACAATAACTTTTTTTACTGTCTGTGATTATTCAGTTCCGGGTGGAGCTCAGTTAAGAATTACTCAGGCTTACATGGTCCAGAAGCTTTTTCAAATATCAACTAACTAAAGATTTCATGGACAATTCCAAACACAATATTGTTTGCTGCAATTGTGAGGACAAAAATTGTGGAGGAAAGGTGACCTGGTAAACACAAGGATTTAAAAAGTATGCAGATAATTAACTCTCCCAGACAGGAAGTAAAAGAAAGAGGTATATTCAGAGGCATGTCCAACAGTTAAGGGAGGAAAGCCAAATTACCAAGAAATTTAAATCAGACAAAGAGGGCCAATCTCTGAGCACAATGTGGATAATCTCTGCTATTGAAAAAAAGAAACCAACCTAGCCACAAGTCACAATTACCTTGCTTTTTCATATATTAGGATTTACAAGGACTGGAAATACTCAAACTAGAAACATGATGGATCTGATGGATTTTTCTGTGCTTATGGCTGTCATTTCCTTGACAAACTAGGAAGTCTCACATTCCTGATCCACATCTTCATGAAAACAAGGTTTCTTTTCCCAAAGACTCCCCTTAGCTTGCTGTTAGTGTAAAGATGTAGCCACAAAGCTACAGGATGTAGCTACAAAACTCAAGGAACAAAGGTCCTGAAGGGAGCAGACACAGAAAAGACTACATAAAGTACAACACCTGCAGACTCTTTGATGGCCAGAACAGTGTGCAGTAATATATTGTTTGACCACAAAAGCCCAGTGGAGATTATTTGGTCTCATAATAGCATCAGGGTGCAACTTCTGGTCTCTATCCCACCTTATTTGATTTGATCCAGAGCTCTCACACATGTACCATACTATGTGTGTATATTACACACATTATGTTCTCATTTGCAGGCTATTTGCTGACATTCAGGAACTCACCTCTTACCCCAAGTGTCATGACAAAAGTCATTCTTAATTCAGAGTGAACTTTAGCATCTCTTCAGTGCTTCCTCCCACTCATCAAATTCAGTTCTGCCACTGGAGATCAATTAATGTAATTGCTCTTTCAGATACAAAAGTCAAGAACACTACATTATCCCGATTTCTAGTGTTACTTAGCAGTGAAAATTTTAGTGTACAGATAGATAGTATACAAGTTTGCACTTAGATGGCCAACACTATCACCAAGGCTACTGTGTGTCTGTATGTGGAAGCTCTGAGGAAAAAAGGAAACTGGGCAAAAACTAGCACTTTGGGTGAAAGATTTTTGTTTTAAATTTTTCTTCATTTAGAGGAAAAAAATTCATCTCATTCACAATTAGCTCTGAAAAAGAGAGAAAGGATAATAAAGACTGTTCGTGTCTTCCCATAGGCTGCTATTTCTTGTAGATGCTTTTCATCGAAGAAGTTTTGCAAATGTTCTCATTAATAAACTCCTAATTATTCAGAAGCTGCTTAACATTGACAAATGCAAGCCTGGCACAGACTTAAAAAATTAGTTCTGAAAACAGTTGAGATTCTTAATGTTTATTCAGCTTTTCTTGCCATTATAATTTCTTCTCAGGAAAGGTAATATTGCTTAGTCTAACTCAGTACAGCACCTAGTAGTTGCACTGTCAGCAACCACTGCTAAGTAATCTTCTTCCCACTTATTTATTTTTATTTCAAAAGTAGTCCATTCCTTGTTAATTAAGTTAGTATCTTATTAAAAAATTTTAAAAATTAAAAAGTAAAGTAAAAAAAAAAAGTAAAAAAAATAGCCACTTAATTTCCATGTATTGAATTTCAGTCTAAGTAAATGTAGAGGGGAAATTTGCAATGACTTTTTGGGACTGTGGTGTGCAGAATAGGCCTGTTGCAGGTGTTCAATTTCTGTTCATGATAGCCAGCATTGTACACCCTCTTTTAGTTAAGAACATTCATCTGCAGCTCATGTACATCTAGCAGTGAGGACAACTGTGAAGGCAAGGCACACATGTACAGCTTTTGTGTTCTTTCCTAAGAGCAGTAATGCTGTTGTGCTAAATAAGGTAAGTGATGTAATTGATAGACTTTTTCCTTTCTAAAATATTTGTGAGAAATATCCAGTGGTTCTATTATGTTGACTCAGACTATTGTTAGTGTGAGGAGGATTGAATTCTCCTGTTGCTTCTCGTTCAGAAGCACACTGTGTTACTAAATAAGATATAACCTTCCATATTTCACACTGTTTCTTAGTACTGATATGACATTTTGTTTGCTAAAGACAGTCTATTCACTATCCAAATCCACATTACCTACAGAAGGATTTCCAATTAAATTCAGCTGTTTCCTTTGGAGTAGTTCAAGCCTAGCTTTACATTTGATTATTGCCTTCTGTAGCTTTACATTTAAACAAATTTCATTGCAGATAATAAAATTAAGGTAGCAAAGATTTTTATCTGGCTAAAGATTTCTGCTAACTAGGAAAAGATTCATTCAGATTACTGGGGATTAGCAAAGTATATTTGTGTAGAGAAGCTGTGTGGTCAAATGGAAAACTGGATCTTTAATTCTGAATCTCTCTTCCTTCTTACAACACAAAAGCTTTCTTTATTACAACACACAATAAGTTTCTTGTTACCTATTCTCATGAACAAGAGAAAATCCTATCTCTCTGCTGTGATTTGGTTTATATATTACCATTGACATTATTATAATGCCACAGAAGAACAAAGGAAATTGTTGGACTAACGCACTACACATAATTACCATTGGGAAAATACTAAAAGCTAAGAAAAAACCAGTTAAGTGAATCCCTCACAAAATGTGAAAAGAGAATTCTCGAAATACAAAAGAAGCTTTTGAAATCTTTCAACAATGAAAACTGGCATATTTTAAAAATATAAATATACTTTTTAATATATATATATATATATATATGTACACCTTAAATATACACCTTTTTTCCCTTCTTGATGCGCTTGACCACTCTTCAAATTTTATTTTACTAGGTGATCTATGCATCCTTGCTTCATTAGATTTATTCAATTTGAAGACTAAAGTTTTTTGAGGGGAAAATGTTTGTCACATTAATATAAGATGATGCTTAAGAGTAATCTTTATGAATACATACAGAATAAATTTATTATCTACACAAATAAACAGCAGCTTTAGGTTTCAAGAAATGTGGTTTTTTTCAGTTCTATTTATGAAAGAACTTATACATCTTAAAATAAACATCAAAGCTACAAAAAAAAACACAACAAGCAATCTTAGGCACACTGACACTTGTGTATAGCTTTCTGAGTTAGTTTAAAATCCAATTAGTTGTCCCTTGACAGATCTTCTTTCTCTATAGCTGAGGAAAATAGCACGCATTGCTCGTATTTTTCGGGACTGTAATGAAGCACCCGAAAAAGAAAAAAAAAAGAAAACAAAAGTATTTGAAAAACAAGATTTGGGTTATTAAAAATTTTTAGCAGTGAAAGTGTTATGAAAGGAATATAATCATTACATTTCCAATCAGAAAAATAAGGATCAGAGCTCACAGTAAGAGCATCTAAGCTGTATACTGGTGCCCACTGTCTATGACTTCCTGGGAGCACACATTCTCCTTTGTGCTCTTTGGAACATAATGCTATCTAGGTTAAAGTGGTGACAGTAGTTCCCCGCTTCAATGATCTCCCTGTACTTCATCTCGTATTTTTTCACATTATAATAAAAAGTATTTTACAGCACTTACAGGACCTCCTGAATGGTTCTTGTTTATTTTTTCATTAGTGGAGCATCCCCGTTATCTGTTTTTGTAAGATTCCTCCTGTGAATTGAAAAATAATCCATTTCTTTTGGAAACTTTTGAATTTAGTGATTTTCTGATGCAATTTACCCTTGACTTTTTATGTCTAATTTACTTCTGCCCTCATTCAGTAACTCACCATAGTTTTTGACCATTTAGATTGAAGCCAAGAGCTGCCCTTTTATCTTTTACCTATTGGTAACCTCAGAGAGAATGGCCACAACAGAAATGTCGTTTTTCCTAGCTGGACAGAGCCAGGTTAGAAACAGGAAAAGCAGGAGCCTTTTTTGTCCTCCACCTGTGAATACTGCTGAGAATTTGATGGCAGAATAAAATAAAACCCATTACAGTGGAGTAAGAATTGAAAAGCATCCAGGAAACAGAAAGGAGTTAGGTAGAGGCTTGGAAAGCTGGATGTAATGTACAATAAACGAAAAAAGCTAATGACAAAAGTGAAGACTGAGGAGTCAAGGAGCAATAACAAGAAGAATATTCCCTTGAGAACTACCCATTGTAGCACAGCCATGTCAACACAAATTGGTTGGTAAATATTGGTTACTCCAATTCTCTTTTTTGATCATACAGCTGTTTCAAAGATACCTCTCAGGATCATCTGCCAACTTAGAGAAATGATCACATGTCATGAAAAGTTTTCTCAACACGCAGTAATGTCTGATAGCACATGAACTTACAGAGAAAAGTAAATTTTTTATTTTCCTCTCTCCTGAGACAAGAATCAAAGATGACTGGCAGTTCAGCTGTTTAGTCAGAATGTGTCCTTTATTCCTTTCATAAATTTTATAATGAAAATTCCATCTCTTCCTTTTAAATAAAAAGAAAAGTCCTCGTTGAGGTTTCTTTTATTACACTTAATCAAACAGAAAAAACTGCTTTATGGAGTGTTTATGAGATAGTGGCTATATAGAGAGGTGATCTGAGTAGTTTCAGATTACTGAATGACTATTACTAGTCTTTTAATAGTGTTACAAATGGCCTGAAAAATCAAAAGTGTCCTGATGTGAAGTATTTGATTCAAGACACACAAGTGCTGTAATCTGCATTTAGTAAGGCATAATGTTATTTGCCCATTTTATGCCAGCACATTGGGGCATGATTAAAGTTTGTTTTTTTATACCACGGTGGCCTACTAATAATACAGTAAATAGAAGGACAGATTGCCTTCTTTTAGCTGTAAATCTATGGACAGACAGAAAATATGATAGAAAAATATGCCTAAAACTAGGCAGGTGGAAACACATTATGGAAATTTTCAGTACGAATATGCTGTTTTGCCCAAATTACATCATTTTGGAGAAATGCAGCAGCTTTTCCTTGTTTGTTTTCTAATGGGAAGAAGGCTCAAGACGAATTATGAGTTCTCATTCAATTAATTAAATTCATGCCCTTCACTTGTTATTAGCTGGTGCTTTTAATACAGAAATTTATCTTCACAGAAGGAGTGAGAATATTGTGTTCTCGCTCTGCACGGGGCAAAGGCTCTGAGAATCCTTAGGAAAGAGAAGAAATTAGAAGGTTCAGAGGACACATGGAGGGACAAGGTGGGATGCTATCAGATGCCCTGGAAACTGGGAGCGGGTGGATATGGATGTCACGAGCAGGGCTAGCAGAGCAGCCTGGACCACTGCAGATGAAACCAATGACCAAGTCCTTAGAATGAGACAGTGTGAAGGGTTCTTAGAAATACAGAGGAGAAACGGAGGGGATAAATGGGAGCAGGAACTGAGAAATCAAGGAATTCTCTTGTGTTTGCAGTGGGCTTGATTTAAGTTCCTTGTCCTTCCCACCCAGATCTCACTGATCCTAGGCTGATTCTGCGATGTACCTCTTATCCATGTGTTTTTCAGACTCTGTCGTCATTCTCCCAACTTTCATGCAAATTCATACACATCGATGTCCAGCAATGACTCTGAAAATAAATTATAATTTCAGTAGAAATATAGTAATTTGAAGCACAAATATGAAATCTGGTTTGTATGGAAGTGGAAAAATCTCAAGGAATATTTTTGCTTTGTGCCAAGAAGGGCTCCAGTTTCCATCTATGTCATGAGACTAAAGACATGAATATAACTTTGAAATTACTGTCCATAAGACCAGATATAAGACCCACCAAAGCTAGATGCAGGTGAAGAATTTTACTTCTGACAGTTAGGTTTACAATCTTAACAGTTTTTGAGCTGTATAAAAATATTTTGTATTTCTTTTCTAATGAAGTCATGGCAATGGACTTCCTCTGGGTTCTTACTAGTATGTTCTCTTATCAGCAGCAGAATACTCATCAGAGCAAGCTTCAGATACATGGCACAAATTTGCTTTCCTTTCCTCAGTGCTGGCACTTGACCTTGTGTGCACGTTCATCATTCTAAATTAATTTATGGCATTCGACATGGATGCATGCAGTGCCTGTGTAGGAGGGAAGCTTGGAATGTTAAATATCACTTCAGGAAAACTGTATTTACACACATGCTGACAGTTCATTTTCAGGTAGGAGCTTCTCAGCTGATTTGTACACAGCAGCCTCAATTTCCAGTCTTCCCACTGTGAAATTTTAGACAGCTCATCTGCTGAGCCCTTGCCAAACCTATTAACATTTATACATTCCACACACATTTCAGTCAGAGCATGTAAGTTGCAGATCTCTCTGATTTAGAAGCTATTAAGATTCATGACCCCTTTAGCTATTTCATCTATGGTCCTAAAGCCTTTGCAATCAGCTTACACTTGAAGAAGAAAGGACAAATCATTACTGTTCAAATATTGTCCTGCACAGTGTCCATTTGTAGTCCATCAAAGAGTAGTTAAGAACTTCAATGCATTCATTTATCTCAGAGACACAGATTATTATGGGAGCCATTTTTTCCTTGGAAGAAGAGAGAATAGGAATGTTATTTATACGGCTGCATTTAATTTTGGATTAATGGCCTTTTTAGCTGTGGCTGCTTCTCTGCATAGGAAATTAATCTAATTCTTTTTTTTTTGTTCTCACATCTTGTCATGCATTTGGGTGCATTGTACAAGGGTACATTGCTATTTTATCACGGATATCCATGTAGAAAATGCACAGTCTGCCTGCTGAAATGTAAAGGTGTCTCCACCTGAAGAAGTCAGCATCCTCCCTTTCTTAAGGGTTTATATGTATCTTCTTAGAATAGTGCAGTGTCCCATCACATACTTCTTCAGGACCCATGAGAAATCTCAAAAACAGTTTTTTTTCTAAATTCAAGTCAGTTTTTCTTCTATAACAGTTCAAGAGTGACTTAGATCTCCACAGGTCTCAACGAATGCCATGAGTGATAGGAATTCATCACCTCTGAAGATTTATGTCTGAAGTATGTAGAGGAATACATCTCTGTAGAAGAAAACAAAGATGAAAAAAAATTAAAATAAATGTTAGAAGTCCAAGGAAACTCAGATTTTAAAACAGAATTTGTAATTATGATCTTAGGAGCCTACTGAGAGCTTCTATTCTCTATACTTAGGACTGGATGTTCTTTCTCATTGGGACATCAGTGATTATCATCATGCAATCAGTATCACCACTGTGCTGCATTCTTGGAAATAGCAAGTGTTATACACTGGTAGATTTTGAATACCCAATCACTTGTTTTGTAAAATTTTAGGGGAAATGTTTTTCCTGAAAAATTTAAATTGCTATTCTTGCACAGAAAAAAAAAATTATTTAATTGTTGCTTTCAATAAGTTTTTTTTTTTTTATTTTGTCTTGTGTGGAGAAGCACATTATGTTCAGAAAAGTAATTCTTGCAGTAAATCCAGAACTTTGTTTGTAGAAAATGATGTTTCTAGATCTTGGTTAAAGTCTAAAAGGCTAAACACCAATAATGCTTAAAATTTTAAAATTACATTAAAGCCTGTGGTTAGACATTCTCTTCCTGGGAACCTGAGTACATAAGCCATAAAAATTTGTGGAAATTTTCACCACTGATTTCAACAGGAAGATGACATATTGTATTTATAGCATATGTAGTCCATCATATATATTTTGCACCTTTTGTTGCATTTTTTATGCCTAGAAATATTCAGTACTGTCTTTTATTTAAATTATTTGTTCTCATCTGCTGCCTTCTTACAGGAAGTCACAAACTTTCTGTCAGCAATATTACTGATTTCTGTGTGATAAAATGATGTGTTTGGCAACTGTTTAAGTCATAACTTACTAAAAGTTTAATTCCTAAGCATTTTGTAAAATGTTTGGTTTTAACAATGTGTTGCTGTTAGCAGTAAGCAACTGTTGGCCTCCTAGTGTGAGACAGGCCAACATTCTGTGCAGAACTCACAGAGGGCAACCCCTTGACCTTTGGGCACATGCCCCTTCAATATGCTCACAGTATTTTCCATCACTTCACTCTTCAAATGACGAGTCTGGTTGACAAAGTGTGACTGAATTACAACTTGAGGAGATGACACATTTTAAATTCTATTAGCAGCAGTGGGAAGATCAAGTTCTAAGCGAAGCTATCCTGAAAACAGAATATGCATTTTGCTTGAAATTTTGAAACTGTGACATTATTTTCATCTCGTTTCAGAATGGACAGGTGAAAAATACACAGTTTTTATCAAATGTCAAGAGTTAAAAAAGTTTTTTGGAATAAAAAAAATTGAATTAGAAATTTTGACGTGGGATCCTCGTAAGCAAAAATCTGGCAAGACCTGGAATATTCTAATTTCCTCATATTGAGAAGAAAAATATTTCCTCTGAAAACTTTTTATAAATGTACCTGTTGACTCAATGCATCATGAGATAAAGACAAGACAAGAAGAGAAAACTGACAGACATAAGCTTTCCTAAATTCAGGAGCAAGTGTGTGCATGCATACAGTGATGTTTGAAGAAAACTGGGGAAGAATTTTAAAAGGAAGGAGCTGTGGGTGCAAGAACACCCTCTGTGGCTGCCAGAACTTACCTTGATCAATCTGTTGGAGTAGTTTGTAAAGGAACTGATTGCGTGCCAGTATGACAAAAGAAAAAAAATATTTTGTCAAATTCTTACTGAGCATTCAAGAAACTATTAAGTCCTCTAAAATTAAAATCAAGGATCTGGAGAGCTCAGACCCCTGGAGAGGGTCTGAACTGCCCTGATTTCAGTGATGGGGTAAGAGGTGATCTAATCTCTGAGACAGGACTGGAAACCAGCAGTGCCCAGTTCCTCCCAGATACCCACTGCTTTCCTGGCAGCAGCTCAGAGCCTTCTACACCAAACCTGAGTATGCTTTCAACAGGCTCCTCTTAGGTGGTAGCTTTTCAGAGCTGGTCCTTAAAATCTCAAGACCCTGTGGACCTCCATTTCAAAAGTACTGAGTCTCTTTCAGAAGTTGCTTTGCTCAAATGTTTCTAACTTTAATTTCTCTTCTGTGCACAGCAGTCCACTTTAGATAGCAGCAAGGAAATCTTATGGCAAAAATAGTGTTTGAACAGTGTTCCACATCATGGAAACGGAATTCAGACCTGAGAAGCCATCTGGTGCATTTACACTACAGTAACATGAGGATTTTTTTACAATTTTTGCTAATGAAATAAAGGAAAATAAATTATTACCATGATAATGGATAATAGTTTTAATGTATAACTAGCAGCATTTTCTGATGTCCTTAGGACAAATGTCAAATAAATGTAAGTTTCCACTGACAGACAAATTTGATGCTTTTTTTGACAGTGAGAATTACACATTCCTGGCAAGGTGAAAAATCTTTCTCTCTAGGACTGGGCTGGCACCCCAGTGCTTCCAAGCCCTTGTGCAATGGGCAGTTGGCAGCTGTCGGCTTTCCTGTGATTATGCAGAAAACATGATACTATAGGGAAAAACTAACTTATAGTGCAAAGTGGGGCAACATAGCAGAACTTTCTTCAGAGCTCCAAAGGGCAAAATATAAGAGTTTAATCATTGGAGGGCTGTGAAAGCTGCCCCTCCCCTTTGCACCTTCCTGCAGTGCAATGTATAATTCACACACAGCAAAGCCCAGTTGCAGCTGTGCACAGCGTCGAAAAAACACAAAATCACTCAGTGAAGAGATCTGTAAGAGTCTGATTCATGCTGTCTCTTTAACATGCTGATTCCTCAGACTCTTCTTTCGTTTTCCTTACCTCCTGCTATACCACTGACAACTTCTGACCTGCCTTCCATTGCAACCAAATATTCTCTTTGGTAACAAACCTGAACTGTGCTTTTCAAGGAGGTTTTGCAGTATATCATTAACTATTTTGGTTGCTCGACATAGCAGGTCAGCATTGTAATTATGTAAAGTTGCTGTAAATGTTGCCATAAATTAGCAGGTTTCATTTTAGGGTCTAAGCA
Organism: Zonotrichia leucophrys gambelii; assembly: GCF_028769735.1. Lineage (NCBI taxonomy): Eukaryota > Metazoa > Chordata > Aves > Passeriformes > Passerellidae > Zonotrichia > Zonotrichia leucophrys. The sequence continues at coordinate 19,759,165 of NC_088170.1, read as the reverse complement.
AGCTCCAAGTATATTCAAAAGTGCTACAGAGGAAGGGAGAAGAGTGAAAATAATATATGCACAGAGTGCTATGCTGTTATCATTGAAAAACTCTTATTTCATGGTAATTCACATGGTAATTGAGCTAGGAAATGCTTGTAAGGATATGCAGCTAATATTCAACAAGTGGTAATAAGATGTATTTACATTACTGCAGCACAAACTGTGCAAATGCAATTCTCTGGGTGTCTCAAGGACATACTCTGTGAGACAAACATCTAAATATAGTTTTCCAAAAGGTGCTGATAGAGAGGTATTTCTTCTGCTAGTTGTATTAAAGATTAATTACATTTGGAACAGATCCATTTTGCTATAAAACTACCCCATATGCCTATTTTGTCTTTTGAGGCCCCCAAGCAGAAAACTCTATATATGATAAGCCATCTGGAGGTGTGTTATTAGAAAATCATTATTGTAAGCTGTCCCTGATCCAGTTCACAGGTATAATTTGGTTAATTTCAGTGGCATTTTAAATAGCGGCTGGTTAGATACATAACCTGCTCTTCATAGTAGGAACATTTGTCTTGATAACAGGAGTATGGTGTTGCCATTTGCTTTAAGTCACAGTCATTTGGCAATTTTCATATTTCCATCATACAAAAATAACTCATCCTTAAAACTTTTCCGTCCCCAAGTCTGTGTTTCCTAGCCTACACATTTATGTGACCAAATTGCTGAAGGTGCTGGGTTAGTAATAACACAGGTAAAATATTACTTAAATTATCTGACACGGTTTGTGGTATACTTTGCACAAAGAAACAAATGCTAAACTTCATTTTCTGATTTTTTTTTTCCCTGAAGAATTTGTTGAAATATCATGTAAAGCAAATAAAGGCCAGTTAGCTTCTTCAGAATAACTTTTTTAAAACACATCAACAAAAGAAAATTAAGATGGGCTGGAATAGTTATTAGTTAGGCAAAATTTCCTCCATTCTTGATCTTCCCTGAGAAAGAGAGAGTTAAAAATAGTATCGTGAGATATTTTACTTGCAAAGATAAGTTAAGCCTCAATTCTACTTAAAAATATTTGAATACAAAAGGATAGGTTGGTGGCAGGAATTCAGCTGGCAGGGATCAGACTGACTCCAGTTAAATTATAATATTTTTCCTCCTTCGAGGTTTCCAAATGTGCCTCTGAAAGGGAAATGGAATATGTTGCAGCTTTTGCTCCCATCAATTTCTCTGAGAAACTTCAAAAGAGGATTAAGTCCTGGACCTAACACAAAGGACACAGTCACTAGTTTCAGAGAGATTTTTAATGAGAAGTTCCAAATAAATAACGCACTTCTTTTAGTTGTTTCCCCACCAATGATTTTCCATTGTTATAAACTGAAAATAAAGAATATAGGAGAAATATAACCTGATATATATGAGGAATAGGGAGAGAAATATTGTATTTGCATGTACCATTACTCAATAGCAGAATCCTCAGGGTCCTTTTTGGGTTCCAAATGGAAAAGTAATAAGAAAAAAGGATTATTTAAGTACTCAGAATTTCCCTCTAGATGACCTCCGGAAAGATTATATGTTTAGATTAGATATTAGGAAGAAATTCCTTACCGTGAAGATGGTGAGGCACATGAACAGGTTGTGCAGAGAAATGGTGGATGCTCCATTGCTGGCCAAGGCCAGGCTGGATGGGGCTTTGTGCAGGCTGGTCTAGTGCAAGGTGTCCCTCCCACGTCAGGGAGATTTTAACTGCATTATCTTAAAGGTCCCTTCCAACCCGAACCAGCCTATGATTAGGCTGAATGTTATTCATCAAAGCTTTGTGCTGATGGTCACTTCTGGGCAAATACTTATTCATGTTAGCAAGAAAATTCCAGTGCTTATGCAGTGCAGAATATTTACTGTTAGAATAATAAGGAGCTACTTTAATCAGATTACAATCTCTCTGAAATTGAAAATTAAACATTAGTTGCACTGTCTTCTACTGTACCTTCATTCTTTACCATTAGATTTTCTTCTTTGGCTGAATGATAGGGTTCTTGGTTTTATATAAGTGCATGTGTGTATATATATATATATATGCACAATATACATATACATATGTAATATATTTTTCCAAAAAACCCTTTTTAGAATATATATTGATTGAACAGATTTTTTACAGATGTACTATAACTAGCTGCATGCAGAAAAGATTTGATATACAAAAAGAAGGAAATTTGTCAAGGAGTTTTGACACCTCAGAGCTTTATCAGTGACACAGAGTCATGCTGCTTCTTGCCTTCCCCCTTTTTTAGGTCTTCCCTACACAAACATGAGCCTAGAGGAGAAAACACCCAGCTGTAGTAGCAAATCATTTCCCAGACTGCACAGCTCAGAAAGTGTTTTGCCCACGGCTGCTGGCTCCACCTCTGGGGCTGTCTGTTCCTCTCCTATGTGACACAACATGACAGAAATTGAAGCCTGTATGATCTCACTTTAAAGTTTCATGTAAATTTTTAATTTATTCAATTAGCTTCATGAATAAGATGACTAGATATTAAGCAACATAAAGGTGACCTACCCGTGCAGGCAGAATTGATTTGCCCTAAAACATGTCCATCTGTATCTCTCAGAATATGAGTTGTACAGATAAGTTATTATAAATAAATAATCTGATATCCATGTTAATTATTAGGATTTAATTATGGTGTCTTACTCCTTGCAGGCATATTTATGAATTATTTTTTCTGTGTTGTCCCAGAGAACATTATTAATGCATGTCAAAGGACGCAGTTTAGCCATGAATACTAATAACACATTCGAAGTAAAGTTATGCATGAAATTCTCTGAAGCAGTAGGTTTCACTCATTAATTGCACTTAGAACAGCACTATAGTTATGTTGTCATTAGTTAGCAAATACTATATTGTGTATGGAAGAATTGCCCTTCCATATCCATTATAGCAATTTTTGATATGTAAATATCATCGTCATATATGTAATGTAGAAATCGTGCATTATACCAAAAAACCTCACCATATGCAGTATATTTGGAGTTGCTTTATCAATTTTATGAGTTGCTATTCAATATAGTAAGAAGGAAGGTATCATTTTCAGCAGCAGTAAGAAAAAATTTAGTTAATATTTTCTAGAAGATAGAAGAAATTGGTGAAAAATTATCTAACTCTTTAATAGGAAACTTTCATTAATTATATGTGTTTTGCCCAATTTCTAACACAAATTTTTTAAGCTACTTAAAAATTTGGAAGCAGCTGTCTCACAGATGTTTTTGTTTGGCTATTTAATTTTTTACTTTGTTTGACAGTTTACTTTTTTTGCTTGTAATCAAGAATCAAACCAAAACTGAATGTTTTCTGGATCCTTTCAGTGAGATACTTGACTTAGTATCAGAGGATCTATTCAAATGAGTAAGAATAGATAGCAAATGTAATTCTGGACACCTCAGAGATACTTCACCTGGACTGCAGATGCTGCTGCAAGACAGAAGCCCATGTTTCATAGGTCTCTGCGCACATCTCAGGTAATCCAGGATGTTTGGATGGTGCTAGATGTCTATGCTTATGTTCACGATCTTCCTTCTAGACATCAAAAAGCTAATAAGTTAGTTGTCCAGATTTCCTGGATTAAGTGAAAGCCAGGAGCGTTTCCAGAGTACAATATTTCTTTTGCTGAAGTGGAAGTCTAAGATAAGATGGATGCCCATTAGTTATGTCTTGCTGTGGTAATTAGTTATGTCTTGCTGTGGTGTGGATAATCAACCTCCACTTAGACATTTTAGGCATGCACTCTGACTGAAGATGTCCCATACTCCACAGACATGGCCTAGGAGAATGTCCGGTTTATCTCGGCTGTTTGAGGGGCCTGGAAAGGCCCGAGGTGGCCTTGGGGCAGCCCGCGTATCGAAGGACGAGAAGAGGCTTCAGTTCTTCTTTCGGTTTTTATGTTTATTAATTGTTTATCTAAAAGATGTTCTTTTCAGCCGAACAGAGATCTGCTCAGCAGTCAGCCATGAGCACACTGTCTGCCCTCCGGGGCAGCCACGTATCTTTATACCCATTGTTACGTGTACAATATTTATCACTTTTCCCCAATACCATTTATTCTTATTACCCGGTGCACTTTCAGTAATAACCAATCCGAAAGTGCCACCATCACCAAAGAAGATGGAGGAGAAGAAGAAGAAGAAGAAGGACAGGACACACCCCAATTCCTCCATCTTACTCCTCTAAACCCCCCTGTACATAAATCCTAAACCCTGTGTCTCACCCTCTAATTAACTAATCCCTTCGCCATTCACCCCGGTGAAGTCCTCTTATCTTCATACAGGTGTCGTCTCCCGGGTAGGGTCAAAGTCCTGCCACCAGACACTTCTGGCAACATTCCAGGACTCCCGGGCCCCCCAAGGGTGGTCTCGGTGGCCCGGCATCTCAGGACTCAGATCCTGAGATCCCACAGGAGAAAGCATGCCATTGGGAATGAGCAGGTGTGCCAGGATATCCTACAGAGACGTCTAAATTGTACTAAGCATCTGTGATTGCACAGATGACCTTTAAAATGGCATTCAGGATGAGATTCAGGCACCCTAATATTGATGTCCGTATTGTCTTCAGTAGAATTAGTTATTTCAACTCCAGCATGCTCAGAGTTGATGCAGGGCATAATTTTTGCCTGGATGTAGAAACTTAGTGCCCTGTAAGACCCCTAAGAATATTTGGTACAACCTTGTTCATGTCTTAGTAGAGACACTGCTCCTGTGAAATGGCATTTGGAGTCCAGGTCTCACATCCCAGGGCAGCCTAAATGGGTGAGTGGATGTGCACCACTGATAATACAGAGAGGGGTGCTGAGAGTGCCTTACCCACAACCACCCGTGAGCATCATGTCTCAAATGAACCTAACTGCTTATGTTTGGAAAACTCAATTGCGACTTTCACTTTTTGGTGAGATGAATAATTCTGAGGGGAGGCTGCTTACCATATTAATCATGAGAACTGAGACACTGCTCGGTATATACAACTGCTCTTTAGTCACCTGAATTTAGATACATAGTCAAACAAGATACTGAAGAAGGAAAAATAAACCAAATTCCAGATGTTAGAGACTAAAATCTCATTTGGGGTGTTTTATAATCATGTGTTAGTTCTTTCTCACTCCAGTCTCTCTACCAAGCTTCAGTCTAGATTGAAAACTTGTGTATGTGTGCGGCTATACACAATGTCAACAACTCAGCAAGTTACTGGAGAGACAAGTGGTATGGGCTTTCACTCAATTATGGATGACTTTTAAAACTTGTCAGTGTTGTCAAGCGTTTGTGAGATGCCCTGCTTCAGTGACCTGACTTAAAATGAGTCCTGCATGTTTGAAAATAGTCTCTGCATTAATTCAGCTAACACTGAGCTACTGTTCATTGTTGGGAGGCACTGGAGTAGACAGGTGTACTCCTATAGGAAAACTTCTCTTGAATTCATTAGTTTACTGAGAAATCTCATAATTATTTTGAATCCTACTATGTTCTGATAGAAAGAGAGAAGTAGAGTTGCGACTGAATGATTTAAATCCTGTTTATGCTCAAGTTTCCTGGCAAATTGAAAGTCCTTGAAATAGAGAAAGAAGTCATTATCAAAAAGGAAGTTTTAGCAGAAATCTTTAAATGATAAAGGCTGTATCTTTCCTTTTGATGTACGTGTGAATCTTCCACTGAAGTCAACTGGAACAGCATTCATACCTTCAGGATCTGGATTTGTTCATAATCCTCTGAATTTTAAATTCTCATTCCATTATATCAAGTAAGGGAGAGAGGATTAGTTGGCAGTATCTGAGAGCTTTTATTTTTTTATGGGATTTGTACATCTAGTAGAAAAGTAAATGAAAAATTGAGAATGCATTACTCATGAAGATGAGCATTTTAAAACATGTCTTTTACAAACCTTGATTTTTGCATCAAGAACCTTCTCACTGTCTTTGTCATTAACCAGTGGGTAGGAAAAAGAGATTAGAATTTCCAACAAAGAGAATCACTTTCTTTTTGATTGAATATACACAAACAAGGTTCACAAAATCTACATCTTCACATTTTGCTATTGGCCTTATGCAGAGGAGAGTCTATCTGCCCTGAATTGTAGGCTGCTTGAATTTCCCTTATCACTACTTTGATGAGCACCATGACAGTTTTACAACATTTTCTTGTTGATCCATAAACGTTGGTTTGAACACATGCTTTTCAAAATGTCAAATATGTAGAAGATAATACCACACTACAGAAAAACATAGCATAATGTTCTGTTAGATCATTATCCCACAGAATTATCAGCAACAATTTAAATGTGTTTAATTTCCCACATACAATTCAAGTAAAGTTTTCATTGCTAATCAATTAATATATTTTCCACTTATTTTAAAAGAGTCTATTGTTTCAAACATGCTTAATTATGGACATACAATGTTAGAATTCAAAAATTTTAATTTCCTAAATAATTAAGGCTAAATGGATTGGACGAGCATAGGATTTATTAAGTTACCCAGTTGCAGACTATTTGTGCATTTGTATAAGAGAAATAACAGATTACAAGGAAAATGAAAGATTAGGCTCACAAACATTTTTGCAGTAATATGAAGGTGGTATTTGAGGCAGCAGTGAAAACCAAACTTCTTTAGTTGCTGCCTGATGGGTCACTGAAGGATTTTCTCAGGCACAGCCTTTCAGACGGTCAGTCGAAAATTTGTCACTGGAAATAAGGGATGAAGGTTATAATTGTGAGTATTTTGGGATATCAGGAGGAGCTTGTGAGGCTATGTAAACCTTTTTAAGAGGTGTTTAGGGAAAGCACCAAGGGTGTGGAAAGGGAAATATGAGGGCAGATCACGGAGGAGGAAACATGGGAGAATGAAGGAGAAGTGGGAATAGAAATAGAAAGACAGATTTAAATTGGCCAATGTGCTATTCTGTCTGAACCCAGAGCTCTGTTACAGCCTGTCATATTTTTCTACTAAGTCTAATTCTTATTTTTTTTAGTGTAATTCAGTCTCCTCTATGTGTCCTTGCTACAATCTAAGGCCCATCAACAGGAGAAAAGGTCACAATGCCAGTAGGTCTAGATGCTAGCTAGAGGGTCCAGCATCTAGAAAAGGTTGGGTTGGCAGCAGAGACCTGTGGGTGTTTGTCTTGTCCCAGTGATTTACACAAGAACACCTATATTCAAGGGGTTAATGTTAAAAGCTATTCATTCAGGTATGCATATGTAATTCGCTAACTTTGAGCAGGACTTGCTCAAAAGCAGGAGGAGACCAGCATCTGGAAGGACTCAAGGTCTGAGGCAAGGGAGGTTGAGGTCTGAGTATTGACATTAGGCACACAACAGAGAGCCCATACAAAATCTAAGGGAACTGTAACAGTGGGACTGCCTGTGAGATGAGTTCATACATAAAACTAGGAGAAGATGAAACTGGACAAGCTGCTGAGCAAGGGAAGATCTGCACACGGGGAGAGGGGATCCAGGGTTTGGGCATGGGCATCACACAGAATTAGAGGCTGTGCTGCTACTCAATACCATTATCACTGTGGGTATGAATTTGGAGAGTGAATTGAGGAATTTTTCTGCGAATTCTCTCCTGAATTTGGGTACTATTGGTATGGGACTGGTTTTCATTAGGAGACTTTAATTTTGATTGGCCAGAGGGGAGTAACAGGATACAGCCCTCTGTATCTCTGTTTTCTGGGAGTTTTCACAGTGGTAGATATTCATGTTGCTAAAGACAACAGTCTGCATGGCCAGCAGCATTGGCATGCATTTGTGTGTTCCAACCCCTCTGAAGCACTCACTGAGTGCTGCAACAGGCTGGGCCTGTACTGGGCACAGGAGCAGCAGCAGCCTCATCTGCTGGGATGGAGAGATCCTCAGGTCTGGACTGCAGTGACCAGGAGGAAATACCTCCCATATCCTGGAGACTGCCCCCTTCACATCCTTAACACTCAGCACCTTCATCAGCTGTTGTCACTTCTGCCTTGTACATCTCCTTCAAGTTTATTGTATCTGGCCTTAAAAAAACATGAATTTCTTTTACTGCTGTAAATGGAATTAGAAAGCCTGATACAAATGAAACTGACAGTTTTTGATTTGAAGGGTTTATTTTTCACTTTAGAGTTTGAGACCTTGATGGATGCCAGTCTTTTATCATGCCATCTGATATTAAAATGAAGAATGCAAAAAAGAAAGCAAAAACCAAAGCAAGGATTTGACCTTTATCCAACAAAAAAATCCCAACACTCTGAAAGTGGCAATAGTTACCATCTGTTAAAACTTATAAAATGCTAAAAATTAAAAAGACAAAATGAAATTGATAATTTAATAGATTAAGCTACTAAAAGCCCCAACCCTATTACTTCTTACAATCTGAGTAGAGGTCTTTTTTCCTAAAAAAACCATTTCTTTGAGAGGAAAAAAAAATCCAACCCAATTAAATCCCAGATAATAAAAGGTAAACCTTTACAGAATTTAGCAGTTCTGATTTGCAGATATTGAAAGGAAATTCTACTCATGGAAATGTAATTTTTTTGGCTTTTACTGGTATTTTGCTTTTCTCTAAGCATCTGCTGCCAGCAGACATCAAAGATGGAATACAGACTTGCATGAATGTTTCTTCTGTTCTTACATTATAAAATTTATTTCTGTTCTTGCCACTCTGGAGTCAAACAGCTTTGGAGGTCCTGTTAAAATTATGACTTCAAGCTGTTTGGATTGAAACTAGAACATAATACCACTGGTACCAGGACAGTTCTTCCTTACCATGCTGACTTGTAAAGTGTTTTTTTGACTAATTACATCATTTTACAGAGCTTGGTCAAGTCCAGCCAAAAAAAAAAAAAAAACGAACAATCCAGTGTAAGTTACTAGGCATTGTAGGGTCAGGTCCAGATCCAGTGAGGTTTTTAAACTCCTAGAATCTATTCAGTTCTTCAATTGCCCACTTAAACAGCTAGAAACCTAAATATGGGCCAGCACAGTAAATTATCAACTGTATTTCAGACTCAGTTCTGCACTGTGATGCAAACTCATCCTCTATAAAGGCCAAAATCATTTTGTCATGAAACTGTGGCTAATTAGGATGCTATCAGTTGTCTAGACAGTCACAGCTGCCCTGAAACCACTCTTGGAAATAATTAAAATTGATGGCCTTCAGCCTTTGGATGATCTTTGAATAAGGGAGCATCAACTCTTACAGTCCACTCGACTCTGTATATTCTCATCACAAAAGACTCTTAATAAAAGCCAAGGACCTGGCTTTATTAGTTACTCAATGTCATTAGCAATGTGTTTCACATTACTGATTTTGAATTCACTGAGTAGCAATGCTTTTTTCCTTTTTCATCTCCCAGCACAATTGCATTTGAAGTCTCTACATGCTAATGATATAAAAGCCAAGGAGCTCTCAGTATAGACTGAGCCTCCTGCGTCATACCCTGAATTATTCATAATTTGCCTGTGGAGTGTGTGAGTACACAGGCAATAATCCACCATAGCTCCTAGGCCAGACTAATATAAGTCTCCATAAAAGCTGAAAAAATTTGGTAGGGCAGGAAGAAAGGGGAAGAAATTTTAACCTTAGCTCATACAGCTTTAGCAGAGTGTCCACTCATACACTGGCAGCAGTGCCAAAAGAGCAATGCCACAGATTGTTCAAATTTCAAAATTGCTTGCAACTTTTCACTGAGCCATTTGTGTTATTATAAGACAAATATTTTGTCTCTTTACTCTTTGTTCCTTTTTTTATGCAAGTCAAATTGCATAAAAAATACTGCAGAACTTTGTGCTCAGTCCTTTGGAGGATTGAGGACAGTGAGAACTGGATGGGGAAAAAAAGGGCTGCACCACAGCCCAGTGGGCTCCTGTCACCACTTGCCAATGCTTCTCATCAAGGTGAGTGAACCAGATTTAACAAGATGATAAGCACAGGCCAGACTCTGCCTTTTTACATAATGATGAATCTACATAAATTCAGTGCCACTAATTAGATTTGCACCTGTGGAAATCAAGTGCACTGTTTTGCCCTTCTAGAGCTTTCTGTTTCTCCTAGCCTCAGGGCACTTTATTGAACAACCTCCAGGCCCCCTCGGCAATGCTCCTGCCATCATGTCACTTCCTCAGATTTAGGAAGTTGAAAAGAAGAGTTCTGGGCGGGTCTTTTGTACACACCTTGAAACAAAGCACATTGAATTTTGTCAAAAAATCAGTTGAGTGTGCAGGAAAATGTCTGTGAGTATCAGATACCATCAGATCTCACAGCTAATATTCATTGCTGAAGTAAGATTGCAACAAGTACTTCGATCCTTTGAATGCCACCTGACAACTTTTCTTAAATGTGATGTTTCTTATCTAAGATGTGGCATGTTTGCTGTTATAAACAAATTATAATAATTTCTGCTGCATTTCCAACAGTTGAAACACATGCTATTGATTTTTCCCTTTCTTATTTAAGGTGTGTTAATGGCTTATCTCCTTGGTTGTCTTTGCCATAGTCAGAGCAACTTCTAAGCCAAGTACTATCCAAATTTTGCTCAAAAGAATTAGAAGTTAGCTTTGAATCCTGTAACTTGACTTGCTAATCAAGGTGTGATGATCAGTCTGCATGCATCCAGTGTGAAATTATACCTCTGGAGAAGGTGATGCTGCTGTCCAAAAATTGATTACTTAGCTAGATAAATTTATGATCTTCCAGAAAAAAGCATCAATCACTGAGACACAATAAAACTAGTGGACTTGAAGACAATGGGAAAAGTTTATGTTTAAGTATAAGGAGGCCTGGCTGAACAATTATTTCTCTTTCCATAAGGCTGAAGAGCAGATATGAATGTCATTTTAGACAAGATCAATCACTATTCAGGACCTCACAGGCATGGATAGTAGGCTGTGCATTAGCATCACAAAAAGGTTTCACTGCCACTCTGAGGATGCAGTGCTTCGTGCTGCAAAGAGAGAGGTGATTTACTATCTTTACAAAATAAAAACAAAACCCCTTTGGGCAGCACCAGGCGCAAGAGACGGCTCTGCTCCCATCTGACAGAGAGAAGAAATGCTCACAGCAAACCATGTTTCTAACAGCGTGCTAACAAGAGAACTGCAGCACTTCATGATACAGTTTAGAAAACAGGGAGACATTACAGTATTTTCTGATGGAGAATTTCTGTAAATATTACGGAGAACTTTAGTCAGTGAGTATTAATTTGTTTTGAGTGGGAAAGAGGCTACAGCATTAGAGGCTACGAATTACCCAATACCTAAAGAGGATAACAACTGATCAAGTTTACAAGTAAATAATTACAATTTGATTGCAGCCTCTAAATAACTATTTTTTAATAAAAAAAAAGTAACAGATTTTTTTTACATGTAGTCAGCTGTTAAGTCATCAGAAAATTTTCTTTGCAGTACAAGTGGTTAGCTTTTCCTTTTTACTATAAAAAAAGGGGGAGAAAAAATGGTGTACTATAAATGGATCCAAAAGTGACATTACACCTTTGTTGTGTTTGGAATGGTTAGTGTCACTATTTTATAAAAAGATTGTTTTGTGTTTGCTTTTTTTTTTCTTCTGTCAAAGGACAATTTGATGGGTTAGGATTTATACATCCTCTTTTCCTTCTAAAAAGAAATAGGAAACATAGCATTTAGTTGTGAAAGAGACTAAAATGAAAGTATTTTGTGGCAGATGGGATTTTTATGAGCTGTTTGTCACTATATACCAGTCTTGTTAAGGAGAAATCGTTTTCTGCTTCATTACACTAAGATAGCTCTGTTTAGGGCTCCACTCAACTGTGAAATTACTTTAAAACTTCTATAAGGAATAGAGATGGGATTTTTTATAAAAAAAAAAGATTGCTAATACAGTACAAGGAATAGGAATAAAATGGTCAAACACACTGTTTTTTTAGTAGCACAGGGGAATATAGAAATGTTGCACTGCATACTTACACTTAATCAGCTGGTTTAAGATAAAAAGAGACTCCAGAGAACTATCATTTTCTACACCTAAAAAAGGCAACATTCACATTAGTCTATATAAAGAGACTAAAAAAGCCATTAGGGAAAAAAATTAAAACTACACTGGATTCTTTGTGCTGCTTTTGAGGCAGATAAAGTACAAACAAAAGAATTAGATGGACGCAGACACAAATATAAGTATGAAAACACTGGGCCAGATTCTCATTTGCCATCCATCCATGGACCCTGGCAGGATTATACTGTTCTTATGCTTTTCTCAAGTGTAAGCTCTGAATCCTTAGACCTTTGCAGCTTGCCCTGGCAATTAAAATTTCACACACTCCCCAATACCTCTTTCTATGGTAATTCTTCACAGTGACTATGTTTCTGACTCTTTTTGCCATGTCATTTCTCCTTCTGTCTTTTTTAACGCCACATCAAGTCTTTATTCTATGATATGAACTTTAAATAATCTGCAATAAATCTCCTCTATTCTTATATGTTGTATGTGTTGTAAATGTTGCCATGCTTTTGTGGAAAGTTCATCAGGAGAGAGACTTGCCACCATGTAAAACTGGATTGCAAGGACATGGTTGACCCATCTACAGCCAGGGGTCAAAAACCAGCTGGTGGGCAGCTCCTCTTTGTCCTGCCCTGCTTGTACTGGTGTGAACTCAAAATTTTGGTGTATGCTCCTGCAGAAAAGGTTGATCCATGTCAGCCCCTCACCCTCTATGTATGTTTTAAATGTTAATAAATCCAAGTGCCTGACGCTAACTCCACAGTCTTCAGGTCAGCTTCTGGGAGTGGTCTGTTCTTTTAGCAGCTGGAAGCTTTTCCTTAACCTTCACAATCAGTGTCAAGCTCTCTCCTGCTAATATTGCATGGGCTGTGTGGAAAGACACATTCTCTGACTTTCCTACTCTTTCTACCAATGTAAAAGACACATTCTCTGACTTTCCTACTCTTTCTACCAATGGGCAAGAAAGAAAGGAACTTACACCTTGCACACCACAGTGTTCTGGGAATGATTGCATTGGGAGAAGTCCAGATGATCTATTTCATCACTGTCAGTCACCCACAACGTTCTACTTCAACTGAGACAATCTTCACCAATGTTTTGGGACTCCCCAGCAGGAGAATTTCTAAATTTTCAGATGCTACATCTAATTTGTAATATTCCACAGAACACTTCCTTAATGTTGGAACATCTCAACAGGACATCCATCTATGAGGTAATCACACCAGACTCTATTATAAAAAATGGATAAAATAGACATTTAACATTGTTATTTGTCTACCTTTGGATGACAATGTTTTTGGATGAGCTGAAATATGATCAACACTCAGGCAGAACAAGCACTTCTGAAAAAGAAGGCAGTAGTTGATGAATATTGATGAACAGATTTCCCATTGTTTTACTCCAAGTTTTATAAAGAATAAAATAAATTTTTGGTCTGAAAAAAAACCATTTAAACAGAGACAACTTGTGCTTGAGAAATTTTTACATCAAAAACTTGGGCACATATTTTCTTTATGCATATGCATTTGCAAGAGTGACCTGAGTAGGAATTAACTTCCAATCTTTTGAGGGGTCTTGGCTTTTAGATTTTCTTGTATATTCTTCTTACTAGTTTAAAAAAATAATCTTCTGGTCTGCCATGAAGAACTGATTACTTGAAAGTGTGTCTATTAGGTGTTAACCTGCACACAGAAATTCACTGTCAACAATCTTGAAGGAAAAAAGTCATATGGATTAGCTTTAGATATTGCTTGACTAGTGAGGGAAAAAATGGCATTTAGCCTCTTTTTTTGCACAAAAACCATTCATTAAACAACTGTGTAAGCAGAACTATGTCTTTTTATCAAAAGTCCATTTCCCTACTACAGAAATAAATAAATAAATAAATAAATGAAGAGCAACATTGCAAACTCTAGAAAGAGGTTCTGAGACTACCTTTTTTTTTTATTTTTATGTAGTACTACATTTTTTTCATGTCATACAATTCATTATTAAGATGGAACACCAGACAAATGTTCTGGATTATATTTATTTTTGGGGAGCCTTGCTGTATTGTTGTCGTCTCCAGAAAAATGCTGTGCTTGCTTGAGCAACTCCTCAGGTATTTGGGGGTCATTGTTTCTTCTAGTCATGTAGTTAGTTGTAAGTGGGAAATGCAGGGATTGATGCTTACTAATACAGTTACACTTAAAAGTATTGTAATTTTCTCCCAGTCTGTGAGAATAAAACTAAGTTATTGAGCATAGCCTTTTCTGTCCAAGTGAACTAAAGTTAGAAAAGTCAAAATAAGTCGTACACAAGGTTAGAAAAATATAACTGCTTCTGGAGCTGTTGAAATCAAAATAGATCCTACCTTAGACACATTTACCAGTCTGAAATTAGAGTCTTAACTGATACAAAAAGACATAACTCTGTGATGGCCAAAGGCAGTTTATCTAAGCTGAAGATCTCTTTTACAATATTTTTCTCAAATGATGTCCCTAAGCTATTAACATGACTAACAAGGAAGTCAAAATCTGTCCTTTGGCCACCAATTATGACCTGATGTGTAGCACCCTAACTGAAGTCATATTTCAAACTGAACATACAAACTGTGAAAAGGCCTGAGAATCCAGTTAGGATACTTTAAATGACTAAACTCACAATTTGAAAGTAAAGCAGTTGCTTTGATTGCCTACAGAGAATGTGCAGGCAGATTTTACTATGAAAAAGCTCAAGTCCTCCAGGCTTAGTGACAGCTGAATCCTACAATATGCTCCATTTTGATAGTAACTCTTAAAAGAGATGTATGTCTCCTTTTCCTGTTAAGGATGGGTGTTACGTCTTCACTATCACTGGTGCTGAGTATAAAAGCTTCCATCATAAAGATGAAGAGCTAGATAGTTACTCTCATGTGGCTCTACTAGATAGGTTTTTATGCTTCAGAATGTCAGGCATTTCTTTATTTCAAAAAATGTAGAAGGATAAAACTCACAAGAAAGGAAATTTGAATTAGAGGAACAAACTAAACTTTTGAGCAAATATATTTTCCTTGATGCCCTGTATCAGTTCACCTGTTTCTCTGCTTTCTTCTTTATGCTCCAAAATTCTCAATGTCTTTCTGCAGCGTTTAGGGGGAATAACTGAGTTTGTTTGTTGTTTTGGTTTTGTGGTTTTCCACTTGTAAACTGATGGATTTTTTGCTTGGGATGTTACAGCTGTAGATTTTTGAGGTTAAAAATGAAAATCTTTTCTTTAAATACCATAGGTAATTTATTCCCCCTATTCATACAGTTTCCTAGGTCTGGAAGTTCTGTCTTCGTCTTTCACAGGGCAGCAGCAATTAAGGATGGGTCACTGAGAGACCTAAGCATACATTTTTTTGGAATTGTAAACTTCTGGAAAGACATATGAATTTCCATAATTTTTTCATTACTTCTTAGAAGATAATTCCACAAAGAGTGTATAAACTACCAGTTAGGAGACCTTGATCATTAACTAACTGCTGTTAGCAGGTGCAGGTGTTCACAGAGAGACTGAATCTTCAACAGAGATTTTATTTAAGTCATGACTCTTAAATGTGGGAGCAAGGTCCACTCTGTTAAATGATATACAAATATTGCTCAGAGATCAGTTATAAAAAAGGACTGAAGTGCCTAAATGCTCTTGAAGTGCAAAGGACTTCTGAATCCAGAGGTCTTCTTGTTTGCCGTTCTATAGTCTCTTCAGTGAACACAAGTTTTTATATGAAACTTCCCTACATTCTTCCTGTACCATTGTGCCCACTGTCTCCTTAGGCAAGCTGCTGGGTGCCTTAGCTTCAGAGTTGCACAAAGTCAGTGGCTGCAGCCCATGAGCAAGCTGATCTGATAGGGATCCACTAAGGTACAGCTCATCACAAGCAGTACCCTTCCTTCCTCCATTCTTCATTGTCTCTCATTGATTTGGTGGTGTCTCATTTTCCTCTTTTTTTTTCTTTTCCAATCTCTTGGATAGATTTTCAGTTAGGAGATGGCATATTTTCTAAATTCACAAGGATCACACATCTTTGCAGGAAGCCTCTGAAACTCTGGGGTCACTTTCTGATCAGACAACAACATGCTCAGACAAAATCTGCTGTATAGGATTTAGAAGAAAGGAAGAAGAGACAACACAGAAAACGTTTACACAATGTAAACATAAATGCACAAAGAGGTATTTATTTAAGGGTGTAGCAGCCTTCTGTTGTAAGAGGTAACTGGGCAATAGAGTGGAACTTCATAGTTTTTTTGAGAAAGTTTGGATAGTTATCAAAACTAAATTTGAAGTACAGAAAATGTAGTATTTGTCTATATACTGAAAGCTCCAGGTCTCAATTCTCACTGAGGATAGGCAGCTTGGAACAGAAGTGTACAACCCATGAGTATATTTCTGTGAGTGGTGAAAATAAGTGAAATACAGCATTTACTCTAGGATACTGAAAGCCTATTGTCTCTACTGTCAACCTATTGTCTCTACTCTCTCTGCAGGCCTTACTCTTTGCTGTTCTCTCTGGCTGGACTGCAATGGCAACTTTACAATTTACCTTTTTTTTTCCTCTCATAGGTATGGACAACTGCAGAGCCACTTATGGCAGCTTGCTATTGTCAGCCACAAGCCAGGGACTGCTGCTTTCTTCTGCATGCGAGATAAACAAGCTGAGACTCAAGTATATGTTGGGGAAAAGAAAAGATTTTTGAGCACGGATAGTAAAAGGATTTAGTCTAAAATAATTGACTGTTCTTCAAGCATAAGCTCTAAGTGCTGGGGATTAGTGTTCTGTTTATTTATTTTTCCTTTTTGATAAGTCTTCTGTTGTCAGTGTGTTTCTTATTTAATTAATACCACAGACAGTAAATCATTTCCTTGTTTCCAAATTATGACAGCTTTAGCCACTTTTAGAGTAAGAGCTGTTGTAGTGTGAAAAAAACTCCAAACAAATATATGCTTCAAAATGATTATTCCACCCTAGAGACTTAATTTATACAAAACAGATTACCAGAATACAGTAAAATTCCCATTAAAACATAAGTCATCCATTTTCTGTTGAGTGAAGCATAACTTAAATTATGAGGATTTAATTATAGTAATGATTATACTGTTGGGGTTGAAAGGTGATTCATGTTCTAAGCTTGATTTTTTTGTGCTTCCTTTTCTGTATTTCTCATTAGCTTTGCTCTGTATGTTCCCAAAAATCTTTCTCTTATCAGAGTAACAGAGTCACTCCATAACCATGATTTTGTTTTCCCAGAAGCTGGTTGAATTTTGAAGGTATTCAAATAAGATGTTTTTGAAATACAGAGCATGTCTCTAGTTACTGCAGTAGCTCACACTTGGCACCTAGGGATCTGCGGGGATTGCTCCACAATGGTTTAGCATGCAGGAGTGCCATTTTGAAAACACTTCCTACTTGCAGATTTCCCTGCCACGGGAGTGTGCTGCCCTCAGCTTCCTTCTTCCCTCCAGCTGATTCTTGTCTGGAGACTGACCAGCATCTTCCCTGTGGTTTCTCAGAACAAATATTACACTTTAGCATTTTTTTCCCCTCTTCCTATTGCTTAGCACCCTTATTCCTCTTTGTCTGGCTTTGCCCTCTGCCTGGAGGGAGCACTGGGCTGCCAGAACCCCATTCTGCCCAATGTGTGCTGAGACAGCAAGGAGACAGAGAAAGAAAAACAGAAAAGACCACGAGGTCAATTTGCCCCGACCTAGAAATTCCTTTGATAAAGAAGAACTGGTGCTAAATGTCATGTGGGATGAATATGTATGAACTTATTGTGAAACTGTATGCATATGCATTTGGAAGGGGGATAAAAGGAGGTCTGAAATTTTCAGGGGTACGCATGCCTTTTGAGGAGAATTTTCTCCGTATGTGTCCGGCACCATAAATAAACATACCGAGCTTTACAACTTTTATAAAGTTGTGAGGTTTCTTCCTTTCTCCGCAAAACACATATGAAAAGTGAAGTTAGATGGACATCTTTCAGTTCAAAGTTGTCTTCTCCTCAGGCAAAGGGAACAAATTTACCTATGCAGGATTCCAGTTTTAACACAATAATTTAAATCAGTATTCATATACTGAAATTCATATGAAAACCTTTCCAATCAAACAAGGGTCAAAATTTTTCTTTTGTGCATCAGATATTTTTATTCTTGAGATATTTTTTAAAACTTCCTTTGAATATTAAAAGCCAAAGTTCTCAGAATATTCCTGACATAATAGAAATAATGAACCTTTCGTGATAGGACTTTTTCTGATGTTTTTGATCATCACACAACTACAAAAAGAAACCCAAACCCAATTTAGTAATTTTTAAATTTCTTTAGGTAGGAATTAATTTTGGTAGAAATAATTCCTACATCTAGGTAGGAATTTTGTTCTACCACAGGTAGACAAAAAGACTACTTGGATGGTAAGAAGTGCTTATTTTCTTAAGAGCAGACCAGAGAGGTAAGCCTGTTTTTTTCATAAAAAAGGAAAAGGAGGGTTCTGAGTTACCCCTACAGATGGTGTAGGTGAGTTACCCATAAGGGAACAGAAAAATTATAGCAGTAGAATAGAACTGATATAAGACCATCAGAAATAAAAAACCAGTCAGGAATAAATATAATCTTGCGACTAAAAGACTTCTGAGAGAAGCAGAATCTAGAGTACTTTCCAAAGAGCTTGCTTTTACCTTAAAACTCAGCAAATTTACAGAAGAGATTACCTGATACAATACTTGCTACTTTCCCCAAAAGATGCCTTCCATTCCTTTAATCTCACAATTCTATTTACTAGCTATTTGTTAACTGTCTTAATATCTAAAGAATTTGTATTTATAATTTATAAATTATAATTTATAATTATAATTTATAATCCCTTCTTTAATATTTAGCAGCTCTAGGAGAAAAACATTGCTTGGGGGTATCTTAGATAATCCTGGAGTAACCCCATGTCCTCCACTGTTGAGAATACCGAATTTCTTTCTGTTGGTATTGATGGAGCTGATTCTTAGAAGTGTTTATTTGACATCTTTGATGGGCACATGGGCTTGCTTATTCATGGCATGGAACATCCTGGGTCATTATCACAATGTTTCTTCTAATGCTATCTCCTAATAAAAAACCCCTTTTACCTAATTCAAAAATTCAAAATTCTTTGGTTTGATAAGCTGTCCTGAAATTGACTAAAGGAATATAAGCTAAAAAAGGATGTTCTAACGATGGAGCTGATGTGTCCCTTAAGCCTGCTTGATGCTTTTATCACAATTTGTAGGTGGTATTGCAAACTCATTTGACTCTGTGTCATAAAACCTGATGCTGTGTATATCTGTTTGCAGTATTACGACACATAATTTTTTTTAAAAAAATTATAACTTGAAATAACCAGTAATACCTAAGTACTGAACCAGCAAACAAAGAAATCTACAAGCAATTGGATCCATTTCAGTGTTTGCAATTTGTTACTACATTTATTTTTCAGCCACGAAACTAATCTGAATACAAAAATAGGGAGTATTGGGATCTAAAATCATGTTCAAGAATAAAGTGATCCACATAAACTAAAGAGAATGGCAAGAAAAACAAACAGCTGTACCTAAATTATTGCTATAGCATATATTCAGAATAAATTGTTTGATCTTCTGGTCAAGAAACCTAATCAATTTTGTACCATTCATCAACTCGCCAGAATTTACAAGAAATATAGTTGGTACCTTGATAATGTGTTTATGGCAATAAACCAGACCTCTCTAGATAAATACCTAAATGAAATTAGGATTTCCAGGTGTTATCCAATAATATGCAAACATCATCACTTCTACATGTGAAGAGTAGCACATAAGAAGGAATTGTCACATAAAGGATAAATACAGAATAGGAGATATTCATC
Organism: Zonotrichia leucophrys gambelii; assembly: GCF_028769735.1. NCBI lineage: Eukaryota > Metazoa > Chordata > Aves > Passeriformes > Passerellidae > Zonotrichia > Zonotrichia leucophrys. The sequence continues at coordinate 19,739,314 of NC_088170.1, read as the reverse complement.
ATTTGGTTGTAATATTTGAGGGAATATTCTCCTTTCGGGAATATATAGATATATAACTTTCATGTCTCTATCAAGGCAAAATTTTGAATGCATAGAATCCATAAGCCTGTTTTTCTTAACCTTTCTTTATTATACCTGACAAATTTCCTAATGTTCATCACTTCCATAATTCCACTGATGCTCTTTTACTGCATGTCTTGGTAAATTTGTCTGATCCACATACCATCTACAACTGCTGCAGTAAATGCTGTCAGTAGCTGAGGAAGTGTGACTTCTATAAAGAGTAGATATATCTCTCTTTTCTTCTCCTACATTATCCAAAAACTTTTTTATTTTCTGCCACAGCACACAGTTTATTAATGCCAAAATTACAATATTCTATTTGACAGAGTGGTTAACACTGGCACTTTTATAATGGTAAAATAAACTTAATTAATATGTCATTCTGAGGTGCTGAAGGTGGGGTGCAGCTTTGAAGCCTTGTGGTTGGAATGTCTTCTTAGGAAAGGCAAAAATAAAATCTATGCAATAAAGTTCAATTGCATTATTTGTACATTTAATTGGCAGAGGAATAAATTCAGATACTGGAAAAAATCTTAACCAGGAACTTTAATTTATTTCCTATTTTTAAACTATTTCAGTCTATTTCTATTTTGAACTATTTCAGCTCTGGAGACTGACTCATTAGGGGAACTTTTACATAGTCCAGTGTATGGAAAAGAATGGCAAAGACAAAATTGTACCTTAGTCCTAGTAATTTATGGATCATAAAACTAAAGAGAAAATGTATGTGCACATGTGTGAGAGTGCATTGCCAAAACTGCACAACCCCTTCCATATTGTCTTAGTTTTGCAGAGAAGAATATTAAATTGTCCTAGTAATTTTTCCTCATGATAACATTTTTTCCTCACAGGCATTTATCTCTATTTTTATCCTCTATAAGATGATCTAATCTGGAAGCATGTGTTAAGGAGCATTTTATGCCTTCTGTATTACTAGAAAGATAAATATTGCACAGTGTAAGCTGTTAAATTCAGCCTGGACAAGAAAAATTATTAAATTTAAATCTGGAAAAATTTTCCAAGTTATCTTATATACTAGTGAGACAACAAGGCTGAATGAGTTGGAACTACTTAATGAACAATATACTTGCAATAGTTTTATAATAATTTTTAACATATTAAGAAATTTTCTTTCAATTTTCATTAATTTCATTTGGTCATGAATTTCATTTAAAAAGTAGCCTATGTTAGTTGGTTGACTAGGACTAGAGGTCTTTTATTTATATAACTTCCTATAAAAGTCCACATGCACTCTGTTGTATGTAACAATAAAAAGCATTCACTGCATTTGCCATAAATTACATAATACTTTACTTCTCATCATTTTTCTGAGCTTCTGCTTCTCATACTACAAACAACCTTGCAGGCACTCTGCAGCGACAATGCAAAATTTAGTATCAAATGCCTTTTACTTCTCCATTCCCTCGCTCAGCACTTCAGTGCTTCCAATATTTATACTGAAATATGGCACATCTACTGGGCAAGAAGAGGGTTTTTTTGGCACATTTCAACATTGCCTGCTCAAGTAATTTTTTTATTAATATGGGGAAAAATTAATTAACCAAAAGTTTCAATTCATTTTTGCATTCCTGTCTCAGGAATTTGTAAAGAGGATTAAGCATACTAAGAAGATGTGGGCTCCATATCACTGAATGCAGGCATGTATGTAAACAGCAGCTGAGGAACTGTTTTTCCTTATGGCCTCTCTTTTGCAACGTTTCTCTAATCCCAGGAGAAATGTTGAGCAGCAGCAATAGTGTCTATGTGGATGAGTGAAAGAATGCATTTGCTGAACGCCCACAGCACTGACCAGCTAGATATTTTCAGTCAGCACAATTCACACACTCTCATCGTTGTCACACTTCCCAGGCTGGTCTGGTGATAGCTATACAGAGGAACTAAGAGCATTGACAAATTCTTGTCATCAGTGTACTGCAGAGGTACACAGAAAAGGTGAGAAATCCCATGCTGCAAGGGAACATTATAAAATACTAAACAGTAAAATTACCTAAACTAAATATCAGCCTGTTTACCATTTTTTTTTAATATCCATCTGTTTAGCATTTATACCAATTTAGCATTTCCATGTTATTTTTATTTAATTAAACATGCTTATATCTAAAGGCACAGTAAATATTTTTAAGCTTCTCCATGCAGTCCACTCTGCACCATCTGGCCTCAAAGCCAGATAATACTTACTAGCACTTCTAATTTATTATATAGTTTTATTCTGAATGATTCAGAGGGCTCTGTGATTGCTTTATGCTTCATAATTTCTGAATGCTTTAGAAAATATCTCAAGAAGAGGAGTGGAGACTTCACAAGCTCCAGCAGAACCAGAACTTTCTGAAAACCACTGATGCAGGTTCAAACAAAGCTTCATTCCATATCTCCAAGGCACAAGAGACAGTAGAAAGAAAACAAAGCAGAAAACAGCTTACTTTCTGGCAGTAGCTGGTTCTTTAGCACTAGATAGTTAGCCTTTTATGACTTCATTCAACTAATTCAGAAAAAGTTAACTATCAAGCTATATTATTTCAGGCATGAGGAGAACCGTACCTAAAAAAAAAACCAAAAACAACCAAAAAACCCCAAACAGCAAACGAAAAATCAACAACTTCTTTTAGATTGACTGTACTGGAGTTCTTTAGTTTACCAAGTGCTTCTTTAGAATTTGAGTTAAATAGTTACATGCCAGAGCTTTACACTGATTTTTTTCAAAATACTGTCCATGCCTTGAATTTTCCAAAAGTTTATGCAGATTTCTCACAGTCCAAAAATTAAGTAATAATACACTGTCTTGAACTTAATGTAACTCAGGAATGGGAAAGAAGGTAAATACTTTCTTCAACAAATGGCAAGTTCATTGAAAATTGAGGGTTGGGAACATCTGAAACTTTTCACAAAATCAAGTCAAATGTATCAACATATTTTTTCAGATAACTGAAAAAATGGACAGTAAGCAATAAAATTTATTGAACTCTGAATAAATTCCTGATCCTAATTTAATTCTGTCTTACACCAGGATTCTCATGACGAGCCTTAGACTTTTGATTGCTCTGCTCTCATGGTCCAAAGACAACCTACATCCAAAGACAGTTTTGCAGGTATCACACCCGCTTTTGATGACCTCGGACTGCCATGTCTGACATGTGAAATCCATTATGTTAGGAGAGGGCACTAGACACACTGAGCAGACTGGCATCCTAAGGAGTTCTAAGAGCTGAGACTGTCAAGCTAATATGTCTGAGCAGATTCAGTCAACCAAAGTGTTTCTCATGAATTTTATTTCCTATTGCAAATTCAGGCCAAATTTTAATGTCATATTCTGAGGATTGAATCACTCAACTCATATATTGCAAGAAATGTATTTCATATGAGAATAAATTTGCAATATAGCATACCACTCTGAGTTGTTGGAGCTAGGCACTATATAGGAGATTTACTGATAATTTCAAGCCCTCACTCAGCATACACTTTAGTAGTGCATTGAATATGTCTTCCTTCATTGGAAAAGGGGAGGGAAAACAAGTACAGCAAGCAAAAAAATATGACTTTCATTTGCAATTGAGGCTGAAGTAATTATGTTTGCAGCTTGAATTTTAAATTTTTGTTGTTACTCAAGACTTTAGTCTGCTTTTAATTAAGACTTGCATGTTGGTTGAAAAAATAAAGCATATTTGCATAGAAATAGCCATGGCAAGCAGAAATCTTAATTTTAAGTAATTTTAATCACTTTCCTGGACTGGCAATTATTTCTAGTTGATCCATTTGAAGTGGATTCCTTGCAGCAATTGATTATATTCACACCAATTGATGTTTTCCCTGGGACTGAGAGATCATGTGTATATGGATATCTCCAGGAGGGAGCAAACAGTATTTTTTATCACAGCCTAACAATTAACAGAAATTTTTAGTCCATCCTGCTTGAGCTCCAAAAAAATAACATTATAATTACTTGTAGCTCTAGGTAACGAAAATATTTGATATTATAGTAAATCAGTTTTCGTGATACACAAGTCAGCTCATGATATATATGCTCTGAGCTTTAGCCTTTAATAGTACTATAGACATTAATAAGAAAGGCAAGGTCAATTCTACTGCATCTGCTGTTTGCTTCATGCTACAGGCAGATAACCTGGGAGACAGAGCCAGCAGAGAATCCAGCTAATGAACTCCCTTGAGACTGATGCTTTTCATAAGCTGAAAAACAGAAGATTGCTATTAGCAACCTCAGTGATGGAAAAATAGTTAAGAATATACTTTGCTGCTAAAATGTCTTAAAAAGGTGACAAAACTAATCCTCTTCAATGCAAAGAACCTCTACCATGTTCTAATTTAAACTTATAATTATTTTTCAAGCTGAAAACACTGAACAAAACCTGGATTTCTTCAGACTTCTTGTGAGTGTTGCTTTATATTTGCTTCCTCCTGAAATTTTCAAAGAAGGAAAAATGAATATATTATAAATTACAGAAAACGCCCCATTTTTAACTGTGAAAGAGCAAGAAACTTGATCTGGAAATCTACCGATGCTGTGACAATTCCTAACTGACAGTGATGTTTTGGGGTCATGTGGAATACCTGTTTAGCGCAGTGTAGCAGTTTTCCAGAGCATTTTTACTTCTCTATTAAAAACATATTTAGTAAGAAAACTTCACTAATAGATGGAACACTCAAAGAATTCATTAGCATAGTGCATTACACTCTGAAATATTTAATTAGCTGTTTTGGACTGCTCTGAAAATATTTCAGAGGATGTTTGATGCAGGACTGATTTGATTTACAGACTGAGAGGTACCCAAAGGATGTATCTGAGTTTGTAAACTTTGCAGAGTTATGTAAGTTGCTATGTTTGCACCCCACTGCAATTCCTGCTCTTTAATTTAATCTTACATTTAGCTGAGCATTTTGTAGGATTGCTTCACATATTTTTATTTTACAGATTCACATCGTGCAGGCATGAAAAAAGCAAACATGTGGGAAGGTAGTCATATGGACTTGAGTGTTTAATATGGAGGAGGTGAGAAGAGGAAAGGAAATGATGACAAAATGTAGTACCTTACATGCTCACAAATGTCTTCAAATTTCTGTTTTTTCTGTTTGGGGTTGTCTGAGAGATATAAAAATAAAAGGCATTGTTGAAATGCTAGTGGAAATATTTATGGCAAATTAGTAAGCAAAATTACCGAAAATCTTTATTGCAGAAAGGGACGTTTGTGAAAAAAAACATCTTTATCCCAAGTGTAAATGCTGGAGTGGTGAAAAATTCCAAGCAGCATTTTTATTCTGCTCATCTTACTTTGCCTACATAGCAACTCTTCAAGAAACTAAAATTACTTTTTCCAAAAATTGGGAAGGAGTAACTCAAGAAGGTTTTCTAGCTTCAGGCAAGCATAGGAAACGGAAAACTTTGCTGGAGAAATTGAGATGATGTCAGCGTGGAAGGCAGAGGTTTAGGAGTGAAGAGGAGGAGATGGGCAGGAGTTTACATTTCATGGTTCTTAAAAATCATTAATTTTGCACAGGGATAACATGGTCCTAGACAAGATTTACCACTGTAGCCTGTTGGTAATGCCTCTGTTGCCAAGGGCATGAGAACAGGGAAACTCATGGATGCTGTTGGCAATATTTAGTTATCTACTTCTTCAACTATAACAATTACATTTAGGTTTCTTTTAGCACACACATCAGAACTAAACTCAGTTTTGTCTTGATGCAAAAAGGCTTAGGTTTTTTCTTCTTTTTTCCCCCCTTTGTTTTCCTATTTCATCTTTTTGTTTCTATGTCAGAGATCAAAGGCCATAAAAATACCAAGATGTATATTTGGGGGGAAGGAACAAAGGAGGACAGGAAAGCTCTCTTTGCTAGGTGTGACTAGCTTGCAAATTGTTATGGTGGATAGAGAGGTGATAACTACCCTTCTCTCTAAATGGCTGTGCAAAGTGCAACCTGAAGTCCCACATATGACTTTATAATTTCCAGGGTGTTTAGGATGAACCAAACGTAGAAGTTCTGTGGAAAAAGGGAGGACCACACCATACAAACTCCAATGAATGCCAAAGTCATACCTGGGTCAGAATTCACACTGGATCATCTTACACTGGTTCCTCTTGAGCATATAGCCCAAGAGACTTCTACTTATCTAGTCTCCAAACAGAAAGAGTGAAAAGTCTCCTTCCCTATCCTTCAAATATGGGAATTGATCTAAATAACATAAGATTTGTGAATTTTTTTTTTAATGTTCAAAACATTTCTAGTATAACATACACTGGAGTGTCTGATATTGAATATTAACTTTCAGGTCAGATTCCATATCCTGTGCAGCAAGAACCACAACTACTGGGCTTCAGTTCAAGTGCAACTTATAATGAATTTAGCAAGAGTAATTAGTACGATATAATCTGTATTCCTTTTTCAAGGCATTTATATAAGGTATACAGAAAGGAGAAGATTAGGTAGCAGGTCTGTATGCCTTTGTGTTTAACATGTGTGCAGACTTAGGACACAGAGGCCTCTGGATGCAAAACTCTTCACTAGCTTCACTTACTCAGAAGGGGAAGGCTTAGATATTCAACATGTTTCAATAAATATAAAACTCAGTCCTACATATTAGTTGGACCCCTACATTCATCATTTTCTCTGTGTGGATTCAAGAAGCATCAGAACTGGCCAAGAGAACTCACATTTTAACTGGACAGCTGGCTTTACCTTATTGCTTCAAATGGAAACAGAGAATTAAAGAAAGTAATTTCTACATATTAACTTTGTCATAAATCAAATGCTAGGGCAGTTACATTCTTCTGCACTATACAAAATGTTCTACATGCTACTTTTCACATTCTTTTTCATTATATACGAAATAATTTGAGGGACAAAACCCCAAATTTTTGGAAGTAATGATGTTATCACAAGAAAAATGTTTTTATTTTAAATGATCCCTCATTTAAATTTTGTTATCAACTACAATCTAACTAATGCCATACTTCTGCGCTGCATTTTAACTTAAATTTGTCATTGGTTAAAAATTCAAGTGACTGTAAATTATCTTTAATCTCATGAAAGCGGTACCTAAAAATAATAATAATAATAATGAAAATAATAGCTTTAAGTTTAAAAAAATCTGCATAGATCTTCATTACATATAAATGAAATACAGAGTTGGAGGGCTAAATGCAATTCTTAAAAAGGCCTGTCTTGATTTTTAATTCTAGTGACATTATACATAAAACAAGATAAAATGTGCATTTTCTATCAGCCTTCTTAATCACCATAGTAGTTACTATTGGCCAGACAAGTACTTATGAAGTATGGCATTGCTGTCGGCAAAACTATTTATCTGCATGACACTGTATGTCACTTTTGAACTTCGACTTGACACCCATAAAATTACATTTTCATCACACTGAAAGATCAAGCTTTCTGTGCTGACTCACTTGGGTCAACATTTTGCAAATGACTGGATTTTCCACTTGAACCATAAACCCTTGTGAATAATTTTGTGCATTGATGTCTGATAGCCTAGGGCACAGATCATAATTTCTGAGCTAAAGAAGAGGTGTGAAAGCAAAATTAATTTCTTTTTTGCATATCAGATTACTGTATACTATTCCAACTTCCTTTCTCATGTGGTGATTGTTAAAAGTCTTACATACTATTAAATTAGATGAATTTGCAGACACTCTAAAACTACCTAATTCCCTCAAGACTTATCTTTAGTGTCTTTATCGCAATTTGAAAGATCAACCACCCCAGCAGACTAAAAGCTTTTAATTGATAATGGATTTTTTTTCTTGGTGAGAAGCCTTTGGCTTGATTTCCAGGTAGTGTTTGCAAACTCAGCAGATATATGACTTTCAGATGAGCATGAAAATAGAAAAACTGCTGGTTTTTTTCCAGTTTACTGGAGTGATTGGTGGTGTTTCATCTGTCTGAGCATCTGCAGCTTCAAGATGGATGAGATGTAACACACAGCTGGATAGTTGATCTCAAAAGAGCAATAGCCTGTTGTGCCCGATATGCCCTGTTATCTGAAATGCTGGCAGAAAGTCTGCACAAAGCTTTTATATTAAGAAGCTTTAAGTAAGCAACTGCAGGCCTTGTCTTTTTTGGATGACAGAATGTCTTCAGCAAAACAAAGCTTCACTGAAAAATGTTAGTTATTCAGGCTTTCTTAAATGTTTTCCTCCAAACAAAATTTGTTACGCAAGCTTAACCACAGCACAAGGGAGGATATCAGGTGACTGTCTAGGATTCCTTTCAAGTTTACACAGACTGGTTGTTGGGAGAATTTGCAGAATCCCTCGAGATCTAGTTTAGCCCAAAACACCTCCATCCCCCCAGATAAACCAGCCTTGCAGCTGTCTGCAGATGCTTTGTGGAACTGATGTTCTAAGACCACTTCCACGAATACCTTTCAGGAAACCTTCAAATGCTCCTGTCATTGTCTCCTGTGGGCAGTGTTTAATCCAAGAAACAGGAATGACTTACAGTAATGTCTCACCTAGAGCTCTCTACCAAAGAACAGGACCATTAACCCACTTCACCCTAAGGTCACTGTGTATGATGTGGTTTCCACACAAATGCGCCACATCAGTCTCCAGCTGGGTTTGACTTTCAGCCATGTACTGTCTGCATGCTCATCCATCCTTAGGGTGTTTGCTCTGCATGTGTGGCTGGGACAGTGTTGGTGACACACGGATGTCTTGGCTACAGCTGAGCAGTGCTACAGAGCATCAAGGCTGTCTCTTCCCACCCACATCTCCAAAGTTCACTAGGCTGGGGGTGGGCAAGGTGCTGGGAGGGGATGCAAGAGAGCTGACCCAGAATGACCAAAGGGATCATCCATGCCATGTGGTGCCATGCTTAACAACAAAAGCCAAGAGAGGGAGAGGAGGAGAGGAGGCAGAGTTTTGCAATGCGACTACTATGCATAGAAAGGCCTTCCTTCCCAGGGAGTCTCTGGACATCACCTGCTACTTCCCATCATAGTGGGAAGTAGAGAATAAACAATTTTGTTTCCCTTTGCTTCTATGTGTGGCCCTTCACTTTTCTTTACTAAACTACTTTTTTTTTGATCCATGAGGTGTTCTTCTTATTTTTTTCCCCTGTCTTGCTGAGGAAGGGTGAGTGATAGATCAATGTGGTGGGCATACAGGGGCCACCAGTCACATGCAAACTCACTTCTTTATTGCGTTCTTGAAGGCAGCTGGCAAGGCATCAGAAAACATGCTGTGTCTCCACCATGTATTTTTTTACAGTTTATGAGGTATAAAACTTCCATTTCCTTTGTGTTTTTCACATGTCAAGGGAAAGAAAGATGCTTGCCAGATACAAGTATGAAGAGACATTCAATATCAATAAACTCAGTTTCTACCTTCTATAGGGGAATGAAATGAAAACAGCTACTTACAGATGTAAAGCTATGGATGAGTTGAGGAAAAGAAATCAACAGATCTCTTGAAAATGAAGGAAAATTAGCAGCTGATTTTATGTTTGACTAGGCATGATCAGCAAGGAGCAAAAATTATAAAGTAGATTATGCACACAAATTTGTCTTCTCTGCCTTACTATTAAGCTAGTATAGATGATTTGAGGAAACTTACTCAGGATTTGGGTTGTGGCTCTCTTCTTTCTTCTTCACACACCTATCACTGGATGTCAAATACTCCCAGAGAACTCGAGGTCTGTAATCCAAGTCTTCAGTCAGTGATGGACTTTTCCTATGAGTGAGTACAAGACAAGGTACAGCCTCAAAAGTAGGTCAAGTTGATCTTCCAGAATCCTTTTCACTCACAATCATAAAGCAAATACAGATTTTCTCCTCACCAAAAGGAATATATAGGCCTGTCATTCTGATTAATTGTATAAGATGATTTCTTCACTGCTGGCATTCCCGTATCTTCTTTGACCTTAAAGGATACATAAATTCCATGATACCCTTGAATTTGCAAGAGTGTAATGGTCAAGATGAGGATTGTGAGTCTTTCTGTTACTTGAAAGATGGTGTTGGGAGTGCTCTGTGCAGTTTTGGGTACCTTCAAGTTTATATTCACCATAATTGTATTTTAAATAATATTAATCTTATCATTTTAATCAGTAGGCATTTTCTATTTTGTTATTTTTTCTGAATCACTCTTTTTCTCTTATAATGCAGGATCATTTTTTTGTTTTAGTAGAAGCCATTTGTACTGGTATAGCTTCCCATTAAATCTTAAAGTTGTGAATTGCATTTCTTGTATCAGTGAAGCTTTCGGAAATCTTCCTCTTCATTTCTAGTAGCTGTGTCAGGAACAGCAAAAACCATATCATGTGCTTGCTTAAATCTTTTTTCCCCACACTTACTAGAAAATTCAGTTTTACCACTCAATTTGTTGCCTGATAAATTAAACATTCGTAGATACTTTGCAAACTCTATGATGTAATCCACAGATTGAACCAAGAGCATCATTTTTTGTCTGTGGTTTCTGCAGGGATTTTCACTTCTTTTTTTCCTCCAGTTTCCTACATCTTCTTAATAGATTGGTCTTGCATCCATGCATGAAGGATTGTTTCTCATGATGAAAGCACGTGGGCATTGTTGACTGCTGTGCCAGATTGAAGATAATCTGTTGTCTGGGTTCTGACATATTTCATCTGTACACAGTTTATGTATGTAGTTCATGGTGATGAAGGTTCCACTTGCTATTAGCAACAGCAGTCATCATCATTAAGAGTCTAGTCAGTCTGTCAGCAGCAGTCTGTACGTGACTTTGTTTTGTAAATAAAGTACACTCAGACTCTTAATACATTATTTGAGTGTTCTGTAAACTGATAGTGCTTTAAGTGTTTCAGATACATCCTCAGAAACTTTCGTGCTTTCTTTAAAAATTTGTAATCACCAACTGCTTTGGGAGAAAGTTATTCTGCAGGATGCCTCCACATCAGTTATTCCTTTTTCTAGGTAGCTAATAAGAACTATGAAATCAAACTGAGTGCGAGTTTTATCTCCTACTGGATGTCATAAAATTTCATCTTTTTGCTCAATAGTTAGATTAATAACAGTTACATAGTGTGGTAGGCTTCAGTCATGGAAAATTCTGTCCTTTCCTGAGCTATCAAAGATTTATTTTTGCTCATAACGGTCAGACTGGAGCTTTTGCAGCCATACATTTTCCTCAACACTTCTAAATTAAAATCTCATCACAGTTGTTGCTTTCTTTCCCTTCACAGTAAATAAGATATGAAGGAATCACATGTTGTCAGTGGGATTTAAGAATCCTTTATGGTGCTAAGCTGAGATATGAAGTGTGCTTGCTGTTGTACTTTATGGAGGCACACAACACCTTTCCTTGTACCTGCTAATGAAAGTCATTATTGCATTGTAAATTCACTCTCAAACTCACTGCATCCTAACTTCCCTATCTAGATAGTCTCTGAACAGACACATTTACAGCTACTTTATGGCATCCCTAGCTACATATTTGAGACTGTGACTAAAAACTGAATGCTTTTGTTAAATGAAAAATGTTAAAATATGCATGGAAGGCAAAATCATTTGAATTCAGGACATGAAAAATGTCAGTGCACGTTTTAATGATTTCATCTCACAGCAAACAAACTGGAGGTTTTCTGTTTATTTTATTTTGGGGGTTTTGGCCTGCAGTGTTCCTTTCTTCCCATAAGTGTGAAGGATTCAATTCCCTGGTCTGAACCTGTCAGAAGGTGCCTTGCCAGCATCACAATTTCTACTCAGGCTATATGGACACAGTGAGGAGCCTGCATGCAGCCAGTGGTGACAGGACAGGGAGCAGGACACAGGACTTACACCTCAGGGATGTGAGGGTGACTTGGCAGGAGCATTTGCACTTCTCACACTTTGCTGAGAGCACTGGGGCATACTCAGCCCCAGAACATCTGGGTCTCCCCCAGAAGGGGGGTGTGTAAGGGTGGAACCCACACTCCTGGGGTGGGATGTGCATGCAACCATCATTGCTGGGAGGACAAACGTGACTATTTGTATTAGAACAGAATCACAGAATCAGTCACAGAATCACAGGATGGGCAAGGCTGAAAGGGAGCACAGGGGACCATCTGGTCCAACCTCCCTGCTCAAGCAGGGCCATCCTAGAACATACTGCACAGGTTTGTGTCCTGTCAGGTCTTGAATATCTCCAGTGAGAGAGACTCCACAACCTCTCACGGCAATCTGCTCCAGTGCTTTATCATCTGCACAGTAAGAATTTCTTCCTCATATTCAGGTAGAGCCCCCCATGCATCAGTTTCTGCCCATTGCCTCTGTCCTTTTGCTTCGAACCACTGAGCAGAGCCTGGCTCCATCCTTTTGCCACCTTGCCTTCAGATAGACATTCCCTTCCTTTACTGATAGACATTGGTGAGGTCCCCTCTCAGTCATCTCTTCTCCAGACTGAACAGGCACAGCTCCCTCAGCCTTTCCTCATAAGAGAGATGCTCCATTCCCCTGATCATCTCTGTCACCCTCTGTGGGACCCACTCCAGGAGCTCCATGTCTCTCTTGCCCTGAGGAGCCCAGAACTGGGCACAGCACTCCAGATGTGCCTCAGCAGGGCTGAGTGGAGGGGCAGGATCAGCTCCCTGGACCTGCTGGCAGCGCTCTTCCTAATGCAGCCCAGGATTCCATTGGCCTTCTCCTTCCAGAAGGGCACTGTTGGCTCATGGGCTTGTTGTCCACCAGGATCCATGGGTCCTTCTCGAGAGAGCAAACAGAACACTTTGGGAAGAATTACATTTGGATAGAAATACACAGGTGCATATTAACCTTTATAAACATCTAATTTTACCTCTTGTATTGTGCTTTATCTGTTGCAAATATTGATCTTGCTCTCATTGTTCACTGATTCCTGTTAATTACATGTTGTTAATAAATCAATAAACCACTTTGATTATGATTTGGTTAAACTATGTGGACTGAGAAGTTTTTGTCTTTTGCCATCTGGTGTAGGAGGTACAACTGCATCCTGTTCCTTATTTTAAAGAAACAAAGGGTTCCTAACTAGGGCAGGAGCTAGACTCTCCCTAGCCCCACTACAGCTTTCTGCTCTGTTCTTACTTTAACTCTGCATAACAGCAAGAGTTTTCAATACTGCTAACTCATTAGTAATCAATGTGAATTCATTTTTATCCTTCTATACTCTGAGGAGAAATGAGTTAAGCCCAAGTACAGCCTAAGTAGCTGATAAACCTAATTTATTGAGTCATTACATGGTTTTAAATGGAGGGCTACACTTACTGGAAAGTAATGAGGTCAGATCAAGTCATAGTCTGATATATTGTGTAAAACATATATGTGTATTTGACTTCAAGATAACATTTCTGTGTTAATTCAGACAAAGTTTTCTCCCCCTTTACAGTGTAGATGGTTATTGTTCAATGAATGTTTTCATTAATATAATTCATATACATGTACTTCTGGGCTATATTGTAGTCTGCTGAATGTCATGAGTAATAGTGTTTACTGTCAGATTAAAAGTACATATTAAGTACTTAATAGAACAGGCCTTTGATATGATATTTCCAATAGGGTGATTCCTCAGGTAGGCAGGAACTTTCTCCTCCCTGTTTTTCTATCTAGACCATCCTGACTTTAACAAAATGAAATGAGGCCCTAGCCAGGAGGACCATTTTCCATTCTTTTGGGCGATACCTGTCCTAAATGACAGATTTAACCCAATTACCATATTAATCAAGTATTACCTGTCATTTTCAGTATTCCCATTCATAATGAAATCGTTTTATTTCTTCAGAGTTTTTAGAACACTGCTTGCTGAGGAAAGCCAGGTCTGGACAATGCCCCAAGCCTGCAGCCCTGCTGATGTAATTGCAAGTCCCTGCTGGGTACCCAGGCATTGTGGCCAAGAAAACTGCTGGTCTGACAGCTGAGAGGGAAAACAAGAGAAGTCAAAGTAGAGAGACTGGAGGGACTGGAGAGAGAATTAGAGGAGGGAAAGAAATGGAGCCTAGGCATTGACAGGCAATTCATCAGGCTGGAAGAATGGGAGTCTGGAATGGGGATTTTTTTTAAGATGAGAACTGGGAACAGAAAGTGGGACAAAAATGGAGCAAGAAGCACAGAGGAAATGGGGGACGACAGTCACTGTGTGACTAAAGCTCTGACTTGGCAGAAAGCTATGAGCATTAACTGCGTGCAAGTGAAGATCTCAAGACAGCAACACAGAAAATAAAGAAAAATAAGAGTGTTTCATTTTCTTGTCAAGTCATTTGCTGTGTGTCATATAGGAGCCCTGTAGCAGCCAGGTAAAACACCCAGGTCTTCAAGGTAATACATATCTGCCCTACTCTGGCTACTCTTTTCAAAACTCTTGCTTTATTATTTATGCTTGCCTTTAAGTTATTCCAAAAGAGGAAACAAGAATGTTTTAGAGAGAGTTACTACATAATCCTCAGAGCTCTAGCCATCTTGTGCTAGAGCACTAGTTAAAGGAGCAGCTGTGCAAAAAAAAAAAAAAAAAAAAAGGGATTATGTAACAAAGCTCTACATCATGCTACATCATGAAGTATATAATCTGCTGAGAAAATGAATCTGAATGAGGAGTTTTGAATCTTTTGAATCCTTCACTTTGCAAGCTCAATAATTTATTTTCCTACTAGGACGTTCCTTGTCTGAAGTTAGGTATATGTGTTACCCCAGAAGCCCCAAAGCGTTTACGACATAAAAGGACAACTGCTGGTACAAGGATGAAGTCATGTACTGTACCACAAAACTAGAAGCCAAGCATATACTGATCTGCTTTTGTCACTACTTGGGAGGACTGGCCAGCTGGCAGCTGTCAGGGCAGCCTGACAGGGCAATGGATGTCTTGCCAGGGTTACTGCTGACCATGGAAAAAGGAGGCAGCAGATGATTCCTCAGAGAGACAAATATCTAAATGGAAAGGCATAAGGCAGGCAAAAAGTAAAAGGAACTAAATCTTAAAACATTTGCAACTTGGGGTGAGGACAAGGGCTTTGACCTTGAAGTGGTGGAAAAGAAAAAGCAAGTGCCTAATCACCCATGCAGAATCTTCAACAGCTGTTCTGATCTTCATGTAGATATTCATACAGTCTGAAAATTTGCTTAGCCTTTCAATTAATAAAACATTTTATGAGGAATCAGTTGTATCTCCAAGATCTCACCTTTTATGTTGGTTTTAATTAGTTATTAAACAGTTGCAGGCTTGCTTGGACTATACATGCTGAAAAATAATGTGGCCCTTCTGAAATGAATAATCAAAAATAACTTCGCACAGAATTTCCCATCAGACAGAAGCACAGGAACAGCCCCTGCCTCAATGAAGTGTTAATATGCTAGGCTAGGGTAAATTTTTATTTTCCAAAGGTTTCTAGTTTTCCCAAGATACCTTTCCTTAAACTTTCCTTCAAAATTGCTTCTGGCATAAAAGAAGAAAATTTTCTTCAAGAATTATCCAACTATAGTATTTCCTAGAATTAGAGAGAGTTCCTTATCCACTGATGCTGCTGTTCTGTTGTGCAGAAGTTAAGCACCGTGACAAGTCTCTCTCAGCTCTCGGGTAAGGAGATTGGCATGGTACTCCCACTAATTTCCAAGAATACACCACCGAGACTCTACCTACACCAACAGCTGCACAAAAAATGAATGCTTGAGATCAGCCAAAATGAGTGGTCACAGAGGTTCCAAATGCAACATCACCCACCTCCTATCCCTTGGTATGCCAAATCACCCTCTGGTCGCAGGAATATGTCACACTAAATCCCAAAAGGTTATTGGAAATTAATTTTAAATGTTTAGGCATTCATGAAACTTGGAGGCAAAAGTGGTGTTTAGAAAATTCAATGTGAAAGAAACATTGGGTCTCCAATTATTTTGATAAATAAAAGTGTGGGGAAAACACCACATGAAACTGAGGCCAATATTTAATGAAATGTGTTCATACATTTTCTCTAGTATTTTAATTCTCATGTTACTTTTGTGCCTAGAATATGTAAGTGAACTATAGCTGATGCTGAATAGAAGTATGATAAAATGTCATTTTTACATATTTTTATTTTGGATTCAGGATCCATATTCATCAAGAAACTCTGCTATAATCAAAGAGAATATATTTGATATATCTTTGATAAATCTTTCTCTGGAAAAATATTGATAGTCTGATTTTTCTAGTTCTTGTTGCTCAAGAAAAAAAATTCCAAGAATTCAGGGCTGTGCTATTCAGATAATGTTTATCAATAGTATTGCAATAAAATATGTGAGGTTGGAATTAAAGACTTTTTAATAGGCTGAAAACAAATACACCATTGGTCTGGAAATGTAAAATTAATCACTAAGAGTACAGAAAATGACCACCTGTGATGCTAAACTAATACTGGAAAGGGTTGGGGAAATGAGGAACAGTAATGCAGCTTTAATATTTTTCTGTGCTGTTATCTCATTTAGTAAGTCTAGATAAGCATTTTGTACCTGCTTTATTGTGATCAATCCAGTTTTCACAGTGGCTCTGCACCACAGCAATCCTCCACTGCAAACTTCCAGAGCATGATTTATTTGTTTCATAAATATTAACAGACACAATATAACTTTTTAAGAAATAATCTGATTAGATTTTCTTGCTGTAAATCACAGCCATAACCTCAAGAGTACATTTTCTTAATGACAAACACATAGAAATTCAGGAACAGCTTATTATTTTGTACAATATATTGAGCAAATCTTTCCTTCCAGCTCAATAAAAATGATGTCTACAAATATCTTACCTTGTAATTAAACTAAAGAGACAAACATAATTGTATAAATCTTATAAACCCATATTACTGGTTTTCTCAGCTGCTCTATTTTTCTGTTTATTTCCCTGTTGAGTTGTTTCCTTAATGATTAGATTTGTATTGATGATCATTTCTCATTAATATGTTATGCAAAATTATATTATGAGTATATCAATGTTTTTTTCACACTATTTAATTCCTGAAAAAATATATTAAATTTTTTATGCAAAGACAGCTGAAGATTCAGATGATTGCTAGAATGGGTGAATAATGTTCAATATCTATATTAATTAAAGTTCATGTCTTAGTTTATACCTTGCCTGTAGCAGGCTGCAAAACATATGCAAATGTATGTAAAACATATATATATTTTTAGCTTCATAACCAGTTTCTCCAAATGATTTTTGCTTCTGATTCATTCACAAACAGCTTATTAAAAATATAAAATAGGAAATATGTTTTTGTTGCATCCACAGGGTAAATTTCTATTTGATTAATTTCACTTCTGCACTTGGTTTTCCAATACAAATGCACATTTTCCAGTAAAAAATTATTTTCTATAAATAATTTTCATTAAAACAAAAATGAAGTTTAGTCAAACAGTGTCTATATAAACATGTAAGGATGCATTTAGCATTATTGTGCCATGGAATATCTATGAGCAGGTTATATTTTCTAAATCTCATTAGTTATTAAAAAAAAATTACTTTTGATGACTTTTAAATCTACAGTTTTTTTATAAAGGTTTCTCTGTGATTATATAAACAGTAAGTAGAAAATTGTGTGCCTACTGACCAACAAAGTGGATATGCTTTCCAGCACACCATGTAGTCCTATTTTAATTTTCCCTGCTTTATCCTCACAAGTCCCTTTCGTGCTGAAGCCAAGGTACAGAAGAGAAGGCACAGTGTGTGCCCCAGCGCGTCCCAGGGCTGGGCTGAGAACTCAAGAGTCAGAAGACACTGCTGGGCTAGATGTGATCTCTCCTGCTTAGCTGCCATTGCTCAAGGTAGCCCTGTGTTTTTTTCTTTTCTTGCCTAGGCATGCAATATTTCTGGGTGTAAATACTCATCTTTTAAAAACACTGTGCAATTCATAAATGTAAAGTTAAATTTACACAAGTAGGAAAGTTCAATATTGTACTATCAAATAGTCAAATAGTAAAATATTCAGGGCAATCAAATAAGGTGAAATATGATTATAAATAGGCCCAATATTTTTTTCAAGTTTATTGCTAGTGTTTGATATTTATTGTTGCATATCAGTGCCTGTGAATCTTAGGAAATCCTCTAATATCACATAAGCATTTTTATACCTACAGGGAAGGGCATCTCCCCACAGATCCTTGCAAAGTTTGTTCCCTCATAATATTGTCAGTGTGTTTGGGACACTGTTGGAGTTTTAAGAATGGTCCTCAAAGTCAGCTGTGTCTTGTTGTTGTCTATCTGTCTTAAAAGAATAAACCAAGTCTTGGAAAAATAAGGAAGTATCGTTTTAAGATTTGCATCATGCAGGTGTTGTGAGCAGACAGATTTTTTTTACTCTGATTTTATGCTGGAATTCATTTGCTGCCCTGAACGCACTCAGAGATACCGACAGATATTCAGAATCTGGGTATGGGCACATCCAAACACAGAGAGGCCAAGCTGAGTGCTGCTTCTCAGCTGGGAATTGGCATAGGGACCAATGGATATACTGAGACATGATGGAAAGGTGGCAGGAGTTTCTGTCAGGAAAAATCACCTGTTTATCAGTGTGTTGATTGCAGGAATTGCCTTCTTAATGACTGGATATGGATAACTACCCTGGTGACATGCTATCCAAGTATGCTGCTACAAACTGATAGCATTATGTGTCTTTTTTTTTCACTTCTCCAAATATTGCCTGGATTTGTGAATTACAATTAATATTTCAGCTGGAAGCACCTGCTTTGTCATCTTTGATGAGGAAGGCTACATATTTGTAAGCTTGGCTTATTGTATCAGATCATGCACTGCACAGAAAACTGCAGAGAGGTACCCATGAGACAGAGGAATGTCATGATCCTCTTAAAAGATCTTATTAACATGATTTCATTGGATAGGCAATTTTTCCATTTCTTTGACAGTCTGCCTGTTAGCATTCCAGTTGGTATTGCCAGACACCCCTCAGAACTGCCAGCCCACACTCTGAACCTGTTGTTCTGCCAGCTCTAGCAAGGAGTATTCCCCAGTAGAAAATAACTTCCTTGTTTAATCTAGACAAGAGGTAAAAATGTTATACAATCTTACCTCTTAGGAGCTCTTGGATTTTAGTTCTACTTCGCTCAGATAACAGAGCAACCTTGTTTTCAAGATCAAAAATGCAGAGCCTGATTTCAAAGTAAATTTTATGTTCCCTTTTACTAATGTCTAAATTTCATCCTGTCAAAAATTAGACATCTACTTGCTCTTGTCATTTTTTTACCATTTTGTTGCAATATACCACCCAAGATCCAGCCACTATGTCTTCATCTATTTAATCTGACAAGCCACATATAAAGATTCAGTTCAGTGTTTATCACAGTATGAAAGTTATAAAGCTCTGAAAAATGTGGTTTCAAACATAATAGAAATGGTGACATACCCTAACCTATTGTGGCAGCAACAACATTGCTATAATATAAAAGGTTACTAAGACATATTGGCAGTCAAGGCTGCTTGCACTGCTATGATTGCTCTTTTTATAGGTATGGTAATGCAACTCAGTTCCCAAGTATCACATGTTGGCAAATGAGGTTATAGTAGTCAGGAAATATTCTTCCACATGAAAAGACTTTTTTTATTTGTGTCTTAAAGCATTGGTGATGACATTTTCTGAGCTGCAAGGCCAAATCTAGGATAAGCTACCAGTCCAATCAGTGTTAGCTGTATCTCTCATTCTAGGAAGAAAAATGCTTTTGAGGAGAAATGTTTAATGTTGTTTAGCAAAAGGCTAAAGATAATTAAGGGTGTAGAGTGAGAAGTTTTGAGGTATGAAAATGTCTTTCCTCCAGAAACAGAGAAGAAACTTTTAGAATATATGATGCTGGTATGCAAAGTACTGCCAACGTACAAAGAAGAAAGTGATAAAGAGGATACTATATTTAAAATGTCAGCATTATGTTCACTGGGAATAGAGTAAGGAATATGTAGGTGGGAAAAGAAGGAATATAAAAATCTGTTCTTATATATATTGCCAGAGAAATGGAATTTTCAAGGATGCTTGCTCCTAAAGATTACCTAGGGCTGCATAAATAAGTATCTAACAAGTGAAGTAACACAGTAGTGTAATTACCAAGGTGCCAGAGAGAAAGAGAAGATAAGAAAGAAATCTGCCAAAGAGTTGGGCATTTCAATAAACATTTTGGCATAGACATAGAGAAAGTCTCCCAGACCACTCACCCACAGCTAAATAAAAGAGCTCAAAAAAAGCTAGTCTTTTTTGCACAGTGCTCACTCCTAGGTGTCCTCCAAGTCCATGCAAATAGAACCTTGCACTTCAGAATCCTGGTTCTCATTCCTGCTGTTTTCTTAAGCTAAAAGTTCTGAAATATTTTAATGGTTAATTTACAGCCTTCACAGTGGCATGTTAGCAGTGGGAAACTGATAGTCCTTGTTTTTGAGGAGTGCTGTTTTATTTCCCTAGGCTAGTGATTAAGAGATTATTGTTTGAGAAACTCCTGGAACAGATTTGGAGGCCTGTCCTGAGAGAAGAGAAGCAAAACCTCCTTCAGCCTCATGCATATTGATTTTGGAAATGGTCCCTGTTGCACAAAATCTCCCAACTCTTGCCCAGCCATCCCTCAAAAAGTGCTAATTGACCCGAATCTTTATTGTGCCAGTTGTGTGCCATTTATTTTGCACTGGCAAAAGCTTTCATCTGTCTTTATACAATATCTTGCCTTCTAGAAAATCTGACCACATTTCTCACCCCGTCTCATTTTGTTATTATCTCCCATTTGAGCTGCGGTTTCAAGGTTCTGATCATCTTTATCTTTCAAGACTGTAATGAATGTTTATTGGTATTAGAAAGCTGCATTAGTTTTTGTGTGCCAGTAACTGAGAGCAGTGCCATCAACAATGACATTATGCCCTCCAGCAAAATTGCAAACTGTGAAAAGTAGGAGGTCCTGTGTGACAAGGCTTCAGCTGTGTCATTCCTATGATTACAGATGGGTCTGAAACTTTTCTTAATTTCTAAGCTTCCTTACAACAAGCAATAATCATTATTTCCACAGTGAGAGCACAATAGCAGGATATACAGTTTGTTAATTATTCAAGTAATTTTTTCATCCACGGAACAACAAATATCCTGAAAAATAAATGTAAGTCGACAGTGTAACACATCAGAGGAGCAGTACTTACAAGTTGTTAACATGGGGCCATCAGTCCTTTTTCCAGCATTTACCAAGTTCCTACCGAAACAAATCTATGGAACGAAAAGATATTCCCTCTCCACAGCTCTAAAGCTCTGTCAGTGCACCCCAAAGATGGTGCTAGCTCATTTTTTGTGTATTGTAAATACCTGTGAATTCCTGAATTTATGGTAATGAATTGTAATTAGAATAAAACAGAATGATATTGGCAGCACACAACGTGTCTAAAATAAACTTTGATGTCTCTTACACTTTCCCCTTTTTCCCTCTGTTTCCTCCTTAGGGACAAAGCTATAAATCATGATTTTTTTTCTACCAGAAAAACTTATTGAGGGTTTTTCCACAAGCCACCTAACCAAAAGCAGACATAGCCAGAATCAGGTGACCTGTGAGAACAAATTTTGAAGGTGAGGTATACAGACTATTACTAATTGCACTCATGAGGAACTTATGTCTTTACCCAAGGCCCATCTTTCAGAGAAAGTATGTAAGTATGTATAAACCTGTGTTGTGTGACAGACCAAAAAAAAAAAAACCAACAAACCACAATGAAAACTAGGTTTTTAAAGAGTAGGACTGGACAAACCGAAAAAAAATTTCACCATTCACTAGGATTGGTGAAAAGAGAGAACAGGAGAGGCAATAGTTGAACCATAAGAGTTGACAGGAAAAAAAAAAAATATACTATTTTACTGTCTTCTATAATTGAACAAGTTGATTTATTCCAATTATACACAAAGGACATTGTCCAAAATTTCCCAAGCACTGGGATTATGGAAGAATAGAATAAAGGAATAAATTGTGAAACCCCTGAAGCATCTGCTGATGACAAGAGACTCCCCTCCTCTCTCCAGAGCTGTGCAGAGGGAGAAGGCACCAAGAAAAGAACAGCTCCTGCCAAGTGTGCACGGCAAAGCTCTCAAACAGCTGCACATCCCTGATGACCAGCAGGCTCCTGTGCAAAACCTGATTATGGCATGAGAAATGGTCTGTGACCTTTAAAAAAAAATTAAAGACGTTCTCAAGTACTTCCGAGGTCACAAAACTGGAATTGACTTTCAAAAGACTTAGACTGAAAAATTCTTCATTATCACTTTTCAATAATTTGAGCAGCTACTTTTCATTCTCAGTCCCTGCGGTGGTTTGACCAGGAAGAAGTGGGAATTCTGGGATGTTGTGGTCAAACCAATGGATGTTTGGAGTTTGATATTGGCACCTCGTGTAGCCAGTGGGGTTTGGACACACCTCCGAGAACACACAGGAGTTAAAAAGCAGAGCTTTGGCCCTGAGAGGCCTCTTGGGACGTCGAGGCGAAGAGGTCAGATCTCCCTCCCCTGTCCAGCCGCTGCTGCTGGGCGGGGGAGGGGCAGCCATGTGGTAGGCCTGGGGCCTGGACAGAGATGGGGGGTGAGAAGGCCCTCGAGGATGGAAGGGTGGAGGAGCAGCCCCAAGAGACAGCCCTCGGGCAGCCATTCCCCCCCCAGGAGGGAGGGAGAGAGAGAGGAGAGCCGGCGTCTGAATGTGATAGCAGCCGGCCCAGGAGGAGAAAGGGGGGGGAAGAGTGCAGCACGGCCGGCCGCAGCAGCGCGTGTGGAAGTACCAGCATTCCGGGACAGACAGAGACTGAACTTTTAACCCTTTTGCTTCATGACTGGGACCTTGCAGAAAAAATGCTTATCGTCCTCGGAGCTGAATAAGAAGGGAGATAGGAGATGAGATGAGACAAAGACCTGGCCCGAAGGATGTGGAAAAAACTGAGTGGGGAGAGATGATTGGAGTGGCCTTTTGGCTGGACTTTTCATGTGTAGCCATAGACTCAGTGTTATTCCTCTGACACAGAGACTGCACTTGGGGGGAAGCAGTGCCTCAGAACCTGGAGGTTCTGAGGCACGTCGGCCCCAGGGGGTTGGAAAAATATGGGGGACAGATGTCCCAAAGCAGAGACTGTGCCTTTTTGGAGTGAGACAAGGCAGCCTTAAAACACAACCCTAAAAGCAGCTCTGGTCCATGCACAGTGGTGAGAGCACTGGGCATGGAATGAAAAATCACAAGCGGCAAAAGGACTTTTCCGGGCGGTGCCGAGTGACATTGGAAGCACACGAGGTTTCAGCGTGTTTCCAGGGGAAGCCTATGGTGCGAGAAGGACTCCTCTCCTCTTCATGGACTGAAGTTTGAGTATTCTAAAGGGTGGTGCCAAGCTGGGCAGTTGGTGATTTGGGAGAATGTATCGGATTGGGAAATTCTGGTGTTGGGGAGGAGGAAAGTGTTTTTTGTAAGGTTTCCAATTTTTTTTTTTTTCCTATAGGTTTTCCTATTTTTCCTGTAGTTTAGGTAATAAAGTTTTCTTTATGTTTAAGCTGGAGCCTGTTTTGCTTATTCCTGGTCACATCTCACAGCAGACACCAGGGTGAGGGCATTTTCATGGGGGCACTGGCTCTGTGCCTGGCTCAAACCATGACAGTCCCCCCAAGGAAAAATGGCCTTTCCCACAAGAGGAATACCAGTCTCATTATCAAAAGGTAAACTGACTGAACTTCATTTGTACCTTTGTGTTCAGATGTAGCAAAACCATAAAGAATTGAGATCTGAAAGATTTTTTTTTCCTGTTTAGATTCACTAATGCTCTTTCTTAACTTCAATACATAAATATATGATGTGGCTACAAACATACACAAGCACATGTATGCCTATTTCTATATGCACACAGACATGTACATATGCACAGCCGTTATGCTAAGAGAGATAAAAGGAATGGTTTCAATATCTGATACAATTTACCTTTTTTTCCTCTTCTATATACGTACTGAGGTCCCCAAATTAGATTTTACATACTTTCAAGATACACATATTTTCCAAGCTTTCTTATTTTCCTTATTTTTATTTGCAATTAGCACCAACATAGCCTGCAGAATGAATTTGTCTTAACAATGCAATTATGTGGCATGTACTTATAATGAAATTAAGTACTCCTACAATTTATTGTTGAGTCCTTTGACCATTCCTGTGTAAAGCTGGTAACAGTGAAGTCAAAAGATCTTCGATAAAAGAAAATAGGTCCTGTTATGTTCTGTTACAGATTTAAATCAAGTAGTTCCTTTGAAGTGAAGGATTTATATTGACATAAAATCAATATAAGAATCAAAATCCAAGCCTATAAAATGTAAACTCTGTCCAAAATTGACACGAGTTATTTAACTCCATCGATTTCTTGGAAGACAGTCTCTGAGGTGTGAATGGGAAGAACATTTTCTTTCAACTTATTCTTGAAATGCTGCCTGCTGGTCTTGGTTTTCTGTTTTTTTTTACATTGGCAGCCAGTGAAAAATGGTTAATATTGAGCTCATCATGAACTAAGGCCAAACTACCACATACCAGACCATTAACTCATCTTATTACTCAATTAAAGTTTTAGTCCTGAGAGAGGTTCAGCACTCTCAGATTTCTCACCTGCTTGCCGGGTGAAGGAGCCAACTGGTGTAAAACGATATCACTCAACTCCTGTACCATACCTGTTCTGAAGCTCCCTGCAGTACCTCAGCCTTTGCAGTTGGTATGCTGAATTATGGGCACACTCTTGGCTCATTCAGGAAAGGTACACGATTAGACTTTTCAATGGGCTCATCCTACTTTGTAGGACTGTGGATGCAAGACAAGCACCACCCTTTCAGAGTGGTTAAGCTGGACCTGCAACTGCCTTCTCCATGATAATTATGAACTGTAGAAGAGGCTCTAGGCATTACAAACCTGTGTGAGGTGAGAGAGCATTGAGTGGGTTGGATCTATATTTACTCACATATAAATTACTTTTAAGGCATCTACAAGGCTTTACTTGTTAGGAAGAATAGTAAATATTTCCAGCTTTAGTTGGTTGCCCATGCACAGGTCTTTAATACTGCTCTAGATGTCTCAGGCTGTCTTAACTGGAAAGCCAGAAGTACGAATAACTTTTGGGTTTGGGGTTGTCTGCCAGCTTTATGTGGATGTCTCTCAGATACAACAAGATACTAACCTCAAAAGTTATTAATGCTAATTTTTAAATGAATAGATCAGACCTTTCCAGTATGGAATTCATGCCATGTCTTTGTCTATCCATAATAGGATAAGTAAATCACAGTGACTACTTGCTATTGTCTGCAGGTGCTTCACTTTTTCTAGGTGACATTTAGACAGCAAAGAAAGAGAATGTGATTCCTCTCAATGTTTTCAGGATGAAGTTTGTGAAAACCTGATTTTTTTTCTAAATATTTAAATTATGCTTTTGGAACCTGGGGGAAAGTTCATAAACTATGATGCTCATGATCCAATGCATCTTCCTCACCCTTTCTCAGTTTCTCTAGTAACAGTTCCTCTAGTACAATGAGGAACCAACAACCCTCCCTTTAGGACTTATAAATAGAAAATATATGTAGGAGGTAAGGGTTAGTATCCATACAGACTTTCTCTAGACTCATAGTATTTACTTATTACAAGCAGTAACTCATTAAACCACACTGAAACAGGATGCAATCATCATTCTCTGTTCAAAGAAATTGACCTGTTATAAATATTTTGACACAGTTTCTTCGGCAAACGCTGCACTCCATGCTACAATATCTTTTTGCCTCAAATAGGGTGACTGCAACACCCTATTTGAGGGATTCTTGGCAGGTCCAAACTGAAGGGAAATGAGGAGCAAAGGTACTCCTGCATCAGCATTAGATGGATAAGGGCATATTTCTGAGTCATGTGACATGAATACAGGCCATACCTATATAATTCCTTCTTTCAGTCATTCATATGAAGCTGATTTTCCATTCAAGGTTAGAAGATAACAATATACAATCCTCTAAATATTGGTTCTGAACATTTTTCTGTGTAACATTGTCATGGAGTAACAAATGAGTTCTGAATCTAATATTTTCCAATTAAAAATAATTCTCAAATTACAAGTAATTCTAAGGTAAAGGTGTGTACGAGTCCTGACTAGCACCATATTCTGGTATTTAACTTTACCAGGGAAAACAACTGAAACAATTTCTAAGTATTATGAGTGGAAAACATAAGCTCCTACAGTCCCCAGCATCCAGGTCTGCCGAGCACAATGGCTGTTATGACATGTTTCTGGCTGTCTTCAGGAATAATATTGAGCATGAATTTAGGAAGAGGGAAAGCCATGAAAAAATGTATAAACACATTCTTTAAAGAAGAAGTTAATCTCTGCTAGAAGACTGGTTCATATGCAGACAAAAATATGAGAATACAAGGAACTTCTTACGCTATTAAGCCCCAACTCATTTTATCGTAGGTAATCAGTTTATAAGACCTAATACACAATCCCATCAATTACTGTCTTAAATGTAGGCAGGAAATACTTACCTGAACATTAACATGCTAAAGCTTCAACAGGACTGGTGATATATATTTACCTTATGAGGGAACTGTCTATTTGACACTTGCAAAAGCACAGGAAAAAATAATCAGTGTTCAAGTACTTCAACATCAGGTTCATTTATCATTCATTTATCAGTTTTGGGGCTATAGACACTGGTATGAAGGTATAGACTAAAACAGATCTATTCATAATTCAGTTGTGACAGAAACTCAGTGCTAAGGGAAATAGGTAACCACAGAATAATATGCTTTTATAAACTGTGTAAGCAACTGGAGATGAAGGAAACTTTTGCTTCTTTACCTCAGCTGTTGTGATCTGACCTTTTGGCTGCAGTTCATAAAAAATTCTTTGTTCTTCTTTGCATATCAGGAATTAACATTTTTCTAAACTCCCTGATCTCAAGCTTAGTAGATTGCAAACAGTTTTTCAATGTCACATTTCTATAAGACTGTTATAGAACAGAACTAATTGCTGCCTGTAGTGGATGCAATTGCATTCACAGCAAGATAAATTGGATTTCTAAACTGTGGTTTCCATTGTGTTACCTCAATGTACCATAAGACTTACATTGATGGGCACAGCAGTGACCCTACTTACTTATACACTGCTTTATGCACAAAGCTTCATCTTGTTTTGCTCACCAATAGAAAAGACAAAAGGAACCCCAAAGTATAGCTGTGGACTGCCACCTGTTGGACAGGGTTTTAACAGAGTAACAGAATTGCTTAGGCTGGTGCAAAGACCTCAAAGACCATAGAATGCAAACATTAATCCCACACTGCCATGTTCACCACTAAACCATACACCCAAGTGCAACATCTACACTTCCCTGGGCAGCTTGACCCTCAACATCTGGCCTTTTCTTTCAGTGAAGAACTTTTTCCTAATACCCAACCTAAACCTCCTCTGAAACAACTTGAGGCCATTTCCCCCAGTCCAGTAATTTGCCTCCTGGGAAAAGAGACTGATACTGACCTCCTACAACCTCCTTTCAGGCAGTTGATGCATACTGTCCTCTAATCAAACCCTTCCTGGAGGAGTAGAAAGGATGACTTTTACTCATGGGTTTAATAATCATTCTATTTCAATGCTGGAGCTGTATTTTGACTATTAGGACCAATAAATGATTTGACTTCTTTTTCTTTGATTCTCTGGATGGAAAAAAAGAAATGTTTTTCTCACAAAGAATTGTAACTCAACATTAAAAAGATGTATAAGGCAAATTTTTAGTTCTGATATTTCACAAGTTTATAGTATAATTGAAAGAAAGGAAGAAGCAAGAGGAAACATGCAGTCCTCACTGTTCTAAAATGTCCAGGGAGAAAATTAAAAAGAAATCTTTTGACTGGGCAGGCTCAGAGGTTTGGAAATAGAGGCACACTTTTGAGCTGGAAGCCAAACATTAATGGCGTGATCTCAATAGTAGGAGCAATACTTATAAACTTATTCATTAACAATCTGTACAATGGAACCAAGAAAATCCTCATTGATTTTTTAAATGATGCCAGACTGGGAGAAGGTGCTGATAAACCCAAGGGTCATGCTGCTACTCAGAGGTATCTTGACAGGCTGGAGAAATGGGCAGAGAAACCCCATCAGATTAAGCAAAGGGAAATGCTGACTCCTGCCCCTGGGGAAGACCAACCTCAGATTGGCTGGCTCCAGCCAGCTGGAAAACTGAAAAATCCTTGCTGATCCTGGTAGGCACCAGGCTGTACATAAGCCAGCATTTTACCCTTTCAGCAACCAGGGCAGACAGCCACCTCAGCTCCAAAAGCCTTGGAGCAAAAGCCTTGCCAGTAGGTGGAGAGGTGATCCTTCACCTCTACTCAGCACAGGACACCCTTGGAGTGAGGGGTCCAGCTCTGGGCTCCCAGTACAAGAAAGGCAGAGGCATTGCTCCAGAGGCATTGCTCCAGAGGCACCCTGGAGCAATGTGCTGTGCTCCAGTGAAGAGTCACAAAGATTGACAACAGGATTGGAGTATCTGTCACATGAAAAAAAGGCTGAGAGATCTGGGACAGTTCAGTTTGGAGAAGTAGGCTCCAGAAGGATCTTATCAATGCATATCAATACACAGTGGAATAGATTAAAGATAGAGTCCAACCCTCTCTGTAGTGACCACTGAAAGGATACGAGACAATGGACGCGAATTAAAAGCCATGAAATTTTATCTGAACATAAGAAACTGTGAGCTAAGTCAAATATTGGAACAGTTTGTCCAGAAGTCCCCATATATTCCATACACAAAACCTCATTTGACACATCCCTCAGCAACTTGTTCTATCTGCCCCAGATCTGAGCACAGGGTTGGACTAGGGATGTCCAGAGGTCTCTTCCATCCTCAGCAATTCTGCCATGCTTAAAAGATGGCTCAATTGAAAATCCAAATGATTGTAGCTTTTTTATTAGAAGTGAGTGTTATTTTGAAAGATTAAGGTTGCAATACTGCAATTCCACAAAGATGTTACTAGTTCAACACAGAATTTAAAAAACACTGCATCTGATTATCTGCAATGAGATACATCTCAGGGATTTAAATTCAAACCTGTGGTCTGAAAAATTTATATGAACAGTATAATTCAGACCATGATTTACAGTCAAATGTACCAATGGACTATGGGATTCCATTTCAGTTTAAAGCAGAAATGATATTTTGAGCCCTTGTAATAAGAAATAAATTCTTGAAGGATCACATGATTTCAAAGGATTATCAGCAAGGATAAAGGACTCTTGGTTGTCCTGGAACACACCGAACAAAATTCCTTATAATTTCATATCTAGGTGTCAAAGTAGAAAATGTCTTGAAACTTTCACTTTGTATGGACACTGGCCAGTGCCTTGACAACACTTTAGCATAGAGTGTGTGAATATCAGATCTCATTCAACATCAGCTATGTAGGCAGAACAGAATTTCCCTACAGCTAGTAGGAAATACACAAAAATTTTGTTTTTCTTTTACACTAGTGTCAATGACTTTCAATTTTGTGACTATGAAAATCCAGTTCAAGAGGAAGAGACATCAGGAAGCTTAGGGAAGCTGCGAGGAATCAACAGAGTTTGAAGGAGCAGTAGTAAGGGGCTGGGAGCAGTAAGACAGAGAAGAGTTGACAAGCACTTACAGCTTCCAGAAGGGAGTTTCTCTGCTGCCTCTGGTGCTGGCACAAGGCTCAGACCAAGAGTAGACAAAATAACTGGGATATAAGTAGCTAAATTCCCTTCTGTTGGGTTCCCCTCCAGATTATTTTCTCTGTATGAAACACACACTTTCCTTGTGGTAAGACTTGATGGAGCCCTAACTGAGCTCAGTCATTAAATCACTTAGTTCAGTTGAAATAAGCTTGAGTCACCTAAAATCAATTAAAAATATAAAATCATAGCAGATGGAGCAAGATGCTGTGAATTGCCACCTGCATTGTTATCTGAGGTATTTTACATTATAATTTGCTTACTTGTGCCAGTTCTGTGGTGAACTTCCTTTCTGCTCTGGTCTGCTTTTCTTACTCAAATTGTCCATAAATCATTGAAACTACAGCAATAAAATTTGACTTTCATAATTCCAGCTGAAAGGGCACAAGATTCCACGAAGTTCACTTAGCATGTCACCTGGATTTACCTTCTCTGATTCGTCTGGGAAAAGTACATATCTCCCTGATGTTCCTCACCAGCATTTAGACACATTTTAATGTCACCTGGATGGGATCAATTGTGCAGAATTCTTGTTCAAATCATGGATCATCATGACAAAGATTCTTCCTGCTTGAGAAATAGTTCCAAAAAGCGTGATTTATTATAACTTTATCAGCTGTCTTCTAAGGAGCTGTGGCTGTGGTAGGTGCAGGAGAACCTGTTAATATTCTTGCTTTTTATTGTTACCTAAACATATTTAGCTCTCTGTCAGACAAAGAATTAATGAGCTATAACTTATGCAATCGCATCAGAGGTCAAATCTTGCTCCCAAATTCATGAAGAAATCTCACTAAAGTAGAAGCAGATTGAATATGTGACAAATGAAACCCTGTTACAGAGCAGTTACAGGTGATCTATTCCTCTCTGATATCCCTGGAAGGCTACAGGAAGCATTGGAAACTCAGATCTTTGCTTTGGCTGCAGAACAAGGCAAGCAGGCATGACAGTGTCTCCTGACTGAAGGACAATGTGTGTAGAATTCTGTGAAGGTTGTGAACTTGGTCTGTTCTGAACTCAGAGTGAGGAGCAATATATTAGATTGGACTTCTTGGACACTCTCCTTAATCTATTTTAAGATGGACCTGTACATTGGAGCACCTTCAGTGACAGCAGTTCTTATGTGATAGAGCTGATTTACCACAAAGAGATGGATTCCAGAACATTTAAGGCAAGTCTAACACCACATTGAAACCCACCAATCCACAAATGCGATACTTCCTTTTGGAGCAAGGTTTACAAACTGGTCCTGCACATTATAGTCTGACAATAAGTGCAGAAATTATTCAAAGCTTCACCACAGGAGTTACAGGCTACATATTGGGAAACATTTCTTTATTGAGAAGATGGTCAGACACACAGAACAGCCTTGCTAGAGTGGTGCTCAATGTTCTCAGGCTGTGAGTGCTCAAGATGCATTTTGATAATTCCCTTAATAGCATGCTTTAACTTTTGATCAGCCCTGGAGTGGACAGGAAATTGGACTAAGATGATCACTGTAGGTCTCTTCCAGCTGGAATTGTTCTGGTTTGTTCTGTTCTATTTTAGTCTACCCTACCTAGTCTAGTCTACTTTATAGATCCTATATTTTCAAAGTCTATGTTTCAGACCTTTTGGTCTAAAAATGCTTTTAACTTCCTCTTCTCTTTTTCAATCTGTCTCCCACAAACTCTGGCCTCCTTGTGCCCATCACTCCAGACCACTGCTATTGTCACCACATTTCTCATTTCTTCTGGATCCTAAGGGAAGCTTCAGTTTGGAGCAACTCACACCAGGATGAATGAGGTCAACACACACAACTACACAAGACTCAGCATAGTTTCAAATGGAAAATGTGAACAATTTCTGAGCTGGGATTGAGACATACCGTGGTAGATGTGAGACAGAAATAGTGAATTATGCTAGGGATAAAGGTGGGTAACGGTGAAATTGAGGAAGTTGATGGGTGCAAGTTGGGCCACATGCTGATGGAGGTGTACTGGGACAATGTGGAAAATTCCTTCTCATGGCAGGTCTCCTGGGTGTCATTTGTGAGTGTGATAGCAAAAAAAAATTACATATATTGATGAAAACAAGGACAGGACACAGAACTAAAAAAAAAAAAAAAAAAAAAAAAAAAAAAAAAAAAAAAAAAATCCTCTCTATCCTTTGTGGGCCAGATTACGAAAGAAAGCACAGGTCTCTCAGATTAGCTTTTTGGTGCAAAGGTCTTTTGATCAATTTCTAGTCATAATAGATTAGATATATATAAAAGAAGTTTTCTTTTAATGCTTTTTGGTTTAAATAATCTTCTCCATGCTTCTTTGACTGTGTTAGAAAATAAAATTTTGTTTCATTTCTGCCAGAATAGCCTTACAATTATCTCTTAATTACAATTGTGGCTGAAATGACACTAATATAGGAAATTCTTATTTTCTGCTGCTAAGAGTTCTAGAACAAATAGACCTTTTAGACTGTTTTCTTTTGTATGTTTGGGGCAGTTTTTTGCTGGTTTTTTTTTCTATTTATATTTTCAATAAAATAAATTTATGTAGGCTGTTTCAAAATCCCATAGATGAACAAGATAATGCATTACATTATTTTGGGGAGTTGGATTTTTTAAAATAAATCTTGTTTTGTTATCCTGGCCTGTATCAGCAATAGTGCAGCTGATCTCCATGATCTTACAGGTCTTTTTCATCCTAAATGATTCTATGATTTTATAACATCTATACACTTGTCCCCATAAGAAAAGCAGTACAAATATATGATAGTAAAATATTGTTTATGGGCATGTTTATGTACAAAGATGACAGTAGAGAAATACAAATATTGCTTGTTTTAGCCAGAGCATTACATTCCACTCTGTAGTGATATATCAAAGTAAATTAATTTACTTTATTTTGGGTATGAATTTTGTCCAAACTCATGACAAAGCAAATTTATGACAAGTTACCACTGAGATGTTTTGATAAAACAAAAGATACCTCTATTCCCCTTAAAGTGTTTGGCAAGATGCTGTTGTTATGTTAATTATTTGAAGAAGGCAAAGAATAACATTAGAAACCCAGAAGATTAGAAATTGAAGAGATAATTTGCTATTTCTTAACACAAAAGCTAACCACTAAGGCTGTTTCCTTTGTGAGTATGTAACTGTGAGAGCCTTGATCTGCAGGGGTTTCCCATCCCACAAGTTGGTCATAAAAATGTCACAATAGGATTCAATAATACCAAGCCCACAGAGTTTTTATTAAAAACTACTTTTAAGGTATACACTTGTGAGTATTAAAGCAAGCATATAACTACATATAAACACATACACAATTGTGTACATATATATATATTTGCAAGTTACTTTGAATTGCCACTAGTCAAGAACAAGTTGTTTAATTATTTATATGCATGCCTATATAATTTTTTTTCCTCCAAATTATTACCCATACAGTCCATTTAGCTGCCCCCAGAATGGGGACAAAGCAAGCATGTAGTTAAGTTCACACAAGGGTACTTCTTCGAGAAAAGTCATTTTGGGAAGACAATGCCTTACTTTTATATCCTTAATATGAATACATAAGTGGGAGTAGGACACCAGTCCTGGTTGCTGAGTTCTCCTTTTTTTAGGAGGTCAGTTTGTAGGTTGTAGCGGTTTCTCTGTTCTGCAGGTTATGGCAGGTCCTTTTTTTGTGCTTATCAAGCATGCTGCAGAGCCCCAGCTGTACCTATCGAGGCCAACCCGAGCTCCCACTTGTGCTTGTCAGGGATGTTCCAGATTCTCAGGCTGCCAGTCCCTACACTGGCAGAGATTTGGTCTGTCAGTATTTTAGTAGATGTCTTCTGTCAGTAATATTCCCCATAATAACCAGGTGACCTTTAGGGCTGCTTTGACAGAGTATATCTTTTCAGTGATGTTAGTTGGTAACACATAATGAGGAAAAAACTGGAAACTGAATGTATACTGCTTTGTTTATAAAAGGATTTCATTTCCCTACCATCTTATCACATTCTTGATGCTGAACTTTCCTATTACATCTCTGATTTACAATACCTGAACTTTTAGAGGGCTCATAATGAAGAAAATAAAATATAAAAATTTACCTTTGTAAACTTACCAACCCACAAACCATTCACACTCCAACACAGATGCCTTCAGAAATAATAAATATAGCTTTCAGCTCCATCTGGTATTCAGGATTTATGGGGAACCAGGCTGAAGAGCTAGTTTTGTGGTAAATTAAAAGTAATGTGCCACACAAAACTTTTTAAAAGAGCTGTGTCACTGAATAGTGTTAGCAGCTCCTACTGAGAGTCAGAAGCACTCTAATCTCCCCAGCACTTGTTTTATCGCATATGTTTATTTTAATACAAGTCTGAGACTGAAATTGTGATTTGTCTCCAGTGGGTCAGACTCTGCAGAAATGCACAAAACTGCAATGCATGCCTGTAGTCAAAAACTTCCATCATCTAAAGCCCCCAAAACAGCCACAAAGGTTTCAGAAAGCCTCATGGCATCCAGGCAAAGTTAGTGTGATAATAACTCTTGTTTACCATCTTACTTTAGTATCCTAACATTTGGGCTGGGATTTTGATTAATTAAAGAATAATTCTGTCATTTCTTTGTGACCTTTATGGACTAACTGCTGTTCAACAGAGAAGACCACATCAAGTTTATTTCCACTACAGCAGAAAGGTTTAGATTTTCCCAAGATATGATATTTGATTCATGCAAGGAAAAAGAAAAGTGATTGCAATAATATAAAGGAATAGATATAAAAGCATGATAATAAGAATCTGTGTGGGACTGAAAAACAAGGGGAAAGAGGAAATCTTTTATCTTTTACATTTTATAAAAAGGAAACTTCAGTTTAGACAAGTTTAAAACAAAGAAAAAAGAAACAAAACTTTTATAAAAGTTGTAATAAGAAGGAAAAATGAACTTTTTATATCTGGCTAAATGGAAACTAGAATAAAAACCTAACTGTGATTTTTATTTTCCAATTTGCAAAATCTCATTCAGTGAATTAGCTTCAAATTAATTGAATAGTTTATATGCTACTAACAATAATGTCCTGTGGTTACACAGCCAAATATATCCTTAAAATATTGTACAGATTTTATATTAGAGTCATAGCCATAACAAATTTCAGCAGATGGAGAATCCCATTTTTAATCAACAAAGCACTTAACAAGGAAAATGAAATCAACGTCTGAGCACTTATGCTGTAGCAATTTATGTACATTTTACACTTCCTGTGATGCACCCAAATGACACAATCCAAGATTATAACTTAATTTTTTCAGTAAATTGTAGATGAGCAAATACAAAAAGATCCACAAGCCATTAATTGTTTAACTTGTAGGGTCTAACATGACAAACACAGAGTTGATGGAGACTGAAAATCCAAACAAACACCAGCTATGCCAAAAGGTAAAGTCTGGACACAATAGCCATCACAGCATATTGCATTTTGCATGAAAACACACAGAAAATTCCATAGAAGTTACATAGAAGCATTATCATTGTGACAAATCCTTGTCAAAACGGTACCAGAACTCTTTAAAGTTCACAAAAGCAAAGCACATTATCACAGTGGAGCAAAACATATCATGGCCCAGGGCTAAATGACAACTTTTCTGACAGCTGGATGTTCCAGAGGAAGAAGTCCTTTCAAGGATGTGAAGGCACACTTGCCTAATGGAATTTAATATCCCACTCCTACTGTGAACTAGCTAGAGACTAGAAATTCTGCTTGACTGGAATTTTTGATTACTTTCCTTTTAAATTTTTCCTGAAATGTAAACAAAAATTTTTTTCTGTCCCTTTCCTCTATGGTAGGAGTATTTTCATTTTTCTTCAGGAAAAAAAAACCTTTATTCAAAGTTTCTTTTTTAGTTACTTTAAAACCATAGTGGACTAAAAAAAATAGGAGTTTAGGAGTCTGGGGTTTTTCTAAAATTAGAAGGAAAAGGAGGTTTTGTGGACTGTGGATTTGTGCACTTGACTGCTGAGCCCTCTGAAATTGGTTAAGACCAGAAGTCCTCCTTCAGGGAGCACAGCAGTTAGGGATTTGAGAACAGCAATCTGACTGAATAGTGCCTTCTGGGGTGAAAAAAAATTGATTTATTTATTGCAATGGACAGAAAATGAAATTTTCAATACCAAGTCAGTTTTGATCATGATCGCTGTTCATGATTTATTTCAAAAGCTTAGTTTCAGCTCCTTCTTTGAGGATTTAGGATGATAACAGTATTCTTTTCCTAACAAGACACATTTCTCATTGGATAAACTAACCCTTATTCTGTCTTTTATACAGGCTGTGAGAGTTTAAAAATATTTTTCTCACTGCAGTCAAGGTAGATAGACCCTGCTATGAAAATATATATCTTAAAATTTCCAATCCAAATTTCAAATACATAGCCACCAGAATCTTTGCTGAGATCTAACACAGGTTCAGAAATAAATGTGAATATAAGTTCTAGTTGCTGAGGGCATTGGAATAGCATTCAGAGGATTTCAGCATTATATGATGCTTTCAATTACTAAGAGACTAAGGAAATTTTATATTCCTTAAATCACCTTGATATTCAGCAGTTATGTTGAATCCCTGTATCTTCCAATATTTATTTTTTTCACAGTAAACCCTAAACTGACCACCTCCTTAAATTAACATTACCTCGGGTGATGTCTAGTGGAACTCCTGCTCAGAGTCACATTTCACCTCTGACCCAGTTGCTCTGGGCTTTTCCAGCTTGAAGACTTACAGGGAAAGAGGACACCCAGCCTCTTCTCTGGGCAGGCTGTCCCTGTGATTCCCTCTGCCCCTGCCCCTCTGCGTCAAGTCAGAATGTCCCATCTCAGTTTATGATCCCTGCTTCTCATCCCTCTTCCGTGTGAAGACATTGCTTGTGTTTTACCAAAAAGAATTCTTAGATTTTTGGAAAACTCTTTACATTGCTCCCAGATTTCTCTTCTCTGGTTTTCATGTGTCCTCATGTTCAGTAACTCTCCTACAAGATGCAAATATTGACATCAACTTACCAATAGAAAAGATGGGGTTTTTTTAACTCCATCAGCATGAAATTGAAATATCTGCTTTTCATAAATCTTTCAGCTATTATATTTTTCCTTAAAATATCAGAAATAAAGGAAATCAAACAGTACATTTCTGAGCTGGTTTTCATGCCTGAACTTGTAGAATATGATGTGCAAAAGACGGATGAAGTAATATCTGTGTGTTTATTGAAATAATCATTGCTTTTTTTTAGTAGAAAGCTAGATCAATTTTAGCATGAAAATGTATTTGTTTATTTTTCACTTATATTTCTGTTTCTTCCTTCCATAAAAACAGAGTCTAAAGCTGAAATACTGGTCCTTTTTATGCTAGTTGGGGTTCTGCTATTGACAAAGAGGAATGGAGGAAAGTTCACCTCTTTAGACAAAGGGAAATAACACAATTGACTCCACAATTTTTTTTTGCTCTTACCTCCTTTTATGTATGAGTGATTTTTTTCCATTTTATTTGAAATTTTTGCTGGAAGGTCTACAATTTAAACCATTTTTAATTTAAAAACAAACTGCATAGATAAAGATTAGTTTATAGGTATTGTGTGTTTGGCCAGGTAACTTTTCATCATTTGCTTGAGCTGCCCTTTTTTTTTCCCAGATGGGGAGCTACCAGGAATTAAGTTTTTTATGTTGGAAATAGCTGCAAAAGTTGATGTGCAAACATTGGTTTTACCAGCAGAAATTCTGGGGAATGGTTCTGCTGAATAACAAAAGAGGCACAGGCTTCAAAACAGGACAGGTGTTTATGCATGTCTTTCATTATTTTAATTATCAGATTATTAAAATATGCAGCTGTGGGGAAAGAAAGCTTAGATGTGTATTTTAAGTTATAGGACTGATGTGAAAGTATGATGCTTATCTAATGGAAGATACAGTATGTTGACATATCAAGGAATTATCTTTCCAGATAATCAAAGTTCTACTTAAAAGAAAATAACCATTTCTTTCTCCCAGATCCTCTTTCAAATGCCTTAGTTCCTTAGTCAGTTTTATTCTGTTATTTTTTCCTCCTTCTTGTTATTTTTTTCTTTTTATTAGAGCCAAATGTTTATGTAGAATAATTTATATTTCCCAGGTATCAGCCATAATAGAAAGACGACACTGAAACTTTCTTGACACTTGAAGTGCAGTCATTCCTCTTCTCATTATTGCCTTCCAAGTCAATCTGGTTTGTTTATAGTCCAGTTAAGTAATTTGTAAAGATAACAAATTGCAAAAGTCATTTGGAAGCCCACAGACATCCCACATTGCAGAGCTTCAAATAGATGTGGTCTTTCTCCTGTCAATTAAACTGCTATATATTCCCTATTTCTTTTGCAATTCTTGATTTTATTTAACCATACACTTGCTGATGAGTCAGTCTGGAGATCTTTGTCAATCAGCCTATTATTCCATCATTGCTGATGTTCTGCTCTTTAAATAAGCATTTTCAGGGGGAAAAAAGAAATTAAAAAAAAAAAAAAAGTCTGTAAATGCATCAGATGACAAAAAGGAGACAGTAAATGGACAAATTTTAAAATGTGATTAAGAAAAGCCCAGTCTGTGACAGAAATATATTTTCTGTGTGAAGGATAGTTTCAGTAGATGACCTAAAACCAAATGCAAGACTTAATACAATGAACACTTAACATAAATCATTCCAACTCAAGGCTTATAAATGCCTCTGGGAACTGTGTGTGATATCCTTCTGCTTCTCATTAAGGCACCGCTTTATAAACTGCCCACTATCAATATTGCTTGCAAACTGACAACTAGCAAAGATGGGCTAAGTCTGAGCAGACTCCTCAAGAGGAGTTTCAGTACCTTGGCAAGCTGCAATGGCTGCTGAGTTGGGGCACCCACAGATGGCTTTGCTGTCTCAGGACTAAGCTGATAGCAGGCCAGAGCAAAGCAATAATGAGTAACCACTGCTCTGCTAATTAGAAGCTGGAATTTAATGCTTTATTCAGACTCTAAATAAGTAAAGAGACATGCAGAAAAAGCTACCGGCAGCTCTTGTGGTGACACTTGTACAGATGGTCTGAGCACCGAGGATGGCATTTTTATACATATTTATGTGCACATTATATTGATGAGAAGAATAAAATATTTTCTGCCTCTGAAATATTATCTTGCCAGAGGCAAAGAAGGAAATCAGAGGACACTGCTAGAGGAACAGCTGAACAGTGACCTCTCTGTGGAGTCTCCCAGTAAATGATTCAACACAGCAACCAGGTTAGAAGTTGTTACTGGCTTAGCACGCAGCTCTAGAGAGGTTCTTTAACATGTTGATTTGGAAAATGTGAAAAGGAGCATGAAACTTCAGTTAACAGTTCAAGATAAACCTCTGGCAGACAGAGAAGGAGAGGCTGCAGCTTCATCTGTTATATTTCCTCTCTTGATCCATGCATGGAACTAATCTGGGGCTGCAGACAGACATTGAGAAAGAAACATTTTACTGTATTAATTACATAGATGCCACCTGGCTAAGACCAGAAGTTTGGGATATTTTTAATTCCTCATTCCAGTTAATCTGGCACCTATTGGCTTAACAGAAGGGAATGATTCTAGGACAAAAGCTCCTGCAGGAACTAGGGCAGGAAGTGAGATACCCTCCTCATCCCACCAGCACAGCACCTATCGAGCAGGAAGCATCTCTGCATTTAAAGAGCAAGTTCTGGCCTAATGAGTAAATGATATACAAAAATGAGAAGGACTGTGACCTGACAAGTCACGTTGAGGACAGAGATGGAAATTGATTTGCCTCTGAAATGCTAAGAAAACTGTCCCACATGATGGCCACAGCCTCAAAAAGCTACTTCTATGTCTCATTCCACTAAATTTCTGCACTTCTGGTTGATATGAGAAAAGGGCATTCATCTGCAGACTGATAGGTTACTTCCTGAGGACATGGATGATACCAATGGAATTTCAATCAAGAAACTAACACATTTTGATGTGTTATGTTTTCTCCTTCTCAAGCTTCAGCATCACACAGCAGATGTATATTGTATTGTATTGTTAAATATTCAGGGGCTGTGTTTTTACAACAGGGGCCAGAACCAGGAATGATGCTGTGCTGCTCTGTTTCAGAAAGAATTCTGGAAAACACAAAAATTTGTATTGGCAGGAGAAACTTAAGGTGAGATCAGTAAGGGCAGCTTATCCACAGGGACAATATATCTTCCCACAGAAAACATGTCTTTTTTCTACAGGGTACCACAACATTTGTTAGTACTCCTGCTCCTAAAGACCATTCTCCTTACTAATTTCCTGCCATCTAGTTACAAAACAACACAGGACACTGCTCACCAAACTGTTTCATTTCCAGGCTACATCAGAGCTCCTCTACCCTCATTTTCTCTATCCAAAGCAAACATTTAAAATTTTCTTAATAATACCTGGAGCAGAAGGAAGGGAATTTCCAATCAGAACTTAAGTTACAGTCCTGGCTTTTTTCCCAACTACTCTAATTAATAATAAGGAAAAATATAGAAGATGGAAATTCTGAAGACAGTGTTGAAAGGATTTAACTTTAAGGGGTTAACTTAAAGGGGCTTCTTATCCAATTATCACAGAGTTAGCTTTACTGCCAAGACAACTGGGCAGAGGAAGTCACATAGAAGGTCAGACAAAATCTTATTTAAGAAAAAAATTGTATTAAATTGTCATATTAGTGATCTGTCTTTCTCAA
The DNA here is from genome assembly GCF_028769735.1 of Zonotrichia leucophrys gambelii. Taxonomy (NCBI): domain Eukaryota; kingdom Metazoa; phylum Chordata; class Aves; order Passeriformes; family Passerellidae; genus Zonotrichia; species Zonotrichia leucophrys. The sequence goes on along the minus strand of NC_088170.1, from coordinate 19,698,846 downwards.
TAGTTTCTTCAGACTGGTAAGTCTGAGCCAGGGATTTTCCAGATGTTGTATTTTTGAACAGAAGCATTTAGTCATAACATGCCATACTAACTTTGTCTACATTTATATGTGTAGCTGAGTTCTTTAGAAAGGAAGGGTCAGGTTCACAAATCACAGATCTCCTATTATTTGTAGAAAAGTAGTCATATAAACTCCTACCTGCTGAAAGACACACAGGTTTAGATAAGGTCTTATAATGGTCTCTTTATGTGGTCAGGATGGACCGCTATAGTCTGTTTTTAGAAGAGTGAGTGCAGAGTGCAGAGAAACATGTAATGTTGACAAAAATCTCCCCAAGTGTGTGCACAATTTGTGTGTGTTTATACAAAATAAATACTAAACCAGTAGATAAGGACTTTATGCTTCGTGTTGTAGCTTTTTCTGTCACACCTTAACGGGTAGTCTGAAGTATTTGGACCTTATTTACATCTATTTCAAGTTCTTGTTTCAAAATTATTGCTGGCAACCATCCCCAGCCAGCAAGCTTGCTGGCTTATAAATCTAGTTTGGAGTTCTTTGCACAGCAACCAGCCAAAACATCAGTTTTCAGTTTATAAGTCATTGTTTAATGGAACTAATAGAATTTAAACTCATTTTACAGCACATTTTGTTTTGGTTTTCAAAATATACATTTGCTGGTCACTAGATGATAACAGCTGTTTAATGGCACAATTAATTAGGCTTTGATTTGTAAGACATATGACTTGAAGTCATATGATTTCCAGGATTCTAGTAATTATTTTTAATTCAGGCTATAAAATTCCATGCTATATTAACCAGCAAGGCTGGGAAAGAATCCAAAGACACGGTTTAACTTCTTACGATTTTAAAAAAATCTTATTTTCCAAATTGTGCTCAACTCCTGTTTTAGTAGACAATTTGCTCTGCAGATATTTCGGTATTAAAACTGTGAAGTCTAGTCAGCACAAGATTAAAGTGAAATGGAAATTACTGTCTAGTCCAGTTCATTCACAGACCATATGCTCTATGGACACAGTATAAGTAGGTGCAAAAGGCTCCATCTTCAATGCAGCAACACAAGGGATTCAGCAGAGCAAGGCACCCTAACCAGTGTTTTAGGGAAGGCAACTTTGAGTTGACAGGATTCAGCAGATATCAACAAATCCAAGATTTGTTGCATTTCATTCAGGCCTTGAAGGCTGTGTCAGAGAACCTTTCTCAGCTAGACCTCCATTAGATTTATTGCTCACACCTATTTTATCACTGCTTATTGCTTTTAGTCTTCTTATTGTACCTCAGCTTCAGTTTTCCCCAATTAAATTTAAAAAAAAAAAAACAAAATCCAAAACCCCAAATTTTTAAAATATTATTACTTAGATGAAGAACACTTATTTTTAGGGAAATCTTAAAAATCAAGGACTGAACTTCTGTTTATAGTTGGTAGCCCCTCAAGTGCTCCTTCACAATGTACAGATAACACATTTTTTCCTCAACCCATTCAAAGACAACAGAGAGGCTATTTCTCCTGTACAAAAGAATCCTGTTGTATGGAGAGGAGGAATTTTCTGTCAGCCAATAGTATGCATTTTAAATAACTCAAAGGAACCAATTATTGTAGATCTGGAGCAGAACAAGTAGACTTACTCTGTGACGGTTTCAGTACTCAAGGAATTTAAATTCTTTGTGTGCGGAAAAAGCAAATTTAATGACATATTAACATAAACATATTTAATAACAAGATTGCTGGCTTGAAACATTTTGGGTGAGTGTGTGGGGTGAGGAGCAAGTCAGGTTTGCCCTGGTGAGGCGCTGCCCTGCCCTGCACACCCCCCAGCCCCTGCCCGCTGTCCCAGCCCTGCAGTGCCCACCAGCCCCTGGCACACTGAGCCAATGCTGCACACCCTCCCTGGAGCCCCAGCCCAGCTCCTGAGGGCACAAATGACCACAGGTCACACCTGGGGAAGGGCCCAGGAAGGACAAAGGGTGCTTAAAGTGAGACACAAGGCAAGCACATGACTTGATCCTCCTCTTGGAAGTTCTTTCAGCTGTTTGCTGCTGGAGCCAGACATGGTGGTTATGTGTGTTCTTTTGTATGCCTTTTCTGTTTCTCTTCTTTTAATTCCCTTGGAATTTTGGAGTAACTTAAAATCGATCAGGCTTAGTTTGCTAAGTTGAATGGACTAAGCTAATGCTTTGGGAAGTGTTTTATTGTTGAGTGAACGCTGTTCAAAACCTTTTGCCAAAGTACTTTGATTTTGTGAAGTTGCTAGTAAAGTTTTTTTGTTGCTTTGACCTCTTGAGAGCATCTTGTCAGTGTTTCTCCTGTGCACCAGATTCAGAGTACAAGAGCAACTGTAAGCCCTTTTAAAAGTCTCATAAAAGAAGTTTTTTGGAGCCTTACAAATGATGATGATAAGGCACGCAAATCTCCTTGTGGTTTTGCAAGTTAAAGAACAGAACTGATACAAGTTCTTCCTGATGATCAAGAGCTCCTCTTCAGTGTCAGCAACCTGTTTTCTGCATCACATAAGCTGGAAGTTTAATGCATTAAGCACTCCAAAATCTTCCTTCTCTCTGTAACATAAATTGGAAAAATCTGTTACATAGACTTTGAACATAGCATTTTTCATTGTATGACTTTTTCTTGCTTCTTTCTGCTCCAGGCAGCCCTGCTGTGTTTAGCTTATCCTATCTTTAATTTTTACAAATATGGCAAAAGTCTCCATGGTTGTAAAAAAAAATTAAAATTCTCTCTTTTTATACAGTTTTAGATAACTTTACAGTTTTATATAACTTTATTTCAGTATTTGCTGAGAAGAATTGAACAGAAGTGCTAGAATTTATGCATAAAAATTTTCAAAATGCATTTTGTGCTAAAATATGCTAATAAAAATAGTAAAATTATTACTGCACATCAGTTTCATTATGTAGCTTATTTTAAATGGGGCAGAATATTTTAATAGCCCAAGCAAGGACATGTTTTATAACTTACAACTGGAGATATATCTGTAATTTAGTCCATAAAATATGCATGAATGATTTTAAGCTCCATTTAACTAATGTGTTTTGAAAAGTTTTTGCAACAGTAAATGCAACAAATCTCAGGCAAGACAAGCAGTAATGTTTAAGCATGGTTAAGAGTAATTTTTCATTTGCAGTTCCAATTTTGGACCAGACATTTCCTTACATATATAAGTCTCAGTATTATTCTGGAACATGACAGAGTAACAACCAGGTATAAGATTGCAAGCTGTGTCAGGAAACAAAAATGCCCAAACATTATAAACTACTCACACTGTATTTGTTAAAGGAAAAATAAGGTTGTGTGTCCTTGGATTGACTGGGAGACCCTCTGGAAATTATGAGGTACTCCACAGATTGATAGAAAAGACAGTCTTGTCCTGAGACAAGAACTACTGAACACAGAGTGAAAGATAACTGAGAAGAAGTGGGAATTATTTGGTCCTGCCCAGTGCTGGTGAGTGTGGTCTAAGATCTGTTAAATTCTCCAAATTCCCAAGACATTTGGGCATGCAAGAGCACATTGTATTCTGCCCATCTCCCTTTCATCTGCCTTGGAAAGTGTGTCACACCCTTCCACTCATCTGCCATGGAAAGTGTGTCACACCCTTCCACTGCTGTTGCCTCGGCTCAGGTCAGCTGTGCTGGGGTCTGGAAGGTGTGTTCCCATGTTTGCTCAAGTCAGTGGGAACAGGCTAGGTTCCTAAAACTGACCAAAGAACAACAAATAGCTGATGTGATATACCAAAAAGGATTTTAAATATGTTGTTGATAATTACTTGCTCAAAACAGGGAAAGCTGTCACATCAGAAGCAGTTGGCTGAAGCTTCAAAACTGCAAACAAAATCCCTGTACCCAGTCATCCCACTTATCTCAGGTATATAACTTATAAGAATCAGCTGAGGAAATGAGCATCCCAATTGTTTCTTATGATTAATATCTAGAGCTAATCAACTCTTTGGAGCAATTCAGCAACTAAAATAAGTGATTTTTACAACAGAAAAAAATTAAACCCAGTTCCAGACAGAGAGAACAGAACTGCAGTTCTGCTCCACCTGTACTGAATTTGTAGATAATTTACATAGAAATATGCCCTCGTTCACATATTTCAAGGCCTGTGATTTTTTTTCACTTGTGTCTATTCAGAATTTTAATTTCAAGAGGCAGAATGAATGGGGTTTTTTGGTTTGGATCCAGTATGTTTTGTTATTAGGACACAATTCTAGGGCTTGATGAAGAATCTAATCCTGGAGACCACTTCCACATACTTCATGGGAAGTACCTCAGGGAAACTATGGAAGTACATTCTGCAAGAGCAGATAGTGAGATGGACTGAAAACTGGCTGAATGGGTGGTGATCAGTAGAACAAAACCTAGTTGGAGGGCAGTCAGTAGTCAGATATTCCAGGGATCTATACTGGGCCCACTTCTATTGAACATGGTGGGGCAGAGTGTACCCTCAGCAAATTTGAAGATGCCACCAAACTAGGAGGAGAAGATGATATGCCAGATCATCCTGACATCCAGAGGGACCTCAGCAGGCTGGAGAAGTGGGCTGACAGGAATCTCCTCAGGTTCAACACAGAGAAGTGCAAAGTCCTTCACCTGGGAAAGGACTACACTGAGCACTAATATACGCTGTGGGCCACCCAGCTGGAAAGCTGCCTCACAAAATTTGTACATCTACAAATATTGTCAATATAGATGGGTTTTTTCAATGTGTGAAAAGTTGTACTCTGTTTTGATGTATTCTGTTTTCAGATGTTGCAGCAAAAAATGGAAAAACAGTATGAGAAGTATAACGTTGTATTTTACATGATTGGTAGTTTTGAAATGAAAATATAGTTATACACTCATCTTTACTTTAAAGACTTGAACATTGCTATTCATAGAAAGGTGGGATTGAAAATGCAGCAAACAGAAACCTAGATAGTAGTAGAAATATAACCCATGCAATGGCAAATGCATTATTTATTACATGCTAAATTGCCCCATTAACACATCTTTTTTGACCTTGAAATATCACACTGAAGACAAAAGTGTAGTTCTGCCTCAATGCTCTTTGCTCCTTTTTTTTTTTTCCTTGCATTTTGTGTAGAAAATGACAAGATGTCTGGGATATCTGGCCATTATAAGTGTATCTGTTGCTACTCCTTGTCAAGAACATACATCAAGTATAATATTCAGATAAGTAAAGTGTGAAATAAAGGTCAACTAAACAATATTTGAGCAAATATAGACTAGACATTGATCTCACATTCAATTTCCTGGAATGAGAAAAATATTTGAGGATTAAAGGATTATAAATTAGGTGTGCAAGTTATGTGTCACCTCTGCATATAATAGAGGTTTTAAGATCAAAAAGCAAAGGAAAAGTCCCCACTACCTGGAATGCAAACTTTGTTTGCTTTCTTGTGTCAGTGGCATATCAGACTGTTATGTAGCATAAGGCCTCTTTTCTTCCAAAAAAACCTCAAAACACACACACAGACACACACACAAAACCAAAACCCAACAAACAAAACAAAAAAAGCAAAAAGGAAACCCCCCAAAAACCCACTGACACAACTAGTCAGCTATATATTCCAGTGTAAATAAATCAGGTGACTAAGAATTAAGTCAACAATGTTAAAGACTTTGATAATAAAGGAATAAATGGAATAAAAATACGTAAATATTTTGCAAGCAACAATTCATTTTACTATCATGGATGATAGGTGTTGGTGGTTGATGATTTCTTTTTTCTCTCCATGAAGAAGCAGATCAAACCCAAGAGGAGTAGCAGAGTTTTGAGGAGTGTTTGGCTGATTTCCCTGTATTACTCCCCTCTAAAAGCAAAATTAAAATTAAGAATTTAGATATAGTATATGACAACAACTGGAATGGAGCCAAGGAAAATGCTCTAGGCATATTGCCTGCATACATTCAGGTTTCAAGGAGGTGGTGTCAGTTTCACTGAGTATTTAGTCATATTCTTATATTAACAATTTACTCAGCCCAGAGTCCCATGTAGCAGACACAGAAATAGTATCCTTTTTTCCATGCTATTAAGACTATCATCAAAAGCTTCTGTTTCAACACAAAATTTGAAAATTCAAAAGCACTTGCTTACAATTTTGCATCATTAGTACTACAAATTATAACTTCAACCCAACGCCCAGTTCAATGTTTTAAAGATCTTAGGTGGAGGTGTATATTTATCTATCGGTGGATGGTAGAATGTGCATACCCATATGCCTGCATATAAAATAACAGGTGCATAGGATGTAGTACAGAACAGTTTAAAAACTGGTGATATTGTGCTGCTTATTTGACAGCCTGAAATAAAGTCTGGTTTATAAATATCGGTTTGATATCAGAGAAGTGCCAATATTTTATTCTGGACCAAAAATACACACAGGACAATACCAGTAGCCAGATGTTTAATTTCAATATATTCCCTCTCTCCCCCAAGGAAGTTTGGTTTTTGTTGGGTTTTTTTTGGGATGGTTTTTTTTTTTGTCTTTTTTTTCTTTTTTTTTTTTTGGTAACAAAGGAAAATATTTGAAGGTAGTAGTAGTAGTAGAAACACAGTTTGCAAATGCTGTTTTGGAAGAGTTTTGCACAGTGAGGGTGAAAGATATTGAAGACACTTATTATCCTCAGAATAAGATATGGATTTATAGAGGATATAAAAATCAGTAAGTGTGGCTGTTGGATATGTGTCTTAAATTAATTCTTTTTTTGGCTATCTTATGTATTACTCTAATGTATGAGAGCTGTGATTATTTTCTGATGTGAAATTGGTACACTGTTGTTATTATTTAAATTTAATAATTGGATTTTGCTGAAGTCCTTGAGAATTTTTATTTCTAACTTGAACAAGGTCATCTCTTCATCTTCTACTTTTCTATCTAAGATACATCTGATCTACAGAGCTATTATGAGTAGTACCCTTTCTTCATATTCTGTTTATATAAACTGGAATCTACAGGTTCTTTACCTAAATGTTAAGGAATATTTTGCCATATTACAGCAATTATATAAAACCTTAGTTCATTAAATTTTTTTCCAGATAAAGTAGCAATGGCAAAGACACTCTCCAAGAAATCATTGACAAAGGTAAAAATCATGTTTACTAATTTCATTAATTAAATTGAAGGTTTGGGAAAGAAGATGCACTTTTAGAGGTATGATTTTCTTTTACTAACAATGAACACTTCCACAGCCTTTTTCATCTGCAGTTTCATCTACAACCCATCCAAAGGCAGGGCTGTGCAAGCTGTACAGCCCAAGCTCACATCCTCACCTCTTCACCACTAAAGCATCCTGCCTCCCAAGAACCAACTTTTAGAGCATGAAATATCTACTGATATATAAGAAGATAGCTTTTATTGATTTTTTTACTACATAATTTTGCTTTAAAAAAAAAAAAGAAGAAACAATTATAATGAGGGAACAGTCAGGAACTCTAAGGTTAGGAAGATCTCAGAAACAGTTCTGAATTTATCCAGTAAACTCAATGAAGTAACACTTATAAAGCACTTTTCTTAAGATTATAAAAATGAATGTAAATATTGTGTCAGAAACAGGCTAAGCACAGACTAGAAACAATACAAACTGTGTCTTTATGTGTGTTGAGCTACTGGGTTTGGGATCAAGTAACACAGCTCAAACAAAATTGTTCATACTCCACCTTAATGTGTCTAAACCCCTCTACAAGGCAGATAATTATTAAAATTATTCATCATTTATGCTAGTTATCTCAATAGTAAATTATTGGGAAATCTTTCAGATAATCTTTAAAAGGTATTCTTGAAAGAAGAGATTTTAATATGTCTGAACAAATACACACTTGGTCCTAAGAGTATTTTTTTATTTATAACTTTCTTGATGCCTTGAAGAAATAAAAATTGGTGTGAGTATATAACCTTTGGGGACAGGAAATTTACTGATCCAGTTACTAAATCAACAAAATATGATCAGAAGATACTACTGGCAGGGACTAACTCCTTGCTTATTTATCAGGCTTTTATTTAATTACAACACTGTATGCATAAACAATGAAGCTTAAGGGTCTGTAAAGAAGGTAATTAATGTAAAGCAGACAGTGGATGATGACTTGATTCCTAAGATTTTGCCATGTCATTTAGAATATACAAAATATTTCTCTCCACATTTTCCATGAACCTCTCCTCTCCCTTCATCACAATGCTCAGCTTCTTCATCTTCCATCAGCACCACTACAGCTTCTCAGACCTTCAGTGCAAGACCTGTCACTCACCCAAACTTAGCCACTTCTGGTATTCTCAGTTCTCTCCCCCCTGCTCATTTGGGGGGCATGGAAAATGGATAGGATGGATCCATGGACAGTCACATTGGCAGCATGGACCCGTAAGCCGTATTTCCTGAGTAAACCAGCTTGGATGGTCCTTCCTATTCAATATTTTACAGGTATCCCCTAACACAGAACAGATGTTAACAGCTGTACCTCAGAGTTCTCTCATATCCTGTTCCTGCACCAGCATCCTTAACATCCCTAGGTTCCCAGTTGAGCTACTCCTGAAAACTCAGGGTTCAAAGTTTGGTGTGTGCACCTTGCAGGCCTGATGGTATAACACTTTTCTCGTCTATGTAGACCCACAAATGTCTTTCAAATAAGCATGTCACAATAAAATCTGGTGTTAACTGCAATACTCTGTTATTCAACATATTAAAGAGGGAAAAGACTGAAGTAGAAAAAGGGATGAAATAGCATCATATCATTATGGCATGAATTTTTCCACTTTTTTTCCAATTTGTGACACGACTTAAAGCTTGAATAAGCAGGGACACCCTGGGAGCTGTGTGGGTGCTCTGTGCAACTATTCAGAGTATGTCTAAAAAAATCAAGTAAAGGACAGTTTTAGCAGATCCACAATGTGTGAGCAGACGGTCTCTGCAACACCTACACAGCGGTCAACATGTTCAGAAAGTAAATGCCTACCCAAGAGCAGTCGATTGGGCTAATCAAGCATGAAAAATATAGATGACCTGGACACAGACAGCTGTCATTTGTCCTGTTTCTGTTTGAGGGCACTCAGAATTTCCCAAGAAAAGAGCTAATGCTGATAGGAGACCAGGAGGTGGGACATAAAAGCAGTCAGCTACTGCCAAAATCAGCAACGTTAGCAGGTGTGTATTCCCTCATCTGCTTCTAAGGCAACCTGGGTAGGATCTTTGTAAAGTTACAGGCAGGACGCTATAAAATCTCATTGCAGTAATTACTGTACAGTAAAAAGTCATGTGTCCAGTCATTGTCTCAAGCTACCAGGACTCTTGCTTTAGATAAAAAGTAGATACTAGAATCATCGCTATCAATACAGTTCTGTGGCAAAATTACTGCATAGCATCCAGCTAAAGATCTTCATGCCTGTCTAAGAGAGGAATCTGATCTCTCTTATAGGAGAGGAATATCTTTTTCACAAGTATTTGTCTTACAATCTTCATCCCTATTATCCCTCCTTTTCAGATTGATTTTATCATTTTATGTAGTGTTCACTCTTAGACAGGTCTTAGTAGCGACCACCTGGCACAGTATGGCCATAAAATATTTCTCAGCATTTGCTTTGTTAAGTTAACCATTAAGATGATTATGATTTTTTTTTTTTTTTATCAGGAGCAAAACCTGTATGGCAAACTCCAAAACAATGGTATACATGGCATAGGTATTTATGTGCATGTTTGTATGTTCTCCAAACAAGTGACACATATTGAAATGTATTAGAGCACACATAAAATAGCACACTAAAATTATAATATCTATTTTTTAAAGCATGCAAATTGCATGCTTTTCTCAATAGTTTAGAAACAGATGGAGCGTTGTGTTTAGCACATTTCTTTAGAGTTTCTAAATCTGCCTGATGGGAATTCCATTACCTGCACCAGCTGCACAGGTGACCTCTTTGACTTCCACTTGCTAGGCTCTGAATATATAAGACAGTGCTGGCATGTTTTTAACATAAAGTATATGCAAATATGGACATATTTGACATGTTGCTGCAGTGCCTTTTTAAAATGTATGCCATCTGGTTTAACCCTTGCACCCATAATCATAAAATGTTTCAAAATCTTTGTGCAATAAAATGTTTCTGAGTCTTTCTCTTGATTAATCTACTTTACTTTTTTGCATAATCAGAATCAATTAAGATTTCTTTTCACCTATGAGTCTTTTTTGTTTCTTTTCACTGGGGAATGATACTACTGTACTCCTAAAGGTGAATTTCTCAGGCGCTGAATATCTAATTTCCTCTCTAGTTGCAAAAGTTCAGGAAGATCTTGAAAGCCTTCCACATTAGGAATCTTATTCCTACAAGAAATAAGATACATTTCTTGTTTTCATATAAATATAGCACACAAAACATTCCTACTTGTGTTTCTGTCTCATTTATTTGAAAATGTTAAAGTGAATGTGTCCCCTTTACAGTGTTTCAAAGATATCCTAAGGCTCTAATTGAAGAGTTTCCTGCAGTTGTGTTAGTCTGTAGTCATTTTCTAGCTGAGAGCGACCACACACTTGAGATATTTACTCTGTTACACAATAGACAAAACACTTTTTTCCTAAGAGTATGAATAACCTGAGATCATATAATAGGCCTGATTTTAAGAAACCTCAAGTCAGGCAATTTCCTTTGAATTCAAGTGTTGATATGAGTATGGTTTTGAAGGAAGATTTATGGCCCCAGTGAAGTTAGGGTTGATTGATAGAGAATGGGTTAATGACAATGTAGTATTCCACAGCAAACAATCATAGGATCATGGAATGGTTTGGGTTGGAAGAGACCTTAGAGAACACCTAGTTCCAGCCCTCTGGCATAAGCAAGGACACCTTGCATTAGACCAGGTTGCTCAAAGTCCTATCCAACCTGTCATTCAGCACTTCCAGGGATGGGACATGACATCTTCAGGCAATCTGTTCCAGTGACCAGCCCACAGAAAAAACTCTGTCCTTCTACTTGAAGCTGGTCTGTGGACTGGCTTCTGACAGTTTAGCAGACTATACAAATAAGGAGACTAAACCTCTTTACTACCTGTGGTCTTTTTCCATTTCCAGTGATTACTCTTGCTATGTTCCAGATTTTGCCACCAAACAAAGGGAAAATACATCTTGTATGAAAGTCATGAATTTGCTCAAAACTACTACAGTGTAATCCAAGAAAAATTTTCCAATTTAGATCTAATTATTCCTTTTTTTTTTTAATATGGGGAAAAGTCTCTGTTGTAACAATAGTAACAAGAAAAATAAAGAAGAGTAATCCTGTCATATGCTTGGTTTCTACTCCTTTTCCTAGTGTTACACACGCCCTCTCCTCACTTGTGCAGATCCTGTGGTTGGTGGTTTGGCCTGGCAGCAGTGACGGGTTATATGATTAGTGTCAGCATCTGGAGTATTTCACCAGTAGGAATAAGATGTTCATATTGGTGGTATCTTCTTTCTCAATAAGTGGTGTACATCACTGAGAACATTTTTATATGTTTGCTGACATGTTTTTACCCTTTCTTTATTCTCCAGTGATCTGAAGCTCCACATTACAACCAAATTACCTATATACAGCGCCTTTTACTTGTATAATATACTATTTTATCTGTTTTCTTTGTTATCCCTAAAAATGGTGATATCCCTAAAAGCAGTCCCAAGCGTTGCTTCCTTTACTTGACCACTGGTGAGTTGTTTACAGCCCTGTGTCATAAGCAGCCCCAGTGTCAGCCTGTGTCCATTTATAATCACATCTGCCCTCCTCTGCTCTGCATTCTGCGTTTCCGATTCTTGATGTCTTTTCTATCTTACCAGGCTGGTATTTCTGTATGCTACATAGTCATGGTAGCCATAAATGTATCATTCTATGTGGAACAACTGCTTCTTATTGCTATCTTAATAAATCTATGATTTAATACTTTACATGGTTAAAGGAAAGTAGAATGAATTAGTGGCAACCATCTAGCTGATAGAAAATTCAAAAGTGTTAAAGCCAATCCAAGTAAAACAACAACAATTCAAAGAGGGCAAGCCTGATGTACCTCTGTTCTGGGCCTTGCAAACTCATTTCAAAGTCTGTAGCCAGATACAAACAATGCCAATATTGTATTGCAGGTTTACAAAGTCACAAAGTGTATGTTTTGTAACTACACCATATCTCATGAGAACCCCCCCAGAACTTATTTTCATTTTGTGAGGTGGTGGTTGTGTCTGAGCACTCTGCATTGTATCAAATTCCCCTACTGAATTACTGTCTGGCAACTTTTCAGAGTCCGGATTTTTACAGAGCTGCTCTGATCAGTGTGCAGAGCACATCCTGACCTAACACACCCAGTTGCTGCCTGGAGTCCTCTTCTGTCTCCAATATGAGCCTGTGAGAGACCTGCCTCCCTGCTGCCGCTTCAGCTGGGACTGCAAATTTGCACAGTAAAGGGAAGACACATAATCCAGGCAACCTTGGGAAAGAATTTAAAAAGAAACTGATGTGAGGCAGAAATAGGACAGAAAATGGAATTAAACAGGTTTTAGGAATGGGATAGTGGGAAGAACAGGAGGTGTCAAAGAGTCTGAGCTCTCAGGAGAGAAAGAGACATGATCAGCAAGAAAGCTCAGTGTCTATTCCATGTGAGGCAGAGAACTCACAAATGTAAAAGTAGCAGCATGTTCACCTTCAGCTTCACAAACTGCCTCACTGTGAGAAGTATAGCAATAATTCAAATACCAGATGAGTAACAATCTTTATTAAATTGCTAACTGACATTTGAGATATGTCACCTAAACTAAATGCTAAAAGTTCTACAGATCCACCCAACACCTGAAATATGATAAATTTCTTCTGTCTAGCACTAAACCACTCTCTATATTTCTCAGCACTGGTTAATTGTAAAAATATTGTGACCATGGTCACAGGGGTTTGCAGGTGAAGCAAGAGACGAGAATGTTGACTACATGATCAGAAGGCTTGATTTATTATATTATGATATATATACTACATTATAACTATACTAAAAGGAATAGAAAGAAAAGTTCTCAGAAGGCTAGCTAAGAATAGAATAGAAAAGAATGATAACAAAGATCTGTGTCTCGGCAGAGAGCAAGAGCCAGCTCCGCTGTGAGTGGTCACTAATCCCAAACATCCACAGGAGACCAATCACGGATCCACCTTGCATTCCACAGCAGCAGATAACCATTGTTTACATTTTGTTGCTGAAACTTCTCAGCTTCAGCAGGAAAAATGCTAATGAAAGGATTTTAATGAAAAGATGTCTGCGAAAAAATATATTTACCTTCAATCTTAAAACAGTTGGGCAACTAAAATTCTAATCTAAATTTACACAGATCAAGTAATTACTTATGGAAAGTGTTCTATAAGTGTTGCAAAAAACATTTATGGCTTACAATGGTCCAACAAATGCAAAAAAGAGGCTATGCTTGCAAAAAAAGCCCAAAACTTAAGATTGTTACTATGAATTTGAAATCTTGAAATAAAGCCAATCTTTAACCTAAAATCACCTAGAAAAGGGATTGTAACATTTTTGTTAAAAGTCTAGATATAGGAAAAGGTTTCTGAAATCTGATATCTAAAAATGAAACAACAACTATTTAATTTACTTTGGAAAAGACTTTTTTTATTTTCCATCAAAAACCAGTTGAAACACGCAAGAATTTATCTGCCTTCAAAAGTCACTTTGAGCAACAGCAGTAATGCCTTCTTAGATGGAGAACACTGAAGCTACCTGTAAACCAAATTGCATTTTCCACAGATGACAAGGCAGCTCAGTGTAATGGAACCCAGGTGTTAGACTAATTTCTAATTTAACCATAAATGAAGAAAAGAAAAATATAATCCTCAATGCAAGTTGTTGTGATATTACAGAATCCATCATAATGAAGAAATGCCCCCGCTTTGCACAAAGGGTAACTGTACAAACGGCATTGCATCAACAGAAATGTTAATGAGTCTGTGTGGCAGCAGGTAAGCAGGAGCTGGCAGAAGGAAGCTGTTGTGGTAGGCAGATAATTACAATGGAAGTCATGTCTTTGGTAATGACTGGGATTCACATCACATATCTTTTCAGTCACAAGACAATTTCGCTTGCTCTGTTTATGGTAATCTATGGGATTATTTGACAGCAAGGTGACACTTTGACTTTGCAACAAATTTCTTTCATAGACAGCACAATTACTAATATTGTGACATTCAATTAGACATATCACCGATGGATAATTTTAATTTTAGAAAATAGACAAACATAAGGTATATTCTTCATTAGTACATGAAGTTCTTTTGGTTCTCAATTTGCTTTTCATCATGCTATTGCTTTGATCTTACTAATGTGTAAATGTTGGGAGAAATTTATAAGCTGTGAGTTTTTAACCATTCAGATGCAGGATCAGTAAAGTAAAAGGAAAAATTATGCAAACACGCAATCGTCTTAACAAGAAGGAAAACAGATTTCCAGGCAATGTTTATCTGTTTGTTATAAAGTCCACTACTTAACAACAAATCTGTAATGTGCTTTTCAGGAAGGAATTCTGTGTAGCAGTAGCTACACATACTTTATCATATTGTATCAAATCCCCAGCTAACCTATTTACCTCAATCTCAAAAAACAGTTTAAAATAGGAAAATATTCAGGTGAAGAATCAAATCTCTGTGGCCCATTCTTCCCTTTATGGAAGGAATGTGAAATTACAGGGAAAGGACAACATTGACAACAAATGTGGTTAGTACCTCTTGAAGTCCCACCCTGTCCTTGGTCTATGGCAGTAAGCAGGATGTCACTCTGAGTAGCTCCTTGCAAGACCAGACATTACAACACACCACAAATACTTGCACCTAAGTGTTCTATAGTCACAAGGGATAAAATATATACTTTCGTAAGCAGAATTTTCTGTTTGAAATTCTTCAATAAATGGTTTTTGCAAATGAAGTTTGGCTTCTGGAATGCAATGTGTCTAGTCATCTAAAGCACCTTTTATTGCTTCAGTTCTCTGAGCAGCTCACCTTATTTTACACAACTGCCTCATCTAAAATCTTTCTTGCTCCATAAAATTCTACCTTCACAAATACATCATTGTAAAGATTAAATTTATGGGGAGAAAGAAAACAAGAAAGGAGGATACAATGAGGAGTATGAATATACCAGAAGCAAAACTTTGGTTAGAAGACAAAAGCATTTCTGTAAATACATTGCCTTACTATAAGCATGGCTCTTACCCTACCAGTGATCTCCCTTCTGCCCCTGATGTAGGTTTTACAATTTAAAGTTATATATCTGCCTTCTTTGTAGCTCTGAATCTGCGTGAAATATTTGTTATTATAAGTTATGGGATCTAAGTATTAATCAGTTATACAGTATAACTGTTCTTATAACAGTATTAAACAGTTATAAGAACAGTTATAAGGAATAATAGTCACTCTACATCATTCTTCTGTTGAACTTAGGTGCAAACTTTTATTCAGAACTTGGATTAGAAAAGTTGGCTTAGGTAACTTATTTATAGTCATGATGTGGAAAAAACCAATTTGCCATCAGTATCCTATTATTTCCACTTCTGTTGAGAAATCTCTGACTTGAATGAACAAAACCTAGGGCCTTAAGAGGATGTTGCTAGAATTTTTTAGACTAGCCATGTTTTTCGCTCTCCAAGGAGACAAGTCACAGTCATAATAATCTTACATTTGTAGAGCAGTTTTCGTGCCAAAGAATGCACAAATGCTTCAAAACTTGACTAACTACAAACATGAATCTTACCATTCACCATTAAATAACAGCAGCCTCTGTTGTGAAAGGTTTTTAACAATGCACTGTAAAGTTCACTTTAGTACAAGATATGGCTGCTATAAAGCAGGAAGGGTCTCAGCAGGCAGACAATAACACTTTAAATGGAAATGCAAAGACACTGCTGAAGTTAACATACTACTTACGAAGTGTGTCACATCTATTTAATGACCTTCCTTTTGTGTTTTGAGAGGACCATACATGCAATAGCTCACTGAGCAAGTTCAAGTGCACTCGATGCACTCAGAGAACTGTTCTCCAAGGTGCTGAGTACTGCGGTTCACAAGGCAACAAATAGTAAGTCTGTAAAAATGACAGGATTAAATGTAAGTAAATTCTTAAGTGCTTTACTGATTAGAACTTCCAGAGCTGCATAAAAGAGTCTTTGTCCCTGAGAGTCTGACATTCACATCTTGAAAATAGGATTCCTGAAGAAGAGAAATAGAGGCAGTGAAAAGGTTTGGGTTTTTTCACTGGCACAGTTTACAAGGCCAGAAATAAGTAATTTAGTCCCTTCTCTAACCCATTCCTTTAGAGTTTTCTTTATAAGTCTAGAGCTGAAGAGGATAAGGGTTCTGTTTTAAAAAAAAAAACAAATCAAATGAAAACAAACAAAACCCTACAAAAACAAAAACAGAACAAACAACCAAAGGAAAATAGCACCAAAAACCCAGCTTAAAACATACCAGAAGAAATTTAGACAAAACCTAGAGCTCTCTAAAAGACTTCTACACAGCTGTTAACATAACTATAGAAATGCTGGTTTCCACAGACATCTCCAGTGATGCAACAAAGATTGCACAAGAGGGAGGTTTACTCTAAGCACTACTTTAAGAATTTCTCAGGCAGAAGCAAATATACCTGAAGATGGATAGCTGCCACAGCCACTGCTGCAGGAGGGGATGGAGAGAGTGGACAGCAGTTCAATGAGACTCTCAGGAGATAAGGAGCATGTCCAAGAGTCTCGAAGAAGCAAAAAAAGAGGGTTATCACAGAGAAAGGTGATTTTGAATAGGAAAATCTATTGTCTTAGTGTTTTCCTAAAGTTCATCCATGGCTCTTCAGTCACCCTCAGACAACATGGGATCATCTACTCTCAGACACCCAGCCTCTGGGACCAGATCTGCTGCCTTTTATCTCAGCATTTGGATTGGAGTTAGATTGCTTACATTAACCACGTCATGAATGGTGACAGTTATGTGTCTCAAAAAAGGTCTACAAAGGCCAATGTGCCAAGACAAAAAGTAACTAAACTAATACTAATACTTCCTAAACATAATATTTTCTAAGATGAAATCTAAAAGAAATGTTAAAGAAAATGTTAAAATTTACTTTTTTTCTGCATGTTAAGACTTTAGCACTGCACATACAGTATATAGCTTACTTCATGGTGATATATGCAGTGTAGAAGTTACATGCTCAACCTTCACTGAATGGGGTTAGCAGATTTCTAGAATATATCTTCAGAAAAGTGCATTTTCTATGAGATAGGCATTTGAAAAGTGAACAGTAAGATTTCTAAAAGCCTAACTGCATCAAAGACTCATCTATCCAAGGTTCATTGACTGAAATCAGGAAGGCCTCCTGAGCCCACATGTGAAACACAGAGCATCTCTTTATTTCTGAGCAGAAGTCTTAAAGGTTTGAACCTCTTGGGGAATATTATGTCAGAGTATCGGTATTGTAAAGAGAGGGAAGAGGCCACCCTCGGTATCATTTGTTTTCATGGAGTAAATTGAAATATGCAGGAACCAGAAAAAGTTGGCATATATCCAGTCCACTTCAGTTAGTGGCTGGAGAAAAATTCACTTCACTGGAGTCTCGGATCTGTTGTTGCTGAAATAGCTCCTGAGGTATTAAAGAGTCTTTTTTCCCAGCCCACGACCGAAGAAGAAGACGAGATTCCTCAGTTCTGGTTTTCAAGGTTCTTTATTTTCTCTTATCTAATATATTCTTTTTTGGACCTGCAGAGGTCTGTCCAGCAGGTCAGGTTGAGGTACACTGACCACCCTTGGGGCAATGTTATCTTTTTATACTAAAAGTACGTGTACTTTACTTACAATAATTTTCCAATACCTATCACCTATGATAGGCAGTCTGTCTCTACCCTAAACCAATCCAGAAGTGCCACCATCACAGCAGAAGATGGAGGACAAGAAGAAGAAGAAGAAAGACAGGACATTCCCAGATTCCTCCATCTTGCCTCTTGAACCCCCATTCTAAAACCTTAAAATCCTACTTTTTCACCCTGTGATAAATTCACTATCATTCTGTTCAAACCCTTGTGGCTTGTAACTCTTCACACAAATTTGGTAATTGTTTCCATGGGTTAAAATCGAAGGCATAGGTGTCTTTGACCCCATGCCAAGGTCTTTGAGCCCCTTGCCAGGGTCTCGAGTCCTCCAGGGCAGACAGAGAAATGTCCTGGGTTCCAACACTGGAGGAATCCAAAGAGCAGGAAAGGATATTAAAGTTGTTCTTTTAAGTCTGCTTTTACTCAGCAGTCAGAAAATGCATCAAGATGGAAATATGTACCTGTGACCTTCTTTTCTTGTATTCCCAGTCCTATAGGTAATTAGTCTCCTACTCCTCGTACCAGAAGGTCTAAGGCAGAAGGCGTGAAACCTGAGGGTAATATATATTCTGTGATACCAAGGAATGCTCCAGTTCCCATGAATGAATATTCAGCCCTGACAGAAATTCAATTCAGTATCAGCATGAGGTCTGACAGGTAATCCCTATCCCCTGCCATGGTTCCTATGGTAAAGAAACATATTCCCCAATGGTTTCCCAAGTGCATTCCAGTAAAGTGTCAAATCAAGAGAGTAAAATGTGGTGAGACACCAGCTGGCACCAACAACAGTTTGGCATGGATGTAGAAAGTGTGAGGGCAGCTGAGGAGCAGAGAAGGACAGTAGGAGGAGCTGGGGCACAGGAGGAGTGCGAGAGACACAGACAAGATGCCTACAGGTATCCAGGTTTATACATGAGGATATGACTGGAGGTGAGAAGGAAGCTGTGTAAAACAGGACCTGGGGAAAGGGATTCAACTACTCACTCACAGTCTGATCCTGGGGACTCCCTGGGAACTCCCAGCTGGCTCCCATCAGACCAGATTAAACCTATCAGTGTAAAATCCAGTGCTGTGGCATTAGGAGGTAGAAATTAAAAGAGGACACTTGGAAGAAATACCCCTTGTTCTCACACATGTAACAGCAGATTCATTCCCTAAATAAAATTTCATTTATCTTCTTCTTTGTGTACATTGGAGATGCACAGTGGGAGAAGGAAGAGGTAACTAGTTATGAAAGGAAAAGAAGAAAGGCCCTCCTTTACTTGCACATGCAAAGTGTGGCAGTGCATCCCTCCCATCTCCCAGCCTCAATATATTCTGAAAAATGCTTGCCAAGCCTCGGCCCTAACCAACAGCACCTGGGCTGGGCAATTGTTGAGCTTATCAGAAATACCATCTGCTCCCAGGAACCTCTGCTGCCTAATGACCTCCTCCCCATATTTTTTAACAACCTTGGAATCTTTTTTTGCCTGAATAACAACTCAAGGGGAACGATATTTTTGTTCTCATTCTTTCAAAGAAAGTTCCCTATCTGAAGTGCGGCCAAGATGAAACATTGCTGTGACTAAAGGTGACTGTCTTGTGGCCCTATAAACAGTGGTTTAAAATGAGACCCTTTGAGCTGTCCTGTCACAGCAGGCTGCGACCAGCAACCTCCCTCTGAGCAGAGCACCTCTCAGAGCCAGCAAACTCTCAGGTTTGCTGTACTCAAAGGACTGCCAAATGACAATAGATCTGAGACCCCCAATCCCCGAGGCTCAACCCTTCACCCATTGACAGGACAAAATGCATCTGAAGGAGGTATTCCACTACCTTCAAGGGTAATTTTTCATAGTTACTTTGTACAGACTCTTTGTGTGCATGCAAGCATGCATATCAAATGTGGGAGAAATGCTGCTCTCTTTGATTCTTAAGTACTTTAGATTTGTAAGGAAGTTAGGCCTGTAAGTAAATTACTATTGTGATATAGCAAATCCTATATGAATTCTTTGCCAAATTGTTTAAATTATGAAGTAAATTAGGTGAAATGTTGTTAAGTTTAAGTACTATCAAATTTAAATGCTGTTAAGTGCTATTGGGCCCTTAGGGTTTGGTTTGATTGGCTCTGGATTTTTTTTGTTGCTTTTCCTCAGTGTGCCTTAACCATCTAGTAAGTAGTAGATTAAACCTTGCCAACAAATTTTGTCATGCTGCCACTTTTATATTAAACTTGTTCTTACTGATGCCTTTGCTGGCAATTCTTTAATCAATCTTTAAAGAGTCTTTCCTGATACAGATGCATAGGAAGAATTTGAGTAGGAAAGAGGAACAGGTGTAATGTGTTCATGGAGAAGTAATTCCCTCAAACAAGGAGAAAAGAGCAGGACAAAAAACAGAGAAGAAAGAAAATAATTTAACCATGAAACATTCTGGGAATGGGAAAGGTGCCCCGAAGGGCTCCACTTTGCACTTGGAAGGAGTGAGGGGAATTGACCAAAGTGCCTGGATACTGGAGGGTCCCTGTTGGCCCTGCAGCCAGCATACTGCCCAGCTGCTGCACAGCCTGCCTTGCTTCCAGCCCTTTCCCCAGCGGATCTCTGTCAGTGGAGAACATGGGTGTAGAACCAGCAAGCACTTAAGAACTTTTTGCTGAGAATGGAGGCTCAAACCAAGATGTCTCTTCATTATTGGTTCCTTACTCAGCAGCACAGAATTCTTTCTGTGTGCCCTTCTTCTCCTTTTTCCTCCTTTCATCTTCTTCTCTTTTTTCCCTACTTTCATCTTCTCCTTTTTCTTCCTTTCATCTTTTTCTTGAGAAAAGTGAAAGTAATGGTTTGTCTCCTAAGCTCTGAATTATTTTCTCATGACCCAATTAAGAGTTACAACTACAACAACAATATCCAAAAACCCCTCAAAAATAAACCAAAAAACTCATAAAAAACCAAAATCAAACAAAAAAAAAAAAAACACCACCCAAACTAACCAACCAATCAAACAAAAAAAACCCAAGTAAATCTTTGTTTTCTAGTTTTCTTTTTAATCAGGCATACAGGCAAGCTAAAGTATGAATGTTTATTAGTTAGTCTGGGTGGATTTCCATAGGATAATAACCTCTTGGTGCTGAATTCTTCAAATCTAGCAAGCAATAAGACTCCCTGACCAAGCCCTGAGAAATTCTGAACTTTTCTGTATTTCAGAGTTGGATTTTTCTGTTTACTGATGATTTTTGTTGTTTTCACTTATACTTACTACAGTCTCTAAAACAGTTTTAAAAAACTACAATCAATATCTGAAGGCTCCTGGGGTAACTGACATACATCCATGCAACTGAGAGCTAGGTGTTACAAACTTTAAAAGAACGCTGCCAAGCAGCTATTGAGCGATGTATGTTGTCACAGCTAGCACTTCCTCTCTAGCAGAAATAAAATAACTGAAGGCTCTTTATTAAACTACTCTTCTGTGTAAAATTATGTATCTTTACTATTTGGACAATGATGCTCTTCTGGTCAAAACTTGATAATCTTTCAGATTTAAGAGAAAAAATTGTAATATTCTGAAAATTCAGGCATGAGGAATAAGAGATTAAGCTAACGTAATTTCATCATTGTGATTACGAATGATGGGTCTTTACAGCCTTAACGTTTTGGTCTGCCACATGCATCCCAGCATTTATCTAAGTGTCCCTGTGAACACAATCACACTCCAAAACAGCACAGATGGCAAAAGTATTTCCATACATGTTTTGAAGTTTTCTTCCAAAGGAAGCAAATATTCTTTAGAAATAGAAAAAAAAAGGAATTGAAATATGGTTTAATTTTGAACCTCTTTTAATATTAAAGTTATGCAAGTTTGATTAAACCAGAAATTTTAACCAAGAGTGAACTGCTCACTGAAGAACAGCTGTGTGTAGTCTGCAGCTGATTTTCCACAGCACTATGCTGTTCCACAGTCCTTCAGCTCCCTCTGCTGCTTATTCGATCCACAAACTTTTCATATTTGCAGAGAGTTTGTACTTGGTTTTTTTAACATCTGTTTCGATGAGAAAAAAGGATGCAGGTTAAAATTGCACCTGAAGTGATGAAATGATTGCTCAAATTGATAAACAGTATGTGCAAAGTTCCATGTAATTACTGTCCCTCCTTTTCTCAGGGAATAGAAGAAGCCCATTAGACCGTCCTGATTGCTTTCTGGAGACTTGCTGTGCATACATTCTGCCATTATAATTTGACTTGGTATAACTGAAAAGTATCCGTTGCTTAAACTGACTTTTTCTGGAAATGCAATTTTATTTCATAGAAATTATTACAGAGAATCAAAGAATCATTTGGGCTGAAAAGATCAGAGTCTGACTGTTAGAGTGACAATGCCAAGTCTACCACTAAACGTGTCTTCTAAATACTTCCAGGGATGGTGACTCAACCATTTCCCTGGACAGCCTGTTCCAATGCTTGACAATCATTTCCATAAAGAAGTATATCCTAATATCCAATCCAAACCTCTCTGGGTACACCTTGAGGTTGTTTCCTTTTGTCCTGCCACTTGTTTGGGAGAAGAGACCAGGCCCCACCTGCAGTATGCAGTAGTCATACAGAGAGATAAAGCTTTCCCCAGACCCCCTTTTCTTCATTATAAAGAAGCCAAATTTCCTCAACTGCTTTTTATACGACTTGTGCTCTAGATGCTTCATCAGCCCTGTTTCCCTTTTCTGATCATGTTCCAGCACTTCAAGTGAGGAGCTTGAAACTGAGCACAGGATTCAAGGTGTGGCCTCACCAGTGCTGAGTATAAGGGGATGATCATTGCCCTGGTCCTGCTAGCCTCACTGTTTCTGATACACACCAGGATGCCATTGACTTTCTTGGGCACACACTGGCTCATGTTCAGACAACTATCAACCAACACCCCCACGTGCACCTTTCCAGACACTCTCCCCTCAGCCTGTAGTGCTGCACAGGCTGCCTTTCATAAACCATGCTGGCTGGGCCTGACTCCTTGCTGTCCTGTATGTGCCACATCATGGCACTCAAGGTGATCTGCTCCATGACCTTCCCCACCTCAAAGGCAAGTCCAACAGGCCTCTAGCTCCCTGGATCCTTTTGACCCTACTTGTAACTGGGCATCACATTTGCTAACCTCCAATCAGCTGTGGCCTTCCCATTAGGCCATGACTGCTGATAAATGATGGAAGATAATTCAATGAGCACTTCTGCCTGCTCCCTCAGTATCCATGGTTGGAGTTCATACAGCCCCAGGGACTTGTGTCTGTCTAAGTGGTGTAGCAGGTCACTGAATGTTTCCCCTTGGATTCATTCTGCTCCCTGCCCCTGTCCCTCACATCAAGGGGCTGGGATCTCAGAGAACTGGTCTTACTACTAAAGACTGAGGCAAAAAAGGCATTGAGTATCTCAGCCTTTTCCTCATTGTTACTGTTTCCTCTCCCATCCAATAAAGCATCAAGAGTTCCTTAGCCCTCCTTTTGTCACAAAGGTACTGATTGAAACACTTTTATTTTACACAATAGCCGGATTAAGTTCCAGCTGGGTTTTGGCCCTTCTAATTTGCTCACTGCAAAACCTCATGACATCCTTGTAGTTCTCCTGAGAGGCCTGGCCTTTCTTCTAAATCTCCTGTTTTCCCTGAGCTCCTGCCAAATCTCTCTGTTCAGTCAGTCTGGCCTGCTCCAGCCCCTTGACAATTTCCTTCTTGAAGATTGTCCAGCCTTCTTGGACTCCTTTGACCTTCAGGACTGCCTCCCAAGGTACCCTGCCAAACAACCTCCTACACAGGATGAAGTGCTCCCTCTGGAAGTCCAAGGTAGCAGTTCTGCTCAGTTCCCTCTTTACTTCTCCAAGAATTGCACAAAATCAAACATTTTGTGATTACAGTGCCCAACATGGTCTCCAACTGTTTCACAGTGATCTACTATGAAACATACTATATGTTAAGATACACTATGAAACATACTATATGTTAAGAATTGTGTCTTCCTACAACTCAATGTTCTCTTTACTAGCAATATTTCCTGTAGATATGTTTGAATAGATTTTCATAATTAAATGTTTGATGTTCACCTATCAAAAATATTAAAGAAAAAAAAGCAGCTTGTATACTTGCATTTTCTAGTTTTTATTGCTATATTTTTCATTTCTAAGTAGACTTCATAAAGCATATCCCAGATAGAAGACAAATGTATATAATCAAACTATGTTTTGGTCAAAATACAATATAAATGCAAACACACACATATTAATTAAAGCAGAACTTTGGTATAAAAAGCCCAGCATCATACATCATACTGATTAAAATGGTGACTTGAAAAACAGTAAAGGTTAAGGGACTATTAACACATACTATTATGCTGATTTCAAAGCATCTCTGATCCTCAGAGGATTTTGGAGACTCCAGTTCTGTAGAGACTGCATGGATAATGGGAAGCCTAGAATTCAATGTGTAATTTTCTCCATAAGTATCTACGTTATTATACCCATTTTTTTTCTGTTCAGATATTCAGCCATGAGATTATGTCAGTCACTGATGAATTACCCCAGAAAAATAAGATTATGAAATCTCCATTTGAAATTCTGCAAAACTACTGAAAGCACAGGTTTGAAGAACCTGTCCTGAAGAATCGTCCACTACAAGAGGGATGACTTTCTGAGGGATCTACATCAATGCTTAGCCCCAGAAGCAATGGTTCCTATAGGTATGAATTATGCTACACCTGGAAATAAATGCAACCCATGCATAGTCCAACACAAACAGAACTCGGGCAATTCAGGCTTGATCAGCTCTCTCAGGCACTTTGTGCAGCTCCGCTTTGTCCTTTGTGAGGACTGTGCTTAGGTTTTAATCTTCTCAAAGTGATGAAACTGATCAGGAAAAGGCAACACACTGTTGTCATCTTCAGGCACTTTGTTCCTGAGTGACACCTTAGAAGCAGCACCAGTGGGCTGGAGATTTATCACATGACTGAATACTTCCCAGGAGGAAACTACAGAATGATGGTCAGATCCAAAACATTGTAGGGATGTGAAATAAATAGGTGGATTGCAGGAGCTCAAGTCTACAGTCAAATAAGGGCCCTGTCAAAGGCTGCCAAATTCTGGAGGTACTTGGGATTACCTCCTCCTTTCAGCCACAGCATTTCAGGCTCTTGAAATTGGTGCATGTGCTGACATTTCCCTTCCAGAGCAGTTCAGTGCCTCACTGCAGCTCAAGTCTCACCAGAGTCTGCTGCCCCAGTCAAATTATGTATTGCCCGAAAATGCTTCATACATTGACAGTCCTCTTGTCACAAAACATTTTGGAACACAGAACAGGAGAAGGCAACACTGATCATCATACCTGGTCCTCCAATACCAGACAACGAGGACATGAGCAGCATATTCAAGGCATAAAGGACTCAAGTCACAAAAGTTCTCCCACCACTGGAAATGATAACCACCCAAGAATTTCAGGAGGTGCTCAAAAGCAAATGTGGCAGTTACTAAATTTTGGGTTTACCCATAGTTATTAAATCTAGAGCACAGAGCTGTAGTTCAGGGGCCCATCTTTTAAAATAAAGCAATGAAGATTGTCAAGTTCATTACTGTGTATCAAAAGACAGGGAAAACATGAAGATTTTATGGAAAGATTTATTCAGTGGCAACAAAATTTCAGAAACCAAGTCCTAGTCAGTCAGAGTGAAAAAAGCACATTGAATTGTATTTGACGAGTCATTTGGCATACTAAATTATCTTTCTGGAATAAGGTGAGCAAGCACCATTTTTAGTCTTGTTCATTTACCCCATTTATTTCCATGGAAGTTGGCTCACAAAAAATGTCTAAAAAATTAATTAATACGCTTGATAGATTTGCCCTTTCCACGTGCACTGTGGGCATGGACTGTAACTCCAGATGTTACTGAACAATCAGGTATTAATGTAATTCCTCACGTGGCTTTCCCCTCCACCCTTACAAATTAGCAGTATAGCGATCTCTGTTCTGAAAGTCTCTGTAAGCACGTTTTGCATCTGCCTTGCTGTGTGGGATTCTTCCAAAAGGTTCCAGATCATTGAAGCAGGCATCAAAAACTTCATCCACAGCTTTTTCTGCTGTTTCTTTGCTAACTTTTCTAACAGCCAGAATGGAACGAATTGCTCTGTCTCGTACACAAGTCTGAAGTGAAAAAAAAAATCTGTCATTATTAGTGCAACTTTTTTCCACATTTTGTATCCTACTGTATAGGCAACAATTCTGTATGAAAGAAGAGTCAAACAGTGCCTGTAGTAAGCACTGAAGTACATTTTAGTTCCATCCTGTGTAAACAATGCGCTTTAGTTTTCCATGTACACATAAACCATGAAATAATTAAAAGACATTCCTTAGAATAGGAATTAAAATACAATTTGGCATTATTTGTAGGTATTAAGTATTTGTAAAACTTGACCTGGACACAAAAAAAAGGTTAGAAAGCGACAAACACAAATACCAGTTAGGTTCTTTACAAACTGAAATGTTGTGAAACAATGGAATGACTTCTTTACTGGCCTTCATTTTGATACTTCTCTTCGTGGTAACTTTTTCTTATAGTTTGTTTGCCAAAAGATGAAAAAATATGTAAACATCATCTACAAGCTAACTGCCACTCTAAAATGAGCAATTACTTTGGTCTCAATCTGTAGACTTCATTACTATTCACAAAAAAATTCCTACAAGACTTAATACACATGATTATTTAGAAATCTTCTCATTTTGATTCCTTCAGTTTTCAATAACTTTTTAAGAGTGTCAACCACTTAAAGTGGATAAGGTATTTCCACTACATTTCCTGCAATGGTTTTATTAGCCATCCATTGTTTGTGGTATTGCTTTAAAACATGACTAAATGTTCAGGGATTTCACTCCAATAAAAATAAGGTGGGGAAAAAACCTAACATTGATCATTAAGGGTTAGTTAAGAGGAAACAGCAACTCCATAGCATCTATTTCTCTTTCTAAAATTTTCAGCTATGAAAGCTCAGAAGGCTAAGACCAAATAGGTAACATAATAAATTATTAGATTTTAATAGCCACAGTTTTTACCTGATGGTGCCCCTTCAATCCAAATTTAAACCTGGCTATTTCATTCATCAAAGTACAGTCTCCACTGAGATTAGCAGCTCGAATCTATTGAGAAAAATAAAAAAATCACAAGATCAGAGAAACACTTGAAAATACGAAGTCCAAGAAATTGTAACAAACATTTTTCTTCTACACTTCTGATGACTGTTGGTAGGGGAGATTCCTGAGGCGACTTTAACTTCTTAAGCACCTGTTACTACCGTACCCTTTACATCCATCTCAGCCTCAGTGAACTACAACAACCTTCAGGTTTCTCCAGGAACTACCTCTCACACATCCCTAAAATATAAATAAATGAGCAGTAGAGATTATATGTATGTATATAGATGAACTGCTAGAAGAACATGGGAAGTAATATTATTCTCCCCAGTCTATATGAGAATCTGTTACAGCAGTCAGGAAGAAAGGCAGACACTTTCCAAAGACTACAGGTGCAATATCAGAAGAGCTGTAACTCATTTGTTTTGCAAAAACCTACATTTAGATGAGCATGTATGCTTTAGCTTAACTGTCTTGTCCTCTACACTAGAATTTCTTTTGTCTGCTAAATATTTTATACCCTACACAGTCTGTTAGGAAATGTAAATAAATCCTGATTTCCTATAATTAAGTACCAGAGTGAAAATAAATGCATGGAAAATGTGAAAAAGTAAGAATTAGAAAAGCTGCCAACAAAAAAAGTAGATACCATAAAATTAAGTAATCAAAATACCTGAAATGAACAAATAATCCTGACAAGAGCAAGAACAGGTACAATCTTGATTTATATAAAACTTATGTTTGAGGTTTACATGCTTTATTCTGCACTGCGGAAATGCTTGGATAAAAAAATAAAGTATATGAAAGTTACTAATTAAGAATTATTGTATTAGGTTTACATGGCAAAGTGTTGGCAGTGAGGGGCCTCCCAGGGTGGCTTCTGTGAGACTGTAGAAATGGCTGAGCTTATGTCAGACAGAGGCTGTTTTAACTGGTTTTAAAACAGACCCACCATTACTGGTGCTGGTTGTATCTCTGTGATGACGCATTCAAGAAAGGACTAAAAAACCTACAAGGCAGCTGTGAGACGGAGGAATGATGAAAATGTGAGGGAAACAGCCCCACAGACACTGAGGAAGGATGGGGAGGAGGTGCTGCAGGCATCAGAGGAGAAGACCATGGAGACAGAGGTTGTCTCCCTTCAGTCTGTCAAGGAACACAGTAGAGCAGATATCCACACTGCAGTCCAAGGAAGACATCACGACACGAGAGACAAACATGCCCTGAAAAAAGCATCAGCCCATAGAGAGCCCATGCAGGAGTGCATTTTCTGTCAGGAACTGTGGGCCTTGGGGGACCAATGCTGGAGCAGTCCATTCTTGAAAGACTGTATGCTGTGGAAAGTACTCAAGGTGGAACAGGTCTTGAAGAACAGCAGCCCAAGGGAAAGACTAATGCTGAAGCAGCTCATGAAGGGCTGTATTTCGTGGGAAGGGCCTCAAGCTGGACTAGGGAAAGAGAGAAAGGATGAAGAAGCAGCAGAGACAAAGTGCTATGAACTGACCACAGCTCACATTCCCTGGCTCCCTGTGCCACTTGGCAGGGAAGGAGATAGAAGAATCAGAAATGAAAGACTGAAGCTGAGCCTGTGACAAACTTTTCTGTAACAAAATGATATGGATTACACCAGAAATCAAATAAAAGCATGCAGATTCATACACACAACACCTGTGTCAGATACACAAGAGGAATCCCTCCCAGCCTGTGCTCCATTTAATTTCACCTCCTGAAGAGTCAAATGTTAAGGTCCTTAACACTCAAACGTCCTCTGAAACCACAGAATCATAGAATGGTTTGGGTTGTAAGGGGACTTAAAGATCATCAAGTTCTTATCTCCCTGCCATGGGCAGGGACACCTTCCACTAGACCACGTTACTCAGAACCTCATCCAGATGTGATGGATTCATAACTACAGTGTACTGACAGCAATACCACAATTACTCAAAAAAATGAATGTTACAGGAAAAGACAAGTTTGTTATTAATCAAAAAAACCTAAACAAAACCAAGGTTACTGTGATAATCACCCAACATACCATGACTTGCATGGGATAAAAAGAATTCTATAAGCATTTGATTACCATGTGAATGTGTTTTCATTTCTAACAACTCTCTTATTTGTCAATAACCACTTCTTACACTCACAGTGATCACATTCTACTTAGTATGACATTAACTAACTAATATTTGTGAAAACTAAGTGTTTGTTTTCCGAACAAAACTATTTAGGTTGACCTGACAGAAAGGACAAAATGTATTAACAGAATTAAAACAAATTAATTGTGTGTAACAGACCACGTAACACAAAGCAGCCCTAATAACCAGTAATAATTAATAAAATGACAACATTAGAAGCATTTTAACTTACCTCTGAACATGCTAAGTGTTTGACATTTTTAAACCAGTCAACATGCGCACGGCAGTGATCAAATGCATGAATCAATTCATGTGTGACCACCCGGTTCATATGGGACTGTCGGCGAATGTTGTTCTGACACAGAACAATCTGCAGAAGAAGAGATATAGGTAGTCCTTTCACTAAGTTTCAACATCTCCCTTACTTCTAAGAGGCACACCACAAGCAGGATTTAGGGTCCTTGGATTGATGTTTTTCAACAGTAACAGCCTTATCATACTGAAGTGTACTAGTTCCAATGCCATGGAACATCTTTCATTTCTCTTGTTTTCATAATTAACTCATGTATCAGCATGGGTAGAGTTAATCCCAGCCATAAAACACTAAAAAAATTGTAGTCCTTTGAAAGAGTACTATGTCCAGCACCTACCTGAGATGTGGCAGCATCAAAACCTCCACTGACACAGCCATCACAGTTTTCACAAGAAAAGTGCCGGTCATTGAAGACAGTGCTGAAAGGCCCAAACAAACAAAGTCATAGAAAAGAACTTTAAAAACTTCAGTCACTACTTATTACAGTGACATTAGTACACAGAAAAAGACAAATTAGTTTACATACCAACCAGATTGCTTCAGAGCCTCAAGAAGAAGTCGAGCATATGGATCTAGAAAAACATTGCTGCAATCAATTTCTCTAGACAAAAGTTTTGAAAATCATCTATAAACAAAATATAAAGACAGTCAAGGAAAAATCAAGAAAAGCTCTATACATGCAAATTTATACTTTGCAATATTTAATCCTATTGCAATGCAACTGGCATCTGTTACAGATCAGCCTATGTGATATAGAATCATAGAACTGTTTGAGTTGGAAGGGAGCTTAGAGATAAACAAGCTCCAATCCCCCTGCCTTGGGCAAGGACACGTTCCACTCAACCAGGCTCCTCAGAGTCCCATCTAACTGGGCCTTGGAATACGCTCAGATGGTGCAACAACAGCTGCTCTGGGCAACTGTCCCAGTGCCTCACCACCCTCACAATAAAAAATTTCTTCTGTGTATCTAGCCTAAATTTGCCCTGTTGCAGTTTGAACTCGTTATTCCTTATCCTATCACTGCAATTCCTGATGAGGAGTCTCTGTCTGGCTTCCACGTATGCCCCTTCAGCCACTGGAAGGCTGCTCTGAGGTTTCCATGCAGCCTTTTCTTCTGCAGGCTGAACAGCCTGTCATTGTAGGGGAGGTGCTGCAGCCCTTTGAGCAACTTGACAGCCCTTTCTAGATTCACTCCACCAGTTCCATCTTTTTCTTATGCTGGGGGCACCAGACCTGGCTGCAGTACTGCAGGTGGGGTCCCAGGAGAGCAGAACAGAGGGGGAGAATGACCTCCCTGGATGTATGGCCATGGTCTTTTTGATAGCCCAGAGCACAGAGTAAAAGCTGTTCAGGAATCAAGTCACTCCTGACATTATTTTATTACTAATAAACATAAATAGAGCAGCCTATAGTGGCCATCGTTGCTTGCTGTCAACACGCACAGTCCACATCAAACAGTGCAAGGGGCATAAATGCACAGACATTGACAAATCATCTCAATTTCTCAGGAAAAAAAAAAAAAGAAGCACAGGAGAGCTTCTTATAAGAAAAAAAGCCTCTCTCTGCCACTTTCGAAATTTTGTTTTATCTTAACCAAAATCAGCGTGTTCCTAAATCGGCAGCCGCACCCCGCCACCGGCTCGGGCGCAGTCCGGCGGCCGCGGGGGTGCTGCGGCAGGAGGGCCGGGCCCTCCCCGGGACCCGCGGCACAAGGTCACCGCCGCTGGCGGCCGCGAGCGGCCCGGGCTCCGCCTGGCACCTCTCCCGCGCCGGGCCGGGCCTGCGGGAGGACGGGGAGCGCTTACTCGTTTCCAGGGTCAGCCTCAGCATCAGCTGGCACTTGTTGTGGAAGGTGAAGAGGCTGCGGACCAGGAAGCTCTGCGGCTTCTTATTCCGGTCCGGGAAGAGTCGGTAGCCGAAATCCTCCTCCTCCTCCTCCGCCCCTTTCTTCTCAGCCGCCGGCGGCGAATCCGCCTCCCCCTGCCCCATGTCCGGCAGTGCGGGCCCGCGCCTGCCGGGGCCGCGCCAATCGCCGGCCGCGCTCCCGGCACGTGGGCGGGGGGCGCGCGCGCAGGCGCAGTTGGTTCCGGGGGCCGCGCGGGAGGCCGGGAGCGGGCCGGCCAGCGCGGGAGGAGCCGCGGCGCGGCGCAGGTGAGGCCGGGGCGGGACGGGCCGAGCGCGGCGTGCGGTGCTCGGGAGGCGCCGTCCCGCAGCCGCATCCCCGCCCCTGTGGGCCACTGGGCGGCTTGGCCGCGCGGGGAGGCGAGGCGAGGTGAGGCGTGGGGAGCACAGCCTGATGGAGTCAAGGCCTCGCTTGCACTTGCGGGCGGTGCTGCGGCTCGCTGGGGCTGCTCTGCCTCGGGGCCTCCTGCTGCGCGGCCTCGGGACCCGCCCCAGGGCCGGCCCGTGCTGCGGCCGCTCCCGGGGAGCCGCTGGGAGCAGCAGCCTTCGGGCGTTGGGAGGGCTCAGCTCTCAGATGAGAGTCGAATAAAAGTGCCCTGAAGGGTTTAAGGGCTGCGCCGCAGGGGCTGCTCTCAGTGCGTGGGTTAAAGGCGTCGCTAAGCTGTGTGCGGCTAGTTGGTAACGGAGCAATTTGACTTTATACACTTTAGCAGGATGCTTTAGAGTGGCAGAGAATAAACAGCCAGACTTCGTGTTAGGCTTTCGCCTGCGTGAGAATCTTGTTTTAGTCAGACATAGGAAAAAGAAAAGGTCAATAGATTACAAGGTATTTTTTGCATATTTTAAAGTATCCTGTTCTGTCTGCGTAGAAATGCTAAGCTGTATGGAATATTTGATGTGTCCCTGCCCAAGGTGCACGAAATTAACAGACTGAATATTACAGTGGTAATTCGGCATGGGACAGCAGTTGAAGGTGGATAAAAACATAGTACGCTGCTTGACTGGAAACGTGATGAAAACTATGTATTTTTGGCTTCAATGAAAGTTGATTTCTGTTTTGTTTCAAATAGACCTAATGCATTGTTCAGGATAATTATGTCACCACCTGTGCCTGAGCTAGGGAGAAACAAACTGCTGCAGCAGGGCATCCACTCAGCTGCTTATTCCTGACCATGTAAAAACATTTTCTGCTTTGGTAGCATTAGTTCACTAGTAATCATGCAGTGGGTTTTTCCATTTCTTTGAGACTCTTGTCTGTAATTATGGATGGCACATTGTACCACAGAAATCATTAGCTTTGTCTGGCTCATAAATTTTTATATTGTTGTGCTACTAGGTTATTGCACAGGTGTGAAAAATAGTGTTAAATAAAGCATGTCAAATAGCCTAGATCTTTTTCTTCCTTAAAAGTTTTATGTGTAGTATCTCTACTAATAGCTTATTTATATGTCCATGAGGCTTGTAACAGATCCTGAAGCTCACCATCAAGAGGTTATAGTTAGCAACCATTCATAACTCTTTGTCTAAGTTTGTATTTAGCTTATCATGAGTTAGTTAATCATGACTGTTTTCAAAACATGTTTACCTCATCCTTTCTGATTTTTGTGCTATGAACTGTACACATATGGGGTTTCTTTTTTTTCTGAATTGTAACCAAAATTTTTAAGGTTACTTTTTAATTGTGACTTAATATTTTTGTGATAATAAAACTTCTTTCACTTAAGACAACAAAATTGAGACAGCAAAATCTATGAAGACAATCAAGTGTTAATAATTATTAAACAGTGTTGTAGGGACTTGCTTGCAGTTTCAGGATTACCATTGACTTGTTGGGTGCTCTACCTTATATTTAGTTAGGAAAATGTGAATTGCTGTTTGTTATTATATAGTTTTATCGGAATAATATGGCTTCCCTTCATTTTTGAAAGACATTTAAACTGTGTTTTCTCTTTAGTCTCTTAATGTTTAATGTTCCTCCTATGCTATTGGGAGGTCTGACTGGCATGTAAGTCAGACTTGTTAATGTTGAAGTAGCTAGCTTCCTTCACTACATACTTCCAACTTCTTTTTAGAAGGCTTTTTTCCTTGAATTTTGGCAGGTTATGATGAGTACACCAAGTAAAGCAATAGAGCTGCAGCTGCAAGTGAAGCAAAATGCTGAAGAGCTGCAGGATTTTATGAGAGAATTGGAGAGCTGGGAAAAAGATATTAAGGAAGTGGATTCTGAACTCAGGAAACAGAGTGGGGTCCCAGAAGAGGTAAGAAAACACAAGACCTGTGTCAACTCAGCTATTCATACTGTGATAGTGTTCATAATAATTATGTTTTGCATTAGCAAAATTACATTTTTTTACTTAAAATATCTAAATAGAAGGCATAGAGTAATCCATGTGTTCGTCACTTGAAGTAAACTACAGATTCCTCTGTAAACTGCACCTCCAACAGAGCTGTGGGCCAGTAGCACCTGAAGGTGATGAGGCCAGTAAACTTTTTATCAGTTCTGGGTGGATCAGTGTGAATATTTCTGTTTGCAGCATCAGTATTTGTAATTTACTGCTGACATGTAGTATATTGAAGTGATTCTTTAATGATACCCTGAAGACAGTTGTCTTCTAAAACTCGATTTTATGTCATATATGTAATATTTACTATTAAGTCTTTAAAGATTTATGCTTGTAGTTCTTAGTGGTTTTGTAGAGCTCATGAGAACAGCTTGCTTCATGGATTTCTAAAATAAAACTAGCCACTAGATAGGTATTCTGTCTAGATACAGGTGTTGTAGATTCTTCAGTGCAAGTGATTTCCACACATCTGTTTTATAATAATGTACTTAATTCTATTTAGAATTTGCCACCAATTCGAAACAAGGCTTTTAAGAAAAAGAAGAAAAGCAAAAATAAAGTCCCTTCAAAGATAACCTCTGAGGAAAACAAGAAAAACAAGATCAAGTCTTATGATTATGAAGCATGGGGAAAACTTGATGTGGTGAGTATTAAGATTTGCTTTGTTGCCAGAATCTTGTCCCCAATTGATTCTGTGTTAAATAAGATTTTGTTCCAGTGCTGAGAATCAGTCCACTAGTCAGTATCTTACTGTGCTGGGTACTGTATGAACATAGGGTAGCTTTCACCCCAAAAGATTACAAATTTAATATTTGGAATATTCATAAATAATTGGGTTTTTTATTGACTGTGCTTTTATCTAGCAGATTGAATTTTAGTTTAAGGGGAAAAAAAGCTTGTTTTAACAATTAGCCTATTAGAAGGTCATAATTCTAGTAGAATATAAGACTAAGCACAGCTGTCAGTATTGGAGGACACAATTAATAAAATCTTACTTGTATTATTTTGCACTTTTAAATTATAATGAAGACAACATTTTGGTTTTTTGTTTCTGATTCCAGGATAAAATACTTGAAGAACTTGATAAAGAAGATAGTACTCATGATTCTGTATCTCCAGAATCAGACTCCGAAGAAGATGGAATTCACGTAGATGCTGAAAAGGCTCTTGCAGAGAAGGAAAAGGTTATAGAATTATAGATGTTTATTATTGGTAAAGAAGAAATTTAGGTATAGGAGTATTTGCAATTTTCTTTTAAAAGATCATCTGCTGAGACCACACATCTGGTGAAAGAATTGCCTATTTGGAAGTCTTTCTGTCTGCTTCCCTGCCCATTATTCCAAAATAGAAAATTCTCACTGCAGTTCTATTCCTTCTCATTGTTGGTAGCAGCAAGCTTGGCTAATGTATGTCTGTGATGACAAATGTACTGGTGATGTTTTGCTTTGAGAAGTTGAATGGCTGTGTAGAATTGCTATATAGAGCAAACTGGTTTTTACCTGAACACAACATCTGAATGGCCCAAACTAAATCTGCAAGAACTTAAAAGTACTCCCTTTGTGAAGCCAGCACATCTGGGAATGGTGGGTGAACTTCGTTGCTTTCATAACGGAAAGTTCATACTGCTTCAGTTTTGCCTAATAGAGTAGGATATAGAAAGAGATTGTCTCAGGCTTCGTTGCCATAAGAAGGAGGCTAAATTGTGTAGCAGCTTCTGTGTGTTTGATAAGCTTCTCTGTTTGTAAGCAAACACCTAACCCATCTGCCAGTCAATATTGACTTCAGTAGTTCTAGCTTTGGTTTGGGTTTTTGTGGAGTGGGTTTGTTTTAAATTGTCTACATGGATGATATTTGTGTTGTATTCCTGCTGCTGTGGGAATTCCTTCACATGCAGTCTACACTGAGAAGCTGAGGTACCTTTGGCCATTATTATCTTGGCTGCAGTGAGATCGTTGAAGAGTGTGTGTGAGGTAAAAGTCCCATAGGAGAAAGAAATGAAAATGTTGACTTGGAAAGCAAAGACGCCAAACCTAGTTACTGAAAACTTAAAAAAACCTCATTTGGTAATTTAAGTAGCTATGTATATGCTTGTTACACATTTCTGGAAATGACCTAGAGATACTGAAAATGAATATTTTATAGACCTCTGTTAGAGAATATATCATGAAAATTATTAAATATGGTGCACTTAGAATATGTTAGCATATCTCATAGTAAAGCAGTATTTTGTGAGGAATATTGAACAAAAATATTTAAACATTTCTAGAAGACTTTGTATTTTTAGGGTTTTTAATTGTAGCTGCCAGTGTACAGTAACTTGCTGAAAATTCTGAAAAATGCTGAAAAACTTGCTCTTTTCTATTTACAGGGTAATAAATACTTTAAACAAGGAAACTTCGATGAAGCTATAAAATGCTATACTAGAGGGATGCATTCTGATCCGTACAATCCAGTATTGCCCACAAACAGAGCATCAGCTTTTTATAGAATGAAAAAGTAAGACTTGCATTGTTAAATCTGTGCTATTTTTGTACTTGAAACGCTACCTTCAGATTTTGGGTCTAGTTTTAATTCTTGATTTATGCGTTATGCTGTGTTGTTGCAACCTGGCTTCCAGTTTCAAAGTAAAATAGGAATCAC
Source organism: Zonotrichia leucophrys gambelii (assembly GCF_028769735.1). Lineage (NCBI taxonomy): Eukaryota > Metazoa > Chordata > Aves > Passeriformes > Passerellidae > Zonotrichia > Zonotrichia leucophrys. The sequence continues at coordinate 19,662,519 of NC_088170.1, read as the reverse complement.
CAGGAGAAGCAATCTGGTAGTCTCCCTCATCAGTTTTTCCTTGGCTTGCACATTAGCAGTTCACCATCTTCTGTGTTAACAGTGTAAGAGTTCAAGAAAAAAGAGGAAGAGACAGTTAAATTGCCTTTCACATTCAGTGAGCTCTGTTTCTAAGGCTTTGATTTGTTTTGGGTGAAGAAAGGGGAGTTAGTTATTCTGTCTGTGGCAGTAGAGATTCTTTACTGCTGTTTTTCTTTCTTGTTTTAATGTATCAGAGTCAAGAAACTTGTTAGTACTTGGTTTGTGCTCCTGCTGAAGCATGTAAGATTCCCATGTTATCAAGAACCTGGTGAGCCTCAGAGTAAGATGAACTGCTGAAAATTTGTGTCCAAACTACTCATTCATTTTTTTGATAGGTTTTCTGTTGCGGAATCTGACTGCAATTTAGCACTTGCTTTAGATAAAAATTACGTAAAGGCTTACGCGAGAAGAGGGGCCGCTCGCTTTGCTTTGAAAAATCTTCAAGGTGCTAAAGAAGGTGGGTCTTTTTAAAAAATCTTTTCTTAAGGTGCATACAAACTTGTGTGATCTTCTTCTTTAGTGTAGGAATTTAATTTTCATTTCCTATAAACAAAGAAATACCATGTTGCATATTCTTCTGGCAAGGTAAAATTCAAGTAGCAAGTCCAAATTATAGCAGTAGATGTTTGTAGTTGTTGAATAATTCAGCTTTAACTGTTCTAGAATGATGTATGAAATATCTGAGGCTTCTTGGGTAATTACAAAAAAGGTATATCTCAAAAGAATGCTCTGCTTACTGGTCTGTGCTTCCTACCTGTAACATACTTTTCTGGTCTTCTGATAGATTATGAAAAAGTTTTGGAGCTGGATGCCAACAATTTTGAAGCAAAAAATGAACTGAAGAAAATTGATCAGGTAAAAAGATTAATAGATTCTAACATAGATTAATACACCCTGTTCCATTTATATCTGTGTCAATTTTTATAACAATTGATTCAGTAAATTCTCAATAAAGATGCTTTTTCTGGCATCTGAAGTTCACTGAGGTCAAAATCTTTAATGGAGTTTCTTTTGGAGAAACTCACACATATGCAAATATCAGTGTAATATTGGATCCCAGATTAAGACTGCATGTGTGCACCATTTGGTGTCTTTTTGGACTTGTTGTTGTTGGTTGGGTTTTGGTGAGTGGGTTGATTGGTTAGTATTTTGGTGTAAGGAAGCACAGCACATGAGAGAACTTCCGTGTTCTGTTGGCCATAAAACTGCATTGCTAGCCTGCTTCTAGTCCACTGATTGCTGTGGTCAGCCAAACCAGAAAGTTGTTCTAAGAACAGAACAAAATACTCCTAGTGCAAGTTAGATTCTTTTCACGACAGGGAGAATGTTTTATTTGTTATTATTTGTTTTATTTTGTTAAATAATTTGAATTGTTTTATTAATTATGACGACCTTTGGAGCTATTAGCTCACCTATCACTTCTGTATGAATTTGCTTATGCCTCTTCAACTGTGTTTTTGACAGTGCTTGAAAAATTTATTTTCAGAAGGAAGATGCAAAGTCTCCAGTAATTGAAGAAATAAATGATACGTGAATTGGACATATAGAAAGGTTCCATCAGTCATTTCATGCTGTGCTTCAGAAATTACATACTTCTAATTTACCAAGCATTTATTCTGACTTGCAGTCCCTCAAAGAAATACCTTTTCAAGAAACAAATTGTTTTTAAATTTTCTCTTCAATTTGTGTTTAATTTACAGCACAGGCACTTCTGTTAAAAAGCTTGGCAGATTTTCTTATCCTAAAAGTTTAGAAATTATTGTAATTTATGTTCTGAAAATGTTTAAGTGGGAAAATAGTTACTGAAGGGGAAAATTATGTTTTTACAGGCTCTGTCATTGAAAGAAAATTCAAAACAGAAAGAGTTTGAGGATGCAGTCAGAACAGGATTAACAGATGAAGAGAAGCAGCGCATTGAAGACCAGCAGCTCAAGCAGAAGGCAATTGCAGAAAAAGATCTGGTAGGTCACAGGTTCTGGTGGAACACGAGAAACCTAGCAAAGAAAAAGCTGCTGTTGTGCTGTAAGTTATGCTGCTTTTAGTTATGCAAATGTACAAATTAAATCTGGCACCGCCTTGAACTTCATACATGGAATGGCCTTGATGTTACTTCAGGTGTTTCCCATTTTGCCTCTAGGAAGGTGAGTGGGACAGTGAGCTCTGTTTGGATTTGTCTAGAGGAATACTTATAAAAGGTAGCTTTTACAATCCAGATTGTATATGTGAAATTTCAAATACACAGTAACACAAGTAGAACTTAAACTGCACTTTACAAAGATTCCATTTCTCCATTATTTTAAGTGTCTTGATGCTTGCTTGTCCAAGGGGAGTTATGGCTTGTGTTTAAACCTCTCATTACATGATGAATAGTAGTTATAAAAAGGACTTGGGAGGTGCAGGCAACAATGACAATGAAAATGTATCTCTGGATGCATAGTCTTGACTCACAGTTGGTTTGTTGATTTCTCCCTGTTACCACTCTTTCAATAAATAAATAGCATTACCAAATGAACGATAATTTTTCTGCTCACGTACCTAGCTATGTAACTCCTAACTTGTTATCATTATTCAGGTTTGTTATACTGGTTGTGAGAAGTAATCAGATAAGAATGAAAGTATGCATTAAGGAGCAAGAATTTGACTAGGTCTCAGAAGAGAAATTTCAGTCCAATGCAGTAGTTCATTGGCAGCAGAGCTGACTCACTGCAGGCTTGTTCCTGGTGACATCGATCAAGTCTGAACTGTGGCCTTTCTGGTTTTTTGTCAGTCAGTAGGGTAGTAGCAGAGATGTGCAGCTTCAAATCAGTATTGAGAAGCAAAAGGTAATGTTAGTTCCCCAGAAACAAACAAAAAAGGAATGTAATTTTCTTGTATGAAGCATTGATTAGAAAACAACAACAACATTTGGACAAGTAATATTTGAGGATAAGTTTTATGGAGCAGGATAAATATGAATTTGTGAAGTCATAAAATCATCTTGAAAGGGGAATTGTAAATGTTCAGCTTGTGTTTAAATTCATGAGGTACAGGGTAGGTTATCCTGCACATCAAGCGTAAAGCTAAATAAGTTGTAGACTTGCAAGTCTGCATTTGAACTATGCATGTAACAAAGATTTTTTTTTTTATCCTTGAAGTATTAGAAAGTATTAAGATAGTTTGGAGGCAGAACACAAAATCGTAGATAGAAAGAAATACGCTGTAACTGTCTGCCCTGATGTGGGTGTTCTTTGCAGTTCATCTTCATAATGTTGTCACTCTGCAAAAAAGGATAACAAAAAGTTAATTGCACTGAATTTTTACAATGCTGGGTTTTTTTTGTTCCAACCTAAATATTGCAGGGTAACGGTTATTTCAAAGAAGGAAAGTATGAGGCTGCCATAGAGTGCTACACCCGTGGTATCGCAGCAGATGGCACCAATGCACTACTGCCAGCTAACAGAGCCATGGCCTACCTAAAGATTGAGAAGTAAGTGGAATTGCACATGCTGTATTGTTTGTTTTAGATCACAAGGAATAATGATCCGGCAGATTTTCACTCAAGTTGAGTTATTGTCACTCCTCATTTTTTTTAGAATTCAGTATGGAATAAATCAAATTGAAAGCAGTAAAGGAGAGGGAACAAATCTGTATGTGTGATCTCAAAATGCCATTTGTAGGAAGCAAGTTCTGAGAGAATAAAATAGCACCAGCGTGAAATAATGGTTTCTGAAGTTGGATTTTCATTCTTTTATGTGTGCAAAATCCAGATACTCACCTTTCTGGAAGGAACTGTCCAAAGTTTTGTGTTCAACTATGAAACCCAGTCCACTACTAAACATTGCTCTTTAAAAGGAAGTGAATTATAACTTCTGACTTTGGAGGAAATGAATAACAGCTTTTTCTGGAAATTTTTACATTTTAAAATGGTATTTTTAACTTCACGGATAGAGGCATGTGTGTGTTGCTTGTTTATTTGTAATTAAGCTTTATCCAAATAACCCAGAAACTGTATGGAAATTCATGCTTTCCAGCAAATTAGATAAGTTCCATACAGGCAGTTTTTAGGTGCGAACTTCGTTTGACTCTGTGATGGTGTGGTAATTTAAAACATGTAAGCTGGTAGCATGAAGAGCAGAGGGTTATGTTGGTCATCTGTTTTACTGTTTACTGAGTATCTTTAGAGACAGTAGATTGATCTCAAATTAGGATAAGATGAGTTGCATGGATAGTATTTCTGATACAACACTTGTAATTTAAAGGACATCAGAATGCAAATAATCTTCTGTGAGATTCAGAGGAAGCAATACTTTAATTGAATGACCAAGCAAGAAAATTGTTTCCCTATGATGAATCCTGTATCATGAGTCTTTACATTTCAAAGAGGACCAAATATAAAATGCAACAAAAGCCCCTTGCTATTCTTACAAACTGCTAGTGCTGATGAGAACAGCAAATAAAAATTAATTTGCATAACTTTAATGATAGTTTGAACATGGAGAAGAGGGATGAATGAAAATATTTTATTAAACACATAGTGGAATCATGATCTAATGTAGCAATATAAATGGGATGAGGAAATTTAATCTTAAAATGAAGCAAATGACATTAATGCAAGGATATTTTGAGTTCTCATTCTGAAATAGTTAAGGACAAGTCACAGAATTCCAAATATAGAAAAATTTATTCTCATGCATACTTGCTTCTCCTCTCTGGTACGTTTTCTTTGTTTGTAATGGTGTTTCTGGTATTCAGAAGTACAAATCCATGGTACTAACTTGGATTTTAAGGCTGTTGTTGAATTTTTAAAGTGGACTCTGCTCTGACAAGCTTTAATATGTTTTTTTTTCTTTACAGAGGATGTGAATTTTTGTAATACTAAAAAGAGTCAGCACTCTGTTTTGAGATACCAAAAGATACAGCACAAATTTCAAGGGGCTGAGAAACCATATTTTGTGCGAGTTTTTCTTAATTCACATTTTAGCTCAGTGATATGCTTATGTATGTAGGTAATGAAGATCTACCTTTATATTTTAATTGGTTTGGGAAGTTCCATCATCTCAATTGAAACTGCCTCTTGAAACTGATTATTAATTTTGTGCTACGCTTTTGCTGAGGTACAAAGAGGCAGAAGATGACTGCACACAAGCTCTGTGCTTAGATGCTTCCTATTCTAAAGCTTTTGCCAGAAGAGGAGCTGCCAGAGTTGCTCTTGGGAAGCTAAAGGAAGCTATTCAAGGTATGATTTTGAATTAGCCTAAATATGGTAGGTAAGAGATCAGTATAAGCACATCCTATTCTTTTTTTTATGCTAACTTACTGAGATTGTCAGTGCAGAAGTTAAGAATGAAGTGGTTTCTCTTGAATTTCACTGAATATGTGTAAAAACTCTTGTGTTGGTGCCCACATAATGGAAAGATATCTTTCACGCATTTTGTGTGAAATTACAGCTGTTGCTGCTTATGATGAGTGGTAAGAAATAGTTTGGAAAGTTCATTTAAAAGTAGGAAATTATGTAGGCATTAGGATTACTTATAAGGGGACAGTGCAGTAGATTGAGAACTGACTGAACAGCAGATTCTAGAGCGTCTTAATCAGTGACACAGGGTCTAGTTGGAGGCCTGTCACTAGTGGTGTCTCTCAAGGTTCAGTACTGAGTCCATTGTGGTTTAACTTGTTCATCAGTGACTTGATGAAGGTGCAGATGCCTCCTCAGCCAGTTAAGTGATGATACAAAGCTTGGAGGAGCAGCTGATACCCCAGGGTGCTGTGAGGCTTCCAGAAGGAGCTTGAGAGATGGGCAGAGAGGTACCTTCAGAAATCCAAAAGGCAAATGCAGGGTCCTGCACCTGGGGAAGAACAACCCCTGCACCAGCACAGACTGATGATGACCTGCTGGGAGAAGGACCTCGTGGGCAACAAGTTGTCCATGAGCCAGCAGTGCCTTTCTGGAAGGAGAAGGCCAATGGAATCCTGGGCTGCATTAGGAAGAGCGCTGCCAGCAGGTCCAGGGAGCTGATCCTGCCCCTCCACTCAGCCCTGCTGAGGCACATCTGGAGTGCTGTGCCCAGTTCTGGGCTCCTCAGGGCAAGAGAGACATGGAGCTCCTGGAGTGGGTCCCACAGAGGGTGACTAAGATGATCAGGGGAAGGGAACATCTCTCTTATGAGGAAAGGCTGAGGGAGCTGTGCCTGTTCAGTCTGGAGAAGAGATGACTGAGGGCTGACCTCACCAATGTCTATCAGTATCTGAAGGGAAGGTGGCAAAAGGATGGAGCCAGGCTCTGCTCAGTGGTTCCAAGCAATAGGACAAGAGGCAACAGGCAGAAACTGATGCACAGGGAGTTCTACCTGAATATGAGAAAGAAATTCTTACTGTGCAGATGATCAAGCACTGGAGCAGATTGCCCAGAGAGGTTGTGGAGTCTCCCTCAGTGGAGATATTCAAGAACTGTCTGCATGCCATCCTGTGCATTGCACTCCAGGATGGCCCTGCTTGAGCAAGGAGTTTGGACCATGTGACCCACTGGTGGCTGGTCCCTTCCAACCCTGGCCATTCTATCACTTACCTGCTTTTAATTGTTTTTAGAGCTATGAGAGGAAAATAGAAGGTTAAAAATCTACCATGTGTACATTGTACCTTGAAATATCTACAGTTTCTGTGTTGTTTTTCACTCAGATTTTGAAGCTGTTCTGAAGCTGGAACCTGGAAATAAGCAAGCAATAAACGAACTCACGAAAATAAGAAATGTATGTATGCTTATTTGGGTATAGTGGGGTTTTGTTTGTTTAGGACTTTTTGGTAAGGCTATAGTACTAGAAGGTTTTTATTCTTTATTACATTATTTTTAACATATCTTGTATTTACTCATTAAACACCTGATCTTTTGGACGACTTGGCATTTTTTTCAGGAATTAGCTGAGAAAGAGCAGCAAACTCGCCAAGAATACCCTGCAGTATTGATAAAAGAAGCAGAAATCAAAAATATAGTGAAAATGATTGATAATCCATTACAGATTAAATCAACAGTAAGTTGTTACATGAATTGCTTTCTATAATGGTGGGAAAAGTAGAGTTTGGAGTTAAAATCTGCTTTTTATATTATAGACTGACCTTTGATAGATTGCCTTCCCTGTGCCAAATACATAAATTTGTGCTTTTGTCCAAAAATACATAAATTTGCTCTTTTGATATTTTTCAAGAATATATACACACGTGGAAATACTGATGTTCACAGCAGTGGTGGGATAAGCATTCAGCCTGCAGTACCACCCTCAGCAAACATGGCGTATGCATACATTTATAATGTGGAATAGGCAGGCAGCCCCAAACCCTGGCTTGTGCCCATAGGTGACATTGCAGTTGGGAGTAAATGAGAGAAAGTTGAGAACCTCTGGGTAAACTTTCCTTCGTTTCTATTGCTGTTTACAGTTTTTACAGCAGCCATAGTGGTTATAAGACAAGTTGCCTCCTTGCGCCATATGCTGCTGTCACCTAGGGCTGCTTTCCAAAGAACTTTGGGTATGCATTTTCATCCATGTAAACTGCAGGACAGCTGGATATTGGTTTTCAATAAGCAATGTATTTGGACAATGAATTATCAGTGGTTATAGTCAGATGAATGAGTTATAGATGAAAAAATGTAATTCTGGGTTTTTTATGTATTAGGCTTCCTCTTCTAGTACATTTAATCTTTATACATTCAGCAATGAGTTGTGTAAATACAAAGAGTGCTTGTACTTGGTATGTGTATGCACTCATTCTATTTGAAAACCTTTGTTTGCCCTCATAAGTAATGTAATTCAGATGGATAGTTTTAATAGAAAGTGTGTGATTACTTTGATCCTTTGGGAGAGAGGAGTATTATGTCCTCTCTATAACTAGAAACATTATTTCTTTAAACCTAAATGAAGTAGCTGAAATACTACAGAGAGTTATATTTATTAAGTGTTCACTTTGGCTGCTAAATTAAATGAAGATGCTAGGTTGGTTGTATTCCTCTTGTTATTTCGTTAAGGTAGAAAAAGTATAGATGAAACATATGTGCTTTTATTGCTGCCATTTCCTAGAAGTCTAAATTCTTGAGTGTGTTTAAGCATGTGTATTTGCATCAGTATTTCTAGAGCAATACATAGTATGTTCATGTTCAGGAATGACGTTCTAAAGTAAGAAGTGATGAGAGCTTTTATTCTAATACCTGTGACGGTGGTACTAGGTGATGGTCAACAATAATGAGGTTCATGAAGCATTTTAGCACATGGTGGAATTAATTAACTTGGGATGTATGTTATTTGGTCAGTCAGCAGGGTTGAGTTACAGATATTTATTATATGAAAATTTGAAGTTGTGGGCCTGTGTTGTTGGATATTTTTTGTTTTGCTAAATACAAAGCTGTACCACGTAATGGGACAAAGTATATGATAGATCTTGCCTATTCAACCTTAGTGTGAAAAAGAATAACTTTTCAATTATTACTGGGAAAACAAACTGCATATGGAGATCCATAAGGATATACTGGTTTATGAGGGTAAAGCAATAAAATTATCATATCAGGCTTCATGTAGATTTTTATGATTTCCTGGTTTTGCCATTTACCTTTATGCAAAGTGTCTTCTCTGTGCACCACTGCAGAGGTAACTGGTTATCATACAATTAAGTTACACACAGCTGTGTCTGGAGTCTGTTTAAACACTTGTGTTGAGTCCACATGTGACATGAGCTCTGTGCTCTGTTTAGAAGCCATTGCGAAGAATAGAGATTGAAGAAGTTGATGATGATGATACCTCAGATGGTGACTTGCCCAGTACTACTTTAGTCAATAACTGGAGGAATTCAGTGAGTGTTGAAGCAACAGAAGGTCTAGATCAGGATGATCTGTTGACTACAGTTGATATTCCAAAAGCAAAGCACTTGAAAATAGAAGAAATCAGTGATACATCACTATCACAGTAAGTATAATAATTCTGATCCTCTTTTTGAAAGGTAAGTGTAGTTCAAATATAATCTTAATTTCCAGATGTCTACATGTGGTGAGGTTTTGAAGATACTTTGGAGAATCTGAATTGGAAAAGCAGTGTTGAAAGAAATGGGTGGTTCTTGCACGTTTGCCTTGTTGACCACTCAGTGATTCAGACAAATATGGTCCATTTAGTGTAAGGTGGAAAACTCAGAATTACATTGCAAATACAGAGGCATTCATCTGCATGCTGTACTCTTTCTTGCTTGGACACTCCATCTTCCCTAGCTGTTTTTACAACTTTTATTTGTTGTTTTTAGAAGATATTTTGAACACAGTTCAAGCATTCTTTGTACCCCAGTTACGTGAGAGAGGAGGAGCAGATGAGTGTCACCACCCTTTCCTCTGCTGAGGCAGGTGGTAGCTTCAGATGTGCTCAGTTTCTAGGTCACATTGTTAGTTAGGCAAACTGAAGTCTGTCTTGCTGAAACTAGGCTGAAGTACAGAAGCTTTATCCTTGCTCAGTCTTAGAATTCATTGTCCACTGCATCGGCACTGCCTCATTCTGTTGATACAAAGAATCCTTATCAAAGAACTTCTGTGAGAAGCACTGGCCCCACACACCTTTTCTAGCTCAGTTAGATGGATTTAGTGTGAAGAGCTGAAGAAAAAAGTATATGCTTAGCCATTTCTTAATTTCTAAAAAATCTGTGGATTTCTAAAAAATCTTAATTTTTTTAGAAATCTTAATTTCTAAAAAATTAAATGAGAAATTATAGGACAAAAAGTAGATCTGCTGCTATCAGTGTTGGAACTAGTTTATCCATTTGACATTGTTACTGCTTTGCATTATGAAATTACAGAAAATATGATTTTTTTTTTTGTTTTTGGCAGGTATATATGGGAGTAATCTACTATAAAATGCAATTATTTCCAGAAAAAAAAGTAGAGAGAGGCTGATTAAATTTAAGTATTTGCAGATGTGGGTTTTTTTAGAAAAGGTGAAGAAAAGGAATTTTAAAATATCTGCTTAAACTAAAACACAATCTTTTCTAAAAAGTTTTCAGTATTTTAGGTTTCACTGAATAGAGGGATCTCCAATTAGGTCTCACTGTAGAATTTCCTTAAAAGTTGATTTGATTGTATGTTTCAAAATACCTTTGCAGGCTGCCTGTGAATGTGAAAGGAATTTCATCAACATTGCATCCATCTTCTCCTGCAAACCAGCAGAGAGAAAAAGAAATCAGAAGGTCATTTATGTCTGCTTCTGCAGTTCCTCCCATTCCTACAAATTCTTTCCAGCTTGAATCTGACTTCAGAAAGTTGAAAGGCTGCCCTGAAAACATGTACTTGTACCTGAAGGTATGAAACATAGAGTATCAACAGTGTTTGGACAATTGCTTCAACATCAGTTGAAGAAACAGTACCCTTAGGTGGAAGGGATAGATATGTTTAGAGTGCCTCAAGTATACAATAATCCCTTTACTTAATTGTCTTCACATAACAATAAGCAATCATTTGAGTTTTTCTTCTTTTGTGCCTTTTTATTTGCTTTAAGTACAGTCTCTGCGTTTTTTTTCAAATATAGGCCCTTCTTTAAAGACTTTACATTAATAACTATTAAATTATAATTTTCTAATGACTGCTTCTAGGGTAATTAGATATGGCAACATTTTTAAACTGATCAAATGCTTGAAACAGCAATCTGCTTAATGTGTACTTTTACTCACATATATTTTGAAAAACAAAATCACTTAACATTTTTTTAAGTTAGAAATTACCATTAATTAAAAAAACTCAAGCAAACAATGAAAAATAGTTGTTTCATGTTAAATTCTGTGATTTGATTTTTTTGCTTTCATGAACTTCAGCATTGTCCATGACCTTCTAAAAATTCACATGTAATTCTCATGACTCAGTTGTATTTTTTTGTCTAAAATTAACTTTTAAAATTTTTCTATAGCAAATAGAACCCTCGCTTTATGCAAAGCTGTTTCAGAAATCCTTAGATCCAGACTTGTTTAACCAGATCCTGAAAATTCTACATGACTTCTATATTGAGTAAGTTTAACTCCTCCTTTGTTTTACATTGCTCATTGCTGTTTTGAAAGGTTTGGTGGTTTTGTGGTGGAGAGAGGTTGTTTTCTTGTTTTGTGTTTGGGAGTTTATTTTCTCTCTAGGCCCATCCTCGGGCTTACAAAATTGTTTCCAGCACACAGCATTACATGAGCATAATTGGAATTACTTAGTAGGTGCTTCTTAAGAAGTGAAACTCATAATGAAAAAGCAGGTAGAAAAGAAGTGAAAAAAATACTTTTACTGAGTGTTGTTGAATTGTGCTTTGCTAAAGAGCATCAGAAACTTGCATTAATTTGTATGAAATAACTTTTGTTCATATTACTGTGTGTGTATTCTGGGAGCGCATAGAATTGCCCGTTATCCTCTATTTTAACTTTCTAAAGCTGAGAAATTCAGGGGGTTTTGGTTTTATGCCACGCTTACTGTGATGCATTCAGACTTAATTATCTGCTAGCATTTTACAGTTGCCTGTAGCAAATGTGTATTGGAGACTGAGGTTCTGATAAGACAGGACCTGACAGGTTATTTTTGAAATTTCTATCCATGCTACCATTTGAGTCCTAACGTTCATTTTGTCTGTCAGAGGCACTGTACTGCTTTTCTGAATTACACTGTCTGAGAAGCACACACTCGATGTTTTTCGGTGTTGTTTTATGGAGATAAGCAAGCATAAATCAATGTTTGCCGTTTCCTTAAAAAGTAAAATATCCATCAAATGGGTGAAAAATGCTGTCTTAGACATACAGTCCTGCATTGGGTGATGCAACTTAAAAAGGCTAGGAAGCTGAAATTGTTTGCTGTTAGGTAAGAGTCCTGTCTCCCTCCAAATGAAATGTGAAATTATAACAGAAAGATACTATTTGTTAGTATTTGTAACAAAGGCAGTGCCTGTTTACTGTTGACCAAAAAAATGTGAAATAAACACAATCTAGGAATTTTCTGTATGGATGAAAGTTAAGGCAGCTGTAATTGGCTCAGCTTTTCAATGAGCTTCCTAAGGCCACCAGTGCTGCTTCCTGTCACACTACCTGATACATATAAAAATAGTGATGTTATGGCCAGGTGTAAGCTTTAAACCATGTACTAGGTATTCTATACATGACCAGCAGCCAAATTGCATCAGTCTAGGTTTTTGTATTTCTTCACTCTTGCTCAGTAGAGCAACAATACCTACATAAAGGTTTCTGGATATTGACTTTTTGCTTTGTGAATGGACAAGTGGAAAGACAAAGATAGTGAATACGAAAGGGGAATTTTATTTGTCCTTTAATTTCTTGTTCCTGAATTCTTCAATATTGCTTGCAGCTACTGAATATTTCTAATCACCAGTGGTTATTTTTATATTTGTAATAATCTTCTTCAGGAAAGAGAAGCCGTCACTCATCCTTGAAATCCTCCAGAGGCTCTCTGAATTAAAAAGATTTGATATGGCAGTAATGTTTATGTCAGGTTCAGAAAAAAAAAGTAAGTAATTTGGTAATGTCTTTGTGATACTGTAGAATCTGGCAAAAATATGTAAAACTTAGCATTACTCTTGTTTATTCTATGTAATAATCATTTTAGTTGTCTAGTTTTTTATTATTTTTAGAAGTTTATATGAATGTCATGTAATTTTTCTTAATCCTTTGACTCTATTTATTGTTTAGACTAGAAGACTACAGCTAAATCCTCTTATTTTAATCAGTAATACCACTGCATTTTATTCTGATAAAATAAGCGTTGCCATCTTGTCAGTTTGTAGCTGGTAATGTTACAAATTTATGAATTTGTATGAAATCCTACATCTGAGATCCAAGGTATCCAGATTATACAGTTTCCACAATTTATGACTATTTCTTGGCAAATCCTGACTTTTCTGTTGGCAAACGAATGAGAACAGAGTCTGTAAAGCACTCAGCCTAGTTGTCTGTCCTGTTCTGGAGGCATCAGTCATCAGTTAGTTTGCAATTTGTGTTGACATTGGCTTGAATTCATGGTTTCTAAAAGTGGGTTTTGTCTCAAACTTTTTCTTTATTTAGTGCACCAGACAGACTATGTAATAGAGACTCTTAAAAGTAAAACATTTCTCTGGGTCTATGTAAATTTAAATTCACTATCTACAGCTGAGTTTCACTAATTACCATATACTTTAAAATTTTTGAAATATGAATCTCCTTAAAATAAAATAACTTTACTTACTGAAGTGCAGTGCCTCTTATGAATACCTTTTCCTAATGTAAGCTTTATCCGCCATTGGCATTAATGTTTGTCCTCTGCATGTAGTGGCGTAGTGTCAAGTTAGTAAAGAAACTAAAAGCTCTCTGTTGCCTGGATTATACACCTGTGTAAGGAAGTGTTGCTAGGCAGCTCCTGGGCATTGAAACAAAGTGAGAGTTTTGCTTTGCTACTTGTGTTCATCCTCCCAGTAGTTCAAAAAATGTATTTGTATTTGAACTGTATAATCTATATGCCCCTTACTTTCACCAAGGAAAGAATTGGATTAACTTACTTAAAGAATGTGAGTTACAAAAATAAGGATTCATGTTGGGATTTTCTTTTTCAGTTACGCAGGTATTATTCAATCACGTGAACCACATGGGATTAAAAGATGCTTCTGTTGAAGAATTGGAGAAGAAATACGGCATTTTCTCTTAGCAAGATGGCTGATGTAAATGTCTAGTTTTGCACCTTTTTCATGCAGAAATTAGCTAAGAAGGCTGTAAAGACTGCAATTTTGTTGCTTTTTATAAATAATGAAACTCTTAAGCTTGGGTTAGCCAAATGGCAAGTGCCTGAAGAGATCATTATTTGTTCTGAAGTATACTTGTTTTCCAGTACCTGAAACAATATGGATCTACACTTTATTCAGTGGAATCTGTTGGCCTGAAAAACAGTTGGGCAGATTGCCATTCAGGATCTGGACTGTAGATAGAGATCTTTATTAAAAGGAAAAAGATATTTATAAACATGTCTTTGTTTATCAAATGCTGTATATTAGAATTATGCATGGGATTTTTACTTTAGAAAATAAACTGAATGTTGAAGATGTTATATTTTTAAGGATTTTTTTATTAAGATGCCTAAATCACTCTTCTGTAAAGATCCATCACATCAGAATTTCTGCTGTGCAAAGTGAATCTGAATTATGATGGCAAGAAAATTCCAGAATTTTTACTTGAGTTTATCTAAAAGTGAAGTTTAGGCATTGTGGTAGCTGAGAACCTCTGAAGCTATTCCTGTGAACCTCAACTGTAATTGCAGAATAGAAGGAAGACAGATACTGTAGAATTAAACAAAAAGTTTAAAGGAAAACACTTTCTGTCTTCTTTCAAGAGTACTTTTAAAACAATCTGGTGAAACCTAATCCTTGTGGGTCAATTGTTCCTGAGTGGATAAACCCATTAAGATGACTCAGGATGCTGAGCAAAATACCTCAAGAGTAGAAGGCAGCAAAAGCCTGAAATTAACTGAAATTCTTAAATAAGATTGAGGATAGGGCATGATAAATTACTACTCACATGACCAGAAGGAAATAACAGCACTTGTCAAGTATACTGTACCAAGTATACACTCCCCAAGTGGTGGTGTAAGCTTATCTGCTGCCTCGTCCATCCTGCACATGCTAATGTCCTGCCAGTTTGCTTTCATCCTGATTCAGCCCTTGTGCTGTGCTGATGTTTTTCTGAAAGTTTTGGTTTGGTAGTTGTGCTTTTTCCAGAGAAATTATTAAAGAGCTATAGCATTCAAAAAGATGTCAAACTCGCAACATGAATTAGTAGGAAAAGGTGCAAATGTTGTCTTCTATGTAGTCAGTATTACAAAAATAATTTTAAAACATTTGCAGCTATGTTATGTCCTAAATCATATATAATCTAGTTTAAAAAAAAAAATCAAACAAACTGAGCTGCATCCTCAGGCCTGGTAGCAATTGACAGGAACGACATTAGTGCTACCCTAAGGTAGCTTTAGATTAGCTGTGGACCTGAGTGAGCACTAGAGCAGACAGTGCTACTGGGGGAATAGAAGGCTCCCTGCAGTAAGAATTGTCACTGCTGGGTGTGTCCCAAGTAATTGACAATGGGCTATTTATTCCCCTTATTGTAAAGCACTTTGGATAAGGTATTGGTGATACTGCTGTAATTAGTAAATGATAGGGGTTGGAGTAGTTACCTGATTTGTAGATACAGGTATATCTTCCTATAGACTGTTGCAAGGTGTTCAGCGTAGAGCAGAACCGACTACATTATACTAATAAACCATTTGGTACCTCCTCAAAGGCTGTTGTATGAAAACTGGTGATTGGCATAGGGACCTTCAAAAGTAAAAGCAAGATCATGGCAGAAGGACTTGAAACTCTGAGCCAAGAGTCACCTATAACCTCACTGTGCTGTGCTCTTAAAGAAAATAAGCTGTCATTGTTGGGTTTTGTCCAAACTGCTACTTTTACAGATTCCTGTTCAGGATTTGTGCATGTTTAGGAGGGCTGATGAAGTTTTTCAGTCATGTAGAACTTAGTGAGGTGGATGAGTAAACCTCATGTCTACTCATGTCTCAACCTTGCTGTTGAATTTAGACCACCAAGATTAATCTTGCAGATGATATGCTACTGTAGGGTTTTTCTTTCATTTTTAAATGCAACACCTGAAGTTACTTTTCAATTATAGAAAACAGTGCAATATGGTTTTCTGAGCAGAATGCTGGTATTCAGGGAACTGTCAGCTCCACCTGCTCCAGGAGATGGCACTGTTTTTCCCTTTTAAGTTGTTAAAGACTGCCAAGTTTCTGGTAGGGTTTGGTAGAACATGGAGAGGATTCACAGATGTGAAGCATGTAAACAAACCTTTCTGGGGAGAGAAGTGGATTTTTTATTTTCTTTTTTTTTTTCTTTTTTAATCCAACACACTGTACAGTGGCTATAGCCCTGTCGTGTTGGAGAAAAAAAGGGTTACATAAATAGTGTGAAGCAATTAAAATGTGAAATACTTCATAGTCCTTTGCAGTGTTAGAGCACTTGTGGTGTCAAAAATATGAGATCGTGTTTGCTGTAGTGATGATTGAGTTTTGAATGATTCTTTTACTTACCAGTATTAAATTATGCTTTTCTAGATAACTTTTTAGTTCATCAAGATAAGTTTTAAGTTTGGATATTGTCTTCTGGTAGATCTCCAAGACAGTCAAACTCCATATTGTCTTTTAACTCCGTAACCCAAGTTGTTAGAATATTGAGGGAACTTATCCTAGGACTTACTTCTGTAGAACATCCTTACAGCTTTCCCTTTTGACAATAGACTGTGACTTTATTTTCTTTTTTTGCTTTCCAGCAGCTCTGAGTAGCTCTGCATTCATAAAGCAATTGTTTAATCTGAGCTGTGTTTTTCTTGCTTATAAGGATGTCTGGTGACAATCACACATCAAGATAAAGACACTTGACTTACTGCTCTTTCATTACACTGCTTTCAAAAAAAAAAGGCTTTAACATAACTTGTACTTGGCAATACTTGTGTCAGTTACTGTGGAAAGCATAAATGAATATAGTTTGAGTACTTGTTCCCAAAAATTTTTAGGAGTTTTTCCTAGGATTGAAAATTAATGATTGTGACCCTGCTCAAGAAGTTCTTGCTGCTTTTCTTCTTCCTTTTTGTTTTATTTAAAAATAGTAATTTCAGTTTGCCAATTCTCATATCAACAACTACTGTTGCTTTTGAAGCTACTTTTTAAATAATTTTATTTATATAAATTTATATATCATTTTAATAACTTTAATATTAGAATAAGGTTAACATACCAGTTTTTGATATTTGGAGTATAAGTCTTCAAGGTCCAGAGAACCTGTGAACATCAGTTTCAGGACATTTAGGTTCTAGCTCATTCTTCTCCTTTACTAGGCAGAGATCTTTCTTTGTCAGTGATGTGAATGCAATTGCTTGTAGGTGCCATCACTAGGGAATCCTGAAATGGAAACAGATACTGAACAGCTCATTACCAGTGTCATCAGCTGTCACTTGTTTTCTTCCATCTTCCATGACTAACTTTTCCATTGTTCAGGGCACTTTTTTGTTTTAATGCTGGTGCACTTATCAGTGCAGTCTCTTCTCACTCCTTTCAACTACTGCTTATTTTGTTTTCCTCTTGTATTTCTATGTTTTCTTGTTACTGCTACTTAATAATTATTAAACGATCTCTCCTCATTTCTATTACTTACATGCGTTTCTCTTTTGAGATCATTGAAGAGCCCTTTGTTGTTCAGAATGATCCATTTTCACACTTGCTATCCTTTCCTCTTGTTGCCATAATTTGAGCTTGTTATCTTGATATTATTTGGTCGCTGCCAACTCTGGTGTCCTCTTTTCGGCCCTTTTATTTTTCTCCCATTAAACCTTAATGAGTGATGTTACAGCAGAGGAAGTAGAGAGAAGATAAAGGAAATAAAGTTTTTTAAGTTGTGTTTAGGTGCCTTGCTGTCTAGGCAGCTTGGGATTGCTCTACGGTCAGTTTAGAATCCAAGAGTGTGGAGTGTTAAATATACATCCTCTTTTCTCTCCTTCACCTGTGTCCCATGTAGGGGCAACTGTGAGGCAAGGAGTCTGTGCCAGTCTCTTCTGCCACTGGGTTCTGTTTGTTTTCAGTAAATCCATGCTTTTCTAGGAACAGCAAAAAGGACCTTAATAATAGCATAGGGCTCTGCATGTATTGTCTCTTACTTCTCCCCAGGTAAGATTCACCCTGTAGCTTTTCTTTTGGAGCAACTGTCAAGCTACTCTTTCTCATGTCTTAGAGAGCAGTTAGTGCTTTGAATTGCATTCTATCTTTGCTATTTTTGCATGATGCTTTTTTGGCTTCCTTAAGGTGTATTTCTAAGGGTTGTATTATTCAGAGGACACTATTGCCCTGCAAAATCCTTTGTTAGTGATTATCCTTGAGAGAGCAGGAAACTAGTCTGACCTCTAAGGGATACATTCTAAACTGGAATCTAGTGTTCATGCAAGTCTTGTCAAATGACCTGGAATTATATTAGTGATTGATCTGACTTTGTTTTCTTTGCTGGTTAGGCTTAGGGAAGGTACAGCTTTTATGATAAAAGGTGGAAGTGTATTTTTCACTGTTGTGTCTTCTCTTAAGCATGCAGTTCAGACTGATTGAAATAGTAAAGCTTTATGGGTTTCATGCGTCTGTCACTTCTTCTTTGTACCACTTCCCATAAACCATTTGTATCAGATCTTTCTTGTTACATCTGTCTCTGTGTGCTGATTCCCTCTCTGAATGTCTTCATTTTCACTGTGCCTTTTCTGTTCAAAACATTGTATTCTTCACTTCCTTCCCTTTTCTGTCATTAGTTACAAGCAACTCAGCTTCTGAAAGTGTCATTAGAAGGCCCCTTCTAGTTTTTAAATCTTTCTGCTCAAAGCTCTTTATTTCTGAAGGCTCCTTCTACTAACCTTACTTCTTCAGTCTCCATTTAGTAGAAATACTCCACTCTAAAGTCTGACTTTGTAAACTGAAGCAAATACAGCATAAAACCCTTTTTATTCTTTTTTCTTTTGTTTTCTGTTCAAGTGATTGCTCAGTTCAGTTGTGGTTGAATACTTCAAAGTCTCTTGCTTTCTTAATAATAGCAGAAAGCAGTGCTTTCTTGAAACTTCAGACCTTCCAGTCTCTCTTCTGGCAGTTGTTGCATTAATGAAGTTTAAGATGACAGTATGAAAGATAGACTTGGTTCCTTGTCCCAAGTAAGTCTACCTCATTTTTAAAGCAAGAAATGTACCATGAAGCCTGAATAATGTTACATTAACCAACAATTGAATATACAAAAGTCTTCCTTGTCCTGATGCCTGCTAAGATAGATTAATGCTCTGTATAAACTATTTAAGTCCTGTTTTGTGGCCCCTTATTTAGACAGGTCTTCCACAATGAGCTGAGCATCAGATCAGTCTAAGTGAGGAGATCCACAGAAACCCCATAAGAGACTGAAATGTTACTGGTTAATGGTTCAAACAATTGGCCAGTTGCAAGGGTGCTCAGCTGAGGCCAGTTTTGCATCCCCCAACTGAAGGGGAGGAGGAGGGGGTTTTGTGTGGGGTGGGGAAACCTCTGACCTACAACAGACTGAGAGGGTGAGAATGGTGACCAGGACAAACCAACTTCTGTTCAGCAACAAGCTGGATTTTGAACCAGATTAAGGAAAAGACTAAAGAGAAACTGATGTGAGAGGCAGCTGTCATGTCTTATAAAGTGTCATAATACCATCAAAGACTCTTGAAGTGTCCTCAGACACATTTCTGGGCTTCTTTACCAGAGAATGATCAGTGTTGAAACAGAGAGTGGTTTATAATGAATTGCTATCACTTTTGGAAGAACCAGTAAACACTTTGCTGACTTGAGAAAAATGTACTCCAGAGCCTTCACTGGGAAGTGAAAAAGCTGCTAACTTTCTAAAATAGTCCAAAGTTCAGATGTTTAAAATAAAAAGTAACGAGCTACTGCTGTACACCGGAGCCTGTATGTAACACCATGTAGCATGTGAGGCTCGAGGAGTCCAATTCTGTCCTTAATGTTCAGATTTCTTTGCTTTTTGTGATTGGATTCTCGTGGCTGTGAAAATTAGCCAGGCTATTACAGGTTACATCATACTAAATGCAATATTTAAGTGAAAGTGTGTGGGTTTTTTTCAAAAGATGGGTAAAAATATGAAGGACACCCCCTGAGCTGAGAGGGGCAAGATGATGGACATCTCTCTGAGCTCTCATGGAGGCAGGTCCATCATCTGACTCATCATGTCATCTGGGACGCAGATGCAGAGTCCTGCATGTAATCCAAGAGCTCAGTGACTGGCAGCTGAAGGAGAAGTGAATTTCCCTTTCACAAGACTCAAGATCAGCATATTTTTTCAAGCTTTCAGAATCTCAGTCTCAACATTTCTCTCTACTTAAGTAAAATCCAAAAATTGATGAATGTTTTTAGCATAGGATTTGGAGAAGCTATGAACAGGAGAACAAACTCCACTAACCCTTTTTAGTAACTTCCACTAGCTTTGCTCTCAGAGTTACATTTTGTCCTGGTCTTTGTCCTTTTGTGCTTGTGCCTTCCACATACTGGGTTTATGTGAAGCCAGCTGTACTGAGGACAGATTCCTGCAGTCTGTGCTCCCATTACTGGGCTTTATCAGGACAGCTCTGCTGCTTCAGATGCAAAGAAATTTGGCTCAGTAAGAATGCCCTCATGCTGCATATAACACAGCCAGGCTTTGATTTTACTCCTACCTGGTTTGTGCTGGTAGAGACAGGAAACCATGGTACCACACAGCCAGAGCTCTTTTCATAAGGCTCCTTCCTCCAACCGCAGTAATGCCAATGCAAAATATCATGGGGATCAGCTGCTGTGCTCCGAGGCTGATTATGGGGATTGTTTGTTCCTGTTCAGCTACCTGGAGTTACAATATATGGCTCTTCATCTTCAGACCTCAGGCTTAAAAAGGTTGATAAAGGATGTTTGTTTATCATTCCCAGTTGCCTAATGCATAAAACAGTTTATTCTGGTCTTCATTACTTTCCCCTGCTAATTCCCTGTGCTGATAATTTGCCATCCTTCAGCCTGCCTGTGCTCTCTTTTCACTGCCAGTTCCTGACTGAATACACTATGTGTTTGTCAGAGCAAGGAGGATGTTTTGAATGGGTGGAATTAAATCAGAATAATTGTCCAAAGAGTATTTTCAGGCACCTCAATGTATTCAATATCCTTGTGTACAAGATTCCCCCATGAACAGTAATGCACACTGACAAACTTCAAAACTTAACAAGATAGATGTTTCCAAACTGATGAGCATCTGTTGGGACATTGCCAAAGACATGTGACAATTAAATGTCCATGCGCCTCTAAAACTCAGGAAAAAACAGCTGCGTTATGAAGCCTATGGGAGCAATGCTGTGTCCAGTTTTACAGTTTTATTACAGGCCACAGGCACACTTGGACTAATCAGTCCTTGGAAAAAGAAGGGAAGTGGAGCAATGAAATGAGGGATGAGACCAAGCTACCCATCATTATAGTCCGTGGTTTTAGGGAATTACCTCATTTTGAGAATTGTCCCACTTTTGTGCATAGCCTTATGTCTCAGGCAAGTTCCTCCCTGGAAACCATTTGTCCTGTAAGTTCAAGACTTGGATTTTTTTTTTTTTTTTTTTTTTTTGTTACTATAGCTGTATTTGTGTGCTATCACTGCTGCATTAGAAGCAGATTGTCACCTGTGAAATTTATCATAGAATCACAGTCTGAGTTGGAAGGGACCCAGAAGGATCATGAAGTCAGCTCTTAAGCAAATGGCCAATATAGGGATTGAGCCCAAGACCCTGGTGTTATTAGCATCATGCTCTGTCCAGCTCAGGTGGAACATCTGAGGCTTTCAGAGACAATTAGGTGACTGTTGCCCAAGTGTAGAGATTAAATTCTCCCCTCTGGAAGGAGAAAGTAAAAATGTTTTCTTCTGATGGGGAAGGCAGCTCTGGGTCTGCAGGAGACTCAGGGCAAAGGGAGGCATGCTGAACTTCTCAGTGGGGGAGGGTTCTGGCCTCTGAGAATTAGGAGGAAAAACAGAGCAACTTTGGGCCCATGTTACAGCTAAGAGGGCTACTCATTGAAGACTGTATTTGATGAATTTTACATGAAATACCCTTTTTCCTTCCTAATTATACAGCATAATGACTCAAGAAAATCCATGGACTATTTATGAAGTGAATTTTTTGAAGGGAAAGCTATAAACTATATTTGATTTGTTTAATTTATTTGACAAGCTCTGAATCTGACACAGCTTGGGAGAAAGGAAATGTTATGAGGGAAAGAGAGCACAAGGCCTTTATCTTCACTGAATTATTTCTGGCAGCGAAGAAAACCTTTGGCTCTTCAATTATTTCAGTCCCATCCTGGAGTTTGTTTCCTATCACCCAGTCCCGGATCATCTGACTTGTCATATAGGATCATAGCTCCTTTTTCCACTTCTATCTAATGCTTAAAATGAGAATCTTGAGTCCCCTTCTTACTTACCAGCAAGACATATTGTGACAGTAAATTTTGAAACATCACAGAATTGCATAAAATCCAGTGTCAGGGAAACTGATACCAGACCGCTAGGGTACAAACTGGAAATTATTTTTCCAGGGATAACATATCTCAGGACATGGCTGTTGGTATTAAAGAGCAGCACAAGAGGATTAGGCATGTAGGGAGGGTGTGAATGCAGGATAAACAGATAGAAAGACAGGATAGGAGTGTCCAGCTGTTGGCTCAAGGGAAGATTTTCTTCCCTGAAATGACCCACTGGTGCTATTCATAGGCAATAAAAAAGTCAGAGGGAAGAGAGCCACAGCTTTCTGCTCTGACAGAAGGAGCAAAATTTGCCGCAGCTCCTTGTTCTTTCTGCCCTGATTTATCCCAGAATCCTTAAGATGCCACACTAGCTGATGCAGATTTCTTCTGGTCACCGATTTGTTCTCTCAATGTAAAGTGTGTTGATTTATGGATAAATAGAACGCGTTGGCTGTACTGAGCCTACTGCTCATGTTTGAGCACAGTCGCGGAAACAATGCTTCTTCTTAAAAGAATAGAAGTAGAATGGCAAAGTCAAGCACTCAAAAGGCTCAAATTGCCAGTAATGCCCAAAGCGATACTTAGCTTTATACAGCCCATTTGTAGTGTCATTACATTGCTAAAGTTCTATTGTCATTATATTACAAAGGTTCCATATTGCAAGAGTTTCGTACCTCCTTGATGTTTCTCACAGGCAGCTCCTCCAGGCACTGACTCTTCCTTATCCTCACTGCAGCCAATTGACTCCAGATCCCCTTCAACCATGCAATCCACTCTTTTATAACACTCTTCTGATTGGCTACAGCTGTGGCCTGTTAACATCAGGCCTGCTCCTAATTTTTAATAATTAACCCAGCTGCAACTCTTTAGAGGATTAGATTACTTTCTATATTACCTTTATTTACTTATATTCTGTCCCCCTACACATCTGTGTATTTTTCATATGATGGTATAATCTTTAACTACATGCTTCACCAAATTTCTTGCCTTCTAGCAGCCATGCTTAGAATGTATTTATCTTACAAACCTGCATGGTTTGTGTGAAACACTAGCATTTTTCGAGGGAGATTTTTTTGGTGCCTGAATTTAACCATCAAGAGGTCAGCCTCTCTGCAGCACAGTTCAT
Organism: Zonotrichia leucophrys gambelii; assembly: GCF_028769735.1. Lineage (NCBI taxonomy): Eukaryota > Metazoa > Chordata > Aves > Passeriformes > Passerellidae > Zonotrichia > Zonotrichia leucophrys. The sequence continues at coordinate 19,639,270 of NC_088170.1, read as the reverse complement.
GCTTTTAAGTGTTTCATAATACAGTTGTTCAAAAACATCCAGCTGAGTTGCAGCCACAGGGAGCAAAGTGAAATTAATCTAGTGGTCCTTCCTCAGCTGGGTTTTAAAAGTTTCTTGATAGCATTGGTGACAGCCGTGCACAGTTGCCCTGTTCTCCCTATTTAAGTACTCCTCTCTTTCCTGGCTGTTTGACACCAGAGAATCACCTGTCTGACAGACCGACATGCACACAGTTATATGTGTGTGCCAGTTCAGCTGAACCACATGCCAATGTCTATTTGATTTATGTTACACTGGAAATGAAAAATCACTGTAAAATCTACAACATCAATATATTTTCTTATTAATTTTTGAGTGCCTTGCTCCAATAGACCTTCATTGTTGGGTGGTTTTTTTGCTTTTTGTTTTTTGTTGTTTTTACTGGTCTGATTTTCCTTCCTACTTTTCTTTTATTCATAAGTACTAATTAACTGTGCCTATGAGCCATAACGCTTTTCTAATGAACAAGCCATGAGCTTTGTGAAAGCACCTTAAAAGACATGGAAAAAAAATCCCACTTCCAGCTGGGCCAAATGCAGCACATCTCCTTGTGTCAGTCAGGTTAAGAGCAGCTCCACTGAGTAGCCCTTTGGAGAGTTTCTGGAGCTGTGCAATTAAAATCAAGCCTGGAAGCAGCCAGAGCAGCAGTGCTCAGACACGGCAGCCACGGGTGAGTACCGTGCTAGGAGAAACACAGGGGAAACTGTGCCAGGAGGAGAGGGGTTCCTGGGGGCCTCCTGAGGCTGTGCCTACTCTGACTTGGGACATGGCCCTCCAAACTCCCCAAAAAATCCACCACATTTAAGAAAAAAGAAAAATGTCTGAGGACAGAGTAAAGGGAAAATGTTTCAGGGAAGAGCCAGCTCAGCAGGAAGACGTGGAGCTAGTGTAATTGGAGGTGCATGGGAGGTTCATGCAGCTTCACAGGAAAATCACTGTAAATGGAGAGGAAGGATCAGTCCTTTCTGGAAAAAGGCAAAATGGGAAAAATGAGTTGATTTGATGCCTCTGCAATAACAGAAAATGAGATGCATCTGTATCTCCATCCCCTCTTTTGCAGGCAGATACAAAAACAAAATAGCTCTTCAGTGCTTTTATGTTCTGCAACGTAATGGGCAAAAGAGAGCATTGTGAAAAAATAATTTAATTCACACTATTTCCTTATGTTTTATGCATTTTCAGTGAAAGATCCCACGCTGAACTCTTTACGGTGTTAACATAAAAGGAATGGGAAAGAAAGAATAGAAATCGACCTCCATTTGGAGAAATTAAAATCTTTGATTATAATACCAAATGAAATTGTTGTTGTGAGTCATTGTGTAGCAGAGAAAAAAAAATGGATATTTGATTTGCAGAAGTCCCTACTTGATTTGCAGAAGTTCCTGCTTTTAATTCAAGGCAAATGAAGCAAATGCAGGTCTATTGCACGAAGGACTTTTCTTCAAGGGGCTTCAGCTATTACACACTTAATTTAGACCAGACTTGCCACAAGAATGAATGTTATGTAAAATAGGCAAAGCCTGATGGAAAGCTGCAAGAATGAAGATGCATGGGGCTGAAAAATGTCTTCCCTAAATTTCTGCACTTCTTGCACATTGTCCATGGAACAGAGCCTGGAAGGAAGCCATAAACAGCATTTCTCTGTGCTTGCTCTTCTGTATGGAGAGCATCTCATGCAGCGGTGAGAACAGAAGGCAAGGGATGGTGGGGGATAAAGAAAGGATCAGGACCCTCTCTTTGGCAGTCAGGCCAGTGTCCAACCTGTTCTACACTCCACAACTTGTTGAAATCTTAGCAATTCTTCCTGTGCCAAGACAAGTTTGTGAAACACTGAATGAGAACCCTGCTTTCAGGCTCAGAGCTGTGTCACCCATTCCCCTCACCAGCTGAGAGTTTCCAATAGCATATGCAACACACATATTTTCCTTCTGGCTCTAACACTGTAACATCACTTTTCCTCAGTTAAAGACACCATGTGAAAACATGACAAATATGAATATTTCATGATTCTTTGGTGCCTCTTTGGACTTCACACTACAGTCTTCTTCATGACACAAAGGAAAACAAAGTTAGAGCAACACTGATTTTTTCTCATAATGCTCTTTTATGTGTGAACATTAATGGAAGAAAAGCAAAGCAATGAATAGCTTTATAGAAAAGGTTCCACCAAAGGGAAATTAAAAAAGTAAGATGAGATTAAGTGTGTGTAATCACACCAAGTGCACTGTGACTTTCTATTTGGTTGTTATGCAGTGCTGGAAAAGCCAACATTAAATCTGGTGTAGAAAATAAACAGACAGAGGGTAATGTCCAGTCAGAACAACCGGACTGCCAGCCTCATAATAACATTTGTAGCTTATAAGTTTTTTTAAATCTTCTTCAAGAAATAGATAAAAAGATAAATAGAATAAATTAAAATTTCAAACAAAAACTGCTCTTGAAAAAAAAGAAAAAAGAAAAAAGCACCAGCAGAAAAACTGGCATAATGAAAACAGCAATAAAACCAATAAATCAGGCTGAGTATAGTACAGGCTGCCCAAAAGCCCAGACTTTGAATGCAAATTAAGGTAAAAATAAAGTCTGGCATTTTCCCTTTCAAACTGTTCTACACTCTTGATCGAACAACTTGCATTCATGAGTACGACTCTTGCTATTTCACATTCTTATTTAAGAGGGCTTTTTATCCTGAGGCGTTCAAATTCCTGCTGGAGTATCTCGAGTCATTAAATAATTCTGTAGTTTAATTATTGAAATGTTTGCAATTTACATCCAGCAAGTCCAGCAGCATGGTGGAGATTTGAAGAGTACGATATATGTATATTCTCAGCAGTAGAAGAAATAGAAACAGTTTTCAGTCTTGTTGGGTTTTCCACATGAAATAATGATGGGAAGAGAGGCTTTTTGGAGGTTCAACAACAAAAGAGGATTTGGAACCCAAATTACTGTAGTAGATCTTCTCTTCTAACCTATCAGGTAAAATGTCTTCAGCACATCAATTTCACTGCTGAACTTTCACAGTCAGCTGAAGTTCCTCACAGTGGGTACATGCTGACCACCAAAACCCAGAGAGGATAGAGCTGCACAACCCCAGCAGATACTGAAACCAGTTTGGGGTATATCTTCTCTACCAACAGGGCTTAATCCTTTAGTTTAACCATACCTCAAGAGAAAATTTTGGGTCCCTACACACTCCCTAAGATCACAGTGGATGAACATCAGAGGGAAAAATCCTGGTTCAAATGCCTTTCTCATCCTTACAGCACAAGCCAGTGCCCTAGAATATCCTGGGCAGGAAATTCTGAAAATTCAGCTTTGAATGACCTCGATAAATCTCTGCTTTGAAAAATATATGGAAGAATATGGTAGAGTACAAGCATACAAATCTTGACCTCTCTTCAGCTACTGGGAAGAAGTTTTATAACTAGTTTAAAACTGCATAAATACTGGATTGAATGCTACAGGAGCAATATCCAGCAGGTGGGCTACATATCTTGTGTAAAGTCCCATGCTAAGACTGAGGAAAACAAAACTTGGTATTATTTTCAGAACATTCCCTTGCCTTAATATTAGTTGTACTTGTAGCAGTCAGTCTTGATGTGCATACTGGTCTTTTGACTTAAGCGGCTATCACAATCTTTCCCTCTCATCTCACTCCTTCCTACTGTGAAAATAAAACCCAGATTCAGGGGAAAAGGAACATGCAATAGGTTCCAGGCAGACCTCCAATCTGGATGGTCAAATCCCAAATTACTAGGTGTGATGGTCCTCTGCTGGAAAACCACTTAAATAATTTTCTCACAGAAATCTCTGAGGTCTCTATTTGCATTGTAGCATGAAGTCCACATTCTCAGGGTAGATTCCCCCATCTACCTCTGAAAAAAGTGAAGAAAGGGGATTGATGAAAAACTGAAAGATGCTGCAGAGAAAGAGTATGGGTTGTCCAATGTGTTTGTAGGCACAGTAGGAATCCATGCATAGACATAAACTATCAGAGGGAGAAAATACCTCAGCATCAAAGCCATGCTCGATGCGTGGGAGAGCCTCAATATAGCTCAAATATAGCACAGTGAGCAGATGTCTTTACTACCATAAGTTTTCTTAGACCTCCCTGCATTTACAGCAACAGCAGAGAATCACAGTCTCTTCCATTCAAAAATTATAGCAAAAATCTATGTTGCCAGTCACTTTTTATATCAGGCTACGAGGTTACAACACTCCCCAGCAGTAAGAGATCTGCACTGAAGGCAAAAAGAAACAGGGGAAATTAATGGAGGGAAGATGAAATTTCCATTTCTACTCATGAAGCCAGACTTCCTTATGTGGAGAAAGCAAATTTCCTTGTAGCCAAACTCAGGAGGTGTAGTCTGAATGGTAAGGCCACAATAAGTGGAAATGCCTCAAAAATAGATATAACTCACTTGAACTCATCAGGACAATTTTTTTTTTTTTTCACTAAAATGGTGATTAAGCATTGGAAAAGGATACCCATTGGAAAAGAAGTGGTAAAGTGACCATCCTGGAGGTATTCCAGAAATGACTGGATGTGGCACTTAGTGCTATGGTTTAGTTTACATGGTGGTGTTCTGTCTAAGGTTGGACTTGATTGCCTTGGAGTTCTTTTCCACCCATAATAATTCCATGATTTAATGATTCTATGTCAAATTTCTGAAAAGTATTGCCTCACATCAACCCCTCTGGCTTTGAAAAGCTCTCCAGAGTCAAAGATGATAAATACATAGCAGTAACAAAACAAGGTAGCAGGAGAAGCAACTATCCCTCCAAGCACCTTTCCTCTCAAACATTGTAGGAGAAGTTGTTTACAGTGAATGGTTTGCTTCATTTTATGTTGAAAATATTATCTAAAATCTCACTGAGTATGGCTATGGTGGAGACAGTATTGGGCTTTATCACTTTGCCTCAATTCATTGGACCCTTGGATAGACAAACTTAATGGAAAAAGTTTCAAATAAAACCCATGGGTGATTTAATATACAAAACTACTATCAATGAACTCTTAAGAACAGGACTTACATGAATTATTTATGATGATGTCTTTTAAAACTATTTTATTTCCTATTTTAAAGCTGAATTTCTGGAAAGCAATATTGAGGTATGAAATGTTCCCATTTATGACAATTCTAGAGTTATATAATAAGATTTCTCTGGCAGATTTATTGCTTTTAATTAGAATCAAAAGTGCAGACAAAAGTCATAGTTATAAGAAAATGTTATGTTTTCATTAATATTTTAATAGAGACATCTGAAGCAGTCATTTTACAGAAGAATAAGTCAAGTCTTCGAATATTTGATTTCATATGTAAGTGGAACAAAAATATTGATTTAAATACAAAGTATTAAGTATATGAACCAGGTACTGCCTTGAGGAAATAAACTGGTGTGGAACAACAGCAAAAAAAAAGAACCAATTTTGATCTTTTTATTAGACTGTTGCCAACAAATATATGAAATTCTGACTGCCTGAAGTCAGGTCTCAGAAATTATTTTTTGTAATGTAAATAAAAATATGTAATCAATATAGCATTTCCTGAATGGATGCTAAAATTGCTTCATCTTTTTAATTAATCTCTTAGGCATACACTGCAGTTTGCATTGAAAAAAAAAAATCACACAAATATATTGAGGCAAGAATACATCCCTCCTAGTTAAAATGCATGCTCTGCTCCATGTTTATCCATTGTGAAGAGGGAAGAATGGTTCTAAACAGCACTGGTAGCAAAAACACCCAGCCTCTTTCTCCCCTTGCCCACCATTACTTGTCACACCTCTAAAAATGTATATAGGATGGTGGGTGAAATTTAGTCTTCAACAGAGTACGAAAAAGAAGCAGAGGACTTTCACTTACTGCTACATAAATTGGTTTTCTAATCTCTGTTTACATGTGGTAAACAATATGAATTCAAGATTAATCTTTTTTTTTTTTTTGCACTATAGGGGAATTTTAAGAGCTTTTCAAAGAAGCCAGTCACCAGCACGTAAGTACTTTCCAAAGGTGCTACCTTGACTCCTGAAGCTGTGTAAGTGCAGCACTCTGACCCAGGGAGATGGAGGTAGCTGCCAAATTTCTCTCAGCAAGTCTGACTGTAGGCTTGAGTGTCTGTCTCTGTGCTGTGCACCATTACATAACCATGCCCATCATCACACCTGGCTGCAGTTGCTTCTCAGTTTCCTCCCACGGTTGCACCTCATTCCAGTAAATCTCAGCCATGGAGGCTGCAGCTGCGTGCCTCAAAATTGCTCTTGTTTTTGCTATCACCCCTGAGACATCCCATATACAGGAAACTTGATTTATCTTTCCCGTCTCTGTATCAAGACCAATAATTACATTCAGACAGAGCTGATGACAGCTTCTGGCTGTGATCTGGAGATGGCAGGAGAGGGAGAACTGCCTGCTCTTTAGTTGTGGTTGCTAAATTCCAGTTCATTACTAAAATGACTCCCTAAGTTCCAGCAGTACTTAAGCTTTTGCTGGAGTACAGCTTAACTTCCAGATATTAGTTTTTATTATGGGAAGGTTCATGAACTCTTAAGTGCCTGTTATTTTCATCTCCCCAAAGTGTTTATTGGTGATTTTTAAACTATCTTGGTGAGTTTGGAGAGCTTCACAGTACTCTACAGTATTTCCATACAAGGTTCTTTTCACTACAATATTTAATATTTAACATATGGATTTACTCATCAGGGAGCATAGAATCACAGAATCATTTAGGTTGAAAAAGACCATTGACATAATTGAGTTTATTGTATGAGAATATAAGATGAGAAATTAAGTAAGGTACAAAGTTTAAAGCATATTTGATTGCATTCAATCTTAAAAGCCTCAAGAATAGTGTGAGACCCATCTTTTAAACACCTCCCTTAGTTCATGACAGGCACAGCTGACATATATCATAGGACAGTATGTCTTTAATCTAAATTGTGCTGAGCTTGTCTCTAAATTGTGTTGAGCTTGTCTCTAAATTGTGTTGAGCTTGTCTCCACACTAAGAGCCATCTCTGTGTCTCTTTAGGTGGGGTTAGCTCCCAGCACCCCCTCTTGGTGTCCTTGCCCACACCAAGCTGTAGGGCAGGACAGCAGACTGGGTGTTAGCAGAGACCAGGCAAACATCAAAAATGTCACAGCACTGGCTCTGCATCCCAGACCATCATCCTCACTGGCAAGAACAGCCAGCTGGCATGAGCACGGACTTCTGACTCAAATCTATCTGACTGCACAGTGCCACACTGGTGTGGGTGTGGATGTGGGTGTGGGTGTGGATGTGGGTGTGGATGTGGATGTGGATGTGGATGTGGATGTGGATGTGGATGTGTTGAGCTGGGCTGGGGCTGACTGGGCTATTTCTGAATAGCTGCTCCTGGGTTCAGGAGAAGGTCCATAGCAGCAGCCATGCTCAGGCAAGAGCTCAGTTTGGAGTGCTCTTGGCAAGAACTGTAAGTGGTTACAAGCAATCCATTATCACTCTTGACTTGTTTGGCTCCTTTCTGTATCTTTCTTGGGGACACTGCAAAAGTCAAAGTTGTGTTTACATAGCTGTGATCTTCCTTGGCAGTCTTCTTAATCTTTTGGAAACTAAGTGTGGCACAAAAATGGCACACTGCAGGCACAGGTCTAGGAACCCTAACTCCGCTTATCCTTAAAAAAACTGAGCAAGTTTTGTTTTCAGTCTCTCTTTTTGAAAAATAGTACTGGAAAGGCACACTCATTTGGTTTCAATTAAACAACATGCCAGGAATCAACCCAGAAAAAGACAATACTTTACTGGGGCTCTCTGCTAGGATCAGAAAAACTACATTTTTTTACCAGTCAGCGTTTGTTGTTCAGCGCCTTGCAAAGGGTTGGTAGGGACCCTGAGGAACCACAGAAAAGACCAAATCAACTTTTCTGTCCTCACTCCTTCTCCTCCCATTTGAAGGTTTGGTTTCCTCACCATGAGGCTCATTCAGACGTGGATGCCTACAGCAGTTTTCCCACAGGGCATGCCAAAGGCAAGCACACAACCTTCTATGGATAGAGTGGGGAGAAGAAGCCAGAATCTTTCCTCTGGCCTGGAAGGTAGGGATTGAAAATAATTTCCCAAAATTTCCAGGCCAATATCCTACTTGTTGTCTAACTGTTATCTCCTCCTTCCATTTAATAAGCTTCAATTACTCTGAAATGAGATGCAGTTAACAGAAGAGATGAGGAACCTCCTTCTCTGGCCTGTTTGTCAGGGTGGTTTATAGTTCAGTGATCAGATGAGGGATAGAAACTGAATTTCCTCAGAGGAAATAGGGAGTAGTCTAGAGATTTCATATGGTGTGGGACTCTTCTCACTTCAGAAAAACTGAGTAAAGGAAAAAAAAACAAAATAAGGTCATCTTTGCATACTTCCCACCCTGACGGGAGCTTTTCTCCAGTCAGATGATTCATTACCCCCTGACCAGACCATAAATTGAATATATTTGTTCAACTCTTCTTCACAGGAGCAAATTTTTCACTAAGACATCTCCATATGCTTAGTCCTGTAATATAGTAATTATTGAAAAATTTCTCTAAAGAAAAGTCATTCATAAGAGTATTTTTAGAAGAGCATCCTGCTGTCCTCATGATATCCTCAATTATTTTGGGTCTGAGGACTTTGAGACAGGCTAAGAACCCTCTGCTTTCTAACAGAACAGTCTACTTAATTAAAGTAACATAATTTGGAAGCACAGACAGAGATAAAATGATATAAAAATAAACCAGAGCACAAAACAAGAGAGTAGGCTCATATTTGTCACCAGATCTGATTTTTACCTCTTACCCTTCATCAACACATAGTTTTCCCATTTGAAGTGTTTTTGCATTTCTGTTATATGTGATGTTATCAGATCACTTCATGAGCAATTTTCACATAACAGAGTAAAATAAACAGCTTCCAAAACATATCAGAGGCACCTTCTCTGTATATTATTTTCATGTCAAAATTCTTGCGAAAATAAGTTGTGAAGGGAGCTTTACAGACATTATTTTGAAATATTATGCTGAAATATTCTGAAATATTAAAACCAAAACCTTATTTCCTTAAACTATCTGTGAGATCAGTATTTTTTCTAGATGGAGAATCTGCAACATTGACCAAAAACCCTAAGAAACTCCATAGCCATTTCTTTGACTTTTTGAAACTTATTTTCTGTCCTCATATTGCAACTTCTTTAGCATACTATTGAAGGAGTAAATGTCATTTGTGAGTTATTCCCCACAACTCACAATTTTTAATGGTCTCAGTGGGAGCAGGTTTGCTCTCCAGTAATGTATTGCTGTGCCAAAACAAAATATATTTAGATGTCAGTCTTGTAAAATGTGAGAAATGAAGCCAGGAAACTTATATGTGTTATCAAACTTCTTCCAGTCAGATCACCAGACCTGACAAACTGTTAAACAAATATCACAAACATTTGTGATACCCCTGTGAGTATCAATAGGATGGAGAGCTTATTTCTAAAGGACTTCAGATAATGCTGGGAGGCTTCAAGCTGTCCAGGAGCTATTAGACGAAGTTATCTTTCCGCAGAAGCATCTCATCATGTGCAGAGCAGGTCCTGAAGCTCCTCAGCCTATGGAATGGCATGTCCACACGGCCCTTGAGAAGCTCTGCTTTGGCTGTGTGGGCTGACACACACGCTCACTTGTTGCCACAGAGGTGGCACGGCCACCAGAGGGGCAGGCACAGGACACAGCCACATCATTTCAACCTGCTTGGGTATGTGCAAATCACCACCCACACAGGGAGTGAAGGGAAAAAGGAGAAAAATAGCAGTGAGATCCCGAGTTATTTCCCATCTGGTAGGAAATAAATGCCTGGCACCATGGTAGACCTGGTGGCAGCAGAGGGGGAGGAAACCCTCCATCACACTCCAGTGCAACTTGCTGTTAGTTCTCACAGCCAGTTAAATCAGCACACAGCTTGGACTGAATTTACTCTGGTATATCATGACTTAAACTACTGAAAAAAAGCAATCAAGAGCCATTACATAATAGAGGGTTTGATCTAATGGAAGATTCTTTGTCTAAAATTGCGGTTATTAATTCTTGTACTCCCACAATGTGTATCAGATATGCAAGATGGGCTCATGCAAAATCCCAGTCCTATGCAGCCAAAGATATGCTCATCTCCTGTGATATATTTTAGCTGCTTTGTCTCTGTATCAAACAAGCTTCTTGTTTAAAACTGTTGGAGCAAGTGAAGATAAAGGGAATGCCACTTTTTCCCCTAATAGGCTGTCATTACCTAAAAAATTATAAATGTTGGGCTATTGCTTTAATGCAATATGAGACACTGTAACATGGACATTATTTCATTAGGTAGTATTTAAATCTTCCTCTACCTTCTATAAGTGCATTTGTCAGGTTGCAATTTACAAACTTTATTTATTGTGATGTCAGTTCATTGCAGTTCACTGAACTCTTTAAAGCAATGGAGTCACTCTTCTGAAACTTTCCTACTTTACAAGGTATTTGTTTTTATTCATGAAGCCAGGTAATTTTATTTTTAAACCTTCAAACTCTGAAAATGAGTCATTTCATGCACCCTCTTCTGTCTCATGTTAGACATATTAGCTTCTTAAGGGAATAATCCTGAAATTATCTCCTTAAATCACCCAGAATGTGTTTCTCACATTTGTGTATGCCAATGTTGTCAGAATCAAATTTTTAATGTGGGATATGTGTCTAGTCTAAACATGACTAAGAAGTGGCACATATTTCCATAGCCACAAGATACATAAGGTATTTCCTCTTTGCCATAAAAAACATGCCTGAGAAACTAATGCCATGAAATACCAAATGCAAACTTCACAGACCCAAAAGTTAGATGGCTACACTATTTTTTTGAAAGAGTAAGTTACATTAGCTAGTAATGAGAAGTTACCCTTGAGCTGACAGCTGCCAGTCAGTACAAAACTAATATTATTTTCCCTTTTTTTATATTTTTAAGAAAGGAGGCAAGGCCCTTTCTTCAGGACCCTTAAAAACAGCAGTTGTTATATGAGTTGGTTCTGTTGTTAGAACTTGCAACAGGGACTTCTAGCACTGAAAGGGAAAGAAATGTACTTTCCATCTACGTTTCTTCATGGCTGGAGAGTGTAATTAAGTACACCATTTCTAAAGTGGGTTCGTTTTTGTTTTATTTGGCTTGGGGTTTTTGTTTGCTTGGGGTTTTTGGGGGGGGGTTGTTTTTTGTTTGTTTTTTTTGTGGTGGTGTCATATTTTTGTTGCTGTTGTTTGTTTGTTTGTTTGTTTGTTTTCCCTTCATGGGTTTTATTCTGTCCTTTGAGAAATGTATACCTCTTCAGGTGAAAACAAAACAAGATTCACTTTGCTGTGTTTGTGTGATGGTGAAGGATAAGAAACGTCCATTTATATTGAGTAGGATTCAGAAACTTGAATGGGAGCTGGGCAGAGTCAATCACTTTAAAACTCCAGGGGTATACCAGAGGGGAAGTTATGGTTAAGTTGCTACAGTATAGCCTGGAGCAAAGTGTTGTTTGCCAGATGACACTGGAATGTGACTGCTCAATTCGCTTCCTCCCCAGCAGGCTGCCATTGCCACCTCCATCTGATGCAGTCCTGGGACAATACATGTCCCCATGTCTGTGCCAAAACCACGCCAGGAGCACTGTCCACAGCACTCCCTCCTTGCTGGTATTTTACTAAAGCAGATTTTTAGGTGTAGTCCTACAGACCCAAGCTGCAGGGCTGGTCCCAAGCTCTTGCCGTGGTAATTCAAACACTGCTGTCAGAAACCAGCACAGCATCTTACTGGGAATTCTACTGGGTGATAGGGTGGGAAAATGTCAAGTAACAAGGCTTGTTCTCAGACCTCTTTGTTTTCTATTCTAATTTCGTTTTGGAAATGAGTCTTATCTCCTGACAAAATATCACCTATCCCGTCCAACACATGCGAGAATTGCACAACAGAAGAAGGATGGGGTGCATCTGGAAAAGCTATTTCTGCCACAGAAACAGTAGGGTTTGGAGACATGTGACTTATTCAGGAACTATTTCTTTCCACTTTTTAAATTTCCTATCTCAGTCCACAATTCCAGTTGCTAGCAAAAGAGTCATCAAGGATATTTCACAGAAAAAAAGAAGATTGACTTTCAATTTCTATTTCTTTTGTGGTCTGCAAAGAATATGCTTCCTTTAAAAGAAGCTTATTTTTACCTGAGCTTCTTCAATTGCATAAACTGTTTTCTTACAAAGGAAACCACAAACACTTTTGATCATGAAAGGTAGTTATTTGTGTGAAGATCAATATAAACACAAAAGTTACATTTTGAGAGGCCCAGGTTACAGCCATTGTTGGACATCTGCTGTAAGAAATTTGGCCAAGTGCAGAAAATGTTTTTACAGCCTTACTGAAGAGGTGATGCCATGTGACACTGAGGGAGCACTGCTAGAAGAGTAACAGATGTGAGAATTAGCTATTTTAAAAAGTTGCAGATTATGAACTGGCAAAATGCACTGGACAAACACTGTTTGCTTGGTACAATACAACAGACATCAAAATTTGAGTTCTCTCAATCCACAGCAAAAAATTAGAGTCAAAACATTTTGTTCAATGCTTTTGATACTGCATTTAAAAATCATGTTTAATTAAATATAATGAGATACAACCATGAAAAATTCAAAAGATATTTTGATTAATCTACCATGGACAGCTAATTTTCAAAGTGATCATCATTTTTCAAGGAGAAGGGAGAAAAGATATATATAAATATATATACATATATATATATATGTATATATAAGCAAAAGAGAAGAAACCCCTTTATGTTAAAGAATTATTCTTTTGACATTGATTAAAATGAAAATAAAATTTTACAATACTGGGATTGATAATGAGCCTAAGTCTGTCACCCGTAGTCATGCTATTTCCCAGAATAAAGAAGGAGAGCAACACGTGGTACTTAATCAAGATCTACCTTGTTTTGTTTGTGCAAATCTGCATTTACTCAGATCTGTGTCAAAAATAATTTAAAATCACATCCTGGGATATATTTGCAATATCACCTACCTTAAAGTAAGTGTAAAGAAAAGTATAATTTTGATTTATGTATAATTTTAATATATACATGTACTTGTTTAAATCATACAGTCTTAATTAGAGTTTCTTAAAAATGAAAGAATTAGGATCTTTTGACCATAAATGCAAGTTGCAAAATAAAGCAAGAGAGTAAATAAATTAGTATTTAGATAAACTTCCTGATTACATGAGTCTTGCTAAAAGCACCAGATGAAAAAAAAGACAAAAGACTAATTGCCAGCTTCAGTGATGCTAATCGAGTGATTGACTAGCTGATTGCAATGAACCACTGCTGTTAGATTTCTGTGAGGATTGTTTGCTCTTGAATTGTTGTCACATATAGAAAAATGCTGTTTGGTAGGGTATTTTTTATGCAATTATTTTGTCTATTTATATAGAACACATTTTCCCCAGGAAAACGTCTCTTATTGTAAGCTGGGATTTTTGTAGTACACAGGTATTTTTTCTATAAACAATATTGACTAGGCTAATATTGGTGGGTTTTATTTTTAAAACTCTGCATAATGTCTAATTCGTCTACATTTGTCATCATTTTTGATCCATGAGCTTCTTCTAATTGCCACTGAATGTCATTTGCAATCTCATAGAAATTTATAAATAATAAGTGAAAATTCAGAAGCTCTTCAGCTAGTGGAATTTGAGAAATATTCAAGACGTAGCAGAGGTTCACCAAATGACATATGACTGAATACTCATAACAGAAAAACCCTCTAATTAGACCTAGCTGAGCTGTGGGAATATAATCAACAACCTCCCATTGCTAACAATACTTAATTTGAAACACCTTCCAAATATGTGACTTTGTCATGTCATGCATTTAATTTATGTAATTGGAACAGCAAAAAATATGAATAATTAGCAAGAGACTTTCTGTATGCAGCTGTCATATTCTTAATGGTACTAAAAAAAATTGAAAACACATGAATATTTTCAATAATTGGAAAACAGCATGCCTTTCCTGGCAGATTTTGCCTTGTCTTCTTTGTTGGTGCTGTGCAAATACGGAGGAGTACTCCTGAAGGGAAAGAGAGGGGAAGATAGCTGCTTTACTTCCTCCATCTGTGCTTCTGAAATCCATTTTGTCACCTCTTTGCGTATAAGGATTTTTGTACTCCATTAATCTCATACTGGCAGGTGTCTCCTGTATAAGAACTAGATGGACGATCAGGAGGAGACTGAAGTCTCGAAGCCCCAGTCAAAACAGTAGCAAACTGACTTGACATTTTGTCCTGCAGCATTTTTACACCTACATTCACAAGAGTTTCTAGTTCTCCAACCTAAATTACCGGGCCTTTACCAGGTCTCATAGCTTAATTCCTTCTTAGGCACATCTGGGGGGAGAAAAATGTTTGAACCAAGCATTATTGAGGAGCAATCTGAACACACGACACCACAGCAGTCCGTCATAATAAAGAAAAGGCAAGGAGTAATGGCAGAAACCTGATGCAACCTATTATCCCAAAAATGTTTGTCTTCTCTTTGTATGCATCCTTTCAAGTGATGAGCTAGATTTGATGGACTTAGCTCAAGGTTTCACTTTGCGCCTCTGCAACTCTCTCTTGGGTAGCTTTGCTCAGGCTCACAGGATCCTGAAGAAGCCAGCTAAACACTTGTGTGCAGAGAGACCCAGCAAAAAAGACGTGCAAAAATTCAGAGTGCATTTTCTCACTGGAGAAAGCTGTGGTTACTTGTTTTATAAGGACAAAAGTGCTAGTGCATTTTCTTATTCAGGCTAATCACAGGACTTTGTGTCAGTCATGAAAGACTGCTTGAGGTGGATCCAAAATAACACCTTCCCTTCCCACCCACTCAGCAGTTAAGTTTACTGTGTGCTGTGCATAGGAGTAGAAAATAAGCGTGTATTAAGTTATCATTTTAATGACTCTGGGATCTCTAACAGACAGAAAGCAAAGGAATCCATCACTGTCTTTGCATGTGGTGTCACGTTATGTGCCAAACAGAAACACTCTGCAGTCATCAAAATGTTCTTTACTTTTTATGTAACTGCATGAGTTGAGGTAATTTCCTCAAAAGTAATTTTTAGGAGGAGGTACTAATTGTTATGTCGACATGTGAAATTTTCAATATTATGCAAAAATGTTGATTTAATAGCCACACTATTCATCACTCACAAAAGGGTCTGATGAGTTTACTGACATGCATAGAAAGATTTCCATTTCCTTCCAAGAGCTAAGCATTATTATTGCTAAGCTAATGACTACTTTGAGGAAATGGCTACCAATGACAACTGGAGATTTTCTGAAGCTGACGTCTGTTCTCGACAGAAATCAATTGCTTGTAAGGCAATTATGGTAAATAAAAAATCCTGAATTCAGAAAGTGGAGGTATTGTTAGCCTGATGTGGCCCATAGCACTGGAACATTTCATTCAAGGAAGTAATGCACAATAAAAGAAATTACCCTTCTGTGAAACCATTGTTACTATGTATACAGTTTCTACAATGCTAATCAATTGCTAAGGAACTAAGTGAAAAATTCTGTGTTTTTTACAAAGGAATGCCTCCATCAGTGTTCCAGCAAAGACTTTCTGGAATAATTAGGTGGGTCTGAATCAAAGCCTAACTTTGAATATCACCAAATTTTGCCTGAAGATATTGTGAATTTTCTCTCTTCTCCTCTGGGAACAATCATGTCTGTCTTTGCATTTTGGATCTGTCTTCTCTGTCTTCAAGTTAGGTTTATAAGCTTCCACAAACTGGAGATAAAATGGATTGCAGAGCTGTCTCATCAAGAAGCAACCTTGGTCAATTTGGTTCATTAAGACCCTATCAAACTTTCATTATTGCTGTTCTCAGACTCTGGATATTAAGGGAGCAGGAGGAATTGTTTGAACATTAACTTAGAGATTAAAAAATAATGCTTTAAATCAATGAAATGAATCCACATGAACAGAAATATCTTTCATCATCTGGAGCCTGAAGTGAGGTTTCTATACTCCTTGAGCTATCACACAGCTAAAATCAGGGTGCCAAGAATGGTTGTCAATATATTCCTCACAAAGCATTGCAAGACTCCTATCTGGTTTGTATATGAGACTTTTCATTTGATTTTTTGATGTTAGCTTGATCCTTCCCTGCAGAGCATTTTTATTCCAGATTGTGCAGGACTTGACCACAGAGGAATAACAGCCAGAGAAACATAGAATAATTTAGATCTAGAAGTAGCAGCGCTGTAGCCAAGCAGTTAAACTGCATTACACAGTGTGTGCCATGCATGAAGAGCTGGGTCTGGTAAAAGTGAGTCTTAAGAAACATTAGACTAGACAGTTAACTTTTAGATGGCTAAAGTTAAGGTAGAATTTATCACAACTTGGATATCAACTCCAAAATTACAGTGCTGTGTCAGATACTAAATTGAAAACAACAGTCCTGTGTCCTGCCTAAAGGCACTGGGAACCTCTCCTTGTACCCAGAATCTCAAAGGGAATTTTGAGGGTATGACAGCTCCCCCAGAGAAAATGAGGCACCCAGTTTCCATCCAGTTTTACATGTCACCTAAAACTGATTGCCATGGAAAGTCCAGTTCAGTGCAAAGGAGTAAGTGCCAGGCACATCATGTTACAAGGTCTGCCTTTCCAAAATACTGCAGTTCCACTAGTAATCAGAACAAAATGTCATGGTTTCCAGGTCTGCTTGTTATTATGCAGGAGTGTTTTTTATGGGAAATAAATGTCAGCTTTTGTGAAGTGAAGGCTGAAAAGCACTTGTCAGTGACAGAGTATGCTCTGTATTATTTTGTGTTCTCAGTACAATAAAGAAATAGCAAAAGTTGATGCAAGCATGTGGTGGCTGCTAGAGGTATTAATAGGAGAGAGAATAGATGCAGATGCAGCCTCTTTCGAGAAGCATCTATCTGGCAGTGCTACACCAGTGAATCATGAGTAGGTCTGAAAATGTGAAACCCTGATATGGAGAATACTTGGACTTTACCACAGTGTCTCAGAACATGGCTTACATTTTCCTTCACAAGCTAATGAGTGCTGTATCACTGCAATTTCCCTTCCTCTGTCCACAGTCTAGCTGCATCCAGCTCCTGCCTCAAAGGGATTTTGACATCAGCCAATTCTCTGATCCTTGCAGGGGATGGAAGAATGATCTTTGCACTGTTTGGGTTAAATTTTGGAGCAGAGGGGATCCTGCTGAACATGTCTTGTCAGTAAATCAGAGAGGTAATGTGAATTGTCTGGGGAGAATTTGCTCTGGACATTGTGAAAGCCTGGGATTAGCCTTGCAGGCTTTTGAGACTCTACTTAATTTGAATTTTGATTGTGTTTCATGTTCAGGCAAAACATTGGAACAAAGGCAACCCATCTGTAAAAGCTCAAGCCTTATCTGACTGTTTTGGTTACACCACTGAGCTCACTTGATTTTCCCTCACAACAAAAATCAGCCAAGTCCTGCTCAGTCACAACCCTTGGTCAGGATGAAAGTCATGAAACTTGAAAGATTCCCACTAGACCCATCCTGAGTTTCTGTTTCTCTCTATCCTACATTTTTTGATAGCTTTGGCAGCCTTGTCTTCCTAATGACCTCATCTCTTCTTTCATCTTGATAAAGAGTGCATTTGCTTTCTCTCTCTCCCACTGGTGCATACAGTAGCCCAGCCACCTTGTTTGCTGCTGTAGGAACCTCCTGTGCTTCCTCCTGTCCTGGGTGCTCAGCCTTAGGGCAGCCTCTGCCCATCCAGCCCCTGTTCTGCAGAGTTTCTCCTCAGTCCACTGTCCTTGCATATCCCTCAATTTGACAGTCTCACTTAGAAGCCAACCATCCCAAAACTGAGCTCCATAATCATCTGTTCATGTCTGTCCTCAGTGCCTCCATTTTCTCACTCTTACATTTTGCCAGTCACCAGGAGATGGGACATCTTGTCCTCTCAGGAGGAGAGGAGATTTGTGGGGCAGGTGTGATGAACCCCTCAGAGCTGCCCTCTACTTGCACCTCAGGCCATGGGTGGCACACACAGTGATTTCCTTCACAGGTGGGTGACCATGGGCACATCCCCCTCTCCATGGACTCAGGAGCCTTCTGTGGCAGAAGGCAGACTATGACAGAATTGTACTCCAAGTGCTACAGGTCCTCTTGCTCTCCTCTTGTTGAGACTTTGGCTGCATGTGTCTTCTCACCTCTTTCTTCCTCTGCCAGAGGCCCAACAAACACAATCCATCTTCTCATCCTGGACCTGTCTATGCTGTCCATTCCTGCCACCTGGAGTAGGAAACACAATGCAGAAGGAAGTTATCTAAAAAAAATTCTTCTCCCTTGGTAGTCATGCCTTCAAGCAGTACAATGTCCCCAGCTCCACGGGTGCCTTCCAGAACAAGTGAGTGTTTTCAGATGAGTTTTGCTGAGTATCACCCACCAGCTCCTCTAACACTCATGTCTGAGGCCCCAGCCCTCACACTCCTGGTTTTGTCATTCATTGTCCCTGTTAGCAGCTGTCTGTCCTTCTTGTGTTTCATTTTGCATTATTCTCTCCCTCACAACATCATCTACAGGACTTACACAGCTCTTTGTTCACTGCTTTCACCCAGCTCCAAACTCCCATTTTACTTCTACTATTGCAAACACACCTTTGATGGCATTTCTACTTGTCTTCAACAGAAAAGGCTAGTCCAGAGAATTCAGAGAAAAACATGAGAAACAATTTCATCCAGGAGTTAAAGTACGTAACTGCAATTACAGACACTACTAAAATAAGGCAAAATCCTCCACAAACAAGTCTGCAGGAAAATTCTTTGTCTCTGTGAATGACTGGTTTGAGCAGGAGCATGCACCTTTGTGGTTTTTACTAATGTGTCTTTTAATTTAATTTCATAAAGAAACATAACTGGTTTCAATATAACACAGTGTTGCATAAATGATGTTAAACATAGTGAATTTAATAAAGTTGACTTAATCTGTATTTTTAATAAGCACAAGAAATCTCTAACATCACATTTTTATTATAATATAATAAATATTAATATTTTAAAATGGAAGTTTCACACAGTTCAGATTAAATAAATCATTCAATTTTCTCCCCTTGTTTTTTCTTTCTTTTTTCAGTTTAATGGTCATATATTTGAATTATTAAGTAGACTATATAAAACTTACAATAAAATTTAGGAATTTATTATGAAATAAAAGACAATAATTACAGATATTACATTCTCTTTTAAAATATTATCCCATATTTGATATTTAGTAAGTTCTTGCGTCTACAGTACCTTATCAACACTTCAAAGTTAATTAAATTAGATTAAATTCTTGTTTTGTGCTCCATATCCATATCAACAGTTAGGAATGTAAGAAATCAAACTCCATGAATTTCTGATCTTTTGGCCTATTCTTTTTGAGTTGCAATTTCCATTTTGATGAATTAGAATCACATTTGAATTGCATCTTTTCTCCTTTAAAATATCATCTGCTCTGAATTCCAACATCTTGTACTTCTGCCATCTCTGACTTTTGAACTTCCCTTCATGACATTTTGCTTATAAGGAATTCTGAAAGTAAAGATGCAAAAACATATGTGTGACTTGAATGCTAACACTGACTTGATATCATCAACATTTTGGTTACATTTTTCATTAATTTAGCATGAGATAAGAATTTGACACATATTATGTAGAGCAGCTTATCATAAGTATGGAAAACTATAGGTTTACAAATGGTCCTATCCTACAGATAAGCTCTTCTGTATTCCTGAAAGGTACTACACTAAAAATAGCATTTTGCGCACCTGGGAGGCAGACGCCAAAAGTAGTCAGCAGATCTCTGCAGTAAAAGAATAGGAACCAAAATATGAGAAAATAAAAGAAATTGTCTGTGTGAGAGAGTACATGGATTTGTAAATCTGAGGAAGGGAAAGTTTGAAGAGTAGAAGCACCAGGTAGCTCTTCACAAAGCCAGACATTAAAGGCCACAATCCCTCAACTGATAAGCCAGCTGCTCCAGAGGGAGAGGAAGGCAGACCTCAGGCAGGACAATCGTCAATGTTTTTATACAGAAGGAAGTTCATGTGATGAAGTTATATTGATAAGAATAGTTTAACCACAGTCAAATTACATCCCTAGTCTTACCTTTCTTCCCTTTTTCCAACAACCTTTTATTAAAATCAAACACTGAGAAGCTAATTTGTCTGTGATTCATGCAGATCTTTTATTCTTTGCCTCTCATTTTTATTCCCACACAGACAGGCACAATACAGCTCACAGTGATATAATTGAAAACACTGCCACTGAATTCGGTGGGAGCAGCATAACACAGGTTGGTTACTCAGTTTCCATGGGACATCCATTGTCTCTATTCACTGCCAACATTATGCAGGAGCACAAAGTACCATATGACAATTATAGTGTTAAGGACCTATACACTGTAATCACATCCAAATTGTCAGCCCTAGAGTACAGCAGTGCTTAAAGCAAGAACTGCTCTGCTGCAGATTAATGCTCGAAGAATAAAGTAATTGGTGTACAAGAATGTATGCAATGGCAAATTTTCTATAGGAGAGCATCATCAGGAATTATCTGAATCATCATGTTCATTCCCATTAGGGCTTCATGCAGTTCAAATTCATATAATTCTTTGAAGCTACCACGTGAATTCCATAAACTCACAAGGCAACAATTCTTGGCTTTCAAAGCATTTTCATAAAAAGCTGTATATAGTCCATTTCAAGACACAGAAATGAATAGTTATTTTGACAGCCAAGGCAGTGATGCTGAGATGCTAAGAACTACTTTCCACATCATTAACCATAGCCCTTACCTCTTGCTAGAGTAGCTGGTAGAAAAAGGGCAGGCTGCTTTTTGTCATGACAGCTTTTCAAGCGTTCATTTTGTAGGATATTAATCATTAATAGTTTTTCACCTTTCAAAAAACTTGGGTTTGTTTCCATAATGGACCAGGGCCGCATAATTTTTGTCAAATTGGAATACTATGATAGACACCTAAATTACTGAAATTTTTTGAATTTGAGAGGGGTTATTCTAACCTTCCAAAATGTGCTCACTTTCTCAGGCAGAATCTCACTATAACACTACTCAGCAATCAGTGGGGACTCCCCAACATATTTCTTCTTAATAATAAAGGTGAGTTTAACAGTCCTCATGAATGATTTACCTTCAGTATCATCCCTAAATTATCATGACAGCTTTCCAAGCAGATGATTCAAACCTGGAGTTCCTGACAAAGAATGAAAATCATTGTCTGAATCTAAGACTTTGATGTGCAAAATTTGCTTGTTTTGTCTTGTCATGATAGAGGCAGGAGTGCTGAATATCAAGACGTTTATATTCAATCATGTTTTGAAGCACTGACTGCACTCGCAAGTTGTCTGCACAAAACTAAAAACAGCCACGAGAGTGTAACACAATCTCCCAGTCATTTTCCGTCTCTGTTATTACCTGTTTGCTGGAATTGATTTTCAGTATATTTGGCTTAGGAAAACCCCAGGACAGGACAGGTGCTCCAGGGTAAATCTGTGCGTGCTTCTCCCCACTGGTAAGTGACCTGATCAGAGTGACCTGCTCCCTGAACAGGCCCTTGGACTCCAGGGACAATCAGAGCTAGGACTGAATCTTCACCATGTACATCTAAAATAGAGATGGAATATAAAAAAATAACAGCAAACTTTGTCCCATCAAAGGGCAGTCCTTAGTCCTTTCAGTCCTTAGAGGTTTTTTCTTTGGAGGAAACATCATGTTTGTCTATGGAGCTCAGCACTGGATAACAATGAAGACAGACAAGGCCCAGCCAGCATGCAAGCTGCACTATGTGCTCAGAAAAACAATTGTATTATGGAAGCACTGGCATGAAACAAATGAATTTTGCTGTATTTATTAATATAGGAAACTTGGTTGCTACAAAGAAATCTCAGAGGATGATAAACAGGTTGTCTTTTTTGTATTATTATTGAGCATGGTACTGTTAGTATTATAGGCTTAGAAGATGAACACAGGAGATCTGAATTCCATTAATTTCCTGGCTATTGTAATGGTACAAATAAACAGAATTTTCTACACCAGGGAATACACTTGGCAGAAGGGTCAAATCTATCAGGATATGTAGGTACTGATAAAGAAGATATAAAACCTGTTTATCTACATCCAGGCTGAAAAAAAGATCCAAAGAAAAGAAAATTTAGTATCATTTTAAACATTAACTTCAAAAGGTGCCAGAAAGTGCTGATGCTTTTGAGGAGTATAAAACAAAGGCTTACTGTTACAAATAGTCTGGGATTTATTTCACATCTGCAGAAATTAAAAATTTTCTCATGGGAAAGATGTTTTTTCTTTTTAAAAAAATGAGTAAAATTAAACGGACAATATTTCATCAAGAACTTTCCATGGAGAATTACATGATATTAGATGTTAGGAGCATAACCATAATTATCACAAATATACAGGCCAGAACTGTGTTATTTGGGCAGCTACACTCCTGGCAGAACTCCTAAATGCCTCAACTCCAACATTCATTTCTATTAAAGGCAAACCACTTACGGTATTTTTAAGGATGATAAGTAAGTGGAAATACTAAGTGGAAACAAAACAAAAACACTAAAATTTTCACGTACAAAATAAGTATTCAGATATCCAGGACAGAAATGTCATCCAGCCACGTGCTCATCCTCTGAATTCTGAAGCACAAGCTGCTATTGTCTTCTGGTACAGCTTCTCTGTCACAATCTGACTCAGGAACCTTACTGCAGGGTTCACCACTGGAGTCAGTGCCTCAGTGGTGTGCTGTGTCCATGTGCACCCTGGGCCTCCTGGTAGAAAACGGCAGCTGATGATCTTTGCAGGCATGCTTGGCTGCAGGGATGCTGGGGCTGGTGGCTTCACCTTGGAGTGACAACACAAAATTCACACTGGCAGAGTGAAACAAATATTTGATAAAAAATCCCTTAGATTATTCTTTAGAATTTTCATGCAAATGAAATCCCAACAAGATTCATGGAACCATCTAGATGTATAAAAAGCCCTAATATTTTCAATCTGGAGCTGCAAGCCTCAGCACATTGTGAACAGTTGTGAGAGCCGTGAACCACCCCTCTGTCAGTAGAATGTGAAATGTGGGAATGCTAATATTTTTCTACTCCCTGCCACCATAGTCCATTCACAAGCACAGTGGTAGCAAGGTCATAGCTCCCTCAGCCCAGTCCCAAGTCTGTCGTGCCTTTTCCTACAATATAACTAGACAAAGAATATTTCTGTTCCATCTGTCTGCTGAAAAGTGGAGTGAGAAGAACAAGGAAACACAGGGAGATGCTCAAAATATTTCTTTCCTTTTGTTTCCTGGCTACATAGACAGATTAAATATTTGAAGCAAATGAAAACCCTCCTGACTGGCAACTTCTGCAACTGCTGATGATATGCACAGCAGGATAAACACTTGCCAGATTATGCATAGTATACATTGCAAGGCTTCTTATTCAAAGAAAGTAGATTAATATCATAAAGCATCTCCCACTCAAATACAGATGATAATTCATGCTGTATATGCTTGATGCATTTTAGTGGCATATCAGTGACATACAGAAACCTGAATATAAGTGTTTATTCATTCAAATAAAAAAAAATATACACTACTTTGTTAGTAATTACAAAGAAAGCACATGGCAAAACAAAACTGTATGCATGACTTTCACTCATATTTCAGTGATAGAGGAGCTCAGTCTAAGTATATATTCAGCATCTTTGAGTACACAACTTAGCCAGACAAGCAATAATAAAGGATAATATATTCTGGCTTTTACACAGTATTATGTCTGATTGACCTGGAAAATGTATTTCATTTGTCACAGGAGATTATGAAAACATCCTATACAGCTTTACATTAGGAAATTATTTTTGAGCTATACCTTTGAATTCACTTAAAATCATGTCCTTCTTGAAATTCCATAAAGAAGTAAAATATCCCATATCATTTTTAATTAACCCATCATTTTAAAGAAATTTTAATGTTCATCAACTATAGTTTTACAAATTGCATTAGATTAAATTAGATTAATTTTCCATCTATTTCCACAGCCTTATCTAGCACCAATACTGGTTGCTTTCAGTCAGAGAAAGTGTCTGTGGCACAGAAAATATTGTGCCATGGTCAATCAGAGATTTTCTGAAAGGTCTTTTGGAACTTCCTATATTAATTAGAAAGAGAGAAGTGTATTACCTTTCAGTACATGGGAAATGGCTCTGTTTCCTTAACACAGACTGGCAAACCTTGTGGGAAAGGGACAAATCTAGAAATGAAACTTCAGCTCTCCCTAAAAAATTTGCTTGGGAACTGAAAATTCAGGTGCAGCTGAAATAATTCAGTTCTGATTAGAAAAATTCCTGTGAAGGATATGAAAGCAGATGCTCTGCAGGATTCATAGGGTAATAGAGTACCTTCTATTTTAGATTTAAGAGACAGAAAGAATTAAATTGATGGTGCATTTCTTTAGATTTTATCCAACTCTTTCCTTCTTCCTAAAGATTTTTTTTCTTCTTGCGTCCTCTTTTTTGCTTTCAATACATCATTTGTAATCATGCAAAGTCTTCTGAGAGACCTTTTCAATTAGTGAACCTCTCTCTTTGTCTTCATACACAGTAACCTTAAATGTAACTCTAGCAGCCTGTCTTTTCCAATAATATTAATCAAACTCTATAGGTATTAGAAACTAAACTACATAAATTTCAGATTAAGCTTGATTCTCACTAAGCCGTAAGGTGCATATTCTCTACAAGGGCTGTTTGGCATCTCCTTTCTCCCAGTATTTTGATTTTATTATTCTGGCCAGCAAATGCAATCTTCTATTATCCACTATATCCTCTTTCTATTAAAATCCTCTTGATACCAGAGCTAGTTTGGACTTAGTGAACTATAACAAATCACAGTAAGTTCCCATTGCAACATTCTCTGAAATGGTTATAAATCCCACACAAAGAAAATGTTTTCTCCATGAAAATTTTTGTTTCAGAGTAATTTCCAATAGATCCTTATTTCAGTTCCATGAAAGCTGAGAAGTCTCTTTTATTCTTGCAGAATAAAATTTCAAGTTATTTGTGGTTTTTCATAGCTTTTGCTAATAGTAAGTCAAGTTTGCTACCCTTTCTTGTACTGAACACTACTCTCTATATAGGTGTCTTGCATTGACTCATGGATCTTTCTGACATGCCCACAGTAAGCAAAACCTTCCTAGAAGGAGATTGTAATACATGTAATATTGTATTAATATTACAATATAATACATTGTAATATGTAGTACATCAAAACTCCCACAGCAGGGAAGAGAGGGAATAAAGATAATTTTATATACTTAGACTTAGCTGTAAATTGTAATGAAAGTTTGAGATAAAAAAACGAGTGGAATTAACATGAATGTATTGTGTAAAAAAAATCTGATGGTTTTATTACCAATGAAATTACTTGCAAGTATGGGTATCATGCAACATGCTGCAGAAAGAAGACAAACAAAATTCTGTGCTAACCTCAAATGCACTTCTTTTCAGTGAGTTTACAGAGCACTGTATGTTCATTAGCTATGATGCTCATTAGGTATGTTATAATCGAACATACATTTAAAATTTGTACTTTTCAGAAGATCAATCAAAAAATGTAAAAGACAAATTTGCCTTTTGTAAAAAGTCTTTTTAAAATAAAAAATCTTAATATCATTTTGACCCAAATTACACACTTGTTCAAGCTTATGTTTAGATATACTACAAGAATAAGCTGCTGACACCTACTTTGAACTCTTTTTAGACTTGTTGTAGCTGAACTGAAAATTCTAATCATTGAGGGATGGTAAATATAAGGTTACACATGGGCATCAGCTCCTACCTACCAGTACTACTGTATAGCAGTCCATAACATTACCTGCTAAGGAATAACGCTTATCACCTTCTCAAAGTTTATTTGTGAAGCTTTCTGCCAATGAAGAAGAAAGAATTTTTTTTGGTTTTGGTTTTTTGTGGGTTTTTTGGGGTTTTTTTTGTTTTTTTTTTTTTGTGCAGAGAGAAGGAAATAAATCATTTTGCAATAGTTATTCAGACCTTTTGAAGAAAAAAATTTCTATATGCAAAATAATCAGTGGGCAATGTTAATATTGAAGTTGCTCAAAGCAAACACCAAATGCTCACCTATAATCTTCAGCATACAGTGTGAGAACTGGTACAATCAACCTTTATAGCATCCTAATACAGAAAAGTACTTTCATCTAACATCTTAGAGATACTCAGTTGCTGCTGTCTTTCAGAACAAGAGACTAGTGCTAGAAGTTATATTTGGTTTACTTGTCCTGGTGTTAGCAGGGGAGGAGGGTGGAGGAGGACAGCAGAAATGGGTTTGGTGGAGACCAGTGGCTTTCCTCATGTCAGAGCCAATTCCAGGCATCTCCAAGACAGGCCCACTGCTGGCCAAAGCTGTCCATCAGTAATGTTGGTGGCACCTCTGGGATATTTAGGAAAGAATAAAATTGCTATGCAGCAGTTGTGAGAGAGAGGAGTTGGAAAATGCAAGAGAAACAACCCTGCAGGCACCGAGGTCAGTGAAGAGGGAGGTGCTCCAGGTGTCAGAGCAGACATTTCCCTGCAGCCCATGGAGAAGACTGTGGATGATGCAGGCTGTCTTCCTGCAGCCCATGGAAGGCAGCAGTGTAGCTGATATCCCCATTGCAGCCTGTGGAGGACCCTACAATGCAGCAGGCACATACACCCTAAAGGAAAATGCAGCCCATGGAGACAACCCCACGCAGAAGTGGGAAACAAATCTGAAAACTTTCCAAAATAGAGATATTCTGTTGGATCATGAGACAAAGTTAAAACAAGCAGGTTGAAAGGTAGGATGATAACAGTTTCAGCTTTCAAAGTAGTTGCCACAAGGGAAGAACTCAAAACAAATGGTTTAGAAACCTGAATGGACACTAGCACATGCCCAGAGGAGCAGTTCTATAAAAAAAAGCAGTAGCTGCTGACATGTGAATTTGCTTGTATCTGTTTAGCCATGTATAACACATAACACTGAAACTCTGAGAAAATCTGAGTTTAAGCTATAAGAAAATTGAAGGAATCTGTTTGAAGTTTAATGCCTCAGTAATTCCAGTGCCACCCTTTCAGTCTGCTGTCTTGCACGCCAAACATGGACCCTGTATAATGCTATAGTTCTAAAATTGAGTGGTCTAGGTTAAGACAGTCACACATGCTCTAGAAAGTCTTCAGTTTAGAGAAACAGACAACTCTTGAATAAAACTTAGCTCTTCTACATTAGGCCCTTGGGTGTAGGATGTGATGGGTAGCCTACTGAGAGTGTCTGTCTCTCTTCATTAACTATTGATGGAAAGCAACTAGATAAGGTTTAATACCTTCCAATTAAAGAAATTTATTTAGGTGAGGTGAATCTTAGACTGAAATGCAGTATTTTGGGATTGCTGACACTTGGAGAACTTGAAAAATAGAAGTTCCCCATGTGTGACCCATAGTCCTCTGACTAAGAGTCCAGTGAGGAAAGAGTGCATTACATACATTATAAACTCTAAAAGGTTACAATAATGGTGGTAACATTTTCTTATTTGTCTTCCAATTATATTTCTCAAACATGCTTCTCCTTGTCTCTCTCTTCTCATTATTGAAAAAGGTATTTGAGCACAGGCAAAATTTCTTCTGCCTCCCACTCTTTCAAAATTGTTTTGACATAGAGAAACTCCCTACACCAGCATGGGAAAAAATATCTGAAGTATCTATTCCAATTTTGGAGTGGCAGAAAGAGAGGACAGCCCTGACATGGATCCATCTCCTAATTAAGCAACAGTGCTACCAAAACCAAATACAAAGCAATTTGAATATCAGAGGTGAAGACACATTTTACAGGTTTGCTTATCAGATTACACAGATGTCCATTATCAGCCCTAAAGAACACAATAAGTCATTCCTTCACACACTCCTCTGTTTTAAAGGATCCAGAATTACTAAACTGAGTTATTGACCTTAGTGTGTACTTAGATTGCTATTATTCTATGAAATTTTGGATCATTAATAATTAATTAGCTTTAAAAGCTGCTTTCTAATAGTGAGAGTGAATCAAATGTCCAAGTGGTTTAAATTTGACACAGATACAGAAGCACGAAATCAGTAGACGTGGAAAATACAAAGTGCATATGAAAGTCCCTGAAATTAAATCTCCCACATCTGCTTTTTTCCTTTAAATTCTCAAGAATGTTTACAGAACTGAACCTTTTTGATCGTTACAGTTGTTTTTCCTAGAAGCTGGTTCCTGGAAAGACCACTGTCTCCCAATTATAATTAGTCTCTGGTGTACCAAAGTCTGATTTAGCAGGTTCCAGCTCAAGGGAAAGAAAATGTTGAAGCGAAATATCTTAATTGTTAGTCTTTATGTAAGAAAGTCAGCAAGTCACATCTGATGTTTCCTTCCAGATTGCTGCCTTTTCCCTGGGTAGACATGAAACAGGACACTCACTTAAACAGATGGTTGTTGCCTCTGAATTATTTAACAGTTAAATCAATGAGAAGTTTCTGCTGCTGTGAGGGGAAAGAGTGTGCTGGAAGCATTCCTTCTCCTCCACCTTCTCCTGTTAGAAGTGGCCAGGAAGAGAGTCTGCTGTTGGCAGCATCAAAGCCTGAAGGGGTGGAAGCAGTGGATGCAAAACTGAAACTTGGATTGTAGAGCTATGAAAGGAGAGCTTTCTTACTTAAGAAATATGTTTATCCTCTTCAAATGGTATTCCATCCAGTTTGATGCACATCTATAGTTACTAGATGGAACAGAGGGGTTAAAAAAAAAGGACAGAGAAAAGAATAAAAACAAACACAAAATAAATCACAACTAATAAAAAAAAAACCAAACTAAAAAAAAACCCAAAACAAAACCCCAAACCCTCTCAAACCCCCAACAGACAAAAAGGCTAGATAGTCTGTACTGTATGTACTGTATAGTCCTATAGGTTTGCATTATACATAAGATGTACTCAGATCTCATTTTTAAAACACTGTGAGACCATAGGCTAATTCCATTAAGCTATGCACTCAACACTGGCAGTACTTCAGGAAAAACATTGTAAGGCCAAATTTTTCCATGTTATTTTGAGATGCAGGTGTACAATCCATTGCAATGCCTAATTATTGTCCTACTGATAGTACAGGGATAAAATGTTTCTAAAATAATGGAGTATTCAGGGGAGTTAGAAAGGAAGGATAGGCCTGGCAAGCCCTGGGAAAATGTTAGGCTGCACCTGCATAATCATTTAATGACTGTGATAAATGATATGATTGTTAAATGATATGATTGTTAAATGATATGATTGTTAAATGTGATGATTGTTTGGTAATTGGATATAATTATTGTTTAATCATAACAAGAATCATGAGAAATAATGTTGGGGGATTTGATGGAAATTACAAAAATCCATGCTTGGATGAAATCAATGTATACAATAGAACAACATAAATTTAATAATTAATATGTAGCTATATAACAATAAGGGTATAAAAACATGTTCACCCTGAACCCACGTTGGAATCAAATTTGGGTCTGTACCCCTGACACCCAGAGCTCTTCAATAAAAGCACCTGCATATAATCATTCTGTGATTGCGTGTTCCTGAACTCCAACACTACTATCACAAGAAGGAATGGTCCTTGCTCACAGTGCCATCAGACTTATAAAAGCCTAATATTTATTTGAAAAATGGAATTTTCAGGGAAACTTTATTGTCAGGAAGTCCAGTGAACCTCAGCTTCAAATTTCTAACCTTTTAATTTTGAAAACAAGCATAAAGCCTTTATCAAAGAGACTCAGAGCGACAGGAGTCTCTTTTTCTTGGCCCTCCAGATGTGTTTTCTTGGTCGAAGCCATGAATCAGATGGACAGGGATGGTCGGAGCAGGTGGCGAGGGAAGAGGATGTCTCTCCAGGTTCAGACCCGCCCTCACAGCTGGCCAGCTGCGACCGGCGGGCGGAGCCGGGCACGGGGCGCTGTCCCTGGTGCTGAACACCCTCGGAGCTCTCTGCGGCGCCCGGGGCTGCCGCTCCACCCCCGGCCACAGCACCCCAAAATCGCTCACACCCCTCTGCCCCGCAAAGCAATTCACACAGCGAGGGGCTGGGATGGGCTGCACAGTGTGAGGCAGGCAGGCTAGTTTTGTTTAGCTAGTAATAAATCCTTATTTCTGTTTTTGCTTTAGGCAAACCACCCAAGCATCCATCAGCCACGGGCCTGAGTGCTGAGCCAAGCAGGCTGTGCACAGCAGTATATATTTAATAGTTCACAGCATAAATTAAAAAAAAAAAAAAGGAGAAAAAAAAAAGGAAAAAAACCCAAAAAAAAACAAAACAAGAAAAAAACAACAGTCATGACCAACAGGATAGTCACCACCTATGAGAGGAAAAAAATAATTATACAGCTGTTTGTGCCTTTTGAAATCAAAAGCCACTTGGACAAAGATCTGACAGAGATAATAATAATAAGATCACCTTCAAATGCTTGACAGTTAAAATAATTTTGTGAACCTTTAGTACCCCTAAGTTTAGGGGAGGCAGAACCTTAAGGCATCTCTGCATAAACATAAGGAAATCTCAGCCTGTATTGTTACATTATCATACAGACAAAAAATTCTTGTGCAAAGCTTATCTTCTGAATTAATAAGTTCAGATAAAATGAATCCAGATAAAATTAAACAGCTCTCAAAACTTTTACCTGGCTAGACAGTGGCCACTCTTCTTTGTGGAATTTGTTGCATATCAAACAGACAGAAATGATCTTATTTTCTGCCATTCTGCAATATTTTGAACCTTAAATCCTAAGACAGAATGTGTTAGAGTGTGGGAAGATCTTGTGTGAAATACTAGAGTGAGAGTTGCTCAGAAGTTGAAATAAACAGACTGGAGACATTCAGCTTCTGAGTATGGAAAGCATAAGGACAAAAATCTGTGTATCATGCTATTATTAATTCACCTGCCTGCAAATTAAACCAGCCTACACCGTTACTCTTTTCTAATTGTAGAAAAATGAAGCTGCTTATTTTCTCACAATTATGACTTATTTTTCACAACGAACAACTAAATAAAACAGAAATTTGATATTAAGGAAAGGAAGCACCACAATCACAAATGGCTTTTTGGTACCTAATTCCTTAATGCAATGAAAAGTTTGCATGGTTTTAAACATTAGCATGAGGTATGACCCTTGCTATAAATTAAAGAAATTAAGTACATTCTAAACCTCACTGAACTAGCACACACTTAAGCTGTTTGGAGAATAAGGATGTATTGGTGTAGCTACTTATAATACTTAAGTTTACACTGAGCAAAAGGATAAATAGTAAATGTCATAGAGCTCACAGGCTCTCTGTAAATAAACTTCAGTTTGAAAACACGTGGAAAAAATGCATGTGTAAGTTTGACCCACCCATTTTCTTATCTACACATTTCCTTGTTAATTTGGTTTCATGCTACTTGTTAAAACCAGCTGATCATAAATCCAGATGATCTGAATTTTTAATTAACTCTAAAATTTATCTTTGATTATTCCAGAAACTTTACAGGACTTCAGGATACTTCATGTACTGAAAGCTGTGAAAGTGAAACACACCATTTGAAGTACCACACAAACTGTAACAGATGAGCAAAGACAAACCAAGCTACTCTTGAAGTTCAGTAGACAGCTATCCACTAGATATGTGGACTGTCTGGAAGTTCCCTAAATATTGTGCACAGAAGCCCAATATCTGTGGCCATTTCTCTGGCAAGCAGCATTCTACAGAAATGGAGAATCTCAGGTGCTTTTTTAGGGACTGCAAGCATAGCTACTAGGTGGGAGGTACTAACTTCTCACTTCAGGCACCAGGAATGCTACTTATTCAGTTCCTCCTATTTTTCTTTTTCTGTAAGATTCACTTACAGACCAAATTTAATTAAGTGGTTTCAGGCCTTAAATGTGCAAGACTGTAGGCAGCTTTACTGCTGGAACTTCCACCAGCTACGAAAGAGGTAGGCTTGTGATATGTGTAGGTGTGAGTGCATGCACATGCAGCTAATGAGGGGATGGATGTTCTTGCAAATAGGAAGTTTACCCTGAGAAATCATATAAAGTCATGGCAAAAGAAAACCAATGTGATCTTTCCTTTTTTCCTCTAAATATAATAATTTTTAAGTCTGATCCAAGATTTTGGAGCAGATAGTCTCTGCAGAGTAGTAGAGAATATATAGAAGAAGAAGCAGATGTTTTTTAGGTTCCAAACAGTCTGAAAACAGCAAAGTTTACTGGAAGAACAAATAATTTCAGTTTGAAGATATCTTTTCCAGTAGAGGAATAACAAGAAGCCAAGAAATACAGAGGGGCAAGAATGATATATAAGAATAATGCAAGAGTCTGACCTGAATCAATCTGTTGTACCACTGATGGACTCACAGCCTTCATTCTGTTTTAAGTCATTAAATACAGAAGGAAAATTTCAGAGTTCATTGAGGGCAACACATTTTTTGTGCTAATATAATAAGTAATCCTAAACTTTTTCAAAAATAGAAGCACTTGCCTAGGAACATCTATGAAATTAAAAAACTCCAAACTGTGAATTTCTAATTGTCCACCTCACCAAAGAAAATAAGTTCACCAGCCGTCAAAGCAGTGGTGGTTACATGACTCATGTACAAGCTCGATGTGGCTGGGATGAATGCAAAAAAAAAATTAAAAAAAAAAATTAAAAATAGGACAAGTATGTGTAGGGAGAACTAATTTTAGACTATGATCTGCCAGATTTACTCCTATCTCCACTAGGACAGCTGCCAGTACTTTGACATTGTAACAAACATAATGGAGGAAAAAGCTCATACATATTCCATCATCCTTTCTCCCACGGAGTGGGAACAGTCAGCCTAAAGGCTTAAGAGGGGAACATCTGGGGTATGCTCCCACACATATACAGGAATGAGTCTGAGGATGATTATTTTGATGTATTCCAAAGACACATGCACGCACATGTGCAAAAATAGACCACTACATTCTATTTACCTCCCAGGTATATACTGGTTCTTTTCCAAAGAGGAAATGGATGAAAATTAGCACAAGGGTTTCTACATTTCTGTTTTATTTGCCAAATATGCATGACATCTTCATACATATAGACTTATACATGCACTATATATATATATATGTGTGTGTGTGTTGGTGTGTGCATGTGTGTGTGTCAAAGTTATAAGGGTAAAGACATGCACACACTTGACTTTGAACATAGTGGTGATTTCCAGTAGTAAACTATCTCTCTTCCTTTTATGGAAAATGCTACCTGCTATCAGTTAATGCTATTGCCACCTTCATAGTCTAATATGAAATATAATGTTCTTACTATCATTATATTTTCTAAAAAATACCCATTTTTAATGCTCTCATTCTGTCAATTTCTTTCAGGTAAGCAGCTGAAGCCAATTTTCATTAAAATAGCCTGGTACTTTATGCAACTTCATGATAGATCCAGCTCATCATGTTTCATCTAATTTTCTTAGCAAGGTGACTGTCACAGAGAAGGGTATCCTACAGAGGGGGTGTCAGAAAGAGTCTCTTTCTCATCCTTCCCACAGCGATTTGCAGAGTCTTGGGGAGGACAACCACTGTACTGCCCTTTGCAAATGTTTTTAATGTGTCTTCCCAGCTGTAGAGTTCTCTGCAGTACTCCACCCTAGGTCAACTGAGGGAGGCTGATCTTCCTCCTGAAAGTTCACAATGGATGTTTATCATTCAAAGACAGAAGAACAATTTGTAAAGAGTCACAAAAGAGAGAAATGGCTCTTTGTACACCTGCCTTAGTTAAATGACTAGAGCACAAACCTTCATGTTTAAGTGGCTTTCATTAGAATGTCAACTAGTATAAAGGAAGATTTCATAAAAATATTTTTATGTGTTAGAAAAATCTATCACACTCTACAACACTCTGAAATTCTTGTTTCATGCAATACTGACAGTTTAGCATTTAGAGATTGATGGTATGACTGATTCCTCAAGTCAGACAATGACATCTGCACAGAAGGTTTTATTTGTCTTTATTATCTGGATCCATCCTACAGTCCCTTTTGTATCACTTAGAAAACCAAGACATTAACATGATGTTGTTCTTGCAAAAAATAGGGAAGCATTAATTTAATTGCTTTACAAACAAACAAAAGTAGAGAAAGTGGTATTCCTAAATTAACATAGAGATTTGAGGTAGGGCTATGGACAGAAATCAGAGAAGCTGAGCCCTGGCTCAGTCTCTCATCTGCTGGACATCCATTCTCCACCTTAGAATGATGTCCCACTCCTTGGAAAGCTGAACACACCATCTTCCAGTGGTCTGTAACCAGTTGCCAGAGCTCACAACCAGGGGCAAAAAAAGGCACAAACAGAAAAGAAAGAGCAGGACCTGCAGGACAACACCCTCAAACTCAGAAAATTCTTCTCTTTGCTGTGCCATGTTATATCATCCTTTGGGCAATAAAATTGAAGAAATATTGTTAATCTTGTCAATTATCATCAGCAGAAATTTGTTCCCTAAGTTTCAGCAATGAGAGGTAAAAAAGTTACTTGCAGTCCTGGCTTAATTATTCATTTGGAAGAGATGCTATTAATGGCCCTTTTCCTCCTTGTGAAATAACTGGGGTAAATCATACTCTTGGACCCATCCTAAGATGAAAGCAGCAAAGAAAAATGTGCTCATTTTTCTGAAGTGAGGTACATGCTGATGCAAACACTTCATTTAGTTTTCCAAAGAAATAAAGATTAGCAGATAGGTCTGTCAAAGCAGAATAGAAGCTGCCTTCCAGTCTCATTACATGGCAAAAGATACAAAAAAATTCTCTAGTTTCATCCTAATGGTTTCAAATGAGACAATACAGAGGAAAAAACTTTTTAAAAACATTTGTCCATATATTGCTTTGTCATGTTTAGTATTGGCTTATATTTCTTTTGTTCAAATATTTATACTATCAAATTACACCAGTAGAAATATTTTCCAAAATCAGATGCAAAAGCATTCACAGAAACTGAATATTCTGTCCTCCTACACGGCATTTTATTTCAGAAAAGTTATTTTCTTGGTCCAATCATAGCAAGGAAATAGCAGCACAGGACTTATTTTACCTATCACTACAACCAAAATATCAAATATTCTGAGAACCAGCCACAGACAAAGCCACAGAATAAAAATTATAATCACCAATACATGGTTTGAGTAACTTCAAGGAATAAAGAAATCCTCCAAAACATTATCTGATTGCAAATATTTTTTCAGGAGGAGACCAGTACATTAGTTCTGTAAATTATTCATCTAAACCTTATAAATATGTATTTTATAACAGCAGGATATACTAATCTATAGCTTTCCCTAACAACCTGAATTAAATGTGAACTGTAAACAAAAATTTTAAGAGGTTTTGTGGCCTTTAAATGTTTTTGATCAGCAAAATTTCAAAGGGCCTTCTTCTGCATTTTAAATTTTGAAATACTGTCAAGTCTAGGCTCAATTTTGTTCAAAGGCTTGATGAAAGTCTCAAAACCATAGTGAAATATTTCCTTATTCTGATTGAAGGGAAGGGAGGAAAGATTCACTTTCCTTTTGAGTGTTTATTTGCTGGAGTTCAGTAAGACAGAAATACTAAAGCAAGATATGTTGCAGATATGGCATATGAAAGAGACATTCAGTGTTTTGGCTGCCTCCTTGTCCCTTCACTGAACTTGAACCTGCTACATAGCATTATGAAATGAGCATTGGTGCATGGGGATAGAATATAAGAAAATAAAGTTAGCGTAGAAAGTAATCTTACCCCTAAGGAGCTGCAGCTGGGTCAATTATCAAAGATTAGGAACAGGCCTGACTTTAACAGGCCAGCTGTAACCAATGAGAAGAAGAGTGCTATAAAGAGTGGGTTGGCCCCTTGAGAAGGGAGCTGGAGTCAGTTGGCTGCTTTGTGAAGAAGAGTCAGTGCTCTGAGGAGAAGCCCATGAGAAAACACCAAGAAGGTTTGGAACTTTTGCGATAGGCATCAACAGTATGGAACCCCTGCAATAAGATGACAACACACTGGTACACAACCTGAAAAATGCATCCAGTCCCTCAGGGGCTGTGCCTGTGTGTCAGGCTGTGAGTCCCACCTGAAGCTGTCTCCAAGTGCACGTGCTGGGGCTCTGGCTGTGATGCCTCCTTGTGTGCGTGTGTGCACCAGACCAGGGTCATGTACCCCATTACACAGGGCTTGCATTTTGGTGCAGCACTGTCCAGCCATTTGCAGCAAGGCAGCAGCAGCCATGAAATCCATAGGAAAAATTGGCAGGAGAAATATGCCTGCTGGGTTTATAGGGCTTGTACTCTGAATGTCCCAAGAGGCTTCTGAGAAATAGCATGCAGAATTAATTTAATTTGATTTTTCTCCTGGCAGCCTTCAGTTTGCAGCATGTAGACTTGCTTGGTAACCTTGGACAAGGAGGAGGGAAATAACCATTTTGGAAGGTTACCACATCATGTACTTCACCATAAGACTCTTTGGATTCACAGTACTTACTAGAAATTGTTCCGGTAAATTGTGGCTAAATTTTATAGACCTCTCCATATCTGTATCTTTTCTGGACAGTTTGTTTTAATCAGTTATGTACAACGTTTTAATTTAGCTTGATTGTTTCTTTCTGTTTTCTAATGTTTCTCATATATGTTCATTTCAGAGAATAATCAAATTCCCCTTAAGCTAGAAAATTCAATAACTGAGAAAGCCAACATTTTGGGATCAAGAAGATGCTGTGATAATGTGGAGCACTTAGGCACCATTTAGCCACGATAAGGTTACTATGGTGACCATGTAATTTCAAGGGAGAATTTGAGAACTACCTAGAAGATGTATAGCTTTGGCTTATCTTTTCATGTAAGGACCTGCTCATAGCTGTTCACTCTGATTCTTCCTAAAACATAAACTCCCCATCCTCATTGGTAAAGTGCCAAACACAATTATGTTGAGATTCTAGCTTGCTACTTAAAGCTCCCTTAAATCCTCATATCCTTTCCTATCCCTTTTTCTTTTTACAATCTTCTTTTAAAACCAAACAAGCAGCTTCTCATTCCCCCATCTCCTCATCCACAGAAAGATGTTTCCACCTGAGAATTGATATCTTTTTACATAATTTGTGGTTTAGTATGTAACTGGTTTTTTTAAGACTTTAAGATCTTCTTCAAAACCAAGGTGCTTTCTTAATTAAAAAAATACATCAAAGCTGAAATTACAGGGAATCATGGCAGTGCTGCTGTGACAAGGATCTGTCAGCTATTTACAGTAATATTCCCTGCCTGAAAGGAGAAGAAAGTACTTCATATCAAAATATCATATTCGGATATCTTTCGAAGATAAAAAGCACAAGAAGAATACTCAGAACTAGCTTAAATCACAAATCCTTAGTTGTATACATATGCATTATAATAAATTTTATTGTAAAAAGATAGTCCCCAGTTATTTGTGATCTTTTTGGCTCCATTTTCAGGTGCAGTATGCCAGCCAGAATAGGGAATGTATTTTATCAGATGTGCAGTGTTGTGCTGACAATGGTGAGGACACTGGTAATAATTTGAGCCAAAGGAGATGCCTCCAAATTAGATCCATGTTAGAATTTTCTTCCCAAAGAGGAGGAGAAGCTTTGTGATTTAACAGAGGGAGAAAGGGTTCATGCAGCAAGGAGGTAACTTTTACCCTGACTTTTGAATTTGTTATCTCTAACAATGTGAGGTACCAAAATCCAACATTTTGGAATCACCTTCTAAATATAGCGTGTTGCTAGTTTTCAATGTTTTCATTTAAATTGGTGCAGCTCTGGACATTATTAAGCAGCTGTTCTTCCTTTGAGGACCTATAATTAAAATTAATGGGAAAGGTCTGTGAAATAAATAAGGCCATTGTCTGAATTTAACATAACCTGCAGAAAGACAGAATGTGACATTTCTGTAACTCCTTGAGTCATTCCAAGTTCTTAGAAGAAAGGAAGTGTTTCATTGTGTGTATGAAAGTAGCTGGTTCTCTGTTGCACCTTCCTTAGGGCTAGTGTTCATCTATTTGAAGATTTTGGGGCACAATGTCATTTCTAGAAGTTTAACCAGGAATGTGAGGAGGATTAGAGAAAATTTTCACTTAGTACAGTGAAGCCCATTCCATCTTAGGTGCACAAAACTGCTACACTGTGTCAGAACTGTAAAAGAACCACCTGGGCCCATATCCTTCTGAGATTAGCTAGTACAGATGGTTCAGAAAAGGCAATAAGAAAAGAGGGTTTTTCCCAGTCTGTCCTTAAAGTTTAGATATAGGCACTTCATCTGAAGCTAACTTGACCTATTTTTAAATGTCCTAAAATAGCTCTATCTTTCAGAAATAGGATTAAAACTATTTCTAGCTCTCAAAAGTTATCACATTACGATGATCTGAAGAAGATATTTCACCTGCTACATAGTATGAAATATGACAAAATGTTGATTTTCTTCTCAAACTCAGTTTAGACCTGGCTCTTTCTAGTCAGCTCGTACAAGTAAAAGAGGTTTCAAGCAGACAAACACTGTGAATTCAGGCTTCTCAACTGAAAAAGATCCTGATGCAGGAAAATCTCTTGCCAAAAGACCATGGGAAGGATAACTCATCACTTGTTGAATGGCTGTTAAACATGAGAAGGGCCTGAGGCACAGGGTAGGGAGTGGTTTTGCAGCACCTGACTTCTTGTGGGAAGGTGCTTTCTACCAGTACTCTGTTGTGGTTATAGCACAGCCCTGTTCAACCACTCCCATTTGGGCATCAGGGTCTGGCAGACAGGGGCATGCTGAATATTCCTGTCTGATCTGTGAGGTCCTGAGGAGGGGCATCAGGAACCTGCATGGGAAACATGCTTCATCTCTGCACTGCTACTGAGGAGTGTGAAAAGGGGTAAATCATATTGAGTCTCACATTAGGCGTGCAAGACATGATAATGGAATCTCTGAATCTGCTGACAGAAGTGCTTTCTAGAATGGGCCATAACCCCAGCAACTCTGAGGAATCAGGGGCAGATGTCAAAATTTTAATGGTCATATAGAAGTGACCATATGGAAATGGTCTTATGGATGCTAAACAAAAACATTTCTACCTACCTTTGAAATGGAGTTGTGAAAAATGATGTTCTCTGTTTGGATTTTCTTCCAGAAGATACCCCACAAAACCCCAGTACCTCAGTTTTCTCTAGAATATCCTTTTAAAAACTTTTTTCTGCATCTAGAAAGAGCTTTTGAATAGATACATATTAGAGAGATAATGCAACTAAAATTATCATCCACCCATACACTTGCAATTGATTTTCCCCTAAAGCTGGTCTTTTCTCTGTAGTTCTTGCATCTAATTATCATCAATTTGAGCTCAGGAAGGAAATGATCTAACAATGAAGAGATCAATTATCTTAGCAGCAAAAGGAAAAGGAATTGAATTAGTAAACTGGCAATTTTAGATGGCAATTTGATCTTTGGGACATGTGGTGCTAAGAAGAACAATGCAGAAAACAACTTATCCTGTGGAAAGTCAGTTGAATTCAGTATAACATTATCAGAGGCTTCTATCACTGAACTGTCGGAGTAATTAATTTCCATCCAATACCTGACAATAACAAAGTGTTCTGTATGAAATATGTTTAAGACAAACCAAGGAATTGTGCCTATCCATTGATCTGAATGAGAATGATGTCATCCTCTGAGGACATGGTCTGTTTTGTTATACAGGAATACTTTACCAGAGTTAAACATAATGATTTATTAACACACGAGAAGTACCCTGGCAGGCATATTTAATATAATAGTACTGCAGGAGATGGAATGTGACAGCTTCACCTGTTGTTCTGACCTTTATTTTTCTTTGTACCATAATTTCGTAGTACTTCCATTTATTTTGAGAACATGCAATTACAGAGATCCTTTTAGATAAGCCACAATCATTTCTCACATACTGTTTGGATTTTTTTTCCTAAATGAAGCTTGTTCTTCACAGTGCACCCTTCAAAACAGTTCAGAGTGCTTTGCTGAGAACAATAAAGTTGTTTAGACAAAACACAGTAAAATATACCAATTAGGAACCTGAATATTTTAGAATAAAATTTTATTTTGAAAAGTTCATTATTTTAGGGAAGACTGCATACCAAAAAAGCTCAGATAAACCATGGGCAGAGTAAATATTCGTTAAAAACTATAAGTGAAAAACAGGAAGAAAGTGAGTGACAGATTCATTAAATTTTAATGAATTGTCTCTAACTTCTACGTATAAGCTTCAGGAGCAATTAATTTCCTTGCTACCAGTAGTGAAGATATATCATAGAACAAGAAACAAGAAAACTTGAAACAAAACCAGCAAGGCATGCTTATTAAGGAATCTGAAGAGCTAAATCCTATTTTGGTAATTTGCAAGGTTGTTTTCCCCTTCTTTCTCTAATAATATTTTATCACCTTCCTTCAAAATTTTAACTTATTTGAAAATAAAGGTATGTTTTCTTGTCAAGTCTGTATAATATTTTAGTTTCTTGTAGAGCTGGACATGACAGTTTCATTGCCTTCACAGAATAATCTTCATTTTTTCGTTTGCATGCTCAAGTCTAGGAGGTGACTACTGTGTTATAATAAAAGGAGAAAACCACATCAGTTAATTTACCAGAAATACTTAGAAAAAAAAAAAGTTTCAAATACTCTATGAACCTAGAAGAAAGGAACTCACAAGAAAAGTAAGCAGGTAAGATCCATGCAGACTAACTTTAGACTAGGGAGGCAAGTTCATGAATTCCATCTGGAGTTACCCAAGAGAGATGCACTCCTCCAGCAGATGAATCACAGCATGTACAGTTAGCTGCTGCTCTGAATCACTCTCTGCAGGTATTTCTTCTTTATTGGTAGGGAAGAGGAGCCTCAGAAAACCCCCTCATGCAAACAGAAGCCAGTGCTGTGAACAGTCTGTTAGGTGTGTCAGAGGTGATAAGAGATATGCATAAACCCAGAATCCATAGTAAGATTTACCAAACCACTAAATTTAATTAGAATCTTCACTCTTATTTTCAAGAGTGCATTTAAAAGCCAATGGGCATTTAATTTCTAGATATCTCTCAGCCCATTTCAAAATGTTGCTATATTGATATTTCTCTGAAAAAATATCACCTTGAAAAAAATAAGCCTTGTGATTTACTTTCACGTCAATGAACGTGTGTGTAACCAAAGTGAGAGTAAAGTGTAGAGCAAAAAGCTGAGAGAAATATTTAGAGCAAATATTTCCCAGGTTAAAGACATGATTACCAACTCAGGTTCTGGCACTCTCGAGTTTACTTGGCATGAAACAAAAGCAAACAGTGACATCTCAAAAGTTAGCAGCTGCCTCTAAAAATTTATTGGTTGAAACTGTGAATTGTTGAATTTTTTCTGGAAATAAACTAAATATGCCATTGAAAGTATTCTGTATGGTCTTAAAGTATAGTTTTAGGCACAGCAAATAGAATTATTTTTTAAGAGAATTTCTGTCTCTGACTACTTTGAATCAAAAATATTTTCAAAGTGTTTGCACACTATAGATTTAAAGGTGAATTCGAGGCCATACTTGGTGTCTGAGCAGCCCAAGGCACTCAAAGATCCAAAACATTCTCCAACAGCAGAAAAGACACTACCGGTGTGGAAGTAGCCAGTAAATAATTTTGCCAAAAAGACTGGCGACTCTTTGCTTCTGTCTCCACTAATTCTTGACTAACCAGCAATAGCCAGTTATCCAGACTTGGATTCTGACCTATGTGTTAAAGCATTGCTTTATTACACAACCTAATTTGAAAGAAAGTTGAGTGAAATCACTGTGGACCAAAACCACAATCAGTGCACTTCCAGTGACGTTCTTAAGCATCCGGTATGCAAAATAAAAAATTTACATGGCAAATTGTTGAAGAGCTGAAGTCCGTGCTGCGTATTTTAGAATAAAATACCAGCATTTTTCTATGAAGAGAAAAATAAGGATTTTAGATGCTGCAAGGAGTTCTACACCGATAATATTAAAGACTGGTAGTGTTCACTTGTCTTATTTACTATTGAAACTGATGGTACCTGTCCTCAGAATTGAGCTTAATGAGAGTTCTGAAGAAGTGAAAACTACTATGTTAATTTCTCATCCCATTACAAATACTCAGGCAAACTTGGCCTCCAGATGATACTCTATTGTAATGCCATTCCTTTCTGCACTTGTGTGCTTTGGGCACTGCACCAATTTCCAGCAAGGGAAAATGGGCAATTGGATCTCACAGAGAAATCTCTTAGAACTGTCAGAGAAAGGACCCCTGAAGTGGCTGTCTGGAAAATATGTACCACTACCTCATTGATAAGGTGCAGGCTGAATCCTTTTAATAAGATCAGAGTTATCTCCCAGATTCATTTACATGAGCTGATATGCATCTAGTCTTATTTTAAGCCCCAAAACCTGGGCTGTGGCATCACTTTCCAGCTGCCAGCCAGCCTTCATTGACCACAGAAAAGTCTCCCAGGCTTTTTGAGAGAAGTGAATTTACTTTGGCACATCCTGAATGGAGGGACAGCGAACTGCAGAGAAAAGGCAGAGTCTCTTGTGAGCTCAGGAAAGCATCCGTTTGGGGAGTAGGTGTGTTGAGGTATTTTTTAAAAAATCAACCATAGTAGATTCCATAGGGATGTATCTATCACATCTCAGGCAAACAGGTGCCTGCTCCTCATCACCACTTGGGCTCTCCCTGTCTCCAGGCCCCAGCTGCAATTTTGTGGGAGCAGCTGTTAGCATGTTCTAGTGCAATTTCTATTTCATAAGTGTCTTCAAAAT
Source organism: Zonotrichia leucophrys gambelii (assembly GCF_028769735.1). Lineage (NCBI taxonomy): Eukaryota > Metazoa > Chordata > Aves > Passeriformes > Passerellidae > Zonotrichia > Zonotrichia leucophrys. The sequence continues at coordinate 19,596,336 of NC_088170.1, read as the reverse complement.
GAGAAACAAGATCTTGAGAGAAAAAGAAAGACACAAAGAAAATGCGCCTGGTTTAGGATATCTGTCTTGAGTCATCATTTAGTTTGGAACAAAACCAGTAGAATTTTGTTTCACTTGAGTAAATCACTCCATTTTGAGAGTTTTGTCTTAACAGAGTTACTGTTACTGCTCAGACTTCAACTGTGCAAAAACAAATGGACATGCCAGTGAGTATTGGAAACAACATAGCTCAATACTTCAACTAAGCAAAAAATAATAAGGAATTCTTCATTCTAGAGAACTTCAAGAATTGATTGTATTTTTCTGCTTCCTAGCTATCAAGTTGCAAATTTGAATATATCTATCACACATCTACTAGACCAAAATATGATTTATTTGCCATCTGAAGGTTGCAGATGCTCTTTGCTGAAGTAACACAGGCAAGGCTGCAGAAAACAGCATCTTTTCTTAGAAGTCTGTATGTCTTATTTCTTTATAAATGGGGACTGCCGTTATACCTCCTTGAACATAAAATCAAAGCACTTTACTGGAGTCACTGTCAATGACAATTTTCTAATCATTACAGATCATAATTAGAAACCTCACCCTGTGGAAATGAATACAAAGATCTGATAACAGTGCCAAGCCTCGGCCAAGGAGCAGCTTGCCTAACACGACACATGCCATTATCCTATCCTAGTCACAGGTATGGGAATTAATTTTGAGTGAATTTTCATTTATAAGCACTTTCACCTAGATAGTTATCATCTATTACTGCCATGTGAAGTTTTTTATTAATCTACTCTACACCTTATCTATGTGCTGCAGGTTAGAGATTTTAACCCTAGTTATTTGAGGAGTGAGATAGCACTTAAAAATGCTCTTGGCTTGTGATGATTGACTTGAGTTTACTGGGGGGTTAGATACCATGTTCTTTACTGTGAAAGCTTAGGAAATATCCAGTGAGTCATATTTTTCTATATGGGAATTGGGAAATTTTAATTTTAAGGAAGGCTGTTTATTTCCACTGGCTAACTGGATTTCAGTAAGCGTTTTGTGGTTAGACTAAACTCAATGTTTTCACTTCATGTTCTGTGAAATATGTGCTATTAAACCTCCCTGAGTATTGAATAATTTTGATTTGTTCTGACTGTTAATGTTTTGGAGTAACTGCACAACTTATCTTTCTAAATGTCACGCTGGACCTTGAAAAGGAGTGGATAATCAAGAACTTGAATATCTGAAAGGCATTCAATACAACATGTCTATGCTGGATGACATGACTTTATTGTAGAAAACAATGGTTCTGGACCACCATAATATGTCTACCCTAGTGCCTTTACAAATTATTTTCCGCTGTAGAATAAATACTTTGAGAAAACTTTTCCCCAAGAAAAATAGATTTTGGTTTTTTATTTCCTGCCCATAGCCCAAATTATTTTGCACATGTAAGACTGGTGGTTTGTCTTGGTTATTTTTCTCTCTCCAGCACAGTGATGAAAGCCTCTGGCATAAGTATCAAAAATTTCATCCTGAACAATAAAGATAAAGAAAATTTCCCTTGGAAAAAGTTCTTTCTAAAATATCTGGTCAGTGTCCCAAAAATTTTGGACATTTCCCAGGCTCCTTTCTTCCTGAAATCTTGGAAATTCTCCGATGGCTTGTAGCAGTGACTTGTGCATTCACCTTTAGACAGTTTATGGATACGAGAGTACATGTAATGTTCATACAATTACTGAATTAATTGAGTCTACCAGCTCATTTTGAAAAAAATTAAATGAATCCTGGCATAACCCCATCTCTTATGTCCTTCCACACCTGCAAGAGGTGATCTTCACCTGCCACTTGTATTCCGAGAAAGGCTTCTTTGCTGGAAGTCAATGTTTCTAACAAAACCTGTTCGAATTAACTATTCAGTGAAGATTTTTCTTCTGCAGACATCATACAGATTTTGCATTCTCTATAGACACTATGTACTTCTTTGCCAGATAAAAAAATTTCAGTAACCCCTTTCTCAGCCTCAGGAGAATTAGTCTATCCTCTAGATAGACAACTGCTGAGTTAGGATATCTGTTTTTTTTATGGAGTGGCTCAGATGGAAGCAATGAAAACCAGCTGAGCACAGAGCAAGACTGATGGGATTGGTGTGTCACACAGAAGTGAGATACAGTTTTAATTTCCTTAGTAAAACAGCTTATTTTGTGTGAGACATTATACAGGTTCTGAGCACCTTTCAAGTAAAATCATATTTACCAGAAAAGAATAATCACTTGGATTATTGATGATTTTTTAATACCCATCAATAACAGTAATTGATGTATTCTTCTTATAAATAACATTAAAAATTAGGGAAATCACCAATGGAAGATTTCAGTTTCATGATTATTCAAATGTATTTAAGTATGATTCATATTGTACAGCTACATTTTTCACCTGATACAGACCATAATAAGGGAAGAGGAGTATATGCCCTTTAACAGGGGAATGAAGTCAGGCTAGGTGAGCCACAGTACATTTTCCAGCTCTGTTTTACCTCAGGATGGAAAAAATGCCAATTAGAAAAGTGCATGATTTATAGACCTCTACAGCCACTACTACTCCTTAAATCTGCCAGCTAGAGACAAATGAAGCAGGGAATGTCCAGCATTGACATTATAATATAGTAAAGACAATCTGTTAAATCATACATATATTGTAGTTAACTCTAATTAGGAATATAAATCTTTGTGACAGACGATTGTGTTATCAACCTTCCCTGAGTTTCATTGCAAATAACTGGAGCTTAAAGATAATGAAATGTTTTATGTTCCAGGAACTCTCTTAAGGTCAACCAGGGGAAGAGCCTGTATGTTGCTGAGTGAGAGCACTATGAGCGAGTTTATCCTGCCTCAGCATTCAGCGTTAATAAGCATATTCTTCTTTACATGATTGGGAGTTTTCCCAGAAGGCTGCCTGATCTTTTTATTTCCACAAGTTTTGCCTCTTTTATTCTTTCTCACTGCAAGAATCTAAGTGTCAATTAGTTCCATGGTCAAGAGCTTTTGGGATATGTTACTTTTCTTCCATGTGATTGCAGTACTGTGTACATTATGCCTAAGTGCAAAAAGCACTTAAATTACAATGCCAGCCTTAACTTTTGTCAATCTCTTGGAAATAAATAAAATGAGCATGGTGTAGATGTACTTTGACTATCAAGTGAAAGAAAAGATAAAGCATGACACTCCATGTTAGTGTCATATCAATAATTAATGTACCTAGGTGGAAAGTGTATGTATTATTTGCCTATTGAGGAGATGCTTCTGTGCACTCTGTACTTAATTTAAATCATTGCAGACGGCATCTATAAAATCAGACCTATATTCATTTATGACTGCTATTGACTTTGCTCTTTGTCAATTTAACACAGACATGTAATTTTACAGAATATTGTCAAAGCTGGTTTTCCCCATTTAACATGAATATAATTCTGATCAAGATCAAGGACAATTACCATGTAATAATTGATAATACAAATATTTTTTCTTTGCTTCCTGCATATCAACTAAGATAGCAGAAGAGAAAAACATCACTTTTGAAGGCCTTGTGCAGACATAATAGACATATTTTTAAATTTAATGTTCCATTGCACTGATATAAGTCAAGAGCAGCCCAGTGAAAGTCAAGAGATTTACACTACAGTGAGAGTGACATAAATGAGAAAGTGGGCCAAGGATCCCATACATATTAACAGAGCCTTGTAAGGACACATTGCTAACGGGAAAAAAAAATTAACAATAAAGAATTTGTTCATTGCAGGACTGAACAAGTTTTGTTAACTAATCCCTTTCCACTGACGTTGCCTATACTTCCAAATGATCATAATTTTGAAAAAATCAGTCTTAAAACTTTCCATTATAACTCTCTAAGGTTTGTAAACTCATTGCAAACAAAGAGGAAGGTTCCAGGTGGATCTAGAGAGTTAATAAGTGCTGAAGTTTGGGTGCACACATTCTGCAATCTCCCTCTTTCTCCAACAGGGAAGGAATTTCTGTGCCATACATGGTTTATTTTATTGCACTCTTATTTTTAACCGCAGACAACCTCTTTCTTATCTGAGGAAACCAAAAGTGAATGCTTTCACAGCTGGATGAAAAGCATTTCTAAAGAATAATCCTCTTGGAGGGAATCTGCAGTAACAATCTGTTTCCCAGAGATCTGAAGGCTGGCAAACCAATGGATCTCAGCAGTCTTGCAAAGATCGTTTCTCCCCTCCCTTTTCTAAGGATTAGGACAAAAAAGGAATTGAGGTCATTTGCTTCAGCAGAAGGTAGGCAAGGCAGGGCAAGACTTTGTGAAGAAAACCTATGTACTTCTTTAACACTGGATGGAAGGAAGAGAGTGGAAATCAATAGAAATGCTCCTTACTGCAACCCCAATTTTATAAGGTGATAAATGAAATTTGCCACTGTCTATTCCTATCAAAACCAGTGAGATCAAGCATATGGTGAAACCTACATACACTCACAATAAAGTCATTATAAAGAACACTCATTCAAGAAAGAATGTTAAGGTGAGATTGGAAATCCTGCCTGCTAAACCTCAAATTTTCCTTTTGTTTATGCTATGAAACTATGGAGAGCTATGATGTAGACTGGTGTAAGCCCTAGAAACATTGTTAGACATTATCTCCTCAAAGCCAGCACTGCCAAACACAAAATGGGTTCCTGATTTTTTGCAAATAATCTGTCAGATCTGGGTCTCCTCAAGCTGAAGTTGAGTAGGAAAGAGGAATTGAAAATCTTTAATGGTACATGACTACCGTTAGCCATGACTACTTGCTCACACATGAAAGTCAAGGATGGGTAATTTAGGTTTTCTGCACCAGCTCTACTTTTCCTGGAATACAGAATATATTTATGGATTAATGTTTAAACCTAGGAAACAGACAAGTTTTTTCTAGTGATGGGCACATGATGTCCCCTATCATCCAACTGATGTTATAAATCCCTTTCTGTGGGGTCTAATTCTTAGGAAATTTGACCTCTCAGTAGGAAAATATATGTTTCACTCCTTGAGAATATCAAGCGACAATTCAGAGGAATGCCCAGGGCATTCAGGCTGGGACAGCATGTAAGTGGGATGCTCAGCACACAGAGAGCCAATGTTTCCCTCATAAGAGTGCAGCTGGAAGGAACACTGGAGTGTGTTTGACTGCCAGATTAGGATTCAGGCGCCTATAGTTTACCTGTATCTTGTTTTACACGCCAAAGTCCTCTCATAAATCGTGAAACAATTTATCTCATTAAAAAGTCATCATTAAAAGGATGGATTATAAGGATCATTATTCTGCACAAGTCCTTCAAATGCCTGTCTCAAGTCTTTTAGGCTATAGAATGCATACGTCATGAAGGAGACATACCAGTTTTCACCCTGGATATCATCACCTTTGCCACAATTAGTAGAGATTTCTTTGCAGGATTTTATCATCCTTTGGGGTATCATCCTGCTTCTCTGGAGCTCTCTATAGCTCTAAGTTTCATGCATCTCTCCTCTGAAAGAAAACCTCCGAACCCCTTTTCATGGGAAGTATTACCCAAGTACTCCAATATCGAGGGGAAAGGTAATGGGCGTAAATCCATGGATACTGCAGCCTGTGTATGCAAATGTGTAACCTACTGTATTACAGAGAACTGTGCAGATGGCCAAGGACCTCTGAATCAGCTTACAGCAGAAGGTCTAAACTGATTAAAATTGACATCAGATTTATGTGATTAACTATCATAAAAGTTTTAGTTATATTACTGAAAATTATCCTATTAAACTGTATCTTTAGAATCAGGCATGTCAGCATGTTTTAAATCCAGTTGAATAATAGATTACTTCTTAAACCTCCAACATGCAATTGTCCCTCCAATCCTGAGACCAGCCTTGACAACTGCTCATAATTTGAAAAAAGTCAAAAGAATTTCTAGGGCCTATAAATATAAAATAACCTGCTGCTAGTTCAGAGACTTGATAGCAGAAAGAAAAATAGCAGACTTTAACAAGCAGCCTTTTAGAACTTCTGCTCCTGCAGTCTTTTTGTTGTTTTTGAAACAGAATAATGAGAACTGAACATCCTTGGTACCTTATGCAATCACCACAGAAAAGTCTATAAAGGTACCAGATTTTATTTCCTATTTTCTTGCATCCTCCTGTTTACCTTTGTCCACAAGGAAACAATTACTAGTTATGTGTATTGTAAAGTCAGACATTTAAAATTACAGTAAGTCAAAGTTTTATGTGACATGCAGGATCAACACTGATTTAACTCCAGCTTGGGTGTATCTTGCTTTGTGAATGGAAAGTTACTTGGGGAAAAAAAAAAAAAAAAAAAAAAAAAAAATAAAAAAGGCAAAACTGCAGCTGAAGTCTGTACCATAATATGTGAGCACAGTGGGGGCAGGAATAAGGAAGAAAACTGTGGCTCATTGCATGGGCTAAAGATGTACCATCACTAAGAGGGCTGACTCTTTTCCTTTGCTGATCTCACACTGCTGAGAGGTTCTTAGTACAGCCTGTTCTGCAGGGGCCAGTGATTTGGTTTAACAGGTGAGAGCTCCATGGGACTGAAAGAGAATTTCCTGGAAGAAAGATTTTTTTTTTCCTTTCAGCAAAATTTCAAAGCTTTGCTTCAAACAGTGGACATGTTAGCACTTCTCAAAAAGAAGAATAAAAAAAGATCATTTGTATCTGCTACAAGGCAACACTGAAGAATTTTGCTTTTGTCAGTAGAGATTTTCAGAATGATTTAAAGGTTTTTTACCTGTTTGGCTACATTTAGCTCAGAATCAAGAATAAAGAGTGGCTCAAGGACATTCTTTCTGATATGCATTAATTGTCTTACTTGCCCATGGTTTTATCTGCTCCAGGCCATGAAATCTTTTATCTTTGCTATTACCAGTATGCCCTCTGGGCAATGACACTTTAGATGCTCCTTCTCTAAATGGACCAATTTCCATATCTAAAATACCCATGCACATATACATACAGATGTTCTTGTATATATGACCATATACATAACATATATGTGCATATAGGTACATGCACATGAACATGACCATACACATAAACATATATGTGCATATAGGTAGATATATGTAAGCACATTAAATTTATATGTATATGCATATAGGTAATAACTCCAGGAATAGTTTCATTGATTTTTTTTTTCCAGGCCAGCAGAAAAAAAACATTGTTCTGTTAAGTAATTAAGAAAATTTGTAAATAATTTTGCAAATTATTTTTGTTTAGCACAAAGGAATGTAATAAAAAATTCCTTAAAAGAATATTGCAAGGTAGAATAACAATACCCTAACCATTTCTACATGGATTGTTCTTCAGGTCACTCATGATGCTATCCTGTTGTTTTTGTAAGTCCGTGCAAGTCTGTGTGAGATCTGCAACAATGGCTGCTTATCAAAATCTTTTTCTAAACCAGTGCTGTTGTAATTGTAGAAAAAATGAAACTGTGAATACGTGCAGAGTTTACTATTTAAATATGAGAAATATGAGAATTTAAATATGTAACAGTCAGTGGCATGCAAATTGCAGCCGATGAGCAATGGAAAAGCAGTAACTGTTCAGTAAAAGGCATCTGAAAAAGGAAGCCTGTTGTCAGTGGGCTAAATGAGCACCTCAGAGGAGATTCTAAATACAGAAACTGTTGGGATCTTCTGATAACCTCTTATTCATGCTCAGACTGGGCAATTTACATACAGTTTGGGTGTGCTTACTAAACACTGGAGTAATAGAACAGACTGAATAATAAATATTATTTTGCCCAAAGGAAGAAGTCAGTATCATTCTTTGCTGGTCAAGATTTGTTGTGTGTCATTTTAACCTATATACAGAGATTGACCTAGTGATGAATTCATCCAGCTGTGTTTTGGACTAAAAGAGAGCTTTTTAAACAAAAAACATGAGTACATACATAGGAGGAAAGAAAGAAAACCTAAATGGTATTGAAGACTGAGACAATACAAAGGCTTAAAAGGGTCAAGGTAACTAATGGGGGAAAGATTTAAAATAAGAAATAAAATACCTGAAATCTAGATCTAGAAAGATCATGGACATTCAATTACAGGAAAATCTTCCTAAATTAGGATGACAAGAAATTGCATAAAAAGAACTATGGCTGTTTAGGGAAATAATTTAGAAAATATTTATGTAATTTAAAAAAAGCTATCAGTAAAAGTAAGTTTTTATAGGTCATATGTAGTGAGTGTGTTATAAAAGCCTGCTGAAAATAATTTCTGTAATAGGGAAAATCTTTTAAAAATCAGATCAAATTTCAGTAGAAGGTATTTTTTCTTTCAGGTTCTCATAAAAGAATTTGCTTATCAAGCACTGACTGAAAAATCTATTTTTCCTAAAAAAGTAAAACCTGCTGTAAGATGAAAAAGCTATTTTTTTAATTTAAGAAATTCCTTCTATAGCTACATACTGTGGTATTCTTTGTGTCTGGCTATCATTAAACACTTCTCAGATGTCACAGTCTTTTTCAGGCATCTTGCAGTTAGTGTAATGTGCATTGCAGTTAAGAAAATGTTTATAAAGTTAATAAGAAAAAGGATTAAATTGTATAATTTAGAAGGAATCCACAGAATTTATAACCAGAACCCTACAAATACAGATTTCTATCAAAATATTCTCTTCACTCATTAGTTATGAGGCACTGGGTGTTTGAAGCTAAGATATGGACTGGAAATCTGTCTAGTTCAACAAGAAAGAAGGGAAGGGAGCAGGAACAGAATTCCTAAGGATTTATAGCAAGCAGGGAAATGCTATTTATTTTTATATATATATTTATGTCCTAAATAAGATCTCAAGATCAAAACTGAAACTTTTCCCACTGAAATCAAAAATCTTTGGTAATCTGATTCAACTCACATTGGCACACACCAAAAAGTATTTAAACAATCCAAAGAGAGATAAAGTTCATTTTAAAGATTCTGCCTTTTAGAAATACATGAATACGAGATGGGACCATGGGGGCCATGGCCTAATTCAGGTGGCTGTACTTCCAATCCTCTGTTAGACTAAAATGTATTTTTTTTTCCTTCCGTGCACATACTACAGGGGGTGAAATGAGGAGATCCAATTGGCTGAACAAAGTTTGCTTCTGAAACCAGCAGTTTAGATTCATGTCAGCCATGCTAGTGTGCTTTGAGATAAGTAATTTTATTTTATCAAAAAACAAGCACTTTGTTGACCTGGTGAGTCTCCAGAAAAAAAAAAAATTATAGCTACAAATCAGGTGCGGTTCATGAGAGTCATTTCAACCTCCCTGAAGATGTTTTGCTTTTACTTGAACTCATTTCAGTCTTCAATGTTGTTCTTCAAGCAGAACATGATTTTCACTCCATGTAAGTGTTAGTTAAACATTATCTTCAGACAGGAGCAGGCTAAGCTTTTGTGAATATCATTCAGGAGGAGAAAAATATTTCAGCTGTGAAATTGAGATTTAGTAAATATATCGGAATTCTTATCATGAGGAGTTTTGAAATTTAACTTTTCTCTCTATTTTGAAACATAAGACTTTCAAATGGTTGCAGTTTTGACTTCACTGAGGACTCACCATGTTTGTGTTCTCTGTGTGACTTGGGAATGTGTTAAATTAAAATGTAAACAAAATAAAACAGATGAATCTTACACCCTGCTGCCTAATCTATGCAGTCATATCCCAAAAAGAAGTTATTTTAACAGAAAAATTAGCTGCTTCTATTTAGAATAATAATCACTCCAAATACCATCAACTTCTGAAATACAGCTTTACATGAAAGCTAAAAAATAAATAAAATGAGCATCAGTTTTCATAAAAAATATTGAGTTTGAATCTTAAATGTTCTGAGCTCATTTTCTACTGTTTGGGTAACACACTGGGGATTTTAGTTGCTAATTTAATTCACTCCTTTGACATAAATAACTTCTGAATACTTTTTACAAAAAGACTGGAAAAAGCCACAATGTAAAAACAAAACAAAAAAAAAAGAACATGTCTGTGTGACATACATTTTTTACATTTTGAGAATGTATTTAGGTTATGATGCTACAAAATATAAAGCTCCTTTACAGAAAACTTCTGAATAGCAAAACAGATTTTGCAATCAACCTAAATGCAAACTGAATTATTAATCTTTACTAAATTTTGACATTTTCTCTTTACAGAGCAAGCAATTTCCAGATGAGACACATTTAGAACAGTTCCTACCAAGTAGTCAAGCTGCCTTTGATTAAGTTGGCAAAGCTGCAGAATATATATGACAGGACTGTATGTTAACAGCTCAGCCAAAATAAAATGAAGCACAGAGTCACTGAGAAGTGTAGATTTACTGATAGTTCTCAGAGTCTGAATAACACATAGCAACCCAGAATGTAATAGGAAATTAATCTTGTGAAAAGACACACAAAAAAATGAAACAAAATTAAATTATTTCCTCTTACATTTGTTTCTTTAACAGCCATAATAGAGCATGTGAAGAAAATACAGTATATAAGCATTATTTTGCTGAGTGTAGAACTGGTATGACTAAAGCAGTTCATAACATCTTTCAGGAAGAGACACAGAAACTGACCAGTATGACCACAATAAACATAATGAATATGTAAGAAACACTAAGTTAGAGTTAGATAAATGATTGAAAGGGAAACTGGGCTTTAAGTAGATATGTGAATGACCCTGAGCTATTGAAAAGCCTTATTTTCTAATGATTTTGCAGATCTATGTAAAGTAAGAGAAGCTTGAATGAATGTCATACAGAAAAAAAAACCCAGAAAACTGATGCTGCTGTCCCTCATTTTGCAGCATAAGTGTAAATCTAAAGACATTTTAAAGGATTTCAATATCCTCCATATTCAGGCGACTTCTTGGACTTATACTTGGTTAAAAAAAAAAATCTATTCCTTTCTGCTGTTCCTTACATATCTCCCAACTGCAGGCTCATCAGTTTTATTGTAGTGGCTTTGAGGTAAAGCAATGAAGATTTGTGTAAGGTGACTTGTGATTTACAGGAATGATACGAGCCAGGGAGTTGTGAAGCTTAAAAATAAAGCATTTCACTGTGCCAGTAAAACACTGGATTTCTAGAGTGATTTACTTCTTGAAGAGCATTATTAACCTTGTACAGGAAAGGCATAAGAAATAAATAATTATTGGGGTTACTTCTTTTTTTTTTTTTTTTTTTTGTTTTTTCGGTTTTATTTTCTTGTTGTTTTGCTCTTAAGTAAGCTGAGTGAGAGCTACTTTTGCCGTGTAAGGAAATATACATCAAGGATTTTTATCTACAGAAAAAAAAAGCCATTGTTCTTTCTCTATTCCCACTAAGATTTTATAACAGAAAAGCTCTATGTAGTGGGTAAGTTCCCAGTGTCACTTCTTTAAGACATTCAAGTGTAAGATATTTAACCTGACAGGCACGAGGCTTGCTGGTGATCCCTTCAACCAAAAAAGTGGGGACATTAGTCAAAGAAATAAACTAGTTAAACGGATGCTGTATAGGGCAACCCAAAAGCCAAGGAAATGCCATACACAGTGTCTAAATGGAACTCAGTAGTGAGGTGAGTGCCAGTCTCTTCTCTCAAGTTACAAGCAACAGGACAAGAGGAAATGGCCTCAGGTTGGACCAAAGGAGGCTTAGATTGGCTGTTAGAAAATGTTTCTTCTCTGAAATGGTTGTCAAGCCCTGGAGCAGGCTGCCCTGGGAAGTGGTGAGTTAGCAGCCCAGGAAGAATTGGAAAGCCATGTAGTTGTGGCATCTGGGGACATGGTTTGGTGGTGATCTGGCAGTCTTGAGTTAACAGATAGCCCTAAAGACCTTGGAGGTCTTTTCCAGCCTAAATTATTCTCTGAAAATTCTGTTTGCTTGCCTCCAAATGGCCTGCTGAGGCTTTCACAAGAACCTTGTCAAGCAGAAATATATTCTATGATGATAACTGGACTGCTCAGCTGACATAATTCAGAGCAATAACCCTGTCTCTAATAGAATATGGAAGGGTAAGAAACATGGTTGTGCTGATTGTATTTGATTTATAGTCCTAGAGGAAGGATACAAATTACACAACTGAGACTTTTACAATAACCCATGTGAGCATAAGGTGCAATAGGCCACCAAATAAAGGTTGACTTTTGTAGAACTTCTTTACCATAAAGGTCCAGAACTTCAGAAGTTATTGATTCCAACAGCAGTGAGACATTTAAACACCTTCAAACATTGGGTCATAAATTAACGTGGGATGATGTCTTTAATTCACAAGTAGAACATCCATTTATTGATTTGAAAATATAAACCCGCATGTATTAACAGAATACTGAGGTGACCTCTTGTATCAAATCATTGTTGTTGTGAATTACATTTTAATGGTGTTATAATCATATACTATTGTTAGAAACTTCTGTTTCAAAAAGACCTTGTCCCCTGAATTTGCAAAGTTTTGTTTAGGAAGGCTGAATCACTTTCAGATATTTGCCTCCCTCCATTGACTTTGCAGAAAACAAATGGTTGGAAAACAAACATAAGATGACTAAACTCCCACCTGAGTTAAATTAAGTGGGATTAATTAGTGATAAACTGGGGACTGAAGACATCAGCTCTTTCTGTAACTCCACAGGGAACTTGATTCAGCTGCAGGGTTCTAAATAGTTTATTCCTAATGTTATATATTTTCTAAAATATTAAGGTTCATATCCAAAGGGTTTCTACATGCTTTTCTTCACACCATCTCTTGGTTTGATAGAGTTTAATACTGAGGTCTGAGCAAAGAGTCTGGGAAAGAATGCAAATACTCCTGCAGGAGCTGAGTTAAAGCCTATCAGTTAATTTCCCAGATCCTGATTCAGCAGACATAACCATTATTAGCACCATCATGAATAAGTGATTACCATAGAATCCTTGGCATCAGTGGTTTTGTGGATAAACCCTATTTCACTTACTACATTCAGGAGTTAGTTCAGGGCCCAGCTTAAAGAAAACAGCAGAATGTCAAGGAGAATATTCTTCAGTTTTGTTTGCTGTGCCAGTCATTTAAATATTCTTTTATGCCAGTGTGGATGAAACCAGGTTTTCCTTGCCAGCAGTGACTACCCCAAGTAGACTGTTCAGATAGCAATGATGACACATGGCTAACATCAACAGACAAATCCAACTGGAAATCTTTCTAAAGCAGCCTGGCATAACTGCCCAGAAGGACAGAGGGAAATTAGGGGAAATTTAAGAGTAAAAAATGAACCTAAAAAAGGAATTCTCACATAACTAAAATTCAGTCTTGGGACTGCACCCATCTTTGTATCTTCTTTCATCAATACAGCTGGCTGTGGTCTCTGCTGTATGATGGAATCCTGAGCTCTTTCAGGTCTATATTACAAATTCATGAAGTCAAAGACAGAGAAAACTGGCATTATTCCTTTGAAGGGGAAGGTCAGATAGCACAGCATCAGGGCAATGGAGAATTCTGAAGATATGATCAGACTTGACCCGTCCTTTGCCCTCAGGAAAACATAAAGGGGACATTTTCAGCATTTCAGCTGAAGAAACAGGTAAGTGAAAGACAACAACCTGAAATAAAATGAAAATATCACTGTATAAATAAAAATTCCAGCAAAATAGAAGATATTGTATAACAACCACCAGGAAAATCCATGGGCTTGATCCCAAAGAAGCAATCAACAGTATTTTTAATATGAGATTACTATAGTGTCATTTTTTTAATAGTATAATTGGGTTTTGTAAATTGGTATGACCCTGACACATGGTCTCACACAGTTCTGCAGTGTGAAGTTTACACCATTTCCTCAGTCCTTCCCATAACATATTTGGCAGAATCTGGGAGCCTTGGAGATTGTGTCCTTTTACAGCAGATAGCATTAGATCATGCTAGTATTTTCTTTAAAGGATAGCTTTAAGGAAAACAAGGACAAATGAGCAACACAACCTGTGATGCTACAAAATGTAAGCCCAAATTTGAATTTCCCCTTAGTGATAAGTTTTTCAGGTGCTGAAATCCAGAAGAAAGTCTGAGACTCTCCAATATTATTTCTCGAAAATAATTTAAAGGCATTTTCACAGTTCTAGTGCTGACTTGAAATATTTTACAGCCTTGGTTTCTCTCCAAACTGTATCTCTTAATCACAACAAACTGTCACACACTGTCAGTTTTCACCTGAGGAAATTATAATGAGCAGCTTCACTTTACAAAAACACATCTAACTGATTTCAGATTGATGGGAATGGCAAACAAATGTGCCCCAGCCTTTGATGAGTGTATTTGTGCAGCTTGGAAATTTCATCTCAGAAGAGTAAATGCGCTCTTGACAGTTGGAATACAGATAGCACCAGTGCTCTTTTCTACTATCACCTCTCTTCATGCAATACTGAACTAATCATGGGATAGATGTTGATTTCTTGTCCTTCATGCACTGACTCCTTAACTCTAGGCTGCAATCTCTAATGGCCACGTCCACATGTAGTAGTAGACCCCTGAGCAATAAGTCCTCTCTTGGATCTTACAAATGTTTTCTTCCCTTCATCAAAATCCCAGATGTAGTATGTGTCTACTCTTTGATACTGCAGGAATTTTCCTTTTCTAACTTTATTACTTCTAGAGGCAAGTGCATGGTGAAATCCTCCCACCATGTTCAAACAAGCTGACAGATCTCTTAAAGGGTGTGCTTGCCTTGTTGACAAGTATTCAGGAGTCCTTGCATTGTACCTGTCCAGCCTCCAGTGAAGGGGAAGCATTTGAAGGTTGGTGTCCAGATCAGCACTGCTAAGGCAATTCAAAGGGGAGTACTCTCCTACAAAAGGACAAAATCCTTGGAGCTCGGAGAATGAGCTGATGGCTATACATTCTCTCTATTTGGGCAGTAGGTTTCTCCACTATCAGCAGTGAAATAGAATATGGAAGAGGTGTTTTGTTAGGAGCCATCACTGTGTCTCCTTTCTGCTTTAAGAACAGATGTGACTCAGGCTTCAAATTCCCTCTGAACACAAAGTTTGTATGATATTTTCCTAGCTACTGGTAAATTTAAAAGCATTGAAATACAGGTTACTTGCAAATCTTGATGTTCCTAGCCTCATTTCCATAGTATGTAATGTGGAACTAATTGCAGCATCAGTGTTGCAAAACCATCAAGAAAACACAATACAGTGTAGCCATAATGCTGTTTTGGACAACTCAAGAAGAGTTGGCAGGGACTTAAACATGTGGAGTACAGTTGGCTGTATTGGAAAGGTGAGGCCCCAGCACACGGTGCCAGGGTGAGGTGCCAGCCCACACTGCTGCTTCCAGCTGCCCTCCATTTAGTTCTGCCTTTGAACAAAATCCTGCCTTATTAAGGACTCCCTATGGAATCAAGATAATTGTCCTCTTAAACACTCAAAACAAGATAAAACCTTTACTATATTTTGTTTTCCAGCAGTATTTTGCAACTCATTTACAGAATTGTAAATACACAAGCGATAAGAGCTTTCTGCATTATGCAATGGATATCAAGCCTCTAATTACATTTGAACAGTGAAAGCCGACTGTTAGAAAAATGCTTTCTTCATTGGGACACAAACTAGATGCTTGTTCATTTGGTATAATACCACTGAGATCTCAAGCTGCTGGAATTTCCAAAGGTATATCTGGAGGGAAATATTTACATATTTTCTACTATTTTTGTCATGTGAAGGAAATAAAATTTGAGCTTCATACAGTGATTGATAATTTAAGAGTCTTTAAATAATTTTCAAATACTTTATGAAACTTGAAATCAAAACTGTTACACTAGCAGTAGCTGCAGGGAAAAAAAAAAAAAAGAAGAAAATGTATAACTAAGTACAACTATACCTGTCTAACAAAGTACATTGTGAATCATGAATAATTCAGCACACAGGAAGATGTTGTAACAACTGTGGTTTGTACAGATGGAATCTGCCAGAACTACTGAGCTTATCTGAAGCATCAAGTGGGGTTCAGGATGGTAAATAACAGAGAGTGTTATTATCACCTTGCTAAAATATCACAGATTCAAGATATTTATAGCCAATTAAGTGATCAATGCATTTACTGTATAGCAACAGTTGCAATATTAGTATGAGGGTGTCAAAGAGCTTTCTATGCTGTGGACTACTAATCGCTGCAGCAAATGTGTGAGACGATATTTATGAAGAAGAAAAAATCCGTAAAAATGTGTTTTCAGAGCAGCTGAGTTTTCTTGCCTGACATAAATATCTCAAGCCTGTTTCAAAAGGTATAAGCATCTGTAGTCCTTCCTGAATTCAGTGAAGGTGTTGGTCACCAGTCCTTCTAAAACAAATGCAAAGATTTATACTTCTGACTTAGAGGATGGATGAAAGATAAAGAACTTGTAGTTCCTGTTGGGGAAACCATTTGTTCTTCTACCATGGTCTGAAAAACACCTGCACAATGTCTTACTAAACATCAACCTATTTCAATCATTGTGTACAGGAAAGAGCACTTGGAAGAAAGTGACCATTTTGGCAAACTGAATACTATGCAGTCAGGCTTTTGGGAATTGTAATCTGCTCAACGACTCTAAAAAGGCAGTGCCTAGGTATTTTACAGGTACCTTTCAGAAAATCAGCCACTAAACCAGGTTTGAAGGTCAGGTATTCCTGGCTAGACAGGCTATTTACAATTCTAAGTGACTCAGTTGAAAGATTAAGTGGAATGAGTATAGTTGCACTACTGCACAGTCCACCCTAATATGGGAACATTTACCACTCGATCTGCACCAGTTGGGTCTATCTATTTACACCCATCCCTGCCTAGTATCATCTGCCCCAGTAAAAATTTGCAGGTGGAGGGCATATTCTCCAAATACACTGCAAAATATCATGGATCAGTATTCTCCAAATACACTGATCCATGGTTGATCGACCTCTGCTAAATGACAAGTGTAAGGACCTAAAGAGCGCAGTTGCTTGTCTCAAACAAGGCCACAGAAGGACTTTGCATGAGATAAGAACAGAATGGAGCAACACGAAAGCACTCTCTACAGGCCTGGTAGAGGGGACATATGGTTAGCACATCCGAGTTAACATGACAAAAAATTCCCACTGTGGCAAACAACGTAAATATGCTACTGCTCATACAAATATCATCAACCAAAAAAGATCCCCCCCAGCTATGGAACAGATGGCATCTGTGACCCACAACTACTGAAGGCCACACAAATAGGCCTCCATGGATACCTGGAAGTTGGATTGTAAGATAAGGCACCACAGCCTGCGATAAGACAAAGGTGGCACTATGCATCTCTGGCATCTGTGCAGAAATCAGCTCCAACTGGGAAAAACGTAATTCCAGCAGGAGGAAGATCATGAACATTGACTCACAACCCACCAATTCAAGAAACCCTCCAACTCGAGAGAAAGACTGAGGGTGTAGGCTAATTAACATTAGAAGTGAGGGAATAATTTAACCAATAGAACCAGAGAACTGTGTAGCCAATGAGCATTAATTCCTTTATTTGCTAAGATCTATAAATAGTGAAAAGTTTTTAATTACATAGGGACCTCCACCACCAAGAAGCCCAGGGTGAAAAAGGACCAGCAGGATGTCACTGGATCCATGGGTGGTGACTAATTTCTGCTTGAACATTCTGTCTGTCCCTACACCCCACTTCCCCCCACCTTGTCTATTTCTTTTCATCTCTCTGCCTCACATTACTTGTTAAATAAAACCCATATTATTGTCTCCAGCATATGATCTTGTTTACAACTTAATTTGGGCAGAAGCACCCCTCTCTATTCAGATCTTAACAAGGACCTGTGCAAAGGATGAAGGATCATGAAAGTATCACCACTCAGAGGGGCTGGGGATCTGCTGGAAGCATATGGGTAATCCAACTACATTCCCTTGAGCACAACCACAGTGACTTTACCCTTCCTATGCAGAAGGCCACAGCATGACCAGTTCATTATTTAGTTTTTAGCTGCTCTTTTACTATGCTGTGGATGAACATTTGTAACCTACATTTCAAGCCAGGTTGTTATCACGGATTAAGTGAATTACTACTAAGCTGGCAATACCTACAGGGGGGAAATGCCAGTAGATATCCTCTTCTTCAGCTTTCTCCAGATTTCAGAAGAGATGTGTGATCCTGTACCCTGAACACAGAAACAGGAGCTGTGTTTGCACATATTTCACTAACGAGCACCTCCTGTGCCCCCCACTCCTGCCTCCTCTGCCACCCCAATCAGCAATTTCCTGATCCCTCCAGGCACTGATGAATTTCCCCCTCCCTGAATCAGTGCTGTGTGGAGACAATGGGCTTAGCAGCTCTCTGAGGCAAAACACCATGGGCCAGAGCTGCTGATTTAATGCATAAGATCTTGTGCACCTGTGGTACTATATAAATAATAAATTTTTTCCAATGGAGGTACTTTCCTCTCCCTCCAGTTGAACTACACAATGCTATCCAAAAGATTCATTTCTTTCCACTGTCAACATGTGTTGGAGATATTTAAATGGCAAATGTAGGTTCTGTCAGGTTATTGATGGAAAACTGAGTAAAAATTTCTTGTTCCAGTTCCAGATTCAACTGTGACTCTCAGGAAGCTGAGAAACTGAGACAAGCATAAAGGATCTGCAGTAAATATCCACAGGAGAAGGGGGGGAAAAAACAGGAAAGATAGAAAATTTTCTTTTTTTCTCTTCACTACCATTTTACTCTATTCTGGTTTGTTCTTTAGATGTATATTTTGAGATGTTTTCTTTGCTTATATATTATTAATGGTTTATTTTTAATCTATGTATGTAATATACATCCCAGTGTTCAAAGGGCATGCAAGCATTTTCCTTTCGTGGGACTTTTCCTGTGCATATGTTCTTTTATTCTATTTTGGTGATTTTTTTTCTGCATACTAATCCTATGTGAGAAATAAGAGCACCTCTCTTCTCTGACATAAGATTCATGAATGTTTCCAAAAATACTATTTTATGATAATACCAAAAGTGTCTTAATTTTATATAACACTAATTTTTCACTGTTTAACAGTCATGAAAAAATTCCAAATCTCCAAAGTAACCATGAAAGGAAGATAGCCTGGTGGTCTAAAATCCAAGGCTTAGCATCATTTCACATACCAAGACTTCCATGTTTTTGGAGTTTCTTTATCTCCTTTATACTTTTATAAGCCACAACCTCATAAATCTTAGTTAAATATAAGAATATCTGAATTCATTCTCTAGACTTATACCACCATGTTCTGCTTATTTAGTAAAGACCTTTTGCATAAGCTGTAAAAGATATCCCTGTATTTGTAATTGAAATTATGGGATGGTAAAATACCAACGGAAATTTCAACAATAGTGACAGATGTAAACATAACCATTCCTCTATAAACATTTTATATGACTTTGTGGATTTAAGAAAGAATATGGTCTCATTAAACTATCTCCTGGATGTAAAGTTGTTTCTTATGAAGTAAATTTTTAAATACCATGCCTAAAATATTTCTCACCATTCATATTTGTCTCTTTCCAAAAACATCTATGACTTTGTTTCCAAGTGATATCACATTAATGCAAAGCAAAGCACAGAATTATGATACCAATTATTTTCTCTCAGCTGCTGCAAAGTAACAATGTGTTTATTTTTAAAGTACTTTGTTCACCTTTAAAACCTAAGATTAGTACAAGACTATAAAAAAATGTTTTGTTCCCAGAAAAAGGCTTTGGGTGTCTAAAGTACATGCCAAATAAAATATAAATTTGCTACCATTATCTAGTCAAAACCAAGATATTTCTGTCACCTCATTATAGTTTATACTTGCAGTCATAAAATTTATGTTATTTAAAATGCCCTAGACTATTTTTAATCTAGAAGCTTAAAATGCTATATTTTTCATGCCTGTCCCTTAATAAAAGTACCTTAAATGAATAACACCATAATTTCTTACCTAGTTATAACTGTTAACATCAGAGAAGCCAGTAAAACCTGAGCATACTACACAAAATACAATTTGTACTGTGAATTACACTCTGAGCTGTTACCTTGTGTGAACTGAATACATGCAGGTAGCACCGAGACAGCCACAATGCAGAGCTGAAGTGCAAAGAAAATATTTACTCCATTATTCTTCTGTCAAAACAGGGACACATATGCTGCTAAGTTCATTTTATCTAAGCAGGGGCAAAAAGCAGAGAGGCCTGAACCCTTCCTGTTACCTATCAAAGGCCTAGTGCAGCACAAATCTTCACAAGGACGTGTTCTACAATCAGCAATCTTCTCCTCCATCTTCCCCCCTTTCTTCTAGACCTGTGAAGAATGCTTTTTATGTCCTTAACAGCATTTTCTTAGCTGAATCCTTGAAATAGACAGAAAACAATGTGAATTCTCCCAGACTGAATATTCTTAGCACCCTCCAGCTTATCTCAAGGTCATCTTGAGAGAAAACAACTCAAAAGCCAACTTCTTTCCTCAGAAATCTTCCATTTTTAACCCATTCCTCCTTCCATATTTTTTGGATATAATTTTAAAACCTGCGATTGCCAATGCCAAACCCATCTTGGTTTCCTGGTGGTTTTGCAATAATGATTTCCTTTCTACTTGCTTCTTGCATCAAACAATAATATGAATGCCTATTTATTGACAATAGAGAGCTCTCAACTCTTCTTCTTGCAGGCAGCTTGAGAACTGAGCAGAAGAAGTGCTTCACAGCAGGTAAATAACCTTTATAAATAATGTAATATTTTTTAAGAGCCCAAAAACACCTTACAGGATCCAAAATATAACTTGCATGCCTAATCTACTACTGAATTGCTAAATTCAGAGAAACAAACTAAAACATCTTTACTTTACTCTTCCAGACACTTGAATCAATATGTGTATCTGCATTTTTCAGTTAAAACTTCTTTCTGTCTATGAAGCTGCGTTTTTGCACATACTAAAAGAATCTGTTGCTTATGCTGATGAAACTTTTCTCCTATGTAACATTTTGTGATCCACAAGCTCAACATTTCTTAGAGTTATGTATACTTGGTGTATACTGCATTCTGATGCAGAAGCAGAGGATTCAGCATTCCTGCTCATCATCATTTAAATGACACAGTAGGTGATGTTTAGTGGAGTTAGACATAAAGTGGGAGTTAGTTCCTCTCTCCCCAGTCAGTTTCCAGAGAATCTCCTAATTATTCAGTGACACAATAGACTGTGGGACACTTTCCTAATGCTCTTGGTTACAACTGCAGCACTTGAGAGACAGGGATGCAAAGGAACCCAAAACCAGAGAGGACATCTTAGCAGAAGCACAATTTCATACCTTGACAAATGGGCTCTCACACAAGAATTTCTCCTCCCCTCCCTGATGCTTCTGTGGTTTTCCTGATGGCTATCTGACATAAATGACACAGAATTCCACAGGACAGGTAGTAGAGCCTCTCAATCCTTATACTTCCTCCTCAATCCTTATATTTCTCTCCCCAGGACCCCTACTGCTTTTTACACCAAGAGAGTTTTGAGGAGCCTCCTTTGAGTAAAAGGCAGGTAACCCCAGGTTTAGCTCAGGGTGGGATCTAAGTGAAGAGGCTTCTGTAGCATCATTCTCTTTGTTCCTTCACTTGCCTTGACATAGGTCTTACTGTGCTGCCTGAAACTCAATCAACTCAGAAAATATTGTAAAGTCTGCTGCAGAACATGGAGTCTTTCTTTTAGACCTGTGCCTTCATTCAGACTTCCCAAACCACAGACAATGCACAAACTGGTATCACTGTACATCAGACCAAATTACATAAATCAAATTCTTCCATGTAGAAATGTATGGCTATAATGATTCCTAGTGTCTTAACACCTCACACCAGCAATGCAACCTCTCTGGAGTAGTATTGACACTTTCAGTCACAGACAGTAATTAATCAGTGTGGGTTGTAGAGAGCTTTCCCCATTAACACAAAGCAATTCGGAAGGACTTCAGAGATTGATGGGTTAGTCAATATACTTCATCAGTGAATCCTCACTTTTGGCAGCAAAATACCCTACCTGACAATATTTTTTTTATTATAATTCTGCCATGCTCCTAATTTGGGCAACTCCTTCTCTCTCTATGTTGTACTACCAAAACCAACACTTCATTTTTTGTATAAGGAATACAGACACAGGCTTATAACTACATGGAAGTAATTTCACTTTCAAACATCAAAAATAAAAATCTGTTATTTATAAAAATACAAAGCCTTTATTAACAGGAAATGCAAGTTCTTCTAGTTCTAAATGAAAACAACAACAACAAAAAAAGCATTTTGCTAGTTGGAAATCCCTACATTGCAAATAGTCCACCAAAAAGACTGAAGAAGGAAAGTTTTTCAACACAATTTAAGGGGCTATTTCAATAAAAATAAAATGAAGCCCAGATAAAAAAGGAAAATTATTTCAGACTCTTCACTTTATGCAGTAAATACCTGGTGCTGGTTTGGGAACAGATAGGGAAAGGTGACCCACAGCTGCTCTGTCCCTAAGGAGAAAGCCCAGAAGATGGTGGGCATTGTGCCTCTCAGGGAGAATTGACTGGCAGCATGAGGTGACCAGCAGAGCTCCCTGCAGCCACAGGGGAGCCTGGCACTCTCAAGCATTATGACTGTCATTTAGATAATATGAATATAACTATCCCATTACTCCCCCAGAACATGCTCATAGCTGAACCACTGAAGAACTGGAAAATTGCTTTAAATTCTCTTTGCTGAGAGCTTATTGCTCACAAGGGAATGGTTCTTCCTCTATTTTTTCAGCTGTTAAATTACCTTCAAGGACAGTTTTCAGCATGAACATTTGCTGCAGAGACTTCAGAAGAGCTGAGGAAGTGATGTCGTAAATGTCACTGTAGTTCAAATTATGTGAAATCTGTGAAAAATCCTATTTTAAAGGCATATTTTTTAGTTGGAAAGTCAGGAAGTACAAATACATTATTTTTTTTTTTTACTTTTCGAAGTTATTTCTGAGTGTGCTTTCCTACAAATCCTACCATTCACATCAGAAATCCATCCATTTTTTCACCAGAAAAGAATGGTTTGATAGTGATATCTTCAATGAATTGAAAGGGAAGGAATATCTTCCAACAGCTGGTATGTGCAAAGGATACAGTGGTGGTTGAATTCTGGTCATCAATTTACTACAGAGAGACAACACCAAAATAATCCTTTAAGCAGCTCTCTAACCAATCCTTAATTATTGTCACAATGAAAGTAAATTCCAAATTCATTGGGGAAGAAAACCCAATAGAAATAGTATTTTTTTAAGAAAGTGAAAATTATAGCCAAATTACATTTCTATAAAAAAAAAAAAAAGCTTACACTGAAGCAAAGGTACAAAATGTCAACATTCCACATGCTTTTGCATCTTTTAACTTTAGTATGTGGGCACATTCGCCAGATGAAGACAAGTCACTTGAAAAATAAAAGGGAACTATTTGGAGCTTGAAATTCTCATGACACTTTAAGTTTAATATGACACATTGAGTTTAATATTAATTTTTTAGTGGCAAAATGAAAGGGTAATCTACTTCAAACAGCATTTCTAAAGAACAAACAAATCATTAGAATAAATGACTAACCAGGTGCAACATAAATATGATACATTAGTAAACTGTGTAAACACTGATGCTCAGCAGTGCAGGAGACAGAAGCTGAGGACATAATGTCCCCAAGCACCACCTCTAATGGTCCTAACAATAATCTTTTGCTAGTCTTTTGTTCATTATGTTGATGACCATTAATATGTAATGCTTTCCCATGCATCATAGATCAGACTAGAAAATGGAAGAGTGCAAGGGATTCAATATTCATTAGACAACTTTTCCCAAGACCTGGAACTTTCACAACTGTCCAGCACCCATCAAAGCACTCTGAGTGCTTTCTGATCCCAAACTCAGGCACTAGGAGAAATTAGAACGACATCCACTGGCCAGGGGATATGCTGGAGAATGGACAAGGTCCTGAAAAATAATGCTTTTCCTAAAGAAAATGTTAACATTGTTTGTGCTGCATTTGGAGATATAAAAAAGAAAGGATTTAATACAATGTTTCCCTTTTGGTCTTGCTGCAATATAGAAGATCCAGTCAAGATATTAGTCATCAGATGAGAACAATAATCTATGGAGATTGCCATCAGGGGTACCTTGTTTGTGCATTCACTTACAAATAGCTCTTTCTGCACAGTCTTATGGACATCCTACTGTGTTCATGTAATTTAGGCACAAATGCACAATCCTAATGTGAGTTATCACAGTCTTCCTCACGTGTTATGAAATTCATTAGACTCTAGTCCCCAGCCATAAAACAAAACCAATGCTTTGCTCTCAAACATCTACTTCAGTGTCCTTGATTTCCACACAAGCTCACTGTGAGATATCTTCTGGCTTTCAACATAGCCTCTCCAGGACAGGGACTCTGTCTGCCAGCCCTGGGAACTGCCAGAAGACATTTCAGCTTGCTCAGAAAGCTGAACAAGCCTCAGCGGTCCTTGAAAGATCCTCTGACATGGGGATGTTCAGGGTCCTTGAAACACCGCTGAAATGTTGTGCCCCTTCCCAAGAGAATGCAGTCCATGATAGGCTGTGTAGGAGGTACTGACACAGCAATAGCTTAAATCAGCAAAACCCTCATCCTTGGCAACATGATTTCCATTGTTTTCCTCTTCTTGACAATTTCCCAAAACAGCGAATTCAAGCACATCCACTCTAAAATACAGCTACTGATTAGAAAGCTTCAGTAATAACCTGATGCTCACAGCCAACTCTCAATAAACTCTGAAGAATTTATTGGGAGCAGGGGGAGATTCTGCCCTGGGGCTCTTGGCTTTTTGCATCCTTATCTGCAGAGAATCAAGATTGTTTCTGAATTTTCTGAGCCAGAGTGTGACTAAGAGCTGTTTATCTGTTTTGCATGTATCACAAAAGCCTGAGTTTATCACTAGAAAATACAGCACACAGAGTTACCTCCAGTAACACTGCACCCCAAATCTCATTCCACAAAAATTAGGGGCTGTGGCATAGCCAGGCATCTTCAGAGAACCAGCCTGACTGTCTCTCCAGCACACTCAGCACCAAGGCAAATGGTTTTTTCCACCTTAGCTGGGCATCCTGGCTGTCAGTGCTAACTGCATTCATACTCCAAATGTTAAGCTAACCTTTCTGACAAATTCACACAGTGTTGTAGACATTATAAGGCATTCCTTCACATCTGACAAGGATTTGAAGAAAAGATTAATAGACTGATTTTCATAGGCGCTTGTCAGTAACTGTGATTTTTCTGTGCTGACAATACGTGAGCTTCCTGCATGCACACAGAGGTTTTCTGGGGGAACACAAATCTTAAAAGCTCTGAGCACACTCAGCTTCTCCATTGATCGATATTCTTCACTCATTATAGGCATGTGCTCATGCACTGACTGAAGAATCAGTACTGTTGTTCTATTTATGGTCTCTCCCTAAAATGCAATTATACATTCAAAATATGACAATTTCTTCTTCTCAATAGCTTTGGCACTAAATGAGATTTTTAATAAATCATTTTTATTGTTACTTCTCTGGTATTTTTTGCAAATGTCTTGTTGTGGGAAAAATGTTTTTATCCCTAAGTGCTGTCTCTTGTTTCTTCTGTTTGTTTGGAGGTTTTGGTTTTGTTTTTTGAGTTCTTTTGTTGTTGTTGGGTTTGGGGCATTTTTTTGAGTTTGGTTTGTTGGTTTTTGTTTTTGAATTGGGGTTGGGGGTTTTTGGAGGGGAGGGGGTATTTGGGTTGTGATTTTTTTTGAAAGGGAACCTCAGTTGTATCCTGCTAAAGGACCTAGTGATGGTGGTAATAATACTTCCAGGATTATTTCAATACAATTATAAAAAAGAAAAACGTATTTCTTTATTTTTTAACATGCCTTTTCAGACCCATTTCCCATACTCCTGAAAAGAAACAATAGCAGTGTGGAGCCACAAAAGCAGCACTTTTCTATATCAGTCTGCTACTTACTGCTGCTTCCAGTAACTGCCTTTGTGACATTGCAAGGGACAGCTCAGGATTGGAGCAACAAGACTTGTAAAAGAAAGATTTAGGATTTAGGATCCAACCCTGATACTTTTTCTATTTTTTGGCGAAATATATTTTCTTTACACAAATTTACATGTCTTACAATTATCCTTAGAAATAATTATTGACTATCTACTGCAGTCAAGCTCTGGGTCATCATATGTATAAGAAGGCATTTCTGAAGCTCCAAGACAAGTTCCCAGGAGTCTGTGCCATCCAACCAGTAAATAGAATCCAGGATACTTCTCCAGTTACTTAATTTACTATTGTATAACATATTTTCTGATTGGGTCTGAGTTTTTTTCCAGAGAGGTGAACTGAATTCTTTATTGTTCAGAGAGGGTAAGGAAAGCATGCATACTGTCAGGGAGTGTATATGGTAGGGTAAATATTTTGACAGCCTCAGTGGCACCATTTGGAAACTTCAGGAACAAAACATTGTCAAATAAATGTGTTACTACAGCATATTTCCTGAAGTGATCAACAATTAAAGAGTTAACAGACCACTAAGTGCTGCCAGTATTTGGTAATGTGGTATCCCAGAGTTACATTTTTTGAGGAAAACCATTTCAAAATTATGGCAGTACTGCAATATTATGGACATGATGCAGAGACCTGAAGAACTACTGTGTAATTAGTTTAAATGTAATCATTAATTTTAGAAAGTTGCTTAATGTGTCAATTTCAAACAGGTCTGTGTTCTGGCAAATTATGTGCCTTCAAGGACTAAATCCTCCACACAAAATATATCACACTTTCCTTCTGTGAGCAGTATCTGTTTGAGGGGAATAGCTAGTCAAGGAAAACCTTAGAGCAGAAGCTCAAAGCTCATGATTTAGACTTCACCTCTGGGAGAAAACACACGGGTAGGTGTTTTGAATCAACTATTTAAATCAAAAGCCCCTTATTTTGATTTAGGATGTCCACAAGGCAGCATTGTACCAGATCTGAATGAGCATTTCTCCTGTGTCCTAATCCCACTCCCTAATCCTTAGCTCATTTCTGTACTGGCATGTAGACACATCACTGATGCTGTGGGAAGCAGCAATGCTGAGGCTGACACAGAACTTCATCCACAGTGACCCACTGTGCATAAACGCAGCATTTCTGCCTTCCTTTGTTTTAGATAGGCTGGGATGTCTCTCTGAGTCCTTACCCAGGTGCTGATTTTCAACCAAAACTTTAAAGACTTTCGATATCCAAATCCTCTTTTCAAACAAGACTGCAGCCATTTCATTAACTGTTTCAAAACCTATTATGAGAATGACTGAGGTACAGATGAACGGCTGCATACATGAATACATTCTTTTTTACTCACATTTTCCTAGGAAACTAGACTACAAATAGAATCTAGTTGCTCACAAACCATTGAGTTTCTTTTCATATCAGTGTTTGTTCAATGGGCACAACAGCTTTCTGCAACCAAGGAAGCGTCACTATTCATTTACCATCTCAGAGCTCAATTATTCACCTCCTACCACAGAAAACCTAAGTTTTTTTATATAATCCCAGGAGATAAGACAGTTTAAAAATAGACACACCATTTTTAGATTTTTCCTTTCTGACGTTTTTGAACGAAAGGCAAATCCTTACAACAAATCATTCAGCACAACTTTCATTCCTCTCTTTGACATAATTTCATAGCTCTATGGAGCACATGGAGCACTTGGCACGAACATTTTGCACGGTATCTGGTATTGCCTCTACAGCAGGTCATTTGGGAAGGCCCTGAGAAAGCTGCATATTAAGGGTGAAAGGGAGATGTCATAAACCTGTGCAAGCGGGTCCTTTTCCTGGCTGCTAATCCATGTAAATACAAATCTAGGCTTATCTTTTCACTAGAGAAAATGCAAAATCAGGACCTGAAAACATAGCATAAAGCAAAGGCAACAGAAGTTAAATATCAAAATTAAGCTCCCAGACTGTTAGAATCAGAAAAACAAAGTAAAATGTAGCCTGAAATGGAAGAACAAAAGTCCTCTGAGGTCTGCAGGCAGTGATCATGGGGGTCTCAGCACAGGCACCTGCACAGCAGAGAGTGGGCTGTCCATGTTCACACAGCTGATAAACAGCCAGCATGCTCCAGCTGGGTGTAAATTCCCCCAGTAATGAGAGATAAATCGGATAATGGGAAGCGCAAGCAGTGGGAAAGGCTAAAGCCTTTAGACACTGCATCTGACTGGCACGGCAGAGATGGGTGAGCTTCATTAAATGACCAATTTTAGCTTTCTCTAAAGGCAAAAAGCCACACAGTATTAAGGACCTGCAGAGAGATGCACAAGCAGAGGCACAGAGGTGAGGAGCTGAGTTAAAATAGTTCTGAGAATAACAGTAACAAAATAAATGCTTCTGAGAGGAGTCTGGATGTTTTCTTCATCAGCTGTATTTCTTACAATGCGGGAGAACCAGGAGAACGCCATTTCATTTCAAGGGTGTTTTCCACATCAAAACAAAACCCAGATACTTTCCAGTGCTTTCATGAAATATCCATCTTTTGATTGAAAAGAGAAGGGGCTTTTATTATTTTCCTTCTTTCCCCCAGCCTTTGCTTCTTTCTCTCTCTCCGACTTTCAAACAAAAATTGATAATAGACTGCTGTTCTGAGAAGCCTCACAAAAGAGAAAAGGTGAATTTATTGTGTCTTCATGAAAAGCTTTAGCTAAGCCCTGTGTTCCAGCAGAAATACATTTCTCTGAAAATGTTCCAATCAACTCAATGCTCTTTGTCTAAGCCAAGCACAAAAGAGGGCAGCTCTGGCTGACCCTGCTCCAAGAAGGCAGCAGCAAGGGAGGAGCTTTTCTGCAGAACCACCTTTACGATGACTGGAAGCAGGTCCAGTCCGTCATGTCAGTGAAAATGAGATAGGAAGGGAGTGAGAAGAGAGCAGAGATGCTGCAAAATTGAGTGAAGACCCAGCTTCAAGATAGTTCATATTTTTTGGAACACTTTAAGCCTTTAATCACTGGGGCATAACCTAAAATTAAAGGTCAGGCAAAGAAGCTGCAACTCTCCCCATTTTACACATTTTTATCACACTGTATTTTCACATACTCATGATTATTACTTGGCTAAGGGACGTGATTTCCCTGTGAGCATTCTTCAGGAACATCACAAGGAACTTAATTTTTGAATCCTATAAAAACACCTTTTTTTTTTGAATGACCAAAGCAGAAATATATTTTTCTAAGCCTACATTGAGAGCCTAATGTTGCAAGGACTATATTTATTTAAATTATACAGTTTGACTCTAATGAAAGCAGAAATTATCCTTCAGTGAATGATTAAAAATAAATGATCTGCTAACAGCATATACAGGCTGTATTATCACTGCAGCAGGAGCAAGACAAATTCACAAGAGTGAATAGCTGCACATCCCGCATTCAAAAATCACAAAAAGAAAAAAACTTCACTAAGATTTTGTTACAAACAAATTCTAGTGTATTTACAAAATAAATTTAAAAAACCCCAACAAACTTTTCATGTTTGCTCCACACAAATGCAGCTATTCTATTTTTTAAGGTGGCAAGACCACAGACATTTCAGGAGATTATTTGTCAGAGGTTTTTGTTTTTCAATAGCCTAACAGAATGCCCTTCTGGGGAGAGATTTTAAGAGGGGCATTTCCAGACCTTTCTGTGCTCCTGGTGTTGCTGTGGATGCAGGACTTGCCACTGACTTTTCATATCTTGGCTTTCCACATCATCCGCCGCTATTTCTGCCTTATAGTAAGGGAAATCCAAGATAAAAGAAAAAAAAAAACTTAACCAATTTCTCTGAGCCCAGGTATATTCCCATATCTATTTTTAGAAGCAAAGCTGACAGAAATCTCTTTGCATTTCTGGGGAACCCCACCTCAGGCAGCACGTTAGTGCCTGCAGGGTGGGGGCTGAGCCAGTGAGATAGAGCAGAGTGGCATTTCCACTGACACATCTTGGCAGCATTCCTTGCAGGTACAATCTTTTGTACTTAAGGAGCTGTACATGCGACATGTCATCTCTCCTCATTTCCTTTCTGTGTACTACAGAATAGGATGCTGTGACTGTCCTCATTTTCCACTGAGGGCTTGGCACAGGTACAAAAACACTTCTGTGACTCTAACTCCATGGGAGAAGAAGCTGACAAGATACAGGACACGTGTTTCCCCATGTGAAGAAGGGTAGGCATTCAGGACACAGCTCATTGCTTGCACAAATTTTAGAAATGTAAGATCAGAACATGACAGCAGTACAGGCAATCTGAAGGCAAAGTGGTTCCTCAGTTCACAAAAGATTCATAGACAAAACCCAAAATCATTAAAGGAGTGAGACTTTTGCCCATACCTTCTTCAATTCAAATAATTTCCTATTGCAATTCAAGTTGCCACTCAAGTAGCCATAGGCAGTATAGCCAGGTGGAAATATTCACCTGAGGGTGGGAAAGAGCATTCTGTCTGCCTGAGCACAGAGCAGGAGCAGTGGAGCTGATGCTTACACCTGCATGTTCAGCATGCCAGAGTTTCTGCTATGGTACCCAAATTGTCCCCAGTACATCTACAACAGTTACAGTTCTGCATAGCAGTGATGATGCCTGTAGAAATCAAAATCTTGTAGAAATGGAGAAGAATTAAATTACTTTTTACATTATAAATACATTTTGAAACTAAACAAAGTATCTTTCCATGGGTTGGTACTTACGGCTTAATATATGTGTACTTTATTGCTGGAGAAAACTAGATTTAAGCAGATAACAAGGAGAGGCAAAGCTGGCATGATGAAGGACACCATTCTCAAGAAGAAGCAAATCTGCTGAGGAAGCAGTGGATGGTCACTCCAAACTGGCAAAAGAGAGGGTTGGGGTTCACAGCTATTGACAGGGCAGACTCAGAAATTCTCAGTAGTGAGCAGTTGAGAACTTGTTATTGTCAGGTACCTGCATGGTAACAGCTACATGTAGGTTTACAGCACTTAAACATTTCATTAATTTGATATAGTGGGAATGTCATCAAACTCTCACAGGAAAAATCACTGGGAAGCTCTTTTGGCTCTCAATTAGACCATGCCTTGGTGAATTGTCCCAGATTTCCCACAAAGACAATTAACTGCTATTTCTCCCATGGTTGTAATTCTTCTAATTGCCTGTAATTCATATTTAAAGACATTGCCCAATATCCTTTTGTTGATTACAAGTATAAGTTCATAAAAATTACTTCTGTTCTATTCTTTTCTATTTCTAAAAGCTGATAATATCCAGCACTGTATCATGCACAATATAGTTTTGGACTACAGATGAATGTCCTAGGCATTATTACAGTGGAAAAGGGTCTGGTTAATAATAGATTGTTCAAAATACTGAGTAAAATTCTGTAGATTTCTTATTGTAATAATTATAATACTGTGAGTTTGATTAGGTCATCCAGGCAAAGTCTGGAGTTCTGTTTGAAATAATTCATCTAAAGCTAAAAACTGATTATATGCAAAGTGACCTTGTGTTGATGAAATTTGTCCCACAATGGCAGCTAGCTACAAAAAGATTCAGACATAATTCTGGGTATATTTTAAAAAAAGGGGGGAAAAAAGGAATAAACCTAATATCTGCTCTGCAAAAGCTTTCCTCTAACCACTCCATGCACTTTGTCCCCTTGTCCTGCTGAGGACAGGGAGTGACAGAGTAGTTTGGTGAGCACACTGCAGCCAGCCAAGCTCAACCAACCAGAACTGAATTCAGCTGTAAGGTCAGGTTTGAGCAGACCACAGTGCCTGTGCAGTGATCTTTTACAATGAGTGCCTGACTCTGGGAACAATGGTTCAAGAAAGACACAGACCTGGTGAGCCAGCTCCAGAGGAGGGCCATGAAAATCATCAGAGATTTGGGATACCTGTTCTATGAATAAAGGCTGAGAGAGTTGGGGGGTTGGCTGACATAGCTAATTTTATTCTTAGTAACTTGCACAGTGCTGTGTTTTGTGTTAATATGACAATAATGTCGATAATGCATTGATGTTGTAGTTGTTGCCTAGTGGTGCTTACCCTAAGTTAAGGACTTTCTGATTTTCCCTGCTCTGCCAGAGAGTAGGTGCACCAGATGCCATTGAGGGAACGTGGCCAGCACAGAGCCAGCCAAAGAGATATTAATGAATTAAGAATATCTTAGATGCCCAGTATAGAAACTAGGGGGGATGCTCAGAAGTGTGTCATGCTCAGCATATAACTAGGGGGACTTGACAAGGAGGGACAATCACTGCCCAGGGATGGGATGGGCATTGTTCAGCAGCTGCTGAGCAATTGGATTGTGTCTCATATAATCCTTTTGGGCTTTATTCCTTTCTTCCTCTCTTTATTTCCTTTTCATTTATTATTATTATTATTATTATTATTATTATTATTATTATTATTATTATTATTATTATTATTGCTGCTACTACTACTACTACTATTACTTAGTTTTAATATTATTTTTTAAATAAGTTGCAATTGTTAAACTTTCTTAACCTAGGAAGTTTAGCTTTTCTTTCATTGTCAGTCGTTTAAAGACCACCTCTCGTCCATGTCTATTTTCTTTAACGCAGGACACCACAGTAGCACATGAAATATGAAATTCAGGTTTCAAAATCAGAATTAACAAGTATTTTCACTGAAACATATGGACAGAAGAAATATCTACACAGAGTCAAGGAGTAGAAAATTATGGATATTTCAGTAAACTAGAGTAATGCTTCTTAAAGGGGCATCAGGTCCTAAACTAAGCAAACAGAAGCAAGTTAAAGATGTAATTTGCTGTGCTGAGTGAATACCTGCCTAAATTATAAGGCAAATATAAAAATTGTGAAAATTACAAAAATCTCAGGAAAAACAGAGAGAAGTAATGAAAATTACTGCCATAAATAGAAGATTAAATAAGAAATATGTAGCATGATAGTACTTTGATTGGTCCACTGTTACTATCTACTACTTGAATTAGTGTAATGAATAGTAACACGATTTTTCACCTTTCCCCAATAAAATAACTAATTTTCCAGTTAACATGGGAACCCTAAACTAAACAGTCCCCTGATCCAATGTTCTTTAACTTTAAACACAGAATTTATGAATGAAGCCTGTTTTTTTATCATTTCAAACATGTAACATTTCATTATCCATAAAATAATTGGATCTAAAAAACTGGGATTCATATATTTCATATAATCAAGCTGACTTGTCCTAAAACTTAAAAGCTTTAGAGAGTGAACACCTGTGTCTGGTGAGAAGCTGGTATGATCTTTATGGGTCTGACTTTACCTAGCTAAGCAATATATACTCACAAAAGTAAAATTTAAATTATTTAATTTGTGTCACAGTGAACTTAGGCAAAATGTGGTGCATGGTAGTCAGGCAAAAGGACCCCAATTTAGTACAATCAAGATTTTCTTTATTTGTTTCAAATTGAGACAATCTATGAATGTGCTCAGTACTTCATTGTGCTTGCTTTCAAGAAAGAAAGCAATTTTTTTTCATTGCTAACACTAATTCTGGGCTTCAGTGATAGACGTGGCAGTGCTGTTGACAGATGAATAGGGTAAATTGTGCTCTGTATAGTCCTTTTTGAAGGAGTAATTCAATATAACCACATAGTTTCCTAAGAAATCAGTTCTTTAGATGTATTTGGAGCTCAGATTGTGACTCTACAAAAAATGGTCGTCTTTTCTGGATGCATCAGCGTGTTCCATTTTTCTCTATTAGCCTTCAGGTTAGAGTACTTCTGAAAGAGCTCTCTACTCTCTCTACTGAGAGAATTCCAAACTCTCTCTAATCTGTCTGACCAGAAGGAGTATAATCCATCCCAACACCCTTATTTCTATCAAAGTTGGGACAGTGCAGAAGACAAGTGTGGGCTACATCAGGGTGGCTTCAAAGGCACCTGAAGTTCATAAAGAAAAATTATTTCCTTAAAAAAAAACTCCCAGTGAGTTCATGTTTTAAGTGGTACAAACAAAATCAACACTGCTTCACCATCTATTTTGCATAATACTTTAGGGGGGAGTTCACATTGGTACAGAAGATTTGTCTGAAGCAAAGGCTGGCAAATAAACCTGTGAGTAGATGCACCAGCCTCTTACAGTGTGATCCAAAAATCTCTGAATCCAAGGTATGGGCTCCACAATTTAATTCCAAATATAAAGAAAATGTTGGTGTCATGGCTTAGGTTGCCTGATAGGTGGCAGTTCAAATCAATATAATGCCTGACAGTACACCCAGAGGCAGGGGTGTGCTCAGCTGCTTGCATGTGCAGGCCTTGCTTTTCAATTTTCCTTGCTCTTCCTGCATCCCATCCCCAAAGACATAACCTTATGTCTCCTCTACATTTGAAAAACAGCAGTGATTGTCACCAGGGTGGTTAAGAGCCAGATTTCTGCTCCTCTTGTAGCAGGAAACACAAAGTAAAGATGCAGTTTTTTCAAATCCCTGCATTATTGGCATCTTCAAGAATCCAAGGACAAAGTACAGCATCTGCAGTGTCACACATATTTTATCAGGACACACAGTACCCCTACTAGCTCACAGCTTTGCTTCAGCTCATTACTGGATTTCTTTTCTGTGTATTTCCCACTGTTCCAGAGTCTCTTTCTTCCACTCTTCTTGCTCCTTCCATACTGGTTCAATTGCTTAAAATACCCTTTCAGGTTAATGCCAGTTGCTTTCTCTCCTCTCAGTTCCTATAAATGAGGCAGCATTTAATACCTTTCCAGTAGAAACACTGCAATTTCAAAGAAAGGCAGAAGCCATTAGTCCCTGGCTAAGCTCTCTTCCAGGTGGAGAGCTGCTTGTTGCTCTTCAGCCTGTCCATTGCTGATAAAGAGCATGAAGGGGCTCACCCTCCCTGCTCATGGTGTCAGCACAAAATAGCATCTGGCAATACTTTTATTGGATTTTTTTTGTTGGTTTTTGGAGGTTTGTTTTCAGTATAGGAGAAAGCAGAGTTTGTTAGATATTTGTTTTCTAAATTCCATTTCCATTTTAATTAGAAGGCAAGTTCCTGCAATTTCTATCTTAATTACCATAATCTGCTTAAGGTCAGTATGATGGGTACTGCCAGGAGAAGGAGCTTGGCTATGTTTGCTTTTTCCTGGGTGGAAATCTTTAAACAGATAAGGATTGGAAATAGGTCTGCAATCTCTCTTTCTGATACATTATCCATGTACAGGAGTTACTTCATGGTTTGTGTACAGTAGGATCTATGCAGTAGGGGAGAAACAGTTTAAAATGTATCTCTGCATGTTAACAATTGTCATAAGGAAAACTCATTTTTCTGTTTGTTTCGGTGATTTTTTTTGTTTTGGATTTTGGGGATTTGTTTGTTTGGTTGGTTTTTGTTTTGTTTTGTTTATAGAGATCATATTGGGAATGCTTTTGTTTTCTTGGGAAATGACTTATACTGGTAGGCACATATTATGGATTTCTTCACTATTGAATTTTATTCCTGTGTAACTCAATTGAGTCCAGAGTTAGAGTGAAACAGCAGTAAATCAGACTCTATTATTCTTAGTTACTTATATAGAGTCACAAGTTAAATTCACTGTGATATAACCAGGAATGTGTGTGGGAAGGTACTTTTAAGAGTCTCTTCGGTGAAAGCCATCAATCTTTCTGACTGCATTAACCTCTACTCTACAGCCCACTGTGCAACCAGAGTTTCAGAGGGTGCTTTCCAAGGGCATCCTCGTCTGTCACCTCAGAGCAGAGAAGTTGCTGCAGAGCAAGGGGAGCACTCAGTGCTTTCTCTCACCTATATTGGCTTCATTCTTTATTAACATCATACAGCTTAGCTGCAAATCTGGTCTGGAGGAAATTAATGTAACAAAACTCATGGACAGGATCAGGGAAGGGAGGGGTGATTGCATTTTCTGGAATTTCTAGGTGGGTTAATTTTACCCATTCAGCCTCACTCTCTCAGAGGCTCCTACATACTTACAAGCCCCCAGATTTGAGCTCTCAGGTGGTGTGGCCATAATCAGATGTTTATAACAGAAAGGACAAAAGATTCTGCCGATTGAGGCTTTGTGTCTTTTCAGTGTCTGTTGACTATGTCTGACAAGCCAGTCTACTTTTATATTACTGAGGAGTTACAGCTGTTACAGGGTGACCCTTTGCTTCAGAACCACATGTACTTCAGACTCCACAAATCTTAGGCAGGGTTGCTGCTTATTTTCTGCCTGAATTTGTTTGAAATACATTTCAAAATCCATACATCTTGATGGTTATCATCTGTTTTCCCACTAGGCTGACATGAACAGGAATGGCATATGTGATGTGTTGTAACCTCCCTGCACCTCTTCTGCAGTCAGAAAGAAGGGTCTTCCCCTCACAAGTCACATCTGCTGGGCTCCCAGCAGAGTGCAAGCCTTCAGGGAGTGAATTAACATTATATTCCTCAGCTTGATTAAGGGGAAACAATCACTGCCCATATAGGTCAGTCTTTTAACACTCACAGACACTCAGAGCAAGGTTAAGATTTTTTTTAAGTCTCTTCAAGTATAGCTCCTCCTAAAAGATTCCAAAAACCAAAAAGCACATGCCAAAGGGAAATCTTCTAGGTCTGGGTCCTTGAACAATAATAGACCTATTTTTTTTTATTTGATTTTTCACTGATGCTTCAAATGTATACAGCCATAGGAAAGGAGCATGCAGAAGTACTTTGTTTAGTATTATTTTTGGCAGTTTTTAATTAACTTTAACTCAAAATTTAATACTGGAGGTAAATTAAATCTGAAGTGCTATTGAAGTGTCTTCAACAAATGTAGAAATGGTCACTTCACATTGCCTGTATTTCTGGCTTTAAATTGCTCCATTAGTATCTTCTATGTTTTCAGTGCTAAAATTTAAGAAATTGTTTTATTAATTAAGTGGCAGTATGGTCTTCACAGCCTCTTATTAAAAAAAAATGCTAAATTATTCTAGATACATTTTACATAAGGTTTTACTGCATTTACAGTTGGAACAATCATGGTTTATTTGGAAACCTTTTTTTTTGGATGTATCGAAGCAGCTAATCTGAAGTTAACCACATAGAAAATGATTGGTTAATTGAATAAAAGCTCCAGGATTTTGATTAGGATTTCTCACTGCAAAAATAAGGAATGTCTGAAACATTACTGGACTGGCTAAATTTAAGCAACCAGGTTTCCTTTCTACCTAACCTGAAGCCAATATCCCATAGTCTTTTATATGGGTTTTGCCTGCTACAAACACATTTAGAAAGACAAACATGGATTGGATTAGATGGAGTCTAAGAAGAACACTTTTCTTATTTATAAACTGTATACAAGTTATTTCAGACCAAATATTGCCTTCTGTCCCATAGCTTCCATAAATGCTAAAGCTGTCATTGACTGTTGGACCCAAGATAACAAGATCTACACATTGTAAGAAATGTCTCCAGTCATGCAGGAAAGACAGATTTGATCATTTAACACCATAAATTTCATTCTATCACTGTGTTTTAGGAGTACCTGTGGATATTGTACATCCCAAATCTTGTGATTTATTAATTTGTTGGTGAGACGTATCTTATGCACTGCCTTTGACCTTGTGATGAACAGGGAATGAGTTAGACTCTACCATCAGGAAAAACTTAGATATGAATTTTTATCTATATGAGGGAGGAAATAAATATGATACATGCTCCTTTAAGAAATGCAGATAAATGAAATAGCCAGTTTCCAGCTATTTTGCAAACATGCTTGTCTGCTGCCGTAACACAGTGGAACATCCAAAATAAGCATTGCTCTGGTTTTGGGTGCCCCCAGAGGAGAGGTCAAGCATGCACTTGGCCATGTGCCTCAGCTAAGCGGTGCTTTTGATTCTTGACCTTCTGCAGCTCCAGGAGCAGGAAGGACTGACTTCACCTCAAGATGCAATTTTCTTAGAAAACAATGTGGGTCAATTCCAGAATAAAAGAGGCAGAGGAATAACCTGCCAAGTGTTCAGTGTGCTGCTCCCTCTGCATGATGTATCATTTGCTCTCCTTACGGTTTAAACAAACGGCAGATTTCTACTAAGTCCCTGAATTGGCTAGAAACTGGAAAACATCAGCCACACCATCTGGGTCCAATACAAATGAGGCAGAAAGCAGAATTTTCAAAATGCCAGAGTCCCAGCCTTCCAAAGTGCTCAGTCACTTGTATCTTCTCCAGTCTCACTTCGGTGAAATTGATTTTTTTTCCATAAAACCACTTATTTTCCACCACTGACTGATGATATAGCACTACTGAATGTTTTTCCCACAGCCATGTAGCCTGGGTGAACCTCAAACAAAAGTGATGACAAGTCCAAACCTGTGGGACTTGAAAGAGGTCTCTGATCTACAACAGCTGGTGGAGAATTTCTTCACAGTTTCTGTGATGCATGGAAGAGGCTAGTTTGTTCAAAACAATGATTCCCAAAAGCTCTCACTGAACTACATGCAAAGTTTGGCTGGAAATCTGTCACAGCTTCTTCCAGTGCATTGCCTCACAGATGCTGGCTGGCATGGCTTTCCCTGCTTCCAGAGCAGTCCCACAATGTGCCATGCCCTCCTGTGGGAAATCACAAGTTTCTGCTGCCTTTGTGCCAAAACCCCAACTGCCACAGGGCTTGGAAGGCTGATATTAGAGGAGCTGTTTAGCAAGGTGCCTGGGAGACTCACAAAACCCAGACCAAGCTGGCTTCCCCTCCCAATTTGAGGAAGCAGAAGGTTGAACATTTTTGGGATTAAGCCGGGGTTGCAAGGCCCCTCACTCATTTGTTGTTCCTCATGGTATCAGGACTCCCAGCTCCAGACAACATGAGTAGGCTCCCTAACTGGCCTTGGAATTTCACACAGCATGCTAAAAAACTTGATCTTTCCTTTTAAAGATTTGATTTAAATATTAAATTAATTTTTTTCTTAAAAAGTAACAGCAATAACAAAAAACCCTTCAATATACACTTCATTTCCCCAGAAAAGTTAGGAAATACTCAGAATTTTAGAATTTTGTGATGAACATAATCTTCTGAATACTGACTAACATTGGATCAAATGCAAAACTGTTCAGCACCACTCATTCCATCAGCAACATGTAGAGGAGGCAGTGGAACACCATCCCTCCTAGAGACCAGGGCTAAGCCAACGGATATCCTGGCCATCCATAGCTTCAGACCTAAAATTACAACTAAAAGAAAAGGGACAAAGAGAGAGAGAATGATCCTAATGGAAAAAAATAAAAATTCTTTTGATTAGAAAGGTGAGTGTCTGAAGATTGAGGGAAGCTCATTGCCTTTCAGTAAGAAAACCTTAACAATATCCAAAATTGAATTTTTAAACACAATTTTAAATGTAATGGATTTCATAGTGCAAAGTGATGGATATTTTTGTTGCTCTCTAAATGAGCTTCTCTAGCACAGGCTTGGGGCTTTTTTTGCTAGATGTTGAATCCCTGGCAAATATTTTGTTTCACTCTTCCCAAGGCCATATTTTTTTGCAGCAATATGAGCATTAACTTGAGAGGTAGCAGCCCACAAACTTTGCACAGAGTAGTCTTTAAATAGGATTCTGATGAATTCACAGAGGATTGGAATGAAACACCACAAAACCTTTACCTTGAAAAGCTCTAGTTTCTTAAATCCGTTTCCCCAGAGTACATTTACAGTTGCTGTCACCAAAGATAGCTTACTGCTGATGAGCCTCAAATGAGCACTTCAAGTCCATGAAACAGAAGGTGCATAAGCAATCACATTAGTGCTATCAAAGTGAGGTAAACAGCATAAGACAACATTAATTTGCATGCTGACAAGAGCTAAATTGCAGGGTTCACCTGTAGCAAAAATAAATCACAAGGTGATCATTGCTTTTGCTTTTCTTATAGTAGCATCTGCCAAGCACACCATAAAAATTCTGGTCACCTAAAGGAAAATATATTCCAAAGCTAAATGTCATCATTACTTCAAAATGCTGTGAATTATAACACAGGAAGCAGTATTTGGTAGCCTCAAGCAAAATGGTAGCCTTTCCACTGTCCTCTGCATGAAACAATAATCGTATTTATAAAACATAATACATTTTTGCAATGCCACAGGCATTCAAATACTTGGAAAAAAATCCCCGATAACAGATGGAATGTTTTTTTGACATTAATATATGCATTTTTTTTTTATACATGGCAGTGAATGAGAAAAGTGTTAGCTTAATAAATAGTGATGCTCATGGGCGCTGAGTAGTTTCAGTTGGCTTCTTTCCTGTCAAATATTCTGTCTTTATGATAACAACACGAATTAGAAATGGCTTGTAGTTTCACTCTGTACCTTTTTGTGCTCTCTTATATTACATGTCAGGAGGTTTAGCTGTATAATAAAGCACTACTGGCACAGAAGTAGCATTACCTATGTACATAATTTTTGTGCTGCTACTCCAAGGATCTCCAAAAAAACTCCAATGCCATGGCACTGCATGCTCCAGCAGTAGCACCACACTCTTTCCAGAAAGGAATAGATCTCCTTGAGAGAATGTAAGAAATACAAGAGTCTTCATGCTGAATTGGCTCTCTCTTGCCACAGGATGTGTATCATAGCTGCTTTATTTAATCTGCTGGGATGTCCTTGTCTTCTTTATTATTTTCCCAGAAAAAATTGGATCTTATTGTTTCATCTTAAAATTTCAGCTTTACGAAGAGCAGCTATATCTCCAACCTCACTATAGTTAGCAAATACCAGAGAAATTATCTGTAAACCTCTAAAAATTGCTACTGGTTTCCATATAACCTTTTCACACTTTTTGACTTGTTTTTAGTTTAATCACAATAGCATCACTCTTGTACTCTTTGGCTGATCCTTATGAATAACCTGAGCTTCATTCTGCTAGTCCTGTAGTCACAGCATTTCAGGCAACAATGGACTCCAGAATGCCTAGGGAGAGAAATCAGATTATATATAAGAACATTTTCAATGTCATTTGCCTAATTTGCATAAAATCATTGTTGTTTTTTGAACACATTGAAGGCTAGTATTACCATGGGTTAATTAAAATAATTCCATGAACTTGAAGCAATTGTACTGTTACATTATTTCATGTTGCATAATCAAAGAGTTTTCTACTGAAATCACCCACTTGATTTTAGTATGATGAGCCCCATGGCAAAACAGAAACTGAAGTGTAACCTCCCACTTCCCTCCCCCTTCCAGAGGAAAATTAAAGAGAATTAGAAGTCCCTAACAAAGATTCTGGTGTGGAAAGCAGAGAGAGAATGCACCAAAATTTGCAATTCAATCATTTTTATTGCCCAATTTCACATTTCAGCTGACAGTTAATTAATTTATGGAGTGGTATTGGGTGTTCCTAGTTATGTATTCCAGTACTTAGGTGCAATGGAGATAGATAACCTACCATGACATAAGGAGAAACTACGTA
Organism: Zonotrichia leucophrys gambelii; assembly: GCF_028769735.1. NCBI lineage: Eukaryota > Metazoa > Chordata > Aves > Passeriformes > Passerellidae > Zonotrichia > Zonotrichia leucophrys. The sequence goes on along the minus strand of NC_088170.1, from coordinate 19,554,951 downwards.
GTGATGAAGAGACATATTTGTCAAACCTCACACAGACATAATCAAGATGATAAACACTGAGTGTTCCTGCTAGAACTGCAGCATTCATTCTAATGTTGTTAGTTCATGAGTTAACTTCTCACAGCCAATTTCAATTTACTCTAAATCTACACGTATATACCCCTAGCCCACACTTCATGTCTTTCAAATGCCTTGCCTTTGTAGTTTCCTCTAGAAATCTGAATACAAAAGGAAGCTAACAAAGGTAGGAAAGATCTAGTCTGTCTCAGGAAGGATTTTGAGCGCTGCTGAAGGTGCCTGATAAAGAAGTACGTTCAAATTTTTCAGTGCCAGACTCACAGTATGTCAACAGATACTAGGTTAATGAAGATTCATGCAGCAAAATCAAAGGCATCCATCAAGAATTTCCTATGACCAGATATTAGAAGTTACAGCTTTTCACCTTCAGCAGCAGTGAAATGAAAAAAGCATGCAATTACCAATCCTTTTCTGTCTCCTATAACCACAGCTGAGGCCTCACATACACTGCCTTAAGCTCCTTTTTAAAATTAATGAAGACTAATTAAGGAAAAAAAAGCCTCCACAAGAAAAAAAGAAAGAAGTTGCTTTTGTAAAGACAGCTCTAGCAACTACCACAAAATGCCACTCTACTGTAGAAAGCCAATAACTAACTGTAATATGAACTGATAAATGTTGTCTCTTTCCAAGCAGATCAGGTAAGTGAATCAAATGCTACTTTTAACTCTTATTTTCCATAAGGCTATTATTAACAAAAATGTTATGAAACTGATGGACAATCTGAGCTAAGTGAAATCACATCATGGAGGAGGAAAAAAAAGTAATAAAGATTTAAAGAAACCATTTCAGATCAGTTTATCTGACTATGACACATCTGGATACGATAAGGTTCAAATTCTGAAATTTGGAGTGAATAGAGTGGAATAAAAAGAGATACTTTTTTTTCCTGTGGGTAAATTGAAGAAGATATTTTCTGAAAAATACCAGTTATGATATAAACCAAACCTCAGAAAGATTTATCCAGCTGCTAGAGCTTGCCTCCACAAGGAAAAGTGCCAATTAATAAGTAGTTTCTCTTCTGGAACACTGAGCCAATGGACTGCATTTTAATATATATGAATTTATACCCATATGGACCTATATCTCTCTCTCTATATATATATGTATAATTATCAGAGAAATACCAATATATTAACATATACGTAAAAAAGATGAAAATGGAGGACCTCTCCTATGAAGAAAGGCTGAGAAAGCTGGGGCTGTTTAGCCTGGAGAAGAGGAGGTTGTGCAGAGACTTAATAGAAACCTTCCAGTATATGAAGGAGATCTACAGGGAAGCCAGAGAGGGATCCTTCTTCAGGAACTGCAGTGACAGGACAAGGAGTAATGGGTACAAACTGAAAGAGAGAAAATTTAGGTTAGATGTCCAGAAGAAATTTTTTTACTGTGAGGGTCGTGAGGCACAGGAACAGGTTGCTCAGGGAGGTTGTAGGTGCCCCATCCCTGGAAGTGTTCAAAGCCAGGTTGGATAAGGCTTAAAGCACCCTGGTCTGGGCAGGGTGTCCCTGCTCAAGGAAAAGGGTTTGGAACTAGAGGATCTTTTAGTTCCCTTCCCACCCAAACCATGCTACAATTCTATGATTAAGGCCATTCCCCCTTGTTCTATCACCCCATAGGCCCTTGCAAAATGTTCCACCCAGCCATTTTTACCCTTTTTAAAAATAGCTATGGTGCTTCACTTACTCCTAGTCACTGGAGAATTTGCTTGAGAGTCACAACTTTTTGAAATATGATGGAGAAGGGCTGGGTAACTACATCAGCCAGTTCCCTCAGGCCCCCAAGATGCATCTGTTTGGGTCCCATGGAATTGTATATGTTGAAGTTCCTCAGGAGGTTTTGAATCCAGTAACAGTCATGCCCACAAGCAGGGAGAATTAACGTCCCTTTTGTTTTGTTCAGGCCTGTGCGAAGATGTGAAGATGTGAAGACACTTGCTGATCATATGTTAGGGGCTGATAGAAATTGAATATTTGCAATCAATTTTCAACAAACTCTACAATTTTTAAAAAAATTTAAAAAATGTTATCTGCTGCATAATGGCATTTAACTGGGGGAATTATGGGGAACTACTTGCTACAAGCCAGTTTGAATTGAGTCCACCTGTCCCATAGTTTGAATTGCAGCCAAGTTGAGAAAGCCAAAGCAAAGTTTAAGTTTGATAGAAGTTAGCAGAGCAATTCTTGGTAAATAAAAAGTCTTTTGTAACTAGAATTTTGTGTAACAGTCTCTATGAACTGCACCATAAAAGGATCGAGTTTCCTGGGTTTTTTAATATATTTTAGAGTAGGAGGATTGTGTATGATAGTGAAGTTGCTGGGAAAAAAATGATGAGAGTAAATTGCTGTGTTACTAAAGTAACACAGTATACAAGCAGTATACAAGCAAGAATGTTTTCTACTTCTCTGTCTGCTGGTCTGCTGACCAGCCCCATTCATGACATGTGGGCATTTGGCCTGGTCTTGCAGAAGCTGAAGGACTCAACTCTATGTAAAATTTCCATTTTTATCACAAAATATTGTGGATAAAGTAGAAAATAATTTTATTACCTGTGGTGGTGTCTTTCAATTTTTTAAGTCTTTTTGGGTTGAAGAGAAGTAACTTAGAGCAGAACATGAAGAAAGCAGAGCTGAGCTTCATTAATTTTAGTGACCACTGTGACCCTTGTACAATCACAGATTTCCCCAGTGACAGGGGATGTCTTCTCCAGAGGGGCTAGATAGTTTTGTTGTCTCTCTAAGGCCTAGCTGTGATTTTTAAAAACACATCAGATACTCAGTAAATTTTCTATAAATTGAAATTGATTAAAAGACACCACAACAGGAGAGAATACACTTAGAAGAAAGAGTGATAGAAGAATGCAAGCTTCATTTTCATCTTAAGCACCCAAAATCTGGGTGTAAGCTCACAAGATGTATTTAATGAAAAAAAATACTGAAACCTTGATGGAACCAGGCAACCACATCAAATTGCATTCTGATAGAATCAGAACTGCCTGTAGTATGCCACAATCCAACAGCTCATTCCATCTTTTCTGACCTGACAGAGTGGTATTACATATGGAGTGCAAAGTCATCAACTAAAGGAATTCCATGGGCTTTGTAGGGATGATCCATAGACTAGAGGAATGATATCTGCGTGCACGTATCAAAAGAAAAAAAAGGTGAAGGTGTATTGGAAAATGTGGGATCCAGTATGACATAAATTATGTGGAAAAGGGAGTCAATACTGTTCTACTTTCAGATGGGGTAGAGTTAAGGTGAAAGCTGAAAGACTTGGTTTTTTAGACAAGAATAAGGAGAGGACCTTGAATAATTAGTTTTGGTCCTGTCACGGACCTCAGGAAGTGTTAAAGTGCACTCACTAAATGATATCTCCTACTGCCACTGCCCAAGGCATAACACTGGGCTAGGTCTCTAGTCTGGCCCAGTAAACATTTATTTTGTTCTTAAAACTGCCTAATTTTTTCATTGCTGACTGCAACATGAAGTTTGGAAAAGTGTTAATGAACTCTTCCAGTAGAACACAGCTGTATGCCAATGCAGAATAAGAATGAACTAAAAAAGAATGATTTGAATAACCTCAAGGATATTCAAGCAGAATCATTAAAGCAGAATCATTAAAGCAGAATCATTAAACTTGTTAACACTAGGATAAAAACTCATTAATATTTTGCTAAGGAGTTTTTCTTTAAACAATATGTTGATACCAGGAAAGAACAAAGTAATATAAAGTCTCATAAGGATGCAGCCATGAAAATGTGGATGTTATTATAGTAGAAACATCTTCAGCGAAAGTGGGAACATAATAATATCATCATAGCTGTAGTTCTCAAGAATGTTTTTTGACATTCCACACATTTGTGTTCAAGAGACCCTCATCCAGACTGGACTGGTTTCAAGGAATGGGCTACTAAGGTACTCAAAGACACATAGCTTTGGGAGGAGGCCAAAGTTACCTCTAAACCTCAGTCAGAGAATATGATGCGGTCAGAGTGCTGTGTGGAAATACCAGTTTTAAGCCAGCAAGCTTGTGTACTGTCAATGGTCCAATAGCAAAAACAAATACTTCCACTTGAGTTAAACTTCTGTCAAGAAAGTTTCATATACTGTAATGACTGAAAAGCACATAGTTTGCATTAGTGCACAGCACTTACTTTATCTTTCTTTTTTACATCAAGGGTGAGATGCACCCAATGCCTCATTGCTGGTGTGGGCCTTTCACTATCTCCAGTTGATGAATTCTAATGATCAAGATTTTCGGTGCCTGTACAATAATCCATTTTCTCTTTAAAAATTTTTAAATTACATTGTTCAAATGAAAATATCCAGCAATTAGAATTCCATTGTTCATTTAAATTCAGAGGACTAAAGACTGCAAATTTGTATCCATTCCCATCCAATCTGCGCATAAACATTTTATTTTCAAAATATTCTGTTTTTCTAAAGCAAAGAAAACAGAATAGTTCCTTCTTATTTACTGCAAATTCTGTCATCTCATTAGGATCCCTCAGTGTCTCTCCAGATACCACTGTGACCTTATTGTAGTATGAGTACCATTGATCAAGAGACAGAAAACTGTCAAATCTGTCTTAATGTGGAAAAAACAGCTGCAGAACATATTTGTACAGAAGACAGACCTTATGGGAAATCTTTTTTTACATAAAAATAATAATACTTTGTAAGAAAAATAAGTTTCTTGTTCCGTACAATTAAACTGCAGAGAAAAATCCTAGAATTAAAAAAATATGGTTTTTAAGTAAAAACTCACCATCTGTCACCTAATAGCTCTTTTCTGCTACAGTATCTACAAGATGAAGGGCTTTAAGATCTCCCAGATCAGCACATGATTTGCTCTAGACAGTGGAATGGTTCAGGACACACTGCAATCTTTGGATCACATCACAGATGGAAGAGATGAATACAGGCAATAAGCCCACCTAAAATGAAAATAAATGTCAATGTGCCATCTTTAAGGGAAAGCAAGTGTACATGTATATGCATAAGTATAGATATAACATTTTTCTCTTGCATATGTGCTAGTGACTCAATCACTTCCAGTGTACAACCCCTCAAAAAAACCCCAAAATCAATCAGACCACCAAAAAGCAAAGTGAGTTTAAAAAGTAATTCCAGTAGGGCTTTTTTTGAAAAGAAACTTGATGAAGTCAGTTTCTGCTTTTAAACTATGAGGGCTACAAAGACCATGACCTCTTTCTGTGAGGAAATTAGATTTCATTTGAAGAATTTGCCAGCTGTACCATTTTGAATTCCTTTATATTGGATGTTCCTTGTGAAATAAAGTCATCTGTACCAGAACAGAGGGTAAGATTCTCATTTACAACTAAGCATCTTTACACTTCTAGGAAAACCTTTGCCGTTTACTCTTTCTGTTGCTGCCTTAGAGGAGCAAATGAATTTAGCTGAATCAGTATCAGGTTCTTGCACACATAGAGAACAGAGCTGTATGAGTACAACCCAGACATGCAGGTTAAAGAAAAGCTAACTATGAGCAGCAAAGTTAAGCCCAAAATTTTTGCTGTGTGATTACTGAATGGAAAACTACAAGATACAATTTTTAGTTGTTTTATTTTATTGAAAATAAATACACAGAGCTATAATATTTATTCTTCTAGTCTACATGGAATTTGAATAAACATGTGCATTTCTGAATTTTACAGGTCCTAAAAATAAACTGGAAAAAAAAGTCATTAATTGAGCTAGAAGAGGAGAATAAGAGACTGGGATTCAGGCCTTTGGGACTCATTAGTCTCTGCTTTTGTATCAAACATCTAGGGAACAGGAAAGTATCTTCGGATAACATTTCACAAACTAATTTGGTCTTTGAGCTGTGCATTTCACCCAGCTGAGTAAATATTATTTGCAGCCAACTGAGTAAGCTGTTACATTAGCTGCAGTAAAATGGCTGATTTGGAGCACTTAAAGTGGGAAGGTCAATAACAGCAGGAAGAATTAACAGGCATGTGGCTTGTATAAAGTTCGACAAAGTTTAGCCTCTCCTTATTGGCAGCAACTCTTGGTTAGAAGCTAGAATCTGCAAAAGCAAGTCAATTCTTGCCTTGGGTTGCTGTGACAACCTTAACACAGCTGATGCAAACAACCTGAAATTGTATCTAAGAATACAATACAACTGTAACTCCCTGCCAGACTTAAGGGTACAGGCAAGAAAAGAGGGAATTAAAGAAGAGGTGGGATTTTATGGGATTTATTGTCTTTTTCTATGTGAATGTATCAGATTTTTGCACAACAAAATGCAAAATCAATCTTTGTTTAGGTTTAATAATTTTTTTTTTTTTGTATTGCAAGTTTAAAGTCTTTATTATCCTGGATTGTTATGTCTACATTTAACCAATAAAATATTGAACTGCTAGACTGGTAAACTCCGTACTTGGTTCTGAATTCTCAGCTTAGCTACAGCACAATTTGGATTCTTTTTATGCAAAAATAAATGCATTTGCTTCCTGAGGAAATTAAAGCTTATCAAAGAAGAAAAGTGAAGCAGAGAAGAAAAAAAGCTAGCCCAAATTCACACGAGATATTTGTGCAGACCAAGAAGTGGGGAAATACTCCTGAGGCATCCTTTTTCCACAGTTTGCACCCTGCCATCATTGATTTCAGAAAGAAAATTATAAGATCTCATAGGATTAAAATGACTCCCCCGTAGTCACATAGCTTCAACAAAATGCTGAAGAAACTCGAGGGTGTATTTATTCATTGTTAAAATTACTGCTCAGTTCAAAAATGAGAAGAATGAGCACTTCTAATATATATTCAATGATTGTTTTTTATTGAGGGATGAATATACATAGCTATCTAAGAGTCCTGCAGATATCAGACAAATTCTTAATAAATAAACAATTTTTTTATTATACTAACAGTTCTGGAAAAAAATACAAGAAAAAAGAATTTGAGATAGAGTCTGTGTATCGTGAAAAAGCATAAGTAGACAGAAGCTGTCTTAAAAAATATTCATTAAATTGATTTTTCATAAATTACCCTTCAGAGCAACTTTGTGATTTGGAAAGTCTGTTCTTCAGAGAATCTAAATTCAGAGAATTGACTTTGAGAGGCTGGAGGCCTCATGAATTGATTCTTTGAATCTACTTAGCCCCTCCCGTTTTTTCATCAGCAGTGTTTCTTTTCATTAAAGATGGATTAAAACCAGGAGGAGACATGCTGCAAGAATACTGGCAAATGTCCTAAGTAGACCTTTTCCCCTTTTTCACAGGTCTACTTTCCATTCCATTGCTCCTTTGCACACACCACACACAGAAATACACTTCTGACTTAAAGCGCTAAACACTGAGAACATCATCAAAAGAATGGCTTTAAAAAGAACACTACTGAAGAAAAACTAATATTACACATTTGCACCAGGAACTTAAGCCTAAAATTACACTCCTCTGACTAGAGAACAGAAAATTTATGATTCATCTTGGATCTAATAAAAGCCAGCAAATCCTGAACCAGACTCCTTACCGTTCTTCAAAAGGGCTTATTTCATATGGTTTCAGTTAATAACAGCAGAATCACAAAAACACACAAGCCCAGATATGTTCACACATTGATATTGCACAAGAATGTGAAACTAGAGATGCAGACCTGAAAAAATAAGGTATATCATATGGACCATATGAATTAGCAAGATTAGCTCTGTTTATGAGAGACACTGTCACATATTTCATACAAAGTGCATAGATAGTACTAGATTAATTTTCCAAACATATGATCTCCAGAAACCTGAACTGAATCCCTTCAGTCTCCGGGTGGCAATTTCCCAAAATAATAGGGACTTACAGTTTGCAAAAGCACTGAGATAATAAGCTCTATTTCAATGAACAGAAATTTTTCTCAGTCAAAAAAAAAGTTATTTAAAAAACACCCAAAAACCCAGATATAACCTTGAGCTATATTCCAAAATAAAATTTAAAAAGCACTTAAGGAAAATACTTTCAGTTTCCAATATCACAGAAGGCAAAAGCTGAAAGCAATTTTTAAGGGGATCATTAAAAGCATTTTTAGAAGCAGTTTCATAATGAATGCATTTCAAAGAAAGAAAAATGTACTCTTTCTCTATAAAAGCTAAATATCCATGTGCAAAATTTTTGTGTCAGAATTACAAAGTCCATCCTGAGAGAACAATTAAAATTATCGTTTGATAATTTTAAACGAGTTTCGTTTGATTCTGAGATGTTCTGTCAGACACCTGCTAATGATGTCACCAGGGACTATGTAATTCTCTTTGTCCATCATTTTTAGAAGACTGAGTATTAAACATTCTCTTCTATTTCTCCTCAAGCCTTCTGTGCTGGCTGTAGATATGAGAGAGAAGAATCAGTAAGGAAGGAGCTGTGAGAGAACTTCTGTTTCAGCTCATTGTGATTTAAATATTGTCCAGGGGCCAGTGATAAAAGCAAAGGAAGTTTCCTCCATCTCCTCCACTGTGGAAGGAATACTCATATATCAATCATTTGCAGATAGACTATTAATATTGAGGGAACATGGATTTCTAGAAGTATCCTGTCTTTAAAGAGCAAGTCTGCTCAGGTCCTTGGTTCAGCAAGGTGCCTAGACATATACCTGATGCATGGGTGAGATAATAATTTAAAACTATCAGCCAGTGGCAGCAGCCAACAGCATCACACACAGCAGCTGAGGCAAGGCTATGAGATTTTAAGAATGTCCTATGCAGATTCCAAAAGCAGTTTCAGAGCAAAAATCTTCTAGTGATATTATATTACCCATACAGACAGCTCCTATTGTCTCACATGAAATAGTGTTTCCTAATTTCTCTATCATCTGGTTACCAATACTTTTTAATTTCATCTGCTACAAGGAAGCATGATGCATGAAGGAACAAAAGGAGAACATATTCAAAAATTAATTCCTCTAAGGGCTTTATTCATCATTCATTTATATTTAACAAAAAATTTACCCTTCTAAATTATGCACACATACAAAGTTTAGAATAATACATCTTATTGTTTCCTTACTGCAAGCTCCACAAGCAGTATAAATCATGAATAATTTTAGACCAAGGAGTATTCCCCCTGACTTCACTAGGGCTGCTCTGATGCAAACAGGCACAAATAGATGTCAGACTGGCAGAGTTGGGAGATAAACATGTAATTGAGTTAGAGAAATGGAGGAATATTTAGGCATTAAGAATTAATAATTGCTCAATAAAATGTTAAGTGAAAAAAAAGCTGATCCATCAAATATGAAATTCCTTCTATTAGAGGGTAAGATTTCTCAATCTGATGCAAAGGAAGACTTTCATGTGGAGAAAATATCACCAATCAGAGAAAATATCAAACAATCAGAGCACTTATCTGGGCCACAGGTGCTTAATGCTTGCATCTCTTTTCTCCCTGATTTAAACTAAGAAGCATTAGCTGGACCAAGTCTCTCAGCTGAACTTGCTAGAGATTTCAAACACTCTCAAAGCCACCTACATTAACTCCTGCACACAATGTAAAATCACAAAGAGCAAAATGGATTCTGGGCTACACATGATTACTACTGGTTCTGTTTCCATATGCTGTAATTCCCTGAGATTGTCATTACTCTCTGAGAAAATTTGAACCTACTCTCTGAGAAAGCACAGTTGCCTCTGTCCTCCTTCCTAAGGACTGTTTATGGCAGGATGCAGCTCCTCAACACATTTTCTTTCAGTAGCGAAGCCATCTGAAGTGATCCCTCAGCCATGGCTGCATTTTTCCAGAGTTTGCCAACCCTCTTCCCATGCTTACTTTTGTTATTTTTGAGGGCATGCCAAAGGACAGACCTGTGAAGCAATTTCCTCAAAACAAATCCTCCCCAGAGAAGGGATCTCCTGCTCTGAGACTGAAGCTATCATACTCCTCAGACTCCATTAATTTCTAGTTCAAACAAAGAGCTAGTTGTGGGAAGAACATGCATAAAAGTCACCTAAGGATGCTGTCATCTCCTTCAAAGATCATTTCACCATTTTATGCTGTTTACTGCACTATGTATTGGTAAGTAAAAACTTTTCAGGTTAATATGTCCCTAAAGAGTGTAGTTTTATATGCATGTACTGGTTTTATTTATATATCACCTCACTAAGTAGGTATTGATTTGGGCCTTGAGCAGCGCCCGAATCTTGATTAATATGATATTTTCATTTTTTTAACAGAATAATTACCTACTCCCACAGGTGTCAGAGAGGAGTCAAAGCAATTCTGTTACAGAAAACCCAGTGAATTAAATGGAAACCTTGGTGTTACCGCCTACTCAGTGCTACCAGTAAAAGTTCATACTGGTCTTCTACTTTATTTTTGATAGAATCAAAGAAGTTTGACACCTTATTATTGGTTGCTAAGTCACCATGCCATGTATTTATATTAATTTCTGGATCTTCACTGTACTTTTTTGGAACTATTTTTGTTTTTTGTAAATCAGGGAAGTGTGGAAACTCAGCAGTAGTTGGTCTTCCATGAAAATAACAGTTATCTTTTCTTTCTTTCTTTTGATTTGTACTTAATACTTAATCTGTGACAGTAAAAAATCATATCAGTAATTTTATAGGATGTTCAATATGACAAAAAAGAATTCAAGACTCCAGCAAGTTTCAAATTTTCACCACAGTATTTTGTATAGGAGCTATAAAGGCTCTTATGTGTTTCAGAGGAAATACATAAATATACCTTGTCTGAAGGCAGCACATAATTTTCTGATCTGTTAGTCCACTGTTAACCTTTTCTGAGAATAGCAGCCACAATTACAACTTGCTTTATTATGCTGAACAAGATAAATTGTTTAGAGTTTTTTTGGATAAAAAGTTATTTCCATTTTCTCAAAACCAATTTACAACAAAATAAGTTATAGAATTTACTAATACTTGCAGAGAAATGCCTTACTTAGCACAATGGGGAAAAGGATACATTTAATTAGGTTCTATTCTTATGAAGAAAGTAAATACAGCAAATTAATTGAAGGTTTATGTTCCACTGAATGCATCCTTAAATCCTTCCCTTTCAGTTTTACACTGAATGTTTTTGACTCTGAGAGAGTTTAAATAATTATTTTGATTTACTCAAGTGAGGCAAGACCATTTACCTTGTTAGTAAGACAAGACCAGAAAAGGGACAAATTTTGGGCAGCACTTCCAATAAAAATGCAAATAAACAGGGGAAAGTCCAGAGCTGCGCAACAATAGAAATCAAAGTCTAGAAAAGAAGGAATGAGTGAGAGAGCTGGAGTTATTTATAAGAGCAATAAAAATTTAACTGACTTCAAATATATGAATATCTCAAAAAAACATAATGTACATAAAAGGCTGTTCCAAAGAACAAAGCAATTTTTTCTCCCTATTCATATTGCCTAGAAGAAGATGTAATGGTCTAAAATTGCAAAAGCAGACTTGTCTTAAGTATTAAACAAAAAGGGACAGGTGGGAGCTGAAGTAGATCAACTAATGTGGGTCACTGCCCTTTTTCTAGAGCTGTCTTCAGAACCAGTCCACATCTGCCAAGAACAATGTTGCAGTCATTGACCCTGCTGAGAGGAAAGGACCAACAGGCTGTATAACATTTCAAGATCTTCACAAATCCTAGTCTTTCAATTGCTTTATATTTTCTGCACAGCAAAATTTAGGTTACTTGGGTTTACCAGCAATAGAAAAGACATGGTGGTATGATCTTTACTGAAGTTTGTAACTTCACAACACATGTTGTATGACCTATCTAGTCCTTTTTCCAGCTGCCAGAACATGTTGCTGCTGTGTCTTCTATTTTCAGTCACAGTTCCTGATTTAAGACTTTTCAGATTACAGTTGCTCTTTACTTTCTGTGAAGTAATAACAATCTGTTATTCTTATCAAAAGTATTTCCTTTTTATGTTATGCTTGCACATCTCCAGAGGTACAATTTGCAGCTTATGGGCATGAGTATACCTGCTACTACTGGCATCCTTAGAAAAACATCCTGTCAGTGATAATTCTCAACAAATAACCTCCCACAGACAAGAACTGCCATAAAGTTACTATTTCTGGATCATTTGCCTCTTCCATCTCCTCACAGTTCCTAAAGTAAAAGAAACAAAAAATAAGAAAACAAAATCAACAACAGAATTACATTTATTTTTTAAAAATGGATCCCCAGAATCTCAGCTACACCCACATTAACACATTTTTCCTCTTCTTGTTGCCATTAAGAATAGCCTTTCATCTCACTCTGCCATATTCCATGACTTCTCAATGGCTTAAACAGGAGTGATGGCACCCAACCTTTGCCTAGCTTAAAAGCTGTTTAATGTGGTGCAGGCATCCACTGAATATGTTTTGCAGCCTAATTTAGGTCAAAAGAATCTCTTGGTCAAACACCCCATTGATGACTCGGGGTGTGGGGAAGGGAAACAAGAGGCGAGGAGGGAGACTGTCCCCAGATGAAACCAGACTGAATCTGGTCTGTCTCCTGCAGGGATGGACTATGGCCAGTGCCTTTGGTTTCTAGGGTGAGATTAAACTAAAAGATAGCAAATATAAGAGGCTGGAAACATAATGGAGGAAATCACCTCCATTCTTTCTTAAAATTAAAAACCAAGTTAAATTCACTTTTACTAGTTGCAGCAGCTCTCAAAAACAAAGATTCTGAATAACAAACCTAATTAAGGAGTAGTGCCTTAATCCAAGTTAGAGGCAAAGTTTAAAATCTGTTTCTCATTCCTTTTTTTCCCCCTAAATAAAGCCTTCAACAAAGATATTAACTTGCTTGAAACTGTCATTTTCCAAATTTAAGAAAGTCACAAGGACCATTTATCCTTTTCATGACAGTGTATATGCATATATATATATATATGTATATTTATATGTATATGCTAGAACTACTCCAGTATTTACATGGATGGAAGTACTAATACACTGAAACCGTTTTATCCACTTGCCAAAAAACAAAATATAGGGAATCGCAGGGAACCACAGTGGGAGAGAGTTCTGGTGTTAAAATGGAAGGAAATTCTTCTTGTTTAGGTTTGAATCAAGTTTCTGAAAGCCTCAAAAAAAGATTAGATTGCAGTATGCAGAGAAGCTTCCAGAAAGTTCATATTTGTGGGGCTGCAGCCAGGCAGGATGATAATGAGAAAGGAGCAGGTTAGGCTCATGTCCAACTTGCTCATGTAGCTGTCATTTCATTAATAGATTTTTTGGATTATGGGGATTGTTTACATCACTGGATTAAATGAGACTAAATATGATCAAAATCTAATCCTTTTTCTGTGCAAAAATGTTTTTGAAAGTTATTTTGGAAAAAATTACAAGAAGTAAACCTTTCTCTAGAGAGCTCTATCATTTCCTGCAGAAACTCTAGTTTCCTGCAGGAGCTCTCACAAAATGACAGCAGCTGTCAGGGTTTAAAATACTGCATCACACACATCCAGATTTGCTCTGAGCAGAACAAGACATGACAAGGCTACAAATAGCCAGTGGCCTTTTCACACACTGGGCTTCAACCCATGGAGGCAATGCAGGAGTTTTGATGGAAATTATCCAGCACAAGCACAGATTTCTGTTGCCATAGTAGATACTGAGCCTTAGTAGATACTGATACTTAGTTGCAGACAAAGGCTGAGAAAACAAATCAAGCCCTATTCTAATGTTTATTCTCTGATGCAAATGAAATAACCTATTGTGTTTACACACATATAGCCTGGCATAGTTTGGCATTTGTCAGGGTTTTCTTTCTTTTCTGTGTGTCAGTTTGGGTTTTTTCTACTGACTTTCACTGCCTATGGTAAAGGTTTGGTAAACATACAGGAATGAGTAGCCTTTTATATTAATAGACAATTTTCATTTCACAATAAACTGAGGAGTTCTTGCAATATAGCCAAACATTTTGGTGTTTGAAAACAGATACACTTTTGGAAAGTTTACATTTTAAGGAAAATGAATGTTTCTTGTTTTTACTGCTTGTGGTTTAGGAATAGCGCTCCCCAATTCAGTTCCCTCACCAAAACTCCCCCAAACCAGGTGCTGCTCACTCTCTCTCCTGCTTCCCCTCCCCCTTACTGCTCCTGGGATGAACTTGAGAACTGGAGGCACAAAGCGAAAACCACAGGCTGAGAGCAGAAGTGGAAACAGCAATTAGATAAGAAAACAAACAGTAACAGCAACAGTATCAATAACAAAAGGTATAAGACAAAGAAAGCATTTACATGGAAAGTAAAACAACACTGGAGCGTTTTGTGCTCCACAATGAGAGAGCCTCCTACTCCTGCCCCTCAAAAGGGACATGAGATGGTATCAAATAATATTAGGACCTGGCCATGCCCACTTCCCAGCTACCATAAAATATTAATCCTGTCCTGGCTGAAACTAGGACACTGCTGTGTCTCCCTAGTGAGTAATATTGACTGATGCAGTAACTATAGGGAAGCAGGACACCCATTATGCAGCATTTTAATGACACCTATTATCTCCTACTGCTTTCAACAAAAATGTTTTAGCAGGTCTGGGACTGTGTCCAGGCTACCAAGGGTTAACACATGCTCTGAAATCACTGGATTAGACGATGATTTTGCTGTGTTGCAACAGTTTTGTGTGCCTTGTCACACGTACCTCTACCCCTAGGAAAGAAGCTAACCACAGGAATGAACAGGGAAGTTTGCCATCTTTTCCTAACCCCAACATTTAAGTTTGGTGCCTCAAATGTGATATTTTTTTTCCTTAAAATGTGAACTTCCCAAAAGTATATCCTTCAGATGTGAGGACTAGCATCTCCAAACTATTCATTTAATTTGTCCTCCCACTCTCACTGCTCCTTGCTCTGCCTGTATGATGCAGAAACAAAAGAACAGAATATATGAGAGATGATATGCACAGTACCTTCTTGGAACAAAATCATTACTCATCCACTCTGGACTGCTTGGTGATAAAGAGGAGGAAAACAGCGGCTGTCATCCCTGTTCAGAACTCATTTGAACTTTTACCCGTGGTCTGGGAGAGAAGTGAGATATGTTCTACAAAAAACACAACCAAAACATATTAGAAGTTAAACCAAATTTCACTCCTCTGGAGCTGCCATTCTTACATAGCTTGCAACTCTCTGCCTTATCACATGGCATTTTATAAAGGCAATGTTTTCTGTCAGCACAAGCTGCACAGGGAATTTTGTTGCATTGTTTGGTGCTCATTGCCCAAAAGCAACACCACTGCTAAAGGCAATAAAGAACAAAAGGCATGAGACAAAACTGAGCCTTTCATTTTAGCAGGTAAGTTAAAGAGCAGTTCTGATATTGCTCCCATAGCAGAGCAGGTCAAATGCATCAGCAGCTTTGGCTTTCTCAGATGGATCCAAAGGTTGTCCCAATAGCCAAGTAGTCACACCACTTCTTCAGTGTTTACAGACTGAATGTCTGCATTTGGGGACCTGGAAACCACACCTCACATCATTGAAGAGAGATGGGTTTACACAAAGAGAAATGAGTGCACTCAGTGTCTTCCAGAACAAGACCTACTCTGTGCTGGATAGTGTCTTCTTCACCAACACAGCAATGCTCCCCTCCTGGCCTGGTGGGGAGTGCAGGTAGGACACAGCACCTGCACTCCCTTCTTTGATGCAGGGAGCTTTTGAATAGTTACAAAGAAAATAAATTAATTGAAAGACTCCAACCTGACTTCAGACAAAAGGCTATGGAGGATGGAGTGCCCTTCAGAGTGTGAGAGCCATGCAGTCAGTCCCTGTGCCTCAGCTCTGCCCCAGGCTGAACACTCTGGCTCTAGGATGCAAGGGGAGGCAGCAGCTGCTGAAGCTTTTCCCCAGATATCTCCAGACAGCATGTTGCTAAACAGAAAACATTTTTCCCTTTTACAGCCTCTTCCTCCGGACAGAAATCCTGAAGGAGCTCAAACACGGTTGGAGCCAAATCTCTCCCCTTTGTCCCCCCAGTTAGGCTGCCAAAGAGAGAAAAGCACAAATATTTACTCTGCCTTTGTTTTATGCCCTGCCATCCACTTCTGCCTGAGCAACGTCCACAGGGCAGTATCCAACACCAACGGAACCAGGCTTTGTCGCTGTGCCAGCAATGCTCAAAAGCTTTCTGGCTCCCCAGATAAGAATAAGACCTAATGTGATCCTAAATTAGCAGCAGAAGCACTTATTTCTTTCTCACTGAATGTATCCTCAATGGCTCTATAAGCATCCTGCTTTTTACATAAAATTGAGGTATTTGTCTGTCCATAAGTTTATGATTTGCATCACCAGAAGAGAGCAGAATCTGACAGTAGAAGAATGAAGAACAAACAATTGTGTTCAAAGTATCTACAGCTTTGCTGCTTGTCTCTTTTCTTTCACTAGAGCTCAAACAGTTAAGGAGAAGAGCTATGTAACAGATCAAGCCATGACACTTGCAAAAAATCTCAGGTTTCTTAGAAGTTTAAAGAGTAAAAACAAATAATATTGTGCAAGATAAGAGAAAAAAATAGACAAAGCTCTCAGATTTTCACATGTTTAAGGACATAAAAAAATTGCAGAATACATCTAAGATTCAATAGCAAAACAACAAAAAAACAAAGCAGCCAAAAGCTCTGAGAAGACATTATCATACAAAGCAAATAGACCATATTTTGCACTGACTTGCAACTAAAATACCAGTTTGCTTAACATTAGAATTTCAGTTTCTCTGAAAGCATAAAGGTTTTTTCAATACATTCAAATACATTTTAAAATGCTGAGGTTTATAAAATTAGATAGAATCACATGCCTTTTTTCAGCATCTTAATTTTTGCAAAGATATTTCAAAAGGGTTTTCTTAAAACAGTCTTTAAGATTTGGCTCTTCTATCTCCTATAGAAATAAAGGGTAGCTCAGAGACAGCAATGAGGCTAACAAATCATGGCAGGTCAGCTGACTTGAAGAGAGAAAACTTAACTATGCCAGAACATTTTTTCACTTTTCAAATATTTTTCCCATCCCAAACTGGAATGCAATGGTGGAATCCACCAAAATTGTATGACCAAACCCTTCACCTCAAAAATGTGCTTTGGATTCATCAACTTGCATTCACTAAAACATCAAATTTTTAAATTTTTGACCAGATTTCATTTTATAAGAAAATGTTCCTTATGACACTAAAGCTTTGGAATTTGAAAAAATCTCTAAGGAGAATTTTGTTCTGTTTTTGCCTTTTTCTCAAACCTGTTTTCAAAAAATTGCATTTCGTTACCATCATGTTATTCTGCCACTAAATTTCACCTGAGACAAGGCTTTGGAATATACTAGGAACCTATTCTCCTGGAATCTATGTTATTCCACCTGGATGAATGTCATCCTTTTTGATTCTCCCCATCTTATCTGTTAAGATAGAGAATTTCTCTTGTTGTATAATTTCTCACCATGCACCAGAAGTGCACTGATAAGTAATCTGAATAATTTCATCACACCGGAAGTGTGAACAAAGCACAACAAGGAAGTTCTCTGGGGACACTTAATAAATTTGTTAAAAGCATAATGAGAAATGAAGTATTTTTTTAAAAAGATATTAAAATAAATACAATGAGAATATTATCTTTATCCATTAAACTGTGAGCATGCTGCGTTAATAATGTACTGAATAATAGTATAAGGCTCTCAATGGGAAAAAATAACGCAACTTAAAAGGCTTTTCTAGTCTGGAGGATACATTACTATTTTATGGTAATTCTTATAAACACAGGGAGCTGGTGAATATATCTTCCCAAGAAAAGCATATTCATGGACCTTGTCATCAAGCCTTTTTCTGCACAGTACAAATCAGTAAATCTTGAAAAGGGTAAACCATAAGGATGAAATGTGTAATTTGGAGAGGCATGTATACACCCCTCCTGTAAACCCTGCTCTGAGATTTCAGGACTTACACCCCGCTCCAAAATAAAGTTTATGTGATATGATCTTAAAAATCAAAGCATGCACCCTTGGATGCATTTACCCAGCAGCTGACCCTTCAAATTACTGGTTTGAGGAAATTTTTATGTTATTTCATTCCAGTTGGTAATGAATACCAATTACATGAATAAAATCAATTTTCAAAAATGAGAAGCTGACTAGCCATGCGGGTTGGGTAATTCACCAATGCCCATGGCTGGAAACGATTTCCACAGGAAAAGGATAGGGATATTCCTCTTCCCTTCACTCTGATGTCTGGAGTAGAGGTTTTTAGTCTGGCTGTCAGAAGAGCTCAGAGGGCTCAAACTGCTCACCTGAGCACAGGCACCAGGAGTACTGGGTGGACACAACCACTTGCACCACATCTATGTCTAAATGCTTCAGTCAAAAGCTGAGAATTTGCTTTAGCCAAGGGTAAATATTCTCACCCAGACTTTTCACTGTGTTAATGAACTCCCTGAGCTCATCTCCAATATGACGAAACTCAAGATCAGAACTTTTTGCAGCACCTGACTTTCAGCCCTCTGTCTTTAATACAGCGTTCACAGCCCTCCTGTCCTCCAAAGCCCAAATCAGTGTCTCAGAGAGGATACACAAAGCACAGAGCTCTAGAGGGAGCTGACTGCCTAATCAACAGAGAAATTCCCCTGAAAAAGAAGGGACAGGAGATCTTAGGCAGCTCTGGGAATTCATAACACAAATCCTGTTTCGAAGGTTGGCACTTCCTACCTGTATATGACAAAGAGACTGATATAACTAGTTGGGCCTTCTAAAGCCTACACAAAAAGGGGTCTAAGCTTGAAGGGGAATCTATGTAGGAAACACCATGGTTAAGAAGGCAGATTCCCCAGACTGAGGCTCATCCCCTTACACTGTCAGTGGGCTATCCCAGAGGCTTTAGACACTTTATAAGAGCATGTCTCTATTACCTAATAACCACTAATACAAGCCCCAAAACCTGTGGTAGTTACAGGGCAAAGTTATTAGACATCTGTTTCATTGGAAACCCAACATTAGACCTTTCCTAGAAAAGTCTCTAGAGTTTTTTGACTATGTATCTCATTAAAGGAAACTAGATTTTACCTCTCAGCTCATTCCACAGTCTGCTGATGCTGCGCCTTCCTGTGAAAATGGCCTTGGCCAGATCACAATATCAAGGCTGGATCTCCTCCCTGCAGACAAGCCAAGTGTACATATTTAGGAGGCAGATGTCCCTCCCACTGCTGAAAGACTGAAACACCTGCTCTGCACTGGGCATGGAGCTTGATCCACTAGACAATCCTGAGAAAGCTTTAAGCTGCTGGCAGAAGGAGGGCAAAAAAGGCATAATGATAATTTCTTTATGAATCCCAAACATGTTCGCTCAAAGGACAGAAACCATGCTTTGTTTACTGTAGCACTATTAAGCATGCACTGAAGAAGAGTCTGGGGAGCAGCAGTGTTCAGAAACTAAGCAAATTCACAGTGCAAACTGTATTATGTGGCACAGATGGAGATCTGAAGGGTGGCAGCTAACTCTCCCTTTCCAGGCCACATCTATGTTCCTGCTGTGTTTCACTCCAGTCTTCTTTTACAAATAATATTTTTTTTTCTTTCTGTGACTGTTATTTTTTTAGTTAAATTTGGGGTTTGCCGTGCAATTTCAAAATGGAGGAAAAGTCCTTTTAATAGTACTTGATGGTTCTCAAAAAACCATGCAGGGGGAGATTGTACACAATCTCTCCATCATCAGCATAGATACGTCTTGCACCCTCTACAAAGTTTAACTTTTCAAGTCTGTTACACTTACTATGCTTCACAAGCATTCCTGATACTGAAAAAAAATTAAATTGTGCTGAGGAATAAGAAAGTGTTTTCTCCTCTAGAGAGCCAAGAATGACAAAGACACAGTGAAAATATTTTTGACATATAAGGATATGTTTCAGACATCCTTCCATAGTTGTAAGCATTATCGTAAGCAGCTGAAATATTTTCTTAGATGTCCATACTTTTGAGCCTTTAATAATAGCATTGTAGGAAGAGATTTCTCAATTTCTGACTTCTGAATTCATAATTTAGAACAGAAGATAGCAAAAGACTGTGAATCTCTGAATGTTATACCCTTTATACGGTACAAGCATATAATCCCAATCTCAACAGTTAAATTAATCTGTAATCTTTCATTTAATTAACGAATTAGTAATTAAGATTCAGATTTATTTCTCTTATTGATCCTCAGATTTATGAAGTCATCATATAATTCACATCTACTCTTTTGAGAGGTTTATGAAGCAGGTTTCTAATTGCCTAAAAGGCCACTAATAACATATACTGTTTAATTGCAAAGAGGAAATATTGATAATCAGTTCAACAAGCCTCTTGCATGTTCCCTATTCAGTTTACAGCAGCCAAGAATGAGATTCATCTCTAATCTAATTCATCAGTAGAGCAAACATCTGAAACTTCTATCTTATTTAGAGAAAGTAAAGAAACAAATGCAAGTTCAGGACAGGGCAATTATAACTGTGGTCATCCATTTGAAACAAAGAATGTTCTTTTAGACCATACCTAACTGTAAGACTCAGATTTTAACTCTCCATCAATTAAATATGAATAAAAAAATTTAATACTACTTGTCATTAAGCATGCACAATAAAGAATAAAACCATAAAAACTACTTAAATCTACAAAGACGCCTGTAGGGAGATTATTCTGGAAAAGGTAAGATGACTTTAAACAACTGATATATATGAAATAGTATCTATAATCACTGTGCTCATCTAGGTCTTATGTCCCTTGTTTAGGAGCATTCTTCATTCCTTTGCTCAGTGATGACTCAGTCTCATTGACAACTACAAACAATTGTCTCAAGGAAGTGTCAACAGGAGAATAGTGAAGATGTCACTGCACTAAAGAAAGAGGGATGTGTTCTGCTAAAACTGCTAAAGCTGTAAAAAATCCTCTTGTTTAAATTGAGCCACTGGATCCCCTGCACCATGTCTTCCTGATAAAATGGAACAAGAACTGGATGGAGGCTTCCATCACTTATTTAGTAGCAGAAACATCCAGACTGAAAAACTCCAATCTTCCAGCTGACAAGTCCTACATAGGACCACATCATCATAAAATCTCAAATGGCAATGGGAAATTGCTTGTGAATTCTGTGTATAGTTTGCAGAACTTCTGAGGGTAGTTCAGGAGCTATTAGCTTCTCAGGTTTCTCTGTGGCATGGGGAAGCCTGTACTGTGCAGTGAGTTTCCCAAAACACTTTAATTTACATACTGAATTTGCATGGCTACATCTGCAAGTATTTGCATTTCCACTGTAGTTAAAAAACAAAAAAAATGGCTTAAAGGAGCTATCATCTAATTTTCGTTACTGGAAAACCATACAAGAATATTAAATACAAGAATATTAAATACAAGAATATTAAATGAGCAATCAAACTGAATAGTCTTTCTACAGGAAGGTAGTATTACAAAGGAAGTAGAACAAGAGAGTATCTCAAAAGAAAAAGAACCAAAGCAGACAAGCAAAAACAAAACAAAAAGCCCAACCTAACAAAAAACCCCCAACAAATAAAGCAAAGAAAAACATAAAGAAAGAGAAACTATATATAGAAAGCAAAAGAAATATTTTCCCATTACAGTGAACTTTGCACGGACCAGCCCCACGAGTGTGGCCAACTAAAACTAGTCCGGAATTAAAGACCAATTGGTGTTTTTTTCAGGACATTAGAAGGAACAAATGCAACTGTAACTTCCTTGTATTTGTGTTGTTTTCTGAGACTTTTGATTTACCCATGTATTCTCCTTACTTGGAATCACAGGGAAAATTAAAAGGTAGAGGGTCTGCCTGAGCCCTGCCCTGGAGCAGGTGACATGACCCAGAGGACGCTGGTTTGGAGCCAGAAACAAAGGGAGACACAGCAGGTGCTGCCCAGGGATGAGGATGTCAATGTTTGCCAGTGACAGTCACTCCTTAGGTGTAGGGTAACTTTTCTTGCCTGAGGCAGCAATGTCATGTTGCTGATTTGGCACCCCAGTGCTAGAGTGATTTACAGATGTTCAGGTGCTTTCCTGCAAGAAGTTGGTTTGTTACAGTTACTCACAACAGATCCTCAAGAAAACCTCTAGCCAGGGGAAATCCTCAATTTCTGAAGCAGAGATTTTTGTCTTTCTCTTTTTCTGCCAGTCTCTACTTGTAACAAACAAGTAGGAAGAGTGGAAGGAGGAGTATCTGACAGAGAAATGCACAGGCAGCACTGTCAGTGGGATGCTTTTGCACAGAGCCCCAATAGCTATTAAATATTTCCAGTAAATTTCCTCTCTAGATGATTAATCATTTTCTGACAGGTTCAGTACTGAAGAGAGTGCCTTGAAGACAGACATAAAATAAAACAATTCTACATGGCAAAAGATGCGAGTCCTTAAAAAGTTAGGCCAGGAACAAACCTTTATTACTTTGTGCATTTTTGTCTGTTTAATTGCCCAAGAAATATTCAAAATATAGAATACAGCAGGGAAAAAAAAAAAGAGTGTGGAATTGGAAATGGAGCAAAATTATAAAAACATGACTTAATGTAATATAAATATTTTATAGCAAAATTGTTGGTAGCCATCTGGGATTTATACAGACAAACTCACTGTTTATTCACATTTCATCCTCACTTAGATTTATATGGTCAAAGATATTTTTACTGTAGTCAAGATTTGCTTATTAGTCCAATAACAAGAATATTTTGTGTTTGCTCAAGGGACTACTAAGACTTGTTAATCACAGACTTTAGAATAAATTCTGCATTGGCCTTTCCATGGCTGTGTAAGGATATGACAACAGGCATTGCACACGCTTGTATTGAAGTCAGAAACCTCACTGGTTTGTATAAAAATGGTTGTTTGCATTAGGAAATTTCCTTATTAATGATGGGTTCATCTTTTGTCTCCCCTCATTTTTTGTCTAATGTTATTGATACGCTGCCATAGAAGCAAAGAAAGCAGCTTACAAACCTATCTCTAAACATTGTTAGCACTGGACTGACAGACATTTTTCCTGGACTCCTGAGGGCTAATGAGCTATTCTGATCCTGCCTTGCTAGCAATTGCTATTAGTTCTGTTTGTGTCTAATTACTTCATGGCCACTGAAAAAAAAAAAAATAGCACATATTTTTGTTTTATGTATAAAACTGTCCCAAAGTTTAGAGTGGCAAAATGATTGATGAAATAAGATGTGAGCCACCAGCTCTGCACCAAAGGAAGCAAATGTTTCTATTTGAAGAGAGGCACTACAGCTCTGTCTCTGCTGACGGCACACGCCATTGCAAAAAGGAGGAACCTCAGAAGAAATGTTGAGCAGCAGAGGGCTCCACACAGGATTAACATACACTAAGGTCCAATAAAATCATTATGATAACCCAGCCTGATCTCTGAAATAACAGACCATATTAGGAAAAAATAAAACCCTAAACTGCTCCTAGTTCAAGGTGTTTTGGACAAGCAACTGACTTAAGCCAGAGTTTGAAACATCTCTCCTCCTCTGAGGTCTTCCAGTACAAGAATTCTGTACTTCTTTGTCTCTACCAGCAAAGCAGGTGGGGACATAGCTTATTAGTTATCAGACCACTCTGAGCAAGAATTTAATAATCCACTTGTCTGCAAGGAGAGTTTAAAATTAAAAATACTTCCGCTTCTGCCAGTTCCAGTTTTTCCTTTACTACGTATTGATATGGAATCTGCCATAAATAAGAAAAAATTGTTCATGGAGCAACAAAAAAATGGAGTTGCAGAATTTTGGTGAAAAGGCTGGGGAACTCAACTGGGAAGGCTCAGGAAAAAGTGAAAGGTCTTGGACAAGGATTATATTGCAAGATTGGGCAAAGGACCTGAGTTAAATGGGAGGGTCCTGGGCACTTAGTTGAGGTCAGGTATGTCTGGGGGGTCTGGAACTGAAGAGGCTGAGGAGGAAGGACAGAGGGAGACACAGGCACCTTCTCTCTGCACCATCCATCTGCAACTTATGCTTGGAAGAGATGAAGCATGCTGAGGATTTCAGCCATGCTCCCTCCACTCTCCTTCCCCACTTGGTGCCAGGACAATGGCAGCTCTGAGCTGGGGATGTGTTTGATGCATTAGTTTGGCAGACTGAACACAGAACTCAGCCAGAAAGCAGACATTGCCTCCAGAAGGGGAAACTTTAATGAGAGGTGCTTGTGGAACAACCATTCAGACTTCTTCAGAGCTCTGAGCTGGAAAACAACTGTAATTTATCCTTCTCTTCCCAGCACAAGTGCATCTGTCCTTGCAAATTCAGAGTTGCTTTATTTTAATTTTCTTTGTTTATGTTTACTTAAGCTTCCTCTCATCTAAGAGAACAGTATAAAAAAAATTTCAATCCACATAAAAGAAAACAAACCCAATTAACATTTTAAGCAAAGCATTATGTGACAAGACATTAACCTGAAAATGAAAGGTGGGCAAACACCTTTCCCTGAAAAAATTGCAGTGCCAATGCTTTCAGCTGGACTACCTCTGCCATTGGATAAGTAGATTCAGATTACTAAAGAAGCACAAGCAAAAATATTTTCTCTGTGCTCTTGTATGATGTTTATTTCTGAAATAGGTTTGCAAACTGCCTTGTCAAATTCACAACATATACAAAAGAAAAAGTCACATGGTAATTACTACCCTTGAACACGAACCTGCCTGAATTTAATGACTCAGTCCCACACAGATCTTTAGCTATCTTTATTTTTTGAAGGTGTTTGGATAAAGATGCTGTTGCTATCATTCTGCTGCTGATTATTGTTATCACAAATAATGTCAGGCATGAACAGTGGCTCTCAAGCTCCTTAAATGTGAAACCAGGTTTAGCAGTGTGACTATGTTTCCTACTTGAGATGGAGTACCAATGATCTCCATCTCCTACAACTAAAGTAAGTTTCTTGCAGAGAGAAGAGGGTGTGGGCAGGCAGTGCCACTGCTGCTCCTCCATGGATGCTGCTGTGCTCCTGCAAGGGCTGTAAGCCCTTGACTGAAATAATTATTTTGCTTCCACTTCATTCTCAACAGCTGCTTAGCTTGAGTCTTTGCCTCTCTGCCTCTGATTGCTTTTTTCTGGTTTTCCTCCAGTAGTTCTCTGCATTAAAAAAAAAAAAACCAAAAAAAAAAAACCTTATTTCTCCCAATTAAGAGCCTAAGTAAAATTCTAGCATGAAAAAATAAGCAACATTTTTAAAGAAAGGAAAAAAAAATTAACAAAACCAGAAGTGTTCCTCTGTTAGAAGAAGGAATACTAAACTCAGCCTAGTTCTTTCACACTCATGACATGAATCATTCTGCTCCCATGCCAGTACTTGACAATTTCACACTGAGATAAAATATGAAATAAATATGTAATAGAGTATAAGGAATAAACAAATGGTAAAAAATGAATTTAATTTTCAACATGCATGCAATAGGGTTTCCAATAATTAAAAAGCCCTAAAAAATACTTTTGAAAAGCATTACAAGTATTTCAAGATAATGTTAATATATATAGAACCAACCCACAGAATGAGCCATTTATAGCATTGATGAGTAACAAATGGAATGTATAATGAAATGATTATTTAATTAAAAATTATCTAGTTAAGAAATATCTACACTTACAGATTACATACTTTGGGATTTGGAGGAAACTCACAAATTGCTCACTCATTGTGAAAGAGCTACATGTTTCAGAGTCAGCCAAGAGGAGAGGATGACCTATCTCATGGAGTCAGGCAGTAGGAGATAACTAAAGTGGGGAAGTAGGCAATGTACTAAACCAATCCCAAACAGCAAAATCAGCTGCATTTATAGTACTCTCTAGACTCCTTTAGATCCAGTAAGAAGGTACTGCAATAATACTCTTCATGAGACTCCACTCCAATGGCATGCAGAAATGCCTTTGTCAGACTAGACAGGTTCCTTCTCACCTGACTCCGACTGTCTGGAAGTGCTTATGACCATTTCTGTGTGTTATATGGGTTCTTCTGTGTCTGAGACACATCCTGAGGATAATGAATCCCATCCAAAAAGACTTCAGGAGGAGGTTCTTGCTTTCTATGCTGTATCATTCCTCCACATATCAAGCTCTCAGAAAGCTGAGAGGAGTCTGGACATGGAATGTGTCATGGCAAGGTTCAACTGCCCTGTCCACAACACACATTTTTTCAGTCATAATTTTTCACCATGATATATCTCTATTTGGATCAAAATAAGAGAATTATAATGAATATTTTTAGCTACAGATAGCCTCTTCTCTATCTAAAAGATATCTATTTTGTATAAAATTCTGAAGAGTTTTTGACAAGTGAAAACATATTAGCTGCATATTTACTGTGAAAAATATATACTGTGAAAGAGTTCAGCAACCAATAATTGATACATTATGAGTGCATAATTTTCAAAAAAAGAGTTATTTTCATACATATTTATTTGCTGACTTTGATGGATGAATAGAAATAGGAATTTGATGGATGCATTTCTGCCCCAGATTTTTTGAACCATATGTGATACTTAGAACATTCTTTAAAAACTCACTTGTATCTGTATAGACAGTCCTACATAGTTTCTACGTGCAAATAAATAAATTTGAAGAATAAATAAATAAATGTTGGAGAATGAGGCTGATTGGAGAGTAAGCCTTTTGTATTCCTAGTATTTCATGTCAATCAGGTGTAATTAGCTCCAGTTGAGGTTCTGTTAAGTAAGTTGTAATGTTTGTTCAAGGATCCTCACTACAGAGCTGATAAATGTTGCTCAGCAAAGACCAGACCAAGAAAATCATGGTTTCAGGTCAAATTAGTTTGAAACTGCTGCATATTTTATGGAAGCAGACAGCAGATTCAATGATTTGCCATGACCTCAAAGTTCTCTTCCATCCCATTTGTGGCCTGCTTGACTACCTAAAGCACTTGTATTGTGTTAGTCCAAGCTGGTTCACTAGAGGTGGTTATTAAAAGCAGTATCAGTTCCCAAACCAACTGCTAAAAACTATGGTACGAAGCTCAGCTCTTGCTCTGTCTCCCTACAGTCTTTAATCAGGAACAGTGCCTTCATTTTCTCCCCAAGCTCCCATAACCAGGGCTCAGCTGTGGCCTTGCTCCACACCTCAGTACCAGCCTCTTTCATCCATTGCAAGGGACTGAAGGAGACCCCTAGGCACAAGTACTCCTAGAATTTAGAAGGGTTAAAACATTATTATGGCAACTTCTCCAGTCCATATGTGCAATTGACACCTTTATATACATTTCCAAGCACAGCAACTAAAACACAATTAGACAACAGACCCTAAATTAAAAATTGATTAAACATTAGACTATTGCAGTTCAATTATAGGAACAGAGAAATATTTCACTGTGTTTATGAGTAACTGTAAAATTTCTAAAACTGATATTGAGCTTGAAAGATGATTCGATTAGGTTTTTGATCTCAGTAAAATTAAACTCCATGTGACATATTAAATAGGCTAGGTAGAATTCCTGTAAGCATATAATTAATGTTGTGAATATATTTGGATTTGATCCGTTGAAATGCAATATTATCTCAAATATAAACTATGTTTACTAGGCAGCGTATTTATGATGCTGAGTTACTGAATCTGGCACAGCAGTTCTAATCAAATCTGGTACTGATAATAGAATACATAAGAAACAGACCAATGAATCAGAATTACTTCACATCAGAAGTGCACAAATTACTTCTAGATGAATGGACTGATATTAGTTCTATGCCAACCCCCCAGCTAACTTTTTTTTATGGCACTCCTTTTCCTGCCATGTGGAGAGAAGAGTATCCACCAAATAATATCTCAGGCACCTGCTTATATGACAGGTCTGCACTATGTTTGGGCTCTCCATATATTCCAACACAAAGCTGATATAGATAGATGTCCAGAAGGTCATGGGTAACATTTTGCTATGGTGGGTATGTGTGGAATTGCAAATATTACAATAAATTACAATAGTACAATAAATTATTACAAAAAAATACAATAATTTGTTAAATCCACACTGTCCTTGCACATAGTTCTAAAGGTCAATATTAAGTCTGAAGAAAATATCCCACTTAGTTATGGAATATTTCAACTCTAGACACAGATTGTGATACACAAGGAACTAATTTAGACCTGCCCTATCATCTGTACTGGCTAAATACTCCTCTGAGCACAGCTGTGCTACCAGCTGCTTAAAAAATAGGGCAATCCCAAAGTTCATGTGCAGACATGGTTTGTCAGAAAAAAACAGGGAAACACCAAAAAATCCTCTAAAGTTGTGCTTTTCTGAAAACACATCTAAGTTCTGAATAAGTCTGCATATGCAGAAAATCTCCAGAGCATAAAACATAGAAAATGAGCAAAGAAATTAGGGCCAGTGTTTAAAGTGGTAAACCTCCCAAGATAAAAGGATTTTTCTCTTAGACAATGCTCCCAATTTCTTTGCAAAAAG
The DNA here is from genome assembly GCF_028769735.1 of Zonotrichia leucophrys gambelii. Lineage (NCBI taxonomy): Eukaryota > Metazoa > Chordata > Aves > Passeriformes > Passerellidae > Zonotrichia > Zonotrichia leucophrys. The sequence goes on along the minus strand of NC_088170.1, from coordinate 19,526,531 downwards.
AAATTCTGCTGAGTGACATCTGGTCAGACCAGAAAGTCTTCCATGTAAAGAGGCTCTAGATCTGGAATCTCAGTTTTGGAACACACAACATTTTATTTATCTTCAGCCAAACAAAGGAAATCTTAGTCAAAGCCACCAGATACCATGGCAATCAAAACGAATACTATCAGGCTTTTGTAACATGAAATTTTCATACAGAAGAATGTCAAAATTTTTAGATAGGTAATTTACTCATCAGAGATAAAGATTCTAGTCAATTAAAGTATGTGGAGGTTCACGTTGAATACTGAACATGATTTTAATAAAAGAAAAAATACACTGTGATCAAAAATCACACTCCCTCTTTTTTTCAAATTTTCAAAACTTACTTTCATATTATTGGGTTTTCAAAAAGGCTATGCTTAAACCCATTTTGTTCAAAGTAAAGAAACTCTTTTACTTACTCTTTTATTTAAGCCAGTTTTGTTTAAGACAAATTTTTAAAAAATTGGTTCTTCCAGGAAAAAATAAAAATATTTTAGCTATTCACTTTGCTTTAAAGTATAGAATACCATTTGGAAGCAGGAACAATTTGGAAAACACTGGCGTGAAGACAAAGAGGTACTCTTTGCAAGAGAGAAATCAGCCCCAGGCAAATCAGCAAGGGGAACTTCAGCAAGATGGGGGGGGAAATGCATGGCACTGAAATTTCTTCTGGATAGCCTCTGCCTGTGAGGCTCCTACGAAGACCAGCTGTTTGTAAAAACTGTTTTGCTTGGCAGAATTATAAAACACATACTGAGTTCTCCAAGGATGGAGTTGATCCCAGCTGAATCCTAAAACTGCTTTGTGCAGAGGCTAGCACTATCAGTAGCAAATGAGAAACAACCTGCTTTGGATTTTGGTTTGGTTTTATTTTTTTTCAATTAAACAATGCAGGGCATTGGTTTGGTTTGGTTTGGTTTGCTTTGCTTTGCTTTGCTTTGCTTTGGCTTTGGTTTGGCTTTGTATTGGGTTTTGTTTGTTGGGGCTTTTTTTGAGGGTTTTTTCCTTTGTTTTTTTGTTTAATGAGCATGAAGCTCTTCATATATTACCAACACCAGGTTTGGATTTAAATTCCCCCCATCTCCACCAGGTCACCACTTGCCTTACATAACGTTTTTCAGAGCTGGAGTGGCCACAGAGACAGAATCACAGAATCCTGTGATCAACACAGAGGTAGGGAGTGAAGCTGTGTTACTCTTCTCTCACTACACATCTATTCCCATTCCTGCAGACAAAATAGGGTAGTTGGTCTTGGTTTTGATCAATAAATTTCTCTTTTATTTTCTCATGCACTTGATCAGCACATTTTTCATTCAAAAGCAATCACAAATTTCAATGGACTTTTCCATAAAGAAACTCAGAAGCTGGCTCTTCTAATCCATTCAAATGAACTTCAGACTGGCAATGATTTCAATTAGACCATTTTGCAGATAAAATCAGGAAGAGCTCTTGCTTGATTAAGACCAGCCCTCCCCAAGCCAGGCCACAGAATTTCATTTTTATTCCTGTACTGGCCCCACACTTTTCCATTAATTACACATCTGAAGAGCAGCTCAGTTTGTAACATTTTTCATTGGGTTTTATTTTAAAGGAAAAGCAGTGTAATACCTGTTTTTCTACACACCAAAAAATGCAAAGTCTCAGAGATATTTTTGTGGGTTGGAGTCTATAAATGCAAAGCTGGTCTCTATGAAACCAACATTTTTCTCGAAGAGATCGTCTTAGCAGAAAAACAGTAGGTGAAAAATTGAAGGAGAAAACATAATAAGGACAATAAAAACATTTTTGATTTTGAAAAATTGTGTTCAATTCCATATTTGTATTTTATTTTTTACTGTATCTTTTCCCAAATAGCAGTGGAGGGTTATGCCCTATATATTACACACAGTATTTTACAAGGGGAAGCCAGTTAATGCATAGGTTCCTAGGACTGCTATGCCTTTGGCTGACAGCATGTTCTGATGGTCAGTGTTGACATGCGTTTTGGTAGTAAGTACATGCAACACATAATTATCTATTCCTTTATGCCAGATGCTGGCTCCCCTTCGTGCCCTTCAGTAGAGAATCTCTGTTCTTTGGGTTACACCACTGACATTGACATCAGCTGCCCAGGAACAGCAGGGCTCAGCCCAAAGGCTTTATGACCATTGGGAAGAAATGGCATTCCCAAGCTGGACAGCAGACTGCACCACACACACTGCTGAGACCCCAGCAGAGCAATAGCTTCTTCCTGGCTCTGTGGACAAGGCATGGGACACCCTCAGGGCCAGTCTTGCAGTGCATGAAGGATACAAGCATTGCCCTCTTTCTCCTGACACCAAAAATTCCAGCTTCAAAGCTGAGAGTTGAAGAGAAGAATGTAACTGCACCACAGAAGATCATATTGCAGTGTGTACAAAACATGATTGGAGATGTTAGGGTAAAAAGTACTCATAATTCAAGCCTGAGGCAAGCACCTGTCTCAGAAAGTTCAGCACATGCAACAAAAGTTTGGAAAGCAATACCAAGTAAGGATCTCTTCACAGAGGGCAGCTGATATCTCCAGTTTCCAAGGTCAGCCCCAGTACATGCATAGCATTATTTTCTTCTGCCTTCTCAAGTATCTCATTAATTATAAGAAATGGAAGTCTCCTGATTTTTGCGTTATAGGAAAGTATAATTGAGCATACTTGAGGATTCTCTGTGCATCTTGCTATTCAGTAATTTTAATTGCAACAGTTCGTAGGAGGTGAAGACCCAAGATTGGGGTAGTTAGACCCACTGTCACACTCTGCATGGGTTTTCCAAACTGTTATCCACAGTCAAGCCTCAAGAGTGCACTCCAATAGGCAGACAGATGGTAATTAGTCCTATGATTAGCACTTTCATTAGCCTGCTATTCTGTACCATTCCAGTGATACGCAGTAGGTTCAGTATAAGTGTAAGAATCCTGGAAATATCTGGTTGTTCACTTACATATGCCTGAATTATATTTTAAAATGTATATAAAAATGGTATATACAAGTAAACATGAAAATGTTTTTATGCATAAAAATGCTGTTCTCCATATAATTATCTCATTATCATTTAATTTCCCACTTAAGGCCTCTCTAAGGTCTTCTAAGTATTCAGACAGATTAGCTGAAAAGTGTTGAAATACTGATGACAGGGATCCCTATCTTCCATGCTGAAGGCTGAAGATATCAGAGGAATTGATCTTCCCCTCTCTCTTTCTTTCCTCTCTTTTCCTCTTCATGTCACAACATGAGGTCTGGGGGGGATGACCAAAAAATCTAACAAACAAGCACAAACAAACAAAGACAGATTAAATATTATAAGTTTGTTTTCCAATTCACTCAAATGAACTATGGGACTAATTGAGCATGCACTATAGCCACACTGCTTTAGAGGAGAACCCTTCAGATCCTGGCCCTAATAACGCATGTGAGATGTGACAGGCTCAGGTCCTTGCCCCCCTAGCAATACTCAGTGCTCCCAAAGGAAAGCACAAAGGCAGTCCATCACACAACCATCAGAGCAGCCAGTCTCAGCCTCGTCTAATTTTATGTCAGTGAAACTGCGTCACAGTGCTCCAGAGAGGACAACATGTTCCTCTCATTTTGCTAGAACAGGGCGGATCATAAATTATTTTGGGGCATATTTTCCCTTGGGTAAATGCACTCTCCAGTACTGTTCAATATACTTGAGAGTATGCTGCTGCAGCTTGGCAAAATGAGTAAGAACATCAACTCACTCACCCATTATTCTATGTAAAACAGCTCAGTATTTGCAATTACCAGGATAAGTGACAGGACAGTACCCGACTGGGACAAGTGAAAGCTGCTGAGATTAATCAAGTGCTCCGTGGGCTAGAACTGCTCTGGAGTACATGCCAGGTCTGAAAACAGAAATCCTTTGTGTCTTGTTTGTTACCATACAATATGTGGTTTCTCTCTACTCCTCTTTCTGATTTTGACAAGTGGACACTTTGAAGAATGAAAGCTCAAAAGGTCTACTTCTAGCAGAAGTACACTAAGTGCTTATCATGTCAGTTTTGATTCTATAGTGAACACTAGCAAAATTGTTGAAAAACACTTTTGATTAGTGTCTGAACAGAGGGGGAAAAAGCCCAGCACAATAGTTTTAAGCTCTGCTTCAGAAAAACTAAGAGAAGAAATCCTTTATATACTGATAACTTGAGAAAAAAAAATACTGAAAGGCTTACAAAAGACCAGTGTTGGTCGAATTATTGCTTCTGTGATAACATACAGACATGGTTTATATTTTAGGCTGTTAATCCTGAAAAATTATACATATTAATAACAGCAAGTTGAAAATGCCTGCACTGATTATGACCAGCAAAAACTCTGATTGGATTCAAAAACTCTTTTTGGATTCAAAAAGTACAAACCTTGTTAATAAAGAAAAAAAAAGCCAAAACAACAACTTACTTCAAAAAAGACCTTACTTCAAAACCCTAAATTCATTTGGAAATAGCTGGGAAAATAGAGTATTTAAGCTCTAGCTAGCTAAATAGTTGAACCTGTGCCCAAGTTTGACTTTCCTCACAAATTGTTTTGATTGAAATAATGCCTACTGGTTGAGACAGACCCAAGAGCCAAACTTGTCACAGACCATGCAGAAGGTTTTGAATTCCCAATATTTAGCTTAGTTGTGCGAATTTTTTTCTTAAAATACCAAACAGCATGAAGAGAAAAGGTTAGCAGGTTAAAATGCTGAGAGTATGACTGCCACTGAATCAGCCTGGTTTTTCATAACCATGTACAAAATATCTGGGCTGAGTTTAGATCAGTATCAGAACTTCAGCACCAGATGCTATATGCCCTTCACATACTTCTGCAAACCCAAACTATGTAGGAAAAAGTTTAGAAGTGAGAATAAGGAAAGGGAGCCATAATTCAGAGGCTACAACCAGGATATCCTAACAAGAATGCCAGTACGATCTGAAAGTGCTGCACCAAAGCTCTTCAAAACCAAATCAGCCCATTCAGGCACCACAATAACAAAATCACTGAGACATGTGAAATGGCATGTCAGTCCATACAGTCTTAATGTGTTATATCCCTTTCCGTCACTTCACTCCATGGTGTAGTCTAGGCCAGTAAAAAAGTATCTTTGAAATCCTGAGATTTTCCCTATCTTGTGGGAAAATAATAAAGCTGTTTCTTTTTTCCTCGTAAAAATGTGCATTTGATTCATTCTAAAAGATGACAATCTGAAATCTTGTCAGCATTTTTCTTGGACTTAATTTCTGTAATAAAACAGAAGTTTCCAGTAGATTTAATCTCAAAAAGTTTCTTCAGAAACAGAGGGGTTTTTCTTCAGGGGTGCATATAAGGGGTATAAGGCTCTTCGGCAAGAGATATCTCACATATCCAAAGTTATAATCAGCCATATCTTATTCCCAAAGGACTGTATGCTATTTATTTTTCTCTCTGCAGTTCAGCACAGAATGACGCCCATAAAAATTCTGATTAAAGCCTTTATTAAGGGACCATCTCAAATTTTTTAAAAGTTTGGGTTCAAAAGTTCACATGCCTAAGGATTTGCTGCATTTTTTCCTGCCATCTCTAGGGTGCATTAATTTTAAGAATAATTAGCAAATTACTGGAAGCTCAGCATGTGTACAAAAAGAGATGGAGGTTTATTCTCCAGAATCTTTAGAAGTAACTTATTCATTCTTGATTCAGATCCAAACAGATTCCGTAAGAAGTATTTTATTGTGGATGTTTATAATTTGCAGTGTGACAGTGCTTAGAAGTTCCAGTCAAGGACCAAATTTTATTTATGTCATTGGAAGACAGCCCCTGCCCTCAGGATCTAGACTTCTCATTTAAAAGGCCCAGTAATAACATTGTGCCAATGCACTTTCAACCAATTCTAAGAAATAAATCAGTTCATTAAGCAGTGAAAGACTGCCCAGGCTTCTCACTTTTTTACTGGAAAGCACAATGTCTTCTACATGTCAGAAACAAGTCATGGCATTGTATAACCTAAATAACCTCCAGCCTTTTTCCCATTAAATTAAAGGGTAGAGGTTTTTTCCAGACAACAGCAGAAGCAGGACCTTTTTGAGTTTTAATTAGCTGAAATTGTTCAGTTGTCTTCTTAAACAGGCAGTAGATCATCTAGATACCTAGAGTGTCATTAAATAGCATTTGTATTTAACAGAGCATTAAAAGACTAGACACTTTCTATTGCTAGTCATTGCATTTCTTGCAGTTGTACCTTTAGTGGAATATTAGACACCATTTTATCTGTATTTTGCTGACAATTGTACGGTTTTTTCCTACCCATCAGCAGAAAAATTCAGAGAATGCATTGTCAAGTTTATGTGACATATCTGTGTGGAGCTGGAGGCCTTGTCCACATTCATCTACTTCTCATCATATACAAATTTAAATACACCAGAAATGCATATCTTCAAGTGCATGCCTACTCAGATATCATAAAGATGTGTGGAAAGTAACAGAATGGCCTCAGTTTTCAATTATGAAAAAGCCTCTATCACAGTGTAACTCTTGGGACCAGCTCAAACACATGCCACAGTACAAAATGCCATTCCCTCAGTCTACTGTCTCTAGTTCAGGTACAAGACTGCTAACTAAAACTAAAAAGCAGAGGAAAAAAATCCCAATAGTCTTATTTTTACCTATTATAAAAGGAAAGAATTGGTTTAAAATAGGATTTCTGCTATTTAAAAATCTTCTTTATCTCTCCAAATTTAGTACAAAGAAGCAGCCTGCACAATGAACAGCAATTATCACAAAACACACTAAATAAATATGCAGAATAATAAGAGCACTTTAAGATGAATACAATAATTGTCTCATACATAAGGTAGTCTGGTAAAAAATCTGATGTAGAGTGGATTTGAATGTGTAGGAAAGGGTGAAATTTAAAAAAAGTCTAAAAAAAAAAAGAGATATTTTGAGAGAGGTAAGGTGGAGTTGACAATTGCTGTAGTAAGGAAAGAGGGACTATGCATCCTTTACAGGCAACAGTAGAAAAGATGAGTTAAAAGAGAAATGAGAAAATGAGTGTCACATTGCCTTCAATATAATATTTCAAATCAGTAGAAAAGAAACCTCCTTCCAGTAAAAAAGTTAATCACAGAATTAAGTACCACTATTTTTTTCTATTCCTAATGCTGTCAATGGCAGATTAGCCATTGCCTTGTTGAGCTGTGACTTTTTGAGATCTAATTGTGCCAGTTCAGAAAGCCTAAGCTACAGAGTACATCATCATTGGAGAACTCTGAAATTTACTTCTTTTTAATACTGTTCTGCTACATACAGCTCACAGCTCTGCCCTGATGCCACCAAGCAAATCCATTTACATGCACGTCTTACCTCATTTACACAATAGCAAGACAACTTTCAAAGTTACATGATTTTTGTCAGTTTACAATATGAAGCTTTCCAGTTAGTTTTTATTTCTTAATTTCTGATGAATCCTGAACTCTCACAAGGGACTTAATAGCATTTTTGGTCTTAATCGCTTGCTTTGTCCAGCATCTTTTCACTTCTCTGCCACCATTCACAATATTATATGAGATTTATTGATGTTATCATATTTCCAGTTATACTCACTCTGCAGAGTTTATGATTATCTTTCAAAGAAGTATGGTGTGATTTGAGACATCATTTGATAAGCTGGTAGGTGATGGACTGACTTTAAAATGCAAAAGCTGACTCTCCTATTTTAAGCTAAGTTTTAGGCAGCTCCAAAAAACTCGTGGCTGAGCAAGCATCCTCACTTTCTTCCAGCATGTTCTTCTGGTGAAGCAGAACACCCTTGCTGAAGCCACTTCTTCTGTAGTTTACGCTACTGTGGCACACTCTCAGTGTTCCTGGAGTGCCTCCAGTTAGTGGCTGAAGCTCAGCTGATGCACAGCCACTCCCTCAGCTCAGGAGACCCAGTTGCCTATAAATGTGTTGATGTTAGCAACAGATTCTGCTTGAAGTTCCTAAAAAACAATAATCTTCTCATAGATATCAGGCAGAAGCTACCACACAGTAAAAGTTGATGCACTCACACTTGTTGCTCCTACAGAACAGGTTTTCACCCTAAAATAAATAATATTCCCCAGACACAATGAAAGACACAACTGTTTAAAGTGTACTACTCCCTCAATAAATAAACAAGAAAAAGTCCTTTACATGACAAGACTAATACAATACTATTTTGCTTCTAGGTATGCCTGGTATCTCAGCATGTGAAGCATCTCCAACCGTCCTTGCCCTAAATATATGTTTGGAGGAGAGAAAGATATATGAGAAAAGATTGTTAATAAATTTTGGATTTTGTTTCTAGATGTTGTAGTTCATGTACACAACGAGAGACCAACAAGTTGACAAGATAGTTCTGAAGGGACATCAGCTATTTCTCCCTTCTAAGTTTATTGTATGCCTAGGTCAATTTAAGAATGATTATCCTGTTTAATTTTCTTCCTATCTGTTATAAACACACATAAATATTTAGTTTAAACAAGCATCTTCAAAGTGTCTCCTGGCAATCAGCAACAGGCCCTTCCCATACAAATACAGCTGGATGTTTTGAAATCGAGCATGATGAACTGTGAAAATACAAACCAAAAAATGTTAACTGCACATTCTCACAAAGCTGCATTTTTGAGGCAGTGTTTCTACCCTCTGAAGTATGAACTGTTTATACTGCAACCACTCTGGCAAAATGTGCACTCCTTGGTGGGTGGCTGAATGCTCCCCAATGATGATTATGAGAGGAGATCTTAATATTCAGCCTGCTAGAAAAGAACTCTGAAGGGTGAGGGGGTGAAGGATGAAAGGTAAAAGCATTTGCACTATTTTAGCTGTCTACAAGTCCTCACCAAGGCTCATCGTGATCTGTGGTGTTCATGATGAGTTCTGTCATTGGTGCCAGGATGTTGCTTCATCCTGCCCACAAGCAGGTGCTCACGTTAGGTCAGATGGAATTCTTGTTGAACACCAGTTGACTATTTGTGATCAGTGTTAACTACATCTGCATCATCAATTTCCTCAGAAACACATTGGCACATTTACAATTGATTTAAGGAGAACCAGAATCAGCAATTTTCAAGAAAAAGTAATTATTACTATGGAAACTTCCTTAATTGCTTCTTAGAAAAGAACATTTTTAAAGGAACATTAAATAATTAAAATCAAAGCATGGTACTAAGTGAAGTAAGATTATTTTACATTAACTGCATCAATAGTAGGAACAATTACTTCTAAACTTTGAGATACACCAGACACAAACACTTCTTTTTACACGTTAAACCACCAGAATTTTAACTGCACAGAAGAAATTTCTCAGGAAATAATGACTGGACATAATTTTTTATCTCAACAAAGTTTATAAAATTTCTTTGACAATTGCAGAGCATAATGATGCATTAAAAAAATAATGATTAAGCAGACTGACCTAGGACAAGTTACATAACAGCTGTTTTAGCTAGAGAAGCATATGTATTATACATCTGACAAGCTTCTGTCTCTACAGATGAGTACTTGCTTTCAAAGCCACAGAAAAATGATATTGAGCATGCAAACTGAATAAGAAAAAAATGCTATATTTTGAAAAAAAAATGTTTCCTACATCATTTCAGCTGTCAGAGAACAACTGCAATTTAAAAACAACAAATTGAAAGTATTTTTACTCTTTGGATACTATTAGCATCATCGGTGAGTAAGTAACAGAAACATAGTTTGAATCATTGCACTGAAATTTGTATTTGCAAACAAGTTCTGTGGCCATTCCAGAGCTTTTCTTCTGATCAGGAATGTGCTGAGAGTTGCATCTGATCCTGGGCAGCAGCTGAGGCAACTCTGAAACAGGTCTGTCACTTACCAGTCAATTTTAAAGTGTTGCAGGACCATAACTGCAGTATTTGTTGGCTTAACTTAAGGCTTTTTTCCATGACACCAGGAGGCTGCTCCTACCAATGCTTCCCGTACCAGACAGCAGGAGGAGGAGATCCACAGTGTTTGCTTTCTAGAAATGCCAGCCGCAAACACTGGAGCCACACACATCTTTACTTTGTGACTCAGCATCAAGCCAGTTCTCCAGCTCTTTTGCACACAAAGAGGAATGTGCAATGACATCAAGGCTACATCAAAGACTGAAGTAGAAAACTGTCTTTATTTTCTCTGCCTATCTTACTGCTGTGAAGCTCCCTGCAAAAGAATTCAATGGATCACGTATGGAAGGTTGAGAAAATCATAAAATTCTGATCCTAGCAAATGGAAACTGTAAATATTTATTATATTTATTATATTATAAAGGAGTAAAAGTTATCTAGTTCAACTGGAATCTGCCAGACAATTGAACCATGGCATGTCTACTTCAATAAATGTTATTTTGATAATAAATGTTGATATTAAAAATCATCCAAAAGAATGAATTTCTATAAACTTGCTAATGGCAAACATTAGATGATGTTAAGGTGATTGTAGCAAATGGAAGAGATGATCGTTCGATTATATCCAATATTAATACTCACAATTTAATACCTACAACTAGTTCAATAGAAAAAATATATCTTTGTTTCAGATAATTACAGGCTTTATTATTGTCTACTTTTAGCATTCCTTAACTGCAATCAGGAAAAGATCTGAGTGTGTATCTGGTTTTCTTTCAGGTTTGTTTCTTTTTTAATGTTATTATTTAATAATTCAGCTGAGATGGCTTGAAATTAGATTTAACGAAAATTACATTGAAGTGGAGCAATCACAAAACAGTATTAAACAAAAGAGTTATGCTTGTTGATTTTCCTTCTATAAATCCGTTAAAGAGCCTATTGAAATTAGGAGCAACTGAAAGTACCTCTGGCATAAATTGTCTCTGCTGACTTTAAATGGGGACCATAACCTTACCCCATTAGTACAGACTATAGGTTGGTGCAATGGGGATTAAAACAGGGAACCAAAAGAGGTGAAAGCTGAAGAAAAACATTGTCTGTGGACCCCCTTCTCCACAGATCAGGGCAAACACAGTTATCAGTTCTTCTAACAAAAAATGAATTCCACCTCATTTATAATTACATTATATGCTTTGAAAGAAATCAAATATTGACTAAATTCACTTAAAGCAAGTCACAACCTTTCTTCAGTAATTTCAGCAGCAGGCAGATATGTTCTCCTTGGTCATCAGCTACTGGAGTGTGCGTTTACAAAAGACTGGTTTAGGTACCAGTTGCATTTTTCTTGTCTTTATCACAGCATATTGGATTTAGCTTCTAAATGCACTTTTTATTAAAAAAAAAAAATAATTTCCTAATTGCTTTATTTTTAAAGCATCTTGAAAATATTTAGCAATGTGAAGCAGTTGTCATAGAAGTGCAACATATTACTGGGTAGTTGACCTAGGATGTTTCCTCACTATTTCAGTGCAGAATTGCCAAAACAGTCCTGTTGGGATGAACAATTCTCCCCGACTCCCTGGGGTTTGTTACAGTGAAGCTAGACTGTACTGTGAAAGTACTGACAGATTTCTAACTTCTTTCTATGCAATTAAAAGAATGGAAACAAAGTGAAAGAACACCACAGGAACCACTGTGCTCTCCAGAGAGCATCCCATGTCCTGTTGACAACTGGTGGCCCTCAGAGCACAGCTGAGGAGCTGCAGGAAGAGAGGTGGTTTTATAATGAGCCTGCTTTGCTTGCATGCGACTTATATGTGCACTTCAAAGCACTTTTTTCTACCATAAATTTTATGTCCTGTAAAAAAGTCATGCAGACTTGACTTCAATTAAAATTTCGGCTCTGAATAATACTTGTGAAATCACCATAATCCCTATGTTTTTCACATTCTACCAATTTAATTTCCTCATTGCTTTATTTTTAAAGCATCTTGTAAATATTTAGCAATGTGAAGCAGTTGTCATAAAAGTGCAACATATTACTGGGTAGTTACTTTGGGAAGTCAAGGCAGAGTAGTAGTTAGGTATAAATCCAAACCTTACCACTGACTTCCTTAACTCAATGCTCCAAAGTGTTAAAAATCTAGAAATAGTCAAGTCCGCCCCATTTCCAGCCTAAGGACATTGTAGGTTTGCTTCATTGATCTGTTGGGAAGACAAACATTTAGGTGAAAGGTCTGCCTTTTATAAAAGTGCATCTACATGGGAAGGGATAGAAAGTCATTCTTACACTGTCTGTTGATACCATTACCAAACCACAAAATCACTTCACAACATTTTAGGAATAACCAGGCCATGTAAAGAAGAATCATACTAATTTTTCTCAAATCAGGATGCTAAACTGAGAAACTACAATAATAGCATTATAACTACAATAGTAGCATTAACATTGATTGAAATACTATTAGACCTAGCAGTATTAAAACTGTTATTTTAGTATGTCTTTATTAAATTTCCCTTCTTATTTGAAAGCTATCTTTTAGACTTTACAACTTCATAATCTGATTTATCTCAAATTACTTTTTCTTAAATAGTACAGTATAATTAGTATGGGCATTTTTATTTAATTTTAGTTCTTTAAGTATCAGTCATTTTTCCATATTTATCATCACAGGCATATATATGGTGTGGATAATGCCTTAATGCAGTATCAAGTTGGAAACTTAAATGGATTTCACACGAGTGCACAATCCAAATCTCACTAAAGGAAATGTATAGACCATTGTGAACATTGTATCAGACTCATGGTGGACAAATAAAGCACACTAACTTCAGTCATTACTATGCAAACCCCTTTTTCATGTGCTTATCTATTTGTACAACTTTATGACTTCCAAAATATAGATAAATGGTTGTAGCTTTATCATGATTATTTTTAGCAACATATGTTGCTAAATATTGCATGAAATCAAATTATTCATGCTATTCAAGTAAGCGTAATGAAACCATCCACCTTTAGGAAGAACTACTTTGCAATTACAAAAATAAACAAATACAAAAACCATTAAAATAAGCTACATGAAAATGTTTGCTTTTAAACACAGTAAAATTAGACTGTTCTACCTTTTCTCATTCAAAGTTGTTTTCCCAGCTGTGCCCTTAACTGTGTTTATGTCGTATTTATTTTAGTAGAAGGACGACTAAATTCTTTTAGGAAACAGTACAAAAAACAGTTTAGGCTCAAAAGATCTTCCCAGAGCTTTTGTTTAAAAAACCCCAGAAAGTTACAACTAACTACAGGACCCAAGAGAATACCAAAACAGTCTGAATGTGGTTCTCCCTGATATAGAGATTGTGAAGTTTAAATTGAGGAAGTTTATAAAACATCAGATAGATATATACATGTGACAGAAATGTGTCTTTTGAATCATAGCCCTTTAACAGACAGACTTTAACAGGATCTGAAAACTGATGTAACCTAAATTCAGTTTTAGAATACAGGCACTCTTAATAGGAAGAATAGTTTTAAAGAAACAAAATTATTTTGTTTGAATATTTTGCATTCTTTTATTTTAGGGCAATAAGATTAAATAAGGTACTATTTTAAAAGAAAAATATGGGGATAATGAACATCTTTTAGTCTCCATTTTTATATTCTTATTTTTAGCATGACAGAAAAAAAAAATTCATTTCAGCTGCCTAAAAAGTAGCAGTGTAGTTTAAGTCTAGCCTCATTTCTTAGGCTCCCTTTACTGTTACCATCACCTTCACAAGGAGGTTCATCTTCCCTCTTCTGAAGAAAAATCACTTTTATTTTCAAAGAAGGCTGCTGTACAATCCTGTAATATCAATAGGCAACATTCTGCAACCTGCAACTCCCTACTCAAGTAGGTTATGTCTGTCAAAGCCAAGTTAAACCTTTTCCAGGTGTTTGGCCATTCTGATTTTATCCATCCACTTAGACTGGGGTTCCCTCTCATACCTTAAGCACCAACTGCATCCAGAAGCTGTGACATCAAATGACTGCAAGGAGGAGTGGCAGCCTGAGAACTTTGGCCATTCCACAGGCTCAGTTCTGTCAGTGGATATCATGCCATGGCTGGTGTTTGGGGATGTGGACCATAGAGTATCAATTATTCCACAGTCTGGAAAAACAGACTTCCTGATCTTGCTCATTCAGTTTGAAGCAATACAACTGTACAAGGCAGCAAGATTTTCCACAGTATTAGAACAATAGTACACATTTAGGAATAATTTGTCTTTTTTTCCCAAATTTTAGTTTTCTTCTTTGAAGTGAGAGCCAGCGGTCATATATTGAGTTCTAATATGAGTGCCAAGAATCTTAATGTTATCCAGTCAAACCCAACTAATGAACTCCTCAGGAAAAATAACCTATAAAGAAATGCCAAAGCTAATAAAAAGTCTGGCACTTCCCAACATACAGTCTTCACACATAACTTTATCCAATTGAACTTTTTATTCCTGAAGCCTTTAGGATGAAATACTGATCCAGGAAGGCTTGCGACTGTGAGAGGTTGAAAGATGAAGATGTTTGTAACATCACACACAATGAAACCACTGATCAGCATGATAAAGAATATATATAAAAGAGAAAAGCAATGAGCTGCAGAATACAGCATGAGGCAGCTTTTCAGACATTGTTATGATCTCCAAAAGGACCGTTTAGCATGGTAGAAGTTCACTGAATGGTAGACATTCAATATCCCCAAAGTAATAAGACATCAAAATAGTTTTGGTTTTCATTTAAAATAGAAAAATTAAATTAAGTGGATAAAAATTGTCTCAATGACTGTATCAGAAGAGTTCAGTCAGCAAGTTTTTCCTCAGGGCTGCAGAAGAGATTATATAAATGTCATTCAATCTATGTTAAGTGTACACAGTGCTGCACAGAAGTTGAAAAAAAGATGACACTCCCAGCTAGTTTTACAATTAATTATTAAGAGAAATTAGGAAATGTCACTGTATAAGACAGACAAAATATCTTGCATGGACAGTTTTATTCTTTAGAAATTCCTCTTCCTAAATGAGAATCATCTGGAGCTCTTTCACTTTGGGAAGTCAAGGCAGAGTAGTAGTTAGGTATAAATCCAAACCTTACCACTGACTTCCTTAACCAAATGCTCCAAAGTGTTAAAAATCTAGAAATAGTCAAGTCCGCCCCATTTCCAGCCTAAGGACATTGTAGGTTTGCTTCATTGATCTGTTGGGAAGACAAACATTTAGGTGAAAGGTCTGCCTTTTATAAAAGTGCATCTACATGGGAAGGGATAGAAAGTCATTCTCACACTGTCTGTTGATACCCTTACCAAATGGTCATGTACTATTTTCCCTAAGTTGACAAGCTCTCACAACAAACATTGTCTTCCTCAAAGGGAACCAGACAGCAAAACCATACAAATATACTGTGGTCACTTACTTACAATAAATTTTAAAAAGGGAACATGTATAAATTCAGTAAGGCTGGATAGGTTCTTGCTACTTTATGAGAAATCTCATTATAGATATATTTTTAAGAATATTAAGAGTTTGTTTAAAGAATACTATTCAAGCTTGCTTCTTTCTCTATTTGTTCAATTATAGAACAGGCCATAAGTATTTACAGACAGAAACACTGAAAACAACCAGTTCCTGGCAGACAAGATATGACTGAACATACTGCATGAAGAGTGGCAATATTAATCTTCACTGTTTAAAACTGCAACCCAAAAAGACCATCTGTTTGTCATTTGCAAATGTTTCACAAAACCTACTGGAGCATGTGGACGGCTTGTTGGGACTCTGATAAGAGACCGGAAAAAAGCACCATACGTATTAATTAAATTCATTTCTAATTGCTTATCCTTTAGGAAATAAACAATACTGTTTCTGCTGAACATGAAACAAAAATGTTTAAAGATGCAGATGGGTGTATGGGCACAATCAGCTGCTTACAGAACACTTTGTGGAAATTCGAGCTTCACAAGTGAATCCCTTATCCAATTACTTATTCTCCCTGTTCATGGTTATATTAATTTTATAAAAAAACCAACCCAAACCATAAAAAACCCCATCAACAAGAAAACAAACAAACCATCAAACCAAGAACAGGGAAAAAAAACCTCAACAGAAAAAAATGTTACTTGGTATGAATACCATGAATACTTCATTACTGGTAAAAGACAAAAGAGGCAGAAAGCTTTACAAAAATTAATTTTTACTAAGCAAGACCAGCCTGATTCTTCCAGCCTGACTCATCATTTGGGCTTGATGAGGAGCAGCAGATCAAAACACACAATAGGGGTTCACTGTGACAACTAATGAAAAAGGAAGTACTCAGAATGAAAAACCAAATCAAGCCAATGGGTGGGCCAGTGTTCATGAGTCACATTAGCTCTTTGCTCCCAACAATTGTTTGCTGCACAAATTTCAGGTCTGCATAAATAGAAAGAGAAACTGTATAAAGACACTTGTGCTCCTAATCCAAGCCTTATTATTTTTCTCTTGAACTCTGAGTCTTTGTCATTTCTATTATACTTATTCTATTATACTTATTCTATTTTACAGGCAACTAGCTCCCTTTCAGTGAACAAGGTTGGGTAATTAGCAGTACTGTCAAATTTATGTCTACCAGGGGCTTTAATTACCATAGAGGAGGACTAGTTTCTTTAGTGGGCAACCAGGTTTGTGACACAGTGTTGTGATCCAAGTTTTCTAATACTTCATTTTCAGGTTCTTATTATAGAAAGAAAAGTGCTCCTAATCTTGATATCTCAACTGATTTCTGTTGCATTGATTTCTATTTCTTTTTAACAGTATCACAGTACCTCTCGAGTTGAATAAATGTGGTCAAAACATTGCCAAACCTGTCATATTACCCGATTTCTGAAAGGATGAGTCTACCTACATTAGATAGCTTCTTCCAGGGCCAGACACATCTTTAGCCAACTAGTTGTGATAAAACATCTAGAAGTCATACCAGAGACTAGGATGATTACAGCTTCCCCTTTCTCTCCCAGATTTTTCAGCACCACTTGTGCCTGACAACCCCATTCACAGCATGTCTGGCTCGAACCCCAAAGCAGACATATTTTTCCAATTAATTGATGACTGTCCACAATATGTTTTCCACAGTTTTGATCTCGTCTCTCATTAGCAGAAGGGAGTTTGATTAGCTTTTGACCCAGAGAAGCATGGTTTAGTCTGTTACATTTTCAAACAGGATCCATTATTAAGAACAGTCTTGCAGAATATTATCTGTGTGGAAGATTATATTTCACAGTTCTGGTAAAAGGCTTAGACACTGTCTGGCAATTACACTTCTGCAGTACTCTCAGATAGACATAAACTATTTTAAAAGTGATTAAGACTATGTATAGGTGATTACACTAAGGTGCTTCATCTGTTCCTGTTGATCAGATTATCAGTGATCCTTAAAAAAATATGTTGCATGTTCTTGGTTGATCCAATGTTAAGGTAAAGTACATGATTTTATAAGTTACACTATGTCAGATACTTTTAAAAATTGATGAAGTACCCAAAACTACATTCAGTCTTTCCCAAGTACAAATACCCAAAACACCCACAGTAAACCACTTGCTTCTAAGTTACTACCCACAGCACACTGGCTAATTACTTTCCAGTTTAATTTAAAGATTTTACAACCCCTAAACTCATCACAGATACTATGTACAATTCTTTTGGATAATTCCCAGAAACAGATTAAAAGACATGGCCCAGTCTAGGATTAAGCCAGGCTGTTGAAATACGGTTTAAAGTGATTTCAGACTGTAAACCTCCATGACTGGGCTATGTCTTAATTCTGGACAACAAGAAGGCAAAAGATCCCATAACCCCATAGAATTTGATGGCTACTGATGTCCTGTTAACAGAGATCTGCCTTTCTGACAATTTTAAAGCTTTCTAATATACAAAGGTTTCTTGAAAAATCATCTGTGAGATGAAATTATAATCTATTTTTCCACCTGATTCATTCCCCCTGGCATTTTCCTAAATAAATAGAAATGTGCTTTAGAGACTGCAAGGCATAATATGATAAACTATAGTACGTTTCAAGGAAAAATAATGTGCTCTTGATCAAAACCCATGATTACAGCATCTTTATTAGAAGCTGGGACAGTATGCATGCAATGCAAACAGTATAAAGCATAGTAAGATGAGCAGTGTTGAAATGTACGATAATTTTACTTTCAGCTCAATGAAGTCTTCCATTGCTATTAATAGAATTGAGAAAAAGATCTATTTGATTGCCCCTACACTAGACAAGGAAGCCTGAATATTCATTACATACATAGCAATTTTTGTAATACATGATAGACATTGCCTAACAACTATCCAAATTCTAAAACAAATTAAAGTCTACACTAGTATGTTTTCAGAGTCTACATCACTGTGGATGTTGCATTTCTGTGAAAATAAGACAATATTTTAGTTCTAAAGATTAAACTTCACCATTTCTGCTCCTAACAGTGTCTCTGTTCAGTAACAAACAAAAAAGAAAAAGGTGTGAGGTGATAAGTCTTGACTAAACTTTTCCAAGAAAGATTGGAAAACTAGGAAAGCTGTTTTTCCTGTGCGAGACAGTATTTTAGCTAAGCATCTCATTCAATCTGAATAACTTTTCCAAATCTTTTAACTTGTATGTTTTTTCACGCTTGATAACATTTTCTGTTGCAAATGAAATAGAATTCTGTCAGTATTCTCCTCCTGTTTTCCTAAAGCCTGGGGCACTGAATTCTTCTAGGAGACCCATCGTCTTTCCTTGTCTTTCTTTTCCTCTAAAAAGAAACAAACTGTTTCTGCTGATACAAAGACACTTTCAACAAAAACATGATTTTACCTATGATCAATATCATATTAAAATGTTTTGCTGACAAGAAATTTAGCTGATATTCCCACCTCAGTTTAGGATCAGAAAGAAGAGTGAAGCAAGTTTCAGCTTGCAGATGGGAGAACCTTAATTTTTAGCTCCTGCTTTTCCCTAGGTCGTCCTAGCTGGAGTGTCTTCATCTCTAGATCCTCCCTCAAAAATGGCTCTACAACCCTGGTTTTTCATATTGCATCTGACTTCCCATGTCTTTCCTTTGTCTCCATTCCCATGTTCATTCTTCATTCCCAGGCCCATAGCCCTGACGCCAGCCCAAGCCGTTTCACTCCGGGCCAGAGTGGATCTGCTGGTCGTGCTTCTTTTGATGCAGCCCAGAAAACATTTGGCCTTCTGGGCACATTATTGGGTCACATTGAGCTTCTTGTCCACAGACACTCACAAGGCCTTCTCCCCAGGGCTGCTTTCAGTCCTTTCTCCTCACAGCCTGTTTCTGGGATTGCCCCAGCTGAGGTGGAGAGTCCTCCCTATAGGGTGTGCAAAGGGCTGAGAGACCAGGGCAGAAGAAACCCCGCCACAATCCCTGAATAATGGAGAACTTCCAATATATGGTTAAAGGAACCCTTATAGATTGCTTTGCAGAAGCTTCCTTCTCTAGAAGAAAACAAATGTAAACATTTCTTCAGAAAGAGTTGATGGAAACTTTTTAATACTTTCATTGTGTTTGCATACAGCTACTGTCATTCACGCTACAATCAGCATATAGCCTTGGGCAACTACCAGTTGCTAATTTCTCTGTGCCCAGAGAATCTATTAGTGCCCAGTTGCAAATAGCACTTCTATCACAAATTCAGTGAAATTGTGAAAGTAGGGCTGATAATTATCAATGACAAGCATGTTGAGCCATAGAGTCCTACTTTATGTTCAGTCAAGCATCTCTGATGCAGCAACAAATTCATTCTCCCCAGTGGTTCATGAACTGTATACTGAATAATAAATAACACAAAAGAATGCCAAGATCTCTATTTAAATAACACAAAAGAATGCCAAGTTCTCTACTCAGGAAATTATTTACAGAGATGCTGCAGATGCTGTGGTGGCAAAAAGTCAAGCTGTGTACATATGCAGTTGGATTTTCTTGCACTACTTTGACGTGCTCCCTTGTGCAATCCTATTTGCAAGAATCCTGATGATTATATCCTTGCCTTGTATCTTTTACATATAGTTGAACATGTGCTCAGTGAAAAAGAAGTCTTTCATGATGTTTCTCCTGATTTCCTGATTCAGCCAACAACACAACCGCTCTGTCTCTGAGTTTTAGAGCCGTAGATATTTGGGTCTGAATTCACTTTACCAAATTCTCACATGTTCAAAGAGACATGTGGCCACATAATGCTGCAGACTGGTTCCTAACATATTTTAGCTTTACTTCTGGGCCAAGGTTGTCTGCATAAGCTAGAAGGGATAAGACCGAGAACAAGTAACAAATATTCTCCATCATGTAAGGATGAGTTTCCCTCTAACTTCTTTCTCCATCAGCAGGGGCTGATGAGGCACAGGTCCACATTCTAGAGCATGTATCCATTGCTTCAAGTTCCATTTCAAGGCTCAGAGAATTAATTTTTCTGAAATTCAACTCAATCTCACAACCTAACTTTATTCTGTACCTCTATATCTTATTATCTCGGGGGGCTTTCACTCTTGTCTAAGTCCCCAGAAATTAAGTTTAGCTCATTTATGCAGTGGCCTTTGGAAGCAGCAGACTTTCATTCACGTGGGTTAGTCTGCTAATGGTTTGGGAAGCTAACCCAGCTTCCAAAGGACAAGCCCTACATCCAGCTGTGGGGAAGCAGCAGAGATGTACAACAGGAGAGGTAAGGAAGAAGTTGACATGACCATCTCTGAAAGAGCAACTAATGGGAAAGTTGCTGATAGATTCTTTACCTTAAGGTGTTTCTCATTTTCCTCTTGCAACTTTCGCCTCTTTTGGAAATAAGAGAGAAGGTATAATAAAGCCTCCTTCGCCCCAATATTGCTTTGGGTGGAGGTTTTTTGTTTATGATGGGGTTTGGGGTTTTTATGGTTTTTTCAGAACAGATGGTTCACCCTGCTATCTGCCTTTAACACATTATTTTGTGCATACCTAAGACACAACTGATCCTCTTCAGAGCACAAATATTGCCTAATAATAATATGGTTTTGAAAGCAATGATAAGGAAACTGTTGACATACATGAATTAATTGAATCCTGTTTTACTTTTTCTGAAGCACATTCATGGCTATCTTCTCAGTTCTTACTGTAAAATATAACACTAATTGAAATTTAATAATAGTCACAAATCTCTGTGTTAATAATAAGTATGTTGGAAAGATTATTAATCATTACTTGGAAGATATTTGCTATCAATTCTCTATCAATGTAATATATATTATTTACAGTCAAATTTCTGTAGAATTTCTATTCTACAGGTGGTAGAATAATTCAACCTGCTGAGAACACTGCTGAGATGTGGATAAACCTAAAAAAAAAAACTCTACACAAAAGAAACTGCAAAATTTTGAAGTTGTATAGCAGTTTTCAAAAAGGTAGGTCAAGGAAGTGCAAGCCATTATTCCAGATTCAAAGTACTAAATTAAATGCCTAAAAAACAGAAGATTAAAACAGGGCTATGCCCCTAACTACTACCCATCAGTCATACCAGCCATAACAAATGGTACTCATTGAAGTAGTACAACTTTGTAGAAATTTCAAAGAAAGATGGAATATATTGACTAATTGTCTCAAAGAGAAAATGATTATAATTTGAAACATTTTTTTTCAGGACATTGTCTTTTTGCCCATGAATCAGATTATTTGGTTGACAAATGAAAAGTCAAGAAAGCAATAAATCTTGTCTTCTTCTTTCAGCTCAGAAAGAAAAATGAGATGGAGAGGATCTATTAAGTCTAAATCTTTGAAAGACTTGGTCTTCTGATTCAGTTCAACTATTAAGTACTGTCAGAATTCCTTCCATGCAACAGAGTAATATAAGCACCTGATATTTTTATTGCTTTTATTAAGGAAGTGAAACAGAGTTTCTAATTCAATAGAAAGGAATCTGGGTTTTATGTCTAAGTGGGTCTTAATTTCCAATCAAATGCAGCTTGCCACAACTTCCAACACAAATATTAATTACTAAGTAATTAAGAAATATATTGTTTACATTTTTCCATATCGAAAACGCTTAATAAACAATTACAAATAAATGTAACACTGTAGGAGTTATTCACGTAAAAGAGATTTTATCTTTTGTAACTCAAGATGAATCTCCAACTTTAAAGGTTCAATTTACTTGAAAGCCGTGATTCAAACGAGTTATATTGGGAATGCCATTATACAGAACCCTATTGAAAAGTAAATATGTGAAAAACATAAAAAAATACAAAATTTAAGGGGTTTTTATTATTGATTTAAATCATTATTTATGATCATTGAATTATGTCACTTATATTAAATTTTATTAACAGGCAGAGGGCAGACAAAGGCTGAAGTGTGATAACCGAGAAGGTGATAACCGAGAATTTATCATTAGGCCAGATCTGAAAATGGAACAAGCAGACTCTTCTCTGAGAATCCAAATATTGAACTGCTGTTGTATAACTATTAGATGAGATCTATATATTCTCTTTGAATAATACAATCAAAATTTTCAAACATGTAAAATAGTTAAGAAACTGTGGTTTCCTTTCTAGTTGCAGTGTTATGACTAAAACACTATAAAAAGACAAATCCACTATTCGTTTAGTTGTGGATTAGTTAAAATGTTCCCTAAAATCTTTGTGATTTCAATGTCAGTAGGTTACCAAAAGCTACAGTTTGTTGGAGGTTAAATTAGTGACTTCAACCATAGCTTTTTTTTCTAATTACACAAATAATATAAGCAGTAAAGCCCTGGATTACACTTCTTCCTAAAAGTAAGCAATTGTCTGTTCTAATTCTAGCTTGAGCTAAGCTTGACTCAAATTATATGCATGTTAGACAGGATAAACACACAATTTCACAATCAAAAGAATTTCTTGCAATTGCATGTTCTGCCATTTTTCAGACTTTGTCTCAGGAATGTTTATTACTCTTAAGCAAAGCTGGATCAATTTTGACTTAATCATAAAACAGAAATAACTTTTTTGTTTATTACATGCAGAAGAACTTTTTGTTCCTACTCAAACACACTCAGCCTTGAAGCTAAATTTCCTCAGCAGTGATGGCTTACTGAGTGATGTGTTGGCATGATGTAGCAGAAAAGCATTATGATGGACTTTGACAAGGACTTTTGTCAAGGTCATGCTAAATTCTGAGCAGCTTGGCAGGTCCTCATGTACCGTGCCTCTCTGTAAAATGTATATAACAAAGACATAACTGAAGCCAAAGACCAAAAATGAAACCATAGCAAATCAAGGGGGGAAAAGCAGTGGTTGCTAGAGGTAGGATGAGTAAATATTGAAACAAACTTTCATGGAAAATGGTGGGGACCCCATCTTTTTACTATTAATAAATTGTATCTGAATACATTTCTGGAGAACACACATTAAAAATAATTTTAACTGGCAGGGTACCTGTGTGGATCTCTCTGCCTACTGCCATAGACAGCAGAAAAAGGCATTTCAGCCCCTTTTTTTCCTTGAAGTGTATGGAGTGAAGAAATAGTTAAGAATTGAGAGTCATAGAAACAATCCTGCTCCTGGTTCTGCCCCTCTTAAGTCAAATGATTTTCATTTACATCACCATATTTCATCAGGCATTATGTGCCCATCTGTGTTTTTGGAAATTTAGTACTGATTGATGATAATTTTGCTGGTAACAAATATTAGCCTTAAATTTGGGAAATTAACATTTGGTTACTAGATATTTAAAAGGAAATCAAGTCTTTCAGAAATAGTGTTTACCTTGAATTAAAGAGGAGGCCTGTTTTTTTCATTTCAGTGCAAAGCTCATTTAATTTAGTTAAATACTCATTTCACTCCAGAACAGAGACACCACAGCAAAACCTACACAGGAAGGAGATGGTATTAGGGTTTTTCCATAATCAGGCTTCATTTTCTAAAGTCTTCACCTCCTAATAGATGTAAATATAATTAGATCCCTTTATTAACCTTCAAGGAAAGAGATGGCTACTCTTTCCATGAAGAAACCATGTGTTCATGGTTCTAAAACCCCTTTAGAAGTTATAGCTCCCACATCAAAATAGAAGCAACTGTAAGACAAATCTCTGTGGAAAATGGCATGGGAAAAGGAAATAAACACATATCCATCCAGTTTTTCCATTTAATTGATGTTATTTAGAATGTCTGTCATTATCCATTTCTGTTCCTGAAACAATAAATCTGTGAAATTAAAGTAGTCATAGGACCCACCTTCACAAATATTTTGCAAATCTGTGCACAAACATTGATAAATGAGCTGAGCAACATCACTATGATACTGCTCTTCAACTAACACTCAAAAGGAAAAAATACAGAACAATGCAAATCCAACCACATTTAAGAAAAATTGAAAGATCAATTCTTTCCTCATCCTTTCATCTCAAAATTCTGGAAGAGATCCAAAATTACACTGAATGGTCCCAAGATGTCTGGCACAAACCACCATACAAAGCACCTTGTCCTATAAATGCCCACAAGCAAGTTTGTCACAAAAACAATTCTTTTGCAGTACTTTCTTTACAACTGCGCTGAGTTGAGGCCATTTCTCCTGTCAAGGGTGCTCAAGTTTTCACTTCATCTTTCAACATCCTTTTTCTTTTCCCCAGGAGTAGTTGTCCCTGAGAAATTTACCTTGAAAAATTACCTGTTGCCCATGGGGAGGGTAGATCCTTCTGCCTGACTTGAACCTTGCAGGACTCCAAAGGGACTTTCCTGGCTTTGCATAAGTCTTCTGAAGGTTGGCTGGGAAACTACCAGATCTTTAAGAAAAGGACTTCAAAAATCAAAACATACAATCTGATGCTATTTAATAACAATTATTTCAACCCCCAGAAATTTTCTATCAGTCACTGAGTCGTACATATTTTTTTTACTACTGACAAAAAGGGGTTTTAGGTTTCAAGTACTGATGCAGCATATAAATATCATCGTGAATTAAGTGTATTAGAGAAACAATTAGAGCACACAGCGTACTAATCAGCTTGGAATGAGTGAACTGGTCCCAGCACTCAATAAAAGCATAACTGTGTGTCCCTAGAAGTCCAGCAAATCTCAGATCTGATTTCAGTGTTCAGAAGAACATGAGCCTGTATTTAACCATAATGGAAAGCTTACTACAAAGCATCACCATGCCTTAGATTTGATACATCACTTTTAAGTTAAAAAGTATCAAGTTCTTTCAATGAAGGAATTAAGGAGGCTTTTAATCTTATGGATCTTGCAGGGCTGCATTTCCCCTTGGCTCCAGCTGTGCTGCCTGTGACAAACTCCTTCTGCCTGTGACAGTGTCCCCACCTGCCCGCACAACCCCTCACTGTCCACAGCCTCCAAGCCCAGTGCTGGGGCTGGTTCCCAGCTGTGCTGGGCTGAGATGCTGAGCAGCATTCACCCAGTGTCTGGCCAGCAACAGGCCAAACAGAGCAGGCAATTTGCAGGTTTTCTCCCAGGGAAGGTTCCCTTACTCAGCTGCAATAGGAACTATAACCTAATAACAAAAGGTCTGTTCATCTGAGAAAATGTTATTAACGCCAAACAGTAGAGTAAAACCTTGTTCTCATGGAACAGAGATACACAAATACACAGGCAGAATGATTGAATAGCCTTTATTGCCTTGGAAAACCTGCAGAAAGATTCTGTGTTAATGAAACACACATAACAAATTATGTATTCACTACCTTACACTTTCAAAGAGAAGCCTAACAGCAGGGGTTTTTCCTGACTACTTCTTCTCCATTGGTAGATAAATGGGAAAATAGGCAAATAAACACAAAACAAAAACCAAGGCTGCTATTCCACACAACAGCTGACTGTACTGCTGATCCCACATGCCAGATGCTGTACTGCCATGACCAAATCTGGTGCTGACATAAATATTGTCCATACTTGTAAATTGAAATTATTTTTGGATGCAAGACATATGCTCTCTTTTTTTTTAACCTAGAAAGCTTAGACATACAAGTTTAAAACAAGCCATTTCTGTTAATCAAAATATTGTTCTAGATTTTCAAACATTGTTAATTACTTTGTATAACAGGGATAGGGACAAAACTTGCTTTTTCTCTTTTTTTTTTCTTTCCTTTTTGCAATGCTCTTAAAAAATCTTGCCTAACTAACTGTATTACATGATGTGCTGAGGTAGATGTCAGGATAAATTGTAAACTTTATTCCCCTGAGAAATTTGAGTTCTGCCAAGTTAAATCTTCAGGCTGAGTGGGGTACCCATTAGGACCAGGCGGTGGCTTGTGCAGAGACAAGCTTAGCTGAATAAAAGCTTAGTTCTCAGTAAGAACTCCTTCCCATTAAATTAGAAACAGGTAAACCAGGGAAAAGGACAGAAGACAGAGGAAAAAGTACATTTCTGGATGCAGTAAAAATGAGGGAAATACAGCAGAGATCTCTGTAACTCCAGACAGATGCTGCAGGCTACCTGTACACCTCATTTTATAAAATTCTCACAGAAAATCACTGCCAGAAAGCTCACAAAAAACTGCCATCCACTGCCAGTATTTACACTGAAATCAACAATTTTACCCAATGTTACTAGGCAGCATTGAGTGACTCAGAGGTTTTCCACTCAGGAGGCAGCTTGTCACTCATATCTGCCTGAGAAGGAGGCTCAAAGCCTTCTCAGCTTGGACAAGCTGAAGTGGGACATGGGAAAGGGTTGCTCACAGAGGCTGGAACTAGGCAACACCCTGAGAAACCTGATCTGACTTCCCAGTTGGATTCACTTTTAGCAGGGAGGCTGGACCAGATGATCTCCAACAGTTTTTTCCCATCTAAAACTCCTCTATGATTACCTGACTTTTGGATAAGACTTGGGTTTTAGTAGAGTTTAGAGTTTAGTTCATAAGCTTTCTCTGTGCAGTTAACCTATTGCCTACCATTCTTTTCCATTACCATTTTTCTCTCATACCCACCTCCAAGCACTCCTCTTCCCTACTGTCAGAGAAGGATCCCCCTTCTCCCAGCTGTTCTGTCCACAGAAGTGATCCTTAAAAAAAAAAAAAAAAAAAAAAAAAGAGATGGACTCCCAGTTTGCATGTCAGGTTCAAGCCCAAGAACAGTTTTTTCCCCTTACTCCATCCTAGCCTAGGACATTTCCAGTGCCAGGCAGAATCTTTAAAGGTATATTGTGTATTAATGTGCAAAACATAATTATTCAAAGATTTACAAATTGACTACTTCCTCACAAATTCCTGCAAAATGAGATGCTAGGGGAAAATACATTATGAATATTAACGCAGGAAACACTGGTCATTCATTTTTCCTTTTTTCCCTACACATATTTCAGAACATTTCAGAAATCTCTGAATACCTGATGCATCCTAATCAAGCACAAACTGAGACAAATAGACAGTATGGGATATTTTTTCTCCAACTGTGAAATATTTACAAGGCTAGAAGAACCAAAACCTGAAACTTACATGGCAATTACTCAGTAATCTCAACAAAAAAAAGGTGTTACCACCAAATGAAAAATTAATCCCTTAGTCATCTCTTAAAAATTGATATCACAAACCAACAAACTAGGGCATAAACTTACATGACAACATACCTGCTCTCCAACTTCAAGTATCTATTAGTCATGTACTGTCAGCCCAAATTAAACCTAAAATCAATAACAATAAAATGTTGTTATGTCTTCAGCTAAATAAAAGCTCTGAATGGAAACGGCATGTCTCAAAAGCAGTGGCTTGGCTCAGGTGATGTTAGCTGGTACATGAGTGTTGCCAAATATACCAAATTTTTTTTGTCTAACATATTAACTTCTATTTCCTTCAAAAACAACTGAACTATTTCTCCACTGTTATGGCAGGGCTCAGAAAAATGTAAAAAGAAGCAGACGACTGCTGGATCTCACCACCACAGCTGAATAGGCAAGGCTGGAAAATAGGATGAATACTGGCTACATCTTTCCAGTTTCCCAGCCAAAAGATCTGCAGTAATACAAAGATTAAATAATCCTGCAGCTACTGAGGACACTAATTAAAAAAAGGAATAAAGAGCATAGATGACCTGATACCTCAGTAAAACTATTCATGCATACTGTCTGAGAACATGCTTTGATGTTTGGCTGGGTGCAAACTACATGTCACATCAGAAAACCTATAAACAACAAAAAAAAATAAAAGAAGCTGTGTGGGCACAGACTGTTCAAGTTGAAATAGGCAGCAATGGCCAAAGATGAAGAAAACAAAGTTGTTCTAATATAAAAAAACCCTGATTCTCAAAACTTACCAAAAAGGAACTAGTACTTAAAACACACTCAGATTTTTACTTGGGTCTTAATCTTACCATTGTCTCTACTCACACTGACATTTGCAAGATCCTACTGGACACAAGCATGAATACAGAAATCAGTTCAAGGAAATGCAGAGAGAAATGTATTAATGGATTTATGTGAGACCAAGAATAACCACAGAAGGTTCACAAATTGTTACTTCCTTGCAGCTTCTTCCAATGCATACAATCATTATTATTGTATTGATGCCAAAAACCAGGGAGCTATATTTAAACTCCAAAGAAGGTATCTGGAGTTCAAAATGCTAATCATATTTACACAGAAAGGGAAGGAAACCTCATAATAATGTACATATGAATTTTATTGACTTGTGTTCATTAAAAGCAGATGCTCTCTGTAGCCAAAATAAACCCCAGGAACTTACCAGAAGAGAAAAGCAGACACGGTTGGTTAAAGCATGGCAGATATTTTACCCCACCATGTGTTGTTTTTCAAGCTCCTAGCAGTCAGATGGCTGATGGAAAATAGGCACAGTCATTTGTGAGGGCACAGGGAGTTATCAAATAATAAAAGCTTTGTCTCATAAAAACTGATTGGTTCTTGTAGCAAAAGAGCAGAATTCCTTCCAAAGGTTAGAATGGAATTTTTTTTTTCACTGCTTTTAGT
Organism: Zonotrichia leucophrys gambelii; assembly: GCF_028769735.1. Taxonomy (NCBI): domain Eukaryota; kingdom Metazoa; phylum Chordata; class Aves; order Passeriformes; family Passerellidae; genus Zonotrichia; species Zonotrichia leucophrys. The sequence continues at coordinate 19,497,713 of NC_088170.1, read as the reverse complement.
GTAGGCTTCACATTTGAAATATTTTATTTGCTAATACAAATAAAACTTTGGGCTTTTTTTCTACATCCTTGAACACAGTAGTTCATGTCGTAATAAACTTACAGAAAATCAGCTGAAGGCAGATCTGACATTCTGACATCTGCTTTATAAATCTCTTCCTTCTGGTTACTTACTGACAAGAATGATAGAGATGAGTATGTCCTGGGCAAAAAAAAAAAAAAAAGAAAAAAAAAAGAAAAAAAAAAAAAACAAAGTAATTTGGATGCCATGATGATCTTAGCCTCAGATTTTGTATTTTAAATTTCTGGTAGATCTGAAAATTCTTATTAACAAAAAATATAGCCCAATATACAAAAAAGTAAGAACAGTTCAAGGAACTGATAAGGGGATGAATTTACCTGAATAAATACTAAATTGAGGGATGTCTTCTCTCTCCTACATATTTAAAGCTTTTTGAATAGAGCTGGTCAGAAGACTCTAAAGTGTCATTTACCAGAATTACCCAATTTTAACTTCAGCAATACCTACCAACATGATTCTGTTCAGTCTCTTATCAATTCAGTCTGCCCATAAATGACGCTATAGCAGCTATTAAGTGAAAGCACCTGCTGGAATCAAATATACCATATGTACATAACCATTAACAAAGCTGACTGCAGTCCCCCACTCCTAAAGGCACTAATGGCAGAGCCAATGCACAGTGTCTTCCACTTTTCCTTCTTCAGGGACTGGGCACCGCAATCCCATCTCTGCTGTTTTCTTTCTAACATGGTGTTTGAAGGAAATGAGGCTTGTGCAGACAGTCTGTCTGTCGCTGTAGCTGTCGGTCTCCCCAGGGACTTCAAGTTTCAGCCAAACTTACAGAGGAACAAAAGTCTCAGCCATACTGCTAGACCAACCAGCTTCATAAAAATAATCACTGGATAAAGGAGAAGTAACAAGCAAACGCTCTGACTGTGGAAAGAAGAACCAAGCAAGTGAACGTGAGCTTTTCAGCTTTACTGGAGATTCCATCTGGACAGGGTACCCAGCAGATGCTCTATTCATATGAAAATCTTCAATAGGAGTTTGTAATCAAGTGAAAATGCAAAGATTGGGAAAAAAAAAGTTTTCTTGTTTCAGGATTTGCAATAAATATTGTTTTTTCAGAACATTGAAATGAGAATAGATATAAACAGGGAGACAGAGGGGGTAAGTCTTTACTATATGCTCTCTCATGCTCCCAAATATTTCTGCTTTACTTAATGTTACTGGAGATGGTGAGTAAAGTCATGGACTGTGGAAGCTTCTTATTCCAGCATAATGGGTTTTTTTCTACAAATAAAAAGATGATTCTCTCCTTCATTTGTTGGGTAATCATTTTTCAAAATACTCTTTTCTCCCACTTTAAAATCAGTCTCAAGTTCTAGACCTGTCAATTTGTTTTCAGATACATTTGAGGTTCAAAGCTGTCTTGAAATATTTTCTGATTATTCTGAATATATTACTTTTTCTCAGTTCTCCATTTTTCAAAACCCAAGTGCTCAGACACTATCAGCCACCCAGGTGTTTTGGAAATGAATCCCTACCAGAAAAGACCAAAACCTCAGCTGTGTACACTGACAAAAATGCAGAATATGTTCTTGGATTTACTCTCAATAAAAATTGATTCATTTTTATACTAGCATTAACCGCTATTTTGAAACTGGGATATGATGAAAGCCATAATTAGGTCTTATAGCTTTTGTCAGATCATATGCCCCAAAACATAGCCAAATTAAAAAAAAAAAACCCACATTGTTTTTTAAATTAGTATTTCCCTTTAAATTAGTATTTCCCTTCTTACAAATATCAGGGTTTAAAGGAGACTCTCAGGTACCCCTTACTATGAACTTAGCCTAAAACAGATGCTGATTCTGACTTCTACCTCTGCACAAAACACAAGCAAGACCGAGATAGCAGGACAGGGAATTCTAATTTCTGCAAACACAGGTTTACTTCAGAGCAAACTGCATCGAACAACGCCGCAATCATTTCTGTCCTGAAACTGAAAGATAAAAGTTCTCTGCAAAATGTGGAATGGGTCAGAAGCATGCTGCATGTGAGGGGTCACCCCAGCACTCCCAAAGGCACCTCAAACAAGAGGGCAGTACATGGTCATTGTGGAGATGCACATGGAAATGCATCACGAAGTTACTGCAGTGGACTGTGTTGGCTTATGGTTGTATAAAAAGAATAAGCAGCATAATGAGCATGAGTCTGCACACAAACAAAATTCTGCCCTTACAGTCACCCTTGCTGCCTTCAAGGTGCTTGGTTATGAATAAGGGGGAATGTGTCCTTTTATTTTCAGATTATATATTGCCTAAAAAAAATAAGCACAGAAGCTGCCTTCATGTCCAGGATCTTAGTGACAGTTCTGAACAGATTTTTCTTTATATCTTTCTTTCCCAAAAGTAACTAATATTAATGGATGGTTGTGCTCATCCCTGTTATTATTGAAGGAAGGACAGAGCAGATTTAGCTTGGATTACTATGGATCATAAAAACCTTTGCAAAGAAAGCACTGTTCACCAAAGTAATATACAATTTTATTTCTTTTCTGCTTAGTTTTTCTATGTTATTTGTCAGACAGTTGTTAAAAGCCAGTGGTAAAACACCTGATTTAAATAGGACACCGGCTGGGAAAAGGTGCCATAATGGTAAGGAGATTTGGCTTCTTTATTTGTAAAATATAAAAATTAAACATTTGTTCTACATCTCCTAAACAGTATTTCTATTGACTTGCAGCCATAACTCATTGTCATAAAGAGTTACAGATCTTTAACTCCCTTTTGAAGGAACTTGTGTCAGAAACTTGCCTGTCTTTTTCAGACATGTAGCTACACCCCCACACACCCCCTGAGCAAACTCACAGCACTGATGTGCTGATCTGATGTCTTTGTGTCAGCCTGGAGAACCCTGTGGCACTGTGATCTCAAGTTCCACACACTGATCTCAGAATGGAGGCCCCCAGCTCACACCCTGCGGAGAAGGAGCTGCAGAGGAAGGCTGTACTGATCTTCTAGATGGACTTTTAAATTGCTTTAATGTTTTTCTTCTTTTTTTCTTCTATGCAATGCACCACCTCCTGTGCTTTCTTCCACTCTGTAATCTCAGTGATGTTTAAGACTGACCACTCATGATCTGCAATATTCAGCATGTGGAGTCTTGGAATGAGGCAGAAAATGTGCAAATAAACACCATGAAAAGTATGAGGGGGAGCAGGATGTAGGAGCCAATTAAATGAGTCATACACTCAATATAAGATACTTCAAGAACCTTCTCAATCTCCTACCAGTGCTGCATAGGCACAAAATGGTTTTGAACTATGACTCCTGATAAATACAGCCACTCTAGTGCTGTATCCAGGAGCAATTAAAAGCAAGAGTGAGATTGTCCATTTCCCTTTACCTCAAGACTGATATTGCAAATCTAGATTTTTCACAAATACTTTATACATTACTGTGGGGTAGTATCCATGTTTCATTAGAAAATCCCCTTGGATGTTCTCTCTTTAGACAATATTTTACAGTTACTGTAGGACGTCACTACATTCCATTATAATGCAAAATGAATCTCGTGTTCTAAAAAGATTTTCTGCTTTATTTTGGATATATGAGAGAGACATAATGTTCCAAGAAATAAGTAATGCCTGAGGGCATGCAAAATCACCTTTTAAAGTCCATTACCCAGGTTTATTTGCATGAAGGACTGCATTTTAAAGGTTAAGTTACCTGTTATCATAGAAAAGCTACTACACTGCTTTAAAATAGACTGCTCAAGGCCATGACAAATTACTTTCCCAAATGTCCTTACTTTTAAAGGCTCAATTCAGTGAACCAATAACTTACTGTTAATTTGTAACATTTTCTCAAGTTCTGCCTACGGAATAGAAAATGAAAATAAATTATCCCTTAGTGCTTAACAATGCTTTCCTTGCATATAAATATTCTCTGAAGATTTGAATACTGCTTAATAAGGTCTTTGGGTGTTTTTGAGATCTGCAAATTCAAAGACTTACAGACCCTAAAAATCCACAAGGCACACAAAGCCACTGACACCTCCATTTTTTCAAACTTTGATTTCAAGAGCAAATCTATCTCAAAATAAGAAATCATCTCAGAATATTAATTTATTTTTTAACTCAATGTATGAAACACACCTTAAACTGAGGCTATCTCAGTTTAAGCTCTTTGAATGCTTTAGAAATTATCGAGGACATAAACTGCATGTTCAGTAAGTTATACACAAACTTCATGGTGCCAGCACACAGCAAGTAAAGTAAATCAATTTGATAAACAGAGATATTTAAGATGTATCTGATGTTATTTTTAACATCTTTGGTCTCATGAAATCCTTGAAAAAACAAAGACATCAGGGAGGAGTGCAAGTAACAGCAAATCTGCCAAACTGAGGAACCAATATTTTGAGTACTAAAGAGGCATTTGAATGCAGAAAGGGCCAGAAGTCAGGACTCTATCAACAAATAAAAGTAGTATAAAGATTTTATTCTGAAATATACACACTCCTAATGAGAAGCTCAACTTAACATTAGCCATTCTTACTCCCTCTTCAACAGTACTTACCAGTTGATCGCAATTCTAAGGATAGAATGAGAAAAGATGACCCTGGTGGACAGGTAATGTCTTCAAACTTCCCCCCTAGATCTTAAGCGCTATGAAAGTGAAAAAAGGGAATAACAAAATATGTCTAAGTGCCAGGAACAAAGTCAGTTCTGAATGCCTAAGTATGGAGAGCGAGGAATCACTTGTGCAGGTATGGATTGAGTACAATCTTCTCACATCCCCACACTGGTCTAAAACTCATTTTCTTTGTCCTTAGTATAATAAATAACATTCATGCCATGTGGGAGTAAAAAAGGAGCTTTTCAGCAGGAAAAAAAAAAAAGAAGATGAAGAAGAGAAAAGAAGAAAAGAGTCTGATTCCTTGGAGACTGAGCAGCCTGGTGAGTACCGTCCTGGTAGAACAGAAGAGTTGTTCTCAGGGTCTCAGTTGTTCTCAGGTTCAAATTAGTTGGAAAGCAGAGCCAAAAGGAATTATGGAATAATTAAGGTTGGAAAAGACCTCAAAAATCATTGAGTTCAACCTTTCACCCAACACCACCGTGACAACTAAACTACAGCACTGAGTGCCATCTCCAGTTTTTTGAACACTTCTAAGGTTGGCCATTCCACTCCCTTCCTGGGGGATGTTTAACCACTCTTTCAGGGAAGAAATTATTCCTTATGTCCAGCCTGAGGCTCCCCTGGGGCAGCTTGAGGCCATGTTCCTCTCATCCTGTCACTGGCTGCCTGGTGGGAGAGACGAGCCCCCACCTGGCCACAACCTCCTTTCATGAGGTTATAGAGAATGATAATCTCCCCCGAGACTCCTTCTTTCCATGCTAAACAACCCCATTTCCCTCAGCCAGCCCTCATATAATTTACTCTCTAGACCCTTCACCAGCCTCACTGCCCTTCACTCCAGCACCTCAATGTTATTCCTGAAGGGAGGGGCTCAAAACTGGACACAGGATTTGAGGTGTGGCCTCACCAAGGCCAAGTTTAGAGGGGTCAATCACTGCCCTGGTCCTGCTAGCCACACTATTTCTGCTGCAAGCCAGGACACCATTGGTCTTCTTGGCCACCTGGACACACACTGGTTCATGTTCAGCCACTGTTACCAGCACCCCCCGGTCCTTTTCCACTGGGCCACTTTCCAGTCACTCTGTCCCAGGATGTAGCATTACAGGGGGTTGTGGTGACCCAAATCAGGAACTTTCCTTGCAAACACTCCAGGAATTTCCTAGACTGCCTCCTCTCCACTGTGTTGAGTTTCCTGCAGACATCAGGCAGGTTAAAGCCTTCCAGAAGAACAAGGGCTGATGATTGTGAAGTATCAGCCAGCTGCTTAGAGAATAGTTCATTCAGCTCTTCATCCTGATGTCATGGTCTGTGACAGACTCCCACCACGATGTCCGCTTTATCATCATCATTTTTGGTGGCTTCACCTTGTCTGGATGCCAGGTACCCACCATGCCACTCGATCACTCCCTCTTCCCAACTGAACAGGGTAAGAAAATAAGATTGAAAACAACTCATAGACTGATATAAGGCAATTTACTAAAACAAAAGTGAAAGTTCACATGCACATGAACAAAGAGAAGAAAAACATAATTTTAATCTCTAATTCAAACCAGCAAGCAATGTCAGGCCACTGCCCGGGAAGCAGTGTTGCAGCACATGCAGCCATTGCTCAGGAAAGTAAACACTGTAAATAATGAAATTCCCCCCTTCCTCCTCCTCCTTTTATTAGCTTTTACACCTGAGCTGACACCATATGGTATGGAATATCCCTTCAGTTGAGTCAGCTGGCCTATTCTGTCCCCTCCCAGAATGTTGCCCATCCCCAGCCTGCTCATGGAGTGGGGAGATGCTGAGAGACAGGGCTGATGCTGGGCCAGTGCTGCTCAGCTGTAGCCAAAGCACTGGTGTGCTATCAACCCCTTTCTGGCTACCAAAGCAAGACCAGCACTGTGAGGGCTGCTGTGGGGAAAATGAACTCCATCTCAGCCAGACTCAATAAACTATTCTAAGAGCAAGTGCAACTTTCAAGTGACAGTTTTCTCTTATCATCTGATAAGGGCCTTAAAACACCTGTCTGCCACAGCCATTCCTGCCAGACTGGCTTTTTGTTTTCTCCATCATGCATGAGGCATTGCAGCATTCCTAGAGTCACACAGACTGGGGAGAGGACATGTTCTGCTTCAGGGCATGCCAAAACTGTTAGAGCCTTGACAGGACCAAGCATGTGTGCATGTGTCTCACAGCGAAGCCCAGACAGGATCCATGGCCCATGTGTTTGCTGCTAAGCTGTTGTCCAGCTGTTTGGTGAGGACTTTACTGAAAATATTTGTGCCAGCTGGAGGAAAGGGACTCCCTTCAGGTACTCACAAATCTGTGTTTAAGTCCTTGTGCAGCTTGCATCCCTGTCTTCTTCTGGGGGCTCACAGTTCATGCAGAGGGACTACAGGCCCAGGCCACTTCTTTCAGCTGACTGAAGTACCCTAACCCCCAGACTGGACTTTCACTGGAAGAGAACTAATTCAGGATGGAGAGAGGGGAATCACAAGAAAAAAAAAAAAAGGAATATGACTCTCTGACCCTTATTACTGTGTGATATCCAATGGCTATAATGTATGTAGCCAGGACTCAAACTGGAGGCTGGAAATCCTTATCCCTGCCTGAGCACTATGGCAGAAAAATCATGCTCTTTCCAGAAGGAGAGTGTAAGAGTAAGGGAGGAGGATAATCCTTTCGTTCAGTACTCCCCTCCTAGTTAATCTCTAGCCCAGAAGTTACACTGCTTGTTCATGAAGGTATTGTAAACTCCCTGTAGCCAAATGGCTTTTGAAAAAGTATTTTAATGATCAATTTATATAACTGTAATAAATTTGTGGTTTTAATAAAGAAACTTAATATTGAAGATACTAGAGGCATTTCTGTATTTGTGGGGATTTTCAAGATCACATGGTAAATACTGTTATTAAAAGACCTTATCAAGCCCCATCAGTCTGTCTGGCACTGCACAGGATGTGAAAACAAGCACTGAAAAGCTTCCAACTCTAATAGACAGTGCAATGCAGGGACAGGGAAACACAGGCACACTCCTAAAGGAATGGAAGGAGCAGACAGCTATCAGCAATTCTCTGCAATAAGAATCTCTATTCGTGATGCCAGAAACCTTACATTTGTACAGATAACCAAAAGAGAAGTTTCACATCCTAATTAATGTACTCTCAGCTTCACACAGCTTGTGCCCATGTTTGATCAACAAAGATTTTGGAGAGGTACTGTTTTCACGAGTGCTATTTGGTAGAGGAAAGACAAATACCAGTTGTACTCATCCAAATTATATTTTAAAAAGCAATATTCCTTTTAATTTAGTATGTAACTAGTGACAAAAGCACCTTTATGTTGTGAAATAGCACAAAAAATTAGATTGCATCATGCCATGTTCAGATTTGTCAGCATGCAGTGGGAAGAAAGAATTGCTGGGCTTACAACCAGCTCTTTCCAGACTTACAAGAATCCTGTGGTTCTGAACTCCTTTCAGACTGTTCAGTGCATCCCTTGATCATGATTTCTCTGCTACGTCTGCTTATGGGCAGATGACCTCTCTCTGTAAGCTGAGCAACTCATGAAAGGATGATCACAACTCCCATCAAGTTTTTGAGCATCTGGACCCTGAAATCTCCAATATAAAAAGCATATGCCTGTCAGCATTAATGAGAAAAATAAAATTGAAAATCACAATTCTAATTGCCTGAAGTATTGGACTTCACTTTGATCTGGATCGTGCCTTCCCCAGAGTAATTATTCCTATGTCCAGGTCTCATGGCTGGAATCTAAATAACTTAGCTACAAGCAGTACTGTCACTTTGTACCTACCAGTCCTCCACACTTACTGAGGTATGAACAAGCTGCAATTAAAATCCTTCGTATTTTAAAACCAGTCTACCCCAATCAAAGGGTGCACAAAACTCACAAATGGACAGCTGCTCCATATGGTAACACATAAGGAATTTTCATTCTGTAAGTCTTTAGGAAGAATTCAGACTCAACATTTTCAGTTTTGAAGCAGGGGAAGGAAGACTACAAAAGTGAGTACCCTCTTCCTCAGACTGTATTGGTAATATGACCAACTTAAATTTCAGCCAGTATTTTGTGGTATCAAGATCATCAGGAAAGTTTAATGGTTTAGTATAAATGAAGACAACACACTTCTTTAAACAAATGAATATTCCAATGGAGAGTCTGAAACAAACCAGTGTTTAATCAATAACCTCAAGATTAAAATTACTTCAGTGCTGTATAGCCTAACTGCATAGAAATTCAGCACAAAATAAGAACTAATAATAAAAAGCTGAATTTTTATGATAAGGTAGTGCTCCAAAAGTCTTTTAAATCAATAGCTGTATCACCTATATCTCGCCAGGCTTTGATCTATATTGAATCAGATCTTTAACATATATCTTGTATTATAGTAAAGAATTTTAGTTTGCCTGCAGGATGAATTCTAGGACAAGGAGCCTTTTAGCTTTATATATAGCCACAAACCCTCATATTAAAAACCACTTTGCTATGTGCCCTTAAAAGAAAAGTGTGATTTGCAGCTGCTTTAATATGCAAGTCCATTTGAGAACAGTTCTATAAACTGTATGTCTGAATGACAATAAATCCACAATGTCTGTTATTTGCTAAAGTAGCCCGTGTTCAGTTTCAGTCTCTAAATGTAGGATATTCTAAATTATGACGAAGATGTCGTGAGAAACTTGGCCGAGGGAGGTTAAATCGGTGTGAAACAGAAGTAAACGTGTTGTTTGACTTTCAGCTTCAGCTTTGCCTCTTCATGATCTGGTCACACTTCTCAATTTGATTTGCAGCAGTTCTCCCACAGATTCCATGGTCAAGAGAATCCCCCTACATGGCAATAATTTTAGATAACGCCTTTAATCACTTGATAGACTCCTCTGCTCTGATCAAAGCCTAGTTTAATAAGGACCTTCCGTGAGGTTGGACCATCTAATGAACGGGAGGAGGATTTCTAAGCGCTAGCACAATGCCTTTTACATTTGCCCGCGCCTTAGGAGCACCCGCTGTTCCATCTCCGCACGGGGGAAGTTTCGGTGCATTTCTAACGAGGAGCCCCCGAGGCCGGGGCTTCCCCGGCTCTCTGCCCCCGCTGCGGGCGGGCTGTGCGGGGCTCAGTTTCGGTGCATTTCTAACGAGGAGCCCCCGAGGCCGGGGCTTCCCCGGCTCTCTGCCCCCGCTGCGGGCGGGCTGTGCGGGGCTCAGCGCAGGGCAGAGCCCACCCGGGCGGCGGAGCGGGAGCGGGGCGGAGCGGGGCGGCCCCGGGCGGGGCGGGGGCACCGGGGCGCTCCTCCCTCCCCCGGGCACCGACGGCTACGTCCCGCTGCCGCCGAAGCTCCGGGAGGGCGTCGGGGCGAGCGGCGCGGAGTCGGGCCGGGTGCTGCGCGGCTGGGGAGAGCGGGAGGGCGTAGGCAGGAGGGGATAAAAACCCGCTGTGTCGCCGTTGTGGCTGGGAGTCTCCCGCCTTCCCCGCTCCGCCGGTGCCGAGCTCCGGGCCTCAGCTCCGTTCCCGGGGGCAGCGGGCGAGCGCTGCCTGCGTCCGCGGGGGAGCGCAGCGGAGCCGCTGCCACGCTCCCGCGTCCCGCAACTTCCCCCGTAGCCCGGCGGAGCGCGGCATGCGGGGCAGGGGCTGCAGGCGGCGGCGGGGCCGGCATCGCGCTCCCCGGACATGAAGCGGCCATCGGAAGCTCCAGGTAACGCTGCTCGGCGGGGTGGCGGAGCAGACATCCCCCCGGTAGCCGGGATGGCGGGGGCAGGGTCCGGAGGGGCTGGGCTCGGGGCTGAGAGGGGCCGCCGGGGGCGAGCGCAGCCCGGCAGCGGGCGGGGAGAGCCGGTGCCTGCCTCCGCCACGGAACGGCGGCAGCGGCCGCGCCTGCCCGGGGAAGCCGGGCAGAGACGCCTCGGAATGGTTGTGGGTGCCTCCGGTCCGATGCCGGTTTGGCCTCTTCGGTGGCTGGGCCCTCCGAAACTTTGCCCTCCGCCGACTCCCGGTAGGAATCTGGGGCTGCAGCGGACAGTCCCCGCCGTGAGATTGGCAGGAGACTCCCCCCAAATCGTATGCAAGGGGGTTTCTGTGAAGTTTAGCCCTCAGATAAATTTTTGGAGGCGGTGAGGATCCTTCGCTGGGCAACTAAACTTTCGTAAGATCTGACATTGCTTGGAGGCTGGTTACTGACACTGTAATAGGCACTGCCACTTATCATTGCATTTTTTCTTAATTATTTGCTGATCTCCTTAGCAACTGAAGTAATTTGCAAGGTTGAAGCTTGGTTGCAGCTTGATTTACAAAGTAGCATGGCAAAAGGGATGAATTTGTTGTTTCACTGATGTGTATTTCTCGTGTACCCTCTCAGAGGGATAAGAGGTGCTGAGATGTTGACTTACATAGCTGGTACTGCTGTAAAGAGACTGTTGATTAGTCCAACTGAGGCTCTGTTGTGCATCACCCAGTTGTTCTTCTGTGTCTCAGTTTTCTTAAAGATAATCGAGTTACCGTGTTTTAAGAAAAAATATCTCTTCAAGGAAATTCAATCTTTAGTGAGGGATTAGTGGGAGATGATCATTTTATCTGGCTAAGGTTACTTGGACAAATTAATCTCTAATTCAGCACGATTGAGGTCTGGCCAGATGCTGGCTGGAGGGAGCACTCCATTTGCCTTGCTGATCTCAGGATCAGCTTGCTGCAAATATGATGTAAAGCTGTTTTTTTCATCACTGTTGGGTCCTGCAGCAAGCACAGTGTAGCCCGGCTCAGGGATTTACTCCAGTGTATCAAGACACCTCCCAGATGTAGCTCACCAACAGTCTTTGCTGTTCAATCCATCATGTCACTAAATCTCATGGATTACGATGTTTGGGTAATCTGTATCTGTTCAGTCAGAGATGCTGAGCACAAATCAGGAAGATTTGATGCAGAGTGCCTTTTCCACTCAGGAGTGATAAAGGCAGAGTAGAGCCTGGGGACTAAGGCGAGGTGGCTGAATATTTCCTCTGACAGTATCACACACACACAAGGAATGTGAGTTTATGCAGATCTTCCTTAAAAATGCAACTTTTAAAAATACTAATTGCATAGGGTGCCATTAGTCTGTATGTAATTAATGGCTTTATCATGTACTTGGACAGGATTCATAAAGTTGGGACTAAAAGCATGAATAATTATACTTGTATAATGTTGTTGTTATCATTTAATAAAACCCCATTCTAAAAATCACTTTGGCTTCTGAGTTCATGAGGAACCTTTGTCAAATGTCATGCCAGAAAAAAAATAGAGCTGTGAGAAAACAAACACCCAAGCCATCATTTTTTTTACATTTATTTCATGTATTGTTAGGACTAGTACAGCCCTAATTCATCTGATATGTAAACTGATATAGGGGAGAGCACCTGTGTGGACATCAGAAGTCAGTGAGAGGTGCAGAGATGTATTATTGTCTTCTGGGCTGCTGAGATTGGAGCAAGACTCAAGAGAAGACAATCACAGGAGATGTGGTGCAAGGGAAGGAGGTAGGGCATGTAGAAATGGTGTGAACCTTCTGGAGGATCAGCAGAGGTCTTTAATGTTTTTAAGTGCTTGATCTCTCTAGAGGCTCAGCACTATTCCTGCAGTAGTGCAGCAGGCAGCAGGAATGTGTGCAAATACTTGCATTTTCACTGTGCAGAAAGTACCAGCCAGATGTGGGACTGTTTGCATCACCAATGTACTGGAAAATGCTTCACAGTAAGAATAACATCTACCAATCCAATTTTTTTAACAGTGAAAAGACTAATAGTAGTATTTTCAAAATATCATTCCAGTGAATTGTGAACTCCAGTCCAATTCACTGCTTAAATTAAGAGATGTGCTACATAAGGATTTTTAGCAAGGTCTCAAATGAACTGGGAGAGGTAGTTTGGTATACAGATTCCATTGGAGAAACAGCAATAAGCCTGAAGGTACTTACAGAGGATAAGAAAACTGCTGTAGATATTACTAATGTCACATTAGTGAGAGAGAGCCCAGAAGAAGGAGAAAGGAGTATTTAGGACATTAGTTGATTTTCAGGTGATAATTGATGTTGAGACTGTATGTTGCCCAGCAGCCCCCTTTTCCTAGGTCTGAGTGCCCATTACTTTTAAAAACAAAACGACAAACAACCCCCTCAGAAATAAACAAAAGACAGGAACAAACACATTAAAAAGTTCAAAACAAGAACTGAATCCTTAGCTTCTCTTGAATGTGATTGGTTGTAGTCAACTTTGCTGTTTCTGACCGCAGAGAATTTTCCCTATGATAGCAGGATATGTCCTACCTTTCTTCTTGAACAGTTGAGAAGCATGTGCACCATTACTGTTCAGATAAATAATCTCAGGGAGTAATGTGGTTTTGGCACTGAACTTAAAATATTGCATTTTAACATCACAAAAGAATTATTTCTTTGAACAGAATTCAAGAACAAAACTCCCAACCATGTCCTTCACTTTACTATAAATCAGAAAAGGTATCTACCCAGCTCATTCAGAAATATTAGTGAGGTGCTGTCCTGGGGTGACAGGCCAAAGTCTGTTGGCACACATTAGCTAATAGTATTCAATAACAATATCTCTCTTGAGAAAATATGCAATATTGAAATTTGTAAAATAAAGTCTTCTCTAAAACCTGAAGTGCTCCTGGGATGAAACAAAATGCCAGATTTTTTCATATAGGGCTTATTGCTGGCTTTGTTCTTCTTGCCATTTAACACATTACAACCCAGAAATGTTTATGCAGGCATTTTGAGTAAGTTCAAATGATCACATACCGTATAAATATTTATGTTGAACATTCTTGGCTTTGCAGAACATCCTGGGTAGTTTGTGCAGTAGATATGGGGAACACAGGTTGAGGAGCAGGTTGCAGCTCAAAGTCCTCTCCAAAAGAGCAAAGAACCTGTTGGGAATGTAGGCACTACACTGCGTGTTGGGCATGGAAAGGAACTGCTCATCAGAGTACTCTCTAAATATTCTTGTGTGTTCTGTGGTATGTTTAGGATTTCTGTAATTTGGATTTGCCCACACAGACAAGTCAAGTTATCTGAAGCAGTTTCCATTTTGCCACTTCAGTGAGCTTTGAAAATTGACAATCCAGTTTTTCCCCTTGCAAACTGGTTTTTCTCCTTAGAACTGAAAGGTATTATGCTGATGTACACCAGTAACTATCTGTGTCTTCCCATGGGATTTGGTTGCAGACTAGCTTGGAGTTTCTGGTGAGATAATTCTAGGCATGGACAGAAGCAAACATGCAAGGTTACCTAGTGTATTAAATTTGGTAACCCTTACAAACCTGAGCATTGATCCAGTACATCCCATTCAGAGTATCTCCAGGATCACAGTTATTTTCAGCATGGGAAATGATTTTTTTAAGTGCCATTCACTTGTTGCAAGTGCAGTTACATTAAAAATTAGGCTGCATAGCTTGCAGAATCAGGCATTCACATGTTAGTGGGAAAGGCAACCTTTGCAGCAGCTGTTCATCTCCTGTTTTGTGGATGCTTTATAATGCAGTCTTCAGGTGCGTGGTGTTATGGTAATGTAGATTTCAGATGCCTTGTTTCATGCAGTAGACTAACTAAATGAGCAATTACTAAATACCTTTTTCATCTGCCAGGGTTTTTGTATTGTTCCTTATGTCTGTATACCATACAAATTCACACTGTGGTACATAATTATTTTTGATGGCAGTTTCTCTAATGCTTCACCCTCTTCAAGAACTTGTATCTATTAATTGTTGCTGTAGACTACCTAACTAGCAGAAACAAGTAAGGAGCTTAGGACTGATTAAAAAATACTGCTCTGGATTCCTAACTTTCCATTGAAAACCCCATGCATTTAGAAGCTTCAGGATTTAAGAGCCTAGAAGAGTTTATGAATCCTGATATTAAACTTTAATTCAAACCAATCAATTTATTTTTACAATATTTCTATAGCTAAAACCATGTTAGTATATCCCTTGTATAAACAAGGAATCCCTGTGGAATCAGAAGTGCCAGACAGAGTCACAGCATTTTGACTCTCATCTCAGCACTTCCTCAGATCAGTCCTTCCCAAATTTAACATGCAGAGGTTCCTTATTTTATAAGTGCCAAGCTGGTGGCTATAATATGTTCATTATTTTGTAATAGTCACCAGTTCACATAGTTTGCCTGATCTCACAGGAATTTTGTGGCAAAGGCTAGGGCAGCTGCAGTTCTCAGGGATAAGGATTTATCAAGCTCTTCATGTAATCACCCATTCTTTTCCCTGTTCTTCCTCCACAGTGTCAGGAAAGGTTTGGGGGAACATTGAACAATCCTGTAACCAAGGACTGCATATAAAATCTAAAATAGAAAGAAAAATGTAATTCCGACACTTCAGTTTTGAACAGTTGACTTGGCAGTCTTGCAATTCTCTTAATGTTTTTTCCTTTTTTTTTTTTTTTGGAATGCAAACAAAGCCAATGCATATATAAGTTCTTGTGAAAAGTGAAATGTCCCATTCTCCCATGCTGCCTTCATATTTCTTCTTTTAGTGGGTCATTAGATAATTCAGCTCTTTAGTTTCATAGCACATCTTCTGCCACTTGACTTAGGAGTAGGTTTGTCAGCTGAAGACAGCAGCCTGACAGATTGGCAGAGGGTTACAGAAGAGGGGAATAAAGAACTGAGGAGGAGTGAAATTTTTTGCTTTTTGCATATATTAATTAATTGCATCAGTAGTCTTAGGTTCTTAAGTAGCAGATGTAAATTCCCTGGAGAGGTGTGCTCTAAGTTTTACCTCCTGAAACTCTTGTTTGTCTTCTGCTTAGACCTCTTCTTTCCCTTTACACCCTTCTCATCTGCTTTTCCAGTCTCATATGCCTTAACTGACTTCTGCATCCTCAGACTACCTCCTCCTCAGTTTCTTTAGTGACAGTGATGATGCTCCATTAGCATCCACCTCCCCTGGTTTTGCTTTTCCTTCCCTATGTGTCTCTTACCCTTCTCTCTCTCCCCTTCTTTCACTATCCCTCTGCCCTGTTGCCCTCCACCATGTAGGTCTTGATTTTAATTTTTTTGCCCTCAAGACTCATCTTTTCTTAATCTATCTTGCGTCATCAGAGAATACAATTTCTTCTTTTGTTTTCCTCCTTTCCATCTGAGGCTGCTTCTTTTTCCTCATCCCACTGTCCACAGGCTCCTGGCCATAGCCACTATCAGCAGTGCAGAGCAGACATTGCAGGGTTTGCCGAGTTCAGATGCTGCTCCAACATGTAGGTGAGACTGGAGAAATGAGTTTGAGGATAATAATGGGGGGGCTGAATACCACATATGAAGTTTGAAGGGGTGACAATAATCAATGCAGGTGAGATCACCTGTGAATTTACTGAAAAACTCTAAACAGGTACCAGGGAGAGCAAGAATCAACAGAAATGTTTATTCCTCTGCTGTGTATGCCTACATTTTCTCAGAAGATGGTAAAAAGCATATCCCTTAGCACAGAATCTCTACTGTGCCAAATCTAGCATCCCTGTTTCAAACAATTCTGACTCTAAAATATTCTCTGAAATACTCTGAAAATAGTATGGTTGGGGTTTTTCTATCTACATACAAGCAAAATAATTTTTTCTTTACTATGTTTTGAGAAAGAGCTGACTCATCCTTACTGAATGGTCCCAAAACTTATGCCTGAGGTAAGGACTTCATAGATTTCTTCCTCATTACTTATACTGGAAAAAGTAAAAGAAGCAGAATGCAAAATATTGTTATTGAACAACTTTAATAACTTCCAAAATAGGCTGTTGCTACCTGAACCATAGGTTACTAAATTAAAAGAAAAGAAAGGAAAGAAATTCATATGACATTTAAAGCTAGAAAGGCTGAGAAAATTCTTTGCTTCAAAATGTGTGACATTTTCTGATTATAAAGAAAAGCATGTTATAACGGCTTCCCACTTGACAAGAAAAAAAAAACATTTAGGATGAGGCTTTTTCTTTCTTCTGCTGGGAATTCTGTCTCTGTTGGTTTGGAAACAGGTAGGGATTGCTGTTGCCAAGTCATGCTCCACAGAGGAACATTTCCAATTTTTTTTAAATGAACTGTCAGAAATTGCATTACTTTGTGGAAGACTGAAGAATAGTTGCATTCTTTTTGAAGACAAAAAATACTGTATCTAAAGTATATACATTGACACATGAATGCAGAATTTCTTGTTTACATAAAACAATGATGTTAAATTTACATCACCTTAGAACTAGATTATGCCATTAATTGTATGAAACCCTAAGGATTAATTCCCTGTATTTTTCAAAAGGCATAAGAAATCATGCAGGGTATGAATGGTAAATGTTAACGTGCTGTACCTGTGTATCCCTCTTTTGACAGCAACGAGTGCAAAGCTAAGTGCACAAGTCATCTGTGGCAAGGAGCACTGGGAGACAGCTAAAAGACAGCGACAATGTCTTTAAACTGGTGGACACTTCCTACTCGACTTGGAGTTGTTAAAGCGAGCTGCAGAGGACTCGCATGCCTCTTGGTCTTCACCGTGAGTGTTTGTGGCAGTGCCCCAGGGATGTGTCCAGCAGCCTGCATCTGTGCCAGTGATATCATCAGCTGCACTAATAAGAACCTCACTCGAGTGCCAGGAAATCTTTATAAATGTATGAAAAGGCTGGATCTGAGTTATAACAGAATTGGGATTTTGGAGCCTGAATGGGTCCCAGTGCTGTCTGAGAAACTGAACACTTTAATAGTCAATCATAATAGCATTAGCAGCATTAGCACTGGAAGCTTTTCCACAACTCCAAATCTGAAGTATCTGGACTTGTCATCCAACAGCCTGAAAACGCTGGGCAGCCCTGTGTTTCAGGAGCTAAAGGAGTTGGAGGTTCTCCTGCTGTACAACAATCAAATAACACAGATCGAGTCTTTAGCCTTTGGAGGATTGTACAAATTACAGAAACTGTACCTAAGCTACAACTTGGTCTCGCATTTCCCACTGGACTTATATGTTGGAAAACATAAACTGACAGACCTTGTGTTGCTGGACATTTCCTTTAATCACATCCAGACGATGCCTGTTCAGCGCCTGAGTTCAGTGCCAGCCAAACAACTCAGTGGAATTTATCTTCATGGCAACCCATTCTATTGTGACTGTGTCCTGTACTCCATGCTAGTCTTCTGGTATCAAAGGCATTTCAGCTCAGTCATGGACTTCAAAAACGAGTACAGCTGTTTGTTGCAGTCAGACCCAAGAGATCATAATACACTGCCTTTACTGCACGACAGCGTTATGAATTGCTCTGAAAGTACCGTCAACAGCTCTTTCCAAGCCTTTGGGTTTATTCATGATGCCCAGGTTGGTGACAGGCTGATTGTACACTGTGACAGCAGAATCAGCGGTAGGGGCACACAGTTTGTATGGGTTAGTCCAGACAATAGATTGCTGGAGCCAGACAGGGACACCGATAACTTCAAGGTGTTTCCTAATGGCAGCCTGGAGATAACAGATGCCCAGCTAGAGAACTCAGGGCTGTATTCCTGCATTGCAATAAATAAGAAAAGACTATTAAATGAAACCATAGAGGTCAGAATAAATGTTAGCAATTTCACAGCGAACAGGTCCCACGCTCATGAAGCATTTAATACAGCTTTTACCACCCTTGCTGCCTGTGTGGCCAGTATTATTTTAGTGCTGCTGTATCTCTATCTGACCCCCTGCCCGTGTCAATGTAAGGCAAAAAAGAGGAAAAGGAAGCTGAACCAAAGCAGTGCCCACCCGTCCATACTGAATTCCGCACTGCCACAGGAGCTGCCAGCCGATGAGAAGAAGGCCAGCACTGGTAAACGGGTGGTTTTCCTGGAACCCGTGCATGAACCAAAACAGAGTCAGAATGGGAAAGTAAAACTGTTCCCCAAAGACAGTGTCATTACAGAGAGCATCTTAAAAACTACTCGAACAAAATCCGACTCTGACTCTGTCAACTCTGTGTTCTCAGATACACCTTTCATGCCGCCAGCTTAGTTTGCTGCCTGTGTTTGTATCGTGCAGTTCCATTTCTGAATACCTCCTTTGCCTGTAGCAAACCATCAGGACAAACAAATAAAAAGAGATTAAATGTTTTAAAGAAAGGTATATTTTGTCAGTCCTTGAACTGCGTCTCCTCTCTTTACGGGCCGTGCAGCAGGGATAGCTCGGTCGGGAAAAGCAAACAGCTTGTCATTAGTGTGAATGGTTTTAATGCAAGCTCAGCCTCAGTTTTACTCTCTGATCCATACACTGCAATTTCTCATGCATGTTTAGAGACACTTTCAGTGCATACAGCTGACTCTGCAGAGGCAGAGGCTGACCCCTATGCAACACCCAGTCATGCTGATAACTCAGCTCTTCTGAAGTGTGCACAGAAGCAGCTTATGGGTAAGGAGGAAAATGTCCAGACTTCCTGCTATTCCTTTCATAGCCTCATAAAGTCTTTCCATAAAATCACTACAGGAAAAATGTCATTATTTTTCTTGGACTGCTTGGCACAAAAGGATTGAATTTGCCACCAGAACACCTAGCAGCACTGGGTAAATGTTTGTGGCTTTCAGCTGATAACGTATTTGCAAATAATTGCTTGAAAACATTAAATGAGGGGCATCATAATAATTTTATTCAAAACATAGTCATGAGATTACTTGTGAAATGTGTTTGTATTTGTTTATAAATGTTTAATGTAATGAAAACGGGTAAAACTTAATATGCTACCTTTGCAGTTGACTCAGTCAAAAAAATGAAAGTTGTCAGGCATGAGGACATACAAATCAGCAGTAACTTTTTAAGATGTGATAACTGGATTAATTATAACCAATTGTCTTAACCTTTGCTGCTCACTGTATGCTTGGCATCACATGTGGTAAATAAATCTGCCAGCATCATCAGGGCTTCTGCTTCATCTTAGGGGTGAGTGACTTCTCTTCAAAGATAATTGTGAAATTAGGGAATTTTTTATTTTTTTTTTCAGTGGCACACAGTTTCTGGAGCCTTATTAAACTTGACCCCAGAGTTTTTTCTTAAAAGAGGAAATGCAGTATTTGGACAAACCCATGAAATATAAAAGACTTTACGCACTCTAAATTCAGAAAACACAGATTGTACCTAGACTTGGCCCTTGTCTGTATTATACTGCTTTTTTTCTTGCATGTATCACAGTCAAAGTTTATGAGTCTGGTAAAACTGACCTGGACTTGTTATGCAATATGGGTTGCATGGAGCATGTATTGTAATGAGCCTTCTGTTCTATTAACTTTTTCTTTTTCTATTATTTGTACCCCCCCTTTTGTTTTTTACGCTTGTATACCATGAGGCTGGGCTGGACTTTTCCAGTCTTCCTCACATTGATAAGTAGCAACTTCAAAGGAGTTTTTCAAGTAATTACAGCTTACCAAAGACTAGTAAATGGAGCATGTCTGTCTCATTCTGTTTTGGGGGAAATATACTGAACAGATAAAGGATAAACTAAATCAGAATCAAAGGGCTACATGGTATAGCAACTGTAATTTATTTTCAAGCAGCTTACTGAACCAGCCACTTGCCATTTTTTGTGATTTATTTTGAGAGGCGTGTCAACATGCTAAAGCTTATATCTGGCTGAGCCAAAGATATTGATTTGCTACGGAGAAATCCTGATGTAGCTAATTGTTTGAAGACAAGCTATCTGACAAACAGATTAGTTCAGGAAGCAGTGTCTCTGTATTGTGTAAAGTATGTGGAATTATAAAAAAGCTGGAGACATTAACTCAGATTCAGGAAAATGGAAATTATTTTTCTAGGTAGAGGATAATAAATATTGAGGAGAGGAAGATGAACAGAAGTTTGGGTCTTTTATTTTACATTTATCTGTGTAGATTTAAAAATAGCTTCTACTGTCAAGCAGGGTAGTGTCCCTTCATAAAGCTCTTTCCCTCTTTCATCTGTGTATATGCAGTAACTCAAAATCTATATTTTTACATATAAAGTATGATGAAAAAACAATGTCTTTGCTGAAATCAGGTTGAGTCATCTGTCACTGTGGCAAAGGTTTGACATTGTGTCCTTCTCAAAGACTCTTTTTTCCCTACAATTTTACTAAGCTCCATAATTTCCTACTATTTCACATGTGTGGTTGGCGAGCGAGTGGATGTCCTCTGTTGTGCAAGGAGGTGATGGGTGACCCAGGGCCCAAGGGCTGAAATGGTGCTGGGGCAGGGTGGGAGGCAGAGAGACAAGTTCCCTGCAGACAGTTGTGCAGATCAGTTACAGCTCTGGGCAGATGTTACGCTCTCTTGTCATACATCAGGTTGATTGACCCAGATTTCAGTGTTTACACAAAAGCGCGGATGGTCAGTTCCAAATTGGGCAGAAAAAGGAAACAGGCAGTTGTCAGGCTGGCTGGGAGGCTGACACACTTCTCCTTAGAGCTGCAGCTGAGCAGGTGAACTCCACTGCTGTTTCCAGCACAGGGCAGTGGAGATACCGCGTATCAAACTCACCAAGCATGTTAAATCTGTGTGGTAGCCCTGAACAAAAAAAGGTACAGATCATTCAGCCTTTCATCCACAGGGCTGCTGCCCTGCAGCAAAACCATGGGGATTTGTGGGATCAGAGTAATCCTGACAGATGACTGGAGAAGCTGAGCATTGATCTAAACAGCAGATATTCACTGTGACTATTAACTGTCTGTATTTTACTGACTCCTTCAAAGTGCTCACAGTTCAAACCATGAGTATGAACAAAGTGGTAAAAACAAAGCTTTGAAAAAGGTGGCTTTTTTGCTCCTTGTTTACATTATCATAGTCTCATTAGTTCAGTAGGTTTAATTAAGTTTATTGAAGATTTTTAATCATTAATGAATATTTGTCTGTAGCCCCAGTCGCCTCTTCCCTTGGAAGGCTGTGGAAAGCCACTGCAGCTCGTCAGTTCCTCTCCTCCCACAGCAGTGTGTGTGAGCCCCATCAGGGCTGTGAGCAGGGAGCTGGTGCTGCCATCCAGCTCTGGGGCCTTGCAGCACCCTGCTTGTTGCATGGGCAGAAGGGGCTGCCCAGTGCTTCACCTGCAGCTCCATTGGGGTCTGATCTCCTAGAAAGGCTTTGTTGACAGGCCTGTCTTACAACCATGTCTTCCCCATTAACCTGTGTCCTGGATTTCCCATTGATGCTTCCAGCAACTACAAAAAAGCTGAATGATACTTGTAAAATACTTTAATGCAGAGAGAGTGCAGTTCTGTGAGGTGCTGAATGCTCTGGCACCAGTCCAGACACACTCTTAAAATGGGTTTGCAGTAAGCAGAGGTACCAAGCTACTAGCAAAAATTCTGTGACTGGGCATGGGGTCACTCACTGCCACAAAATGCCTGGAGTGAGATATTCCCCACCATGCTCTGCTGACCCCAGATGCTTTTGCTCTCCCTTGTCCTCTTTCCAGAGCCTGAGACTCTGCTATACAAGGGTGTAGGCAGAGCTCTAAGCTTTATTTTAACACTGTCATTTTTGTGGAGGCTCCTTTGAATCTATGTCCTCCACTGCTTTAATGATGCTAAGCAGCTTTTCTCCTACTCAAGGGCCTATTACATTTGTTACAGCTGTCTCATGGATCAAAACTAAGGGTAATGTCTGCAGGCAGCTCTGGGAAATTGTCCTTGCCTCTGTCTGTTTCCAGTACCACAATGCCTGCAGGCATCAGCTTTTGTGGAGTGTGTTGGAAACAAGTCATGTAAAGCCAGCATGAAACCTCTCAGGTCCGTCTGGAGTGCAGCAACAGCACAACCACACTGTCCCTGTGTTCTCCACCTGTAGTGGCTGGAGACAGGTAAAGCTGCTTGCTGGTCATCTCTTCTGACCTTGGTAACATTCAGTGTCTGACTCAGAGCACCTCACTAACAACACGCACAATATCTGACTTCCCCTCAAATACACTGAGCAGCTGCCATCCATGCTGGGAGCTGAGGGTGAACCAAAGTGCTTTCCTGACAGCGACCTTTAATCTGCAGTTAGGTATGTTAGCCAGTACTGCATGCTTTATCCCCATAATATACCTCCTGCTTGCTAGGCAAGTGGTGCTCCAGGTTAGCAATGTGTCTGTCTCCTCAGCATCACTGCTTCAAAAAGTCAGATTTATAAGGACTGCTAGTTTTTGAGTGTCAGAGAACTAACAGATTATATAGCTCATTCTTCTCAACAGCCAAAACCCTAAGGCAAAATTGCAAATAAACCAAGAACTTTAATTAGGATTTCACAAGATGATTTTTCCCCTCTAGAATAAATCAACCTCCTTTGGAGTACTTTTATAGCTTGTCTACAGCTTATTCCTATGCACCTCTCATATCTCTGAACTGGATGCAAGCAAACCAACCTTTATGAGCCAAATCCCACTGTTGTGGTCATCTCAAAAGTAATGCAGCAGTGACACTCCCCTTTGGCCATCCCTCCCAGCACACACTCCTGTTCTCATCTCCAGGGCTGAGCCATCACCAGTTGACCATAGCAGGTGCAGGAACCTTTTCCAGACTCCTCCTTCCTAGTTTTCAGCTTAAGGACTGGCTTCCTGGAGATGATTTCTGTATGAACTGCAAAATTGATGTAAGGGATTATTTGATTTGATAAATTAAAACAGCTACTTCCAAGTCCATTCTAAATCATGAGAGCTGACAGTGGTAAGGAGTAGCTTAGGATACACATTCAATTTACAGATTTAGCAATTTATATTTTACTTTCTTTTTGCTCTTTCTGGTAAACTGTACTTGAATCATTAAACACACAGAAAAACAAAATGCATATTTAAGGATTTTTTTCCCTCTGTTACTCTTTTTTCCATTTGTCCAGTAGGCTCAGATATGAATAAAAGAAGAAATTTGAAATTGAAGAGGATAAGGGCAGGAAATAATTTGAGCCAAAGTTCACTTGATATTTTAAAGGACACCTAATGCCTTAGCTCTTGTCTTCAGAGGGTACATGTTTCGAAAAAAAAATAATAAACCAAGCACTTATTTCCTAAGCACAGATTTAATGGGTGTTTCGGAGGTTCTGTATACTAACATAGAGAGTTATGACAGTAATAAAGACATGAAAGTGATCCATACAAAAATCAAAGCATAAGAGTATTGTTAATAGTTTCTGAACAAGGGGTATCCCAAAGAGGTCATGTCATAGATAAAAGGACCCTATCTCTCTTTCTTACTTCAAAGAAATTTCTAACAGGTGCAATGGATAAAATATTTTTCCTGTGAATTACTGGTTTATGTTCTGATTTTGTTAGGAGAATTCTTTTCCTTGTATGAATTTTTATTTTCCTTTCATTTGCAGAATAATGTAATTAACAGGAATAATATTTTCTCATTTAATTCTCCTAATGAAGTCTACATTTAGTAGGGAAGGCAAGGAGGGCCAAGAATTATGTAATCAGCTTGACATTACTGAGATGTCAGGAAAAGCTAGTTTTAATTTAACTGATATTATCTGTCTCATTTGAATAATTCAAAATGGCATATTTTAGGGTTTTTTTAAAGGAGAAAGACTATTCCTGAAACTTCTTGCATCTGCTTAACTAAATTCATATAGAAACCATCAGTGATGTGAAACATCCTCTGTTAGCCTAAAATGGCTCTGGTAAATAGGGAGGCTGTCCAGTCTATATGAATTCTCATGACTGCCAGGAGTCAACTGTATTTCCTAGGCAAGTTAAAGCCATCTGCTAGCCAAGTTAAACTGCATCATACAGACCTTTCCTAGACTATTGGGAAGATGTTTTCTTCAATGAGATTAGTTTAACAAATTCAATTGCAATCCCCATTCAGGCCTTACTACAGATTCCTTTTGAACTCAGCACTTTTATTTGCACTTTGGAACTCTGCATGGAACATAATAGACTGCTACAGCATATATTCCTGACAGGGACATCAGGAGAGGGAAAGAGCAGTTGAGGGGGAGTGACCGTGTTTGCTTGAGAACTGCATAATAAGGTACACTGCCAATTTCTCTCCTCAAGGGTTAATAATCCTAAATTCAAAGTGCTCATCAAATCCAAATCAATTTTTGACAACCCCTCCAGAGGGGGTGGAGGCTCTGATATGTGAGAGCCTCAGCAAGTGCTACCTTTGCATAAGACAAGATGTCCTTTCACAGAAACAAAAGAATTTCTAGCACTTTCCCTGGTAGCTGAGGTGATGTTGGCAATAATAGACACAAAATAAATCAGCTCTGATAAGCACTGCTGTTGCCTGGAGCAGCTCAATTAGCCTTTTGCCTTTGGAGCAGAAGGGTTTATAGTACTAGACAGAGCCTCAGACCAGGCTACATCTGACTT
Organism: Zonotrichia leucophrys gambelii; assembly: GCF_028769735.1. Classification (NCBI taxonomy): domain Eukaryota; kingdom Metazoa; phylum Chordata; class Aves; order Passeriformes; family Passerellidae; genus Zonotrichia; species Zonotrichia leucophrys. The sequence continues at coordinate 19,472,751 of NC_088170.1, read as the reverse complement.
TTGTCCTCTTTGCTCTTTTTACCTGACACCAGAATCAGAGAGCCACTAGGTTTGTTATACATATATATATATATATTTATTTTTTTTTTTTATACTGAGAACAAACAAAATCTTGAGCCTTTTTCCAGGCAGTCCACCACTGCCTGTAAAAACACTGGTGGAGGAGAAACAAAGCTTTTCACCACTCACATATGTAAGTCAAGGCTAAATCTCATTGAAGGAGGTGTTTTGCAAATCACCCTTGCAAAAGCAAAGGATATACTTGCTTCTCTGACCTTGTTTTGCTAAGCAAAAGTAAATATATTTGAGCTATTGCCTGAAATCATTTAAAATCTTATTTTTTAAACTGCTTTCATGAATGCAAATGAGTGACATTTGTTGTTGCAACTCTACTAGCTGATTTGTAATTTGGGGATGAAAGGATTGTGTTTTCTCTCTTCTCTTTCCCTTCTTGTCCATAAAAAGATAATGCAACTATTTTTCAATGCATGTGTATCCCCTCCCCTTTTTATTTTCAAGCATGGATAATCAGCCCATATAATTTAAACAAAATGATCATGTTGCAGGGAATGGTCTCTGTGATCCATATTTTCTGTACAGATATGCCAATTTGTTGATTTTGCTGTCCTGTGTATAATTGTACATTTTAAAAGTATATTTAGACATACTGTTATTATTGTTGCTACATAAGTGGCATATAATTTTTCTAAAATTTCCTTTCCATCACAGATTTTAAAAATCCAGTAGAATGTCAGAAATCACTGCATTTACTGAAAACAGTATTTTTTTTTCTTTTAACACTGTAAGGTTTTGTCTTTTAGCAGTCCCACCTAGTCATTCATACTGAATGCCGAGTCAGAAGGCTTTCAACATCACCTGCTTCATATCAGGTGTGAAAACAGGCTTCTTCCCTTCACATGGCAAGGAAAACATTTACATTATAACAGTGTTGGAGATACATTTTCATCACTTATTCACCGTGAATTTTATTATAGGGTTGTTAGTGTGGCTCTTGGCAATACAATTTCATATTAAAGAAAATTAATTCTCATTGGTGCTTTGTGTGGAAAATTGCTGTTGCAAAGTGCTGTTGGCTGGACTGCTTGTGAAGAATTTCCAGCTCTGTCATGTGCCTGTCACCTCATTTAAGTGCCTGGGAGTGATAAGAATGCGCGTGGCCAGCTCTCCAGCGTGGCCAGACCCTCCTCCTTTTATATTAATCAGGGAGAAATTGTTGGAAAGCATGCCAGAAGAATCAGTGTGCTGTGTACTTGGCACATCCATAGTGATTTATAATTGCTTCATAATAAAGAAAAGTGATAGAAGGAAGTTTAAAATTCTCATCATTATGGTGCATAAAAATGTTATAAAGCTATTCTGTCATTATTGTGTCATTTTCATATTCTTCCAAAATACCCATAAATCTCCCCCTATCCAGTACATACAATAGTACCCAATTAGGCCTATACAAGATACCATAGGCACTGGTCATAACTCAGAGTTTTGGGGACATTTCCTGAAGCTTTCCTACAGATTCTGCTCAGTAAGGCATAACTTGCAAAATTTTTGCTCACCTACTCCAAGGAATTGAGGGCTACACTAGCTTTCATTATCTGTGTGGATGTGCCATCTGCCTTATCATGCAGGGTGCATTTCACAGTGCTGACCTGTGAGGGGGCCCCTTTTTCTTATCAAAACTGTTCAAAGGCAGAGTGAAGACAAGGCCTCCAAGGACTGCTGTTTTCTTGCTGCCCAGAAGCAATGAGCTTCTTTTGTGGAGAGCACAGGCTGCAATTTGTTAAAAATAGAAACATTGCAGTGGGAAGATTTTGCCAGAAGAAGGATGATACTCTTTGAGTAAAGGTGGGAAAATAATGTACAGAAGTCGAAAGTCAAAAGTGAAAAACAAAAGCAGTACCTGAACCTTCTCAGGGCCTCAGTCTTTTGAAAATATATTAAATTTTCATACTGCCTTAGTAATTTCCTCCTGCATGGAGAAATGTTGTCTCAATAATGCAGATGCAGATCATTCATCCCAGAAATAACAAGATCATACATATGGACAGAAAAGTACTTTCTGCTTATCTTTAATTGCCATCATGAGTTCAGGCCACGTTGCTCCCAGTAGGTAGAACATAATATTAATCCATGATTTCCCTAAGAAGCAGTGGATAACTGGACTGATTTCTAAGAGTGGCAGAGAAGTAGTGACCTGGAAATTTCTGTACATTTTTGTGGGTTTGAGTAGATTCCCTTACTGTCTCCAAGCCATCACTTGTAAAGATACTGAAATACTGGGATTGAAGTAGGAGTGTTTAGTATTTTTATTTTTTCCTCTGCAGAAAATGAAGTAACTAACTTAATTGTGCCCTAAAGACAAAATGTAACGTTTTCTTCTTTAGAGATGTATTTGCAACAGAATATGTGTACTGCTGTCAGCTTTGCCAATTAATATTTTACCCTTGTAGTGGGAGGAGAAGAACTGACACAGTAAGTGGGGAAAATGCATGTGTACTTCTGGAGACTAAACATAAAAGATGACAGTTACTCTATATGATTTCCTGAACAGCCACTATGGGAGGTTGTGTTCTCATGGAGGGCAGAAGAAACACAGCTCTTCTAGTTCAACTGCATGCTGCCAACAGAATGTACAAATACCACATTTCAGGTATTCCAATACACTCACATACAGCAAAGTAGGATTAGCCTTATCTTTCTGATAAGGAAAGATTCTTTTTCCCAGAGTATATGAGAGGAGTTTCACCAGGGTTATAGGACTTAAAAAAGGAGCTTAATGTACGTCTAGGAAAGCTGTAAGCTACTATTCCTGATTACTGATAACCACTGTGGAATACTGTGCTAATGGTATTTTGGTAATGTCTACTTTAAAATCTGACTCTGAGCATCTTTGTGGCATAGTCCATTAGTAGCTGCAAAACATTTTGATTTCTGGGGACAGGAAGCATTATAGCAGCCTGTAGCATATTAAGGTCTTTCCACACCTTGGATTCTTTTTGCATGTTTTTGTGAAGGACAATAAGCATGCATTGTACTTTAAGGAACAAATACATTTACAGGTAAGTATTTATTAATATGCAATGTCTGTGGCTATTGCATTTTAATACAAGAACTCCCATACTGTACCCTCCTGCCATCTGCTTAGCTTGAAGAGAGATCTTTTCCTCCAGAAGATCATTTAGAGCTTCAGAAAGCCTTTTTCTCTGCACTTGACCACACAAGAAAATAAATGGGAGATTAACGTCCTTTAGCATACATTAACCTGCAGGAATGTTGCCATAATGGACCATTTTAGTTTAGCTCTGAATATTTTCAAAAGGCCATGCTCACAGTTGTGACAAGTGCTTGTCTGTGGTATTCACGCTGAAAGGCTCTCCAAAAACTCACATATGAAGCCAGTCCTTGAAGTTGAGCTGTGTGCTGTAGTATCCAGAAAGGAGCCTTACTCACCAGTGAAGATTGGATGCCAGCTGCCCTTTCCAGGCTGACAGAGAAATGCTGATTTTGTCTGTATGGATTTGAAGCCTCTTATTGCTAAGAAAATGGTGTCATCACTGACTGCTCCATGCAGTAACACTGGCATGTTCCTGACATTAATCTGCTGACACAACTGGAGTTTAGGCTTTGCTTTCTGTCAACTGTACTTCCTTCTTCAAATAAAAGCAGCATCTGGAATTTTTTTTGGAGGTTTCTTCACATTTTGCTTTTATGTATTTTCTACATGAATTCATTCATATAAGCCAAACTTAACTGCACTGTCCCTATGCAACCCCTTTTGCCTTTATTTTCCTCTCTCTCTGCCTCATGGGCCTTGCTCATGATCATGATGGGGTTGTGATGTGCCCATGGAAGGCCTTTTACTCCTGAGGACTCCCTGCAATGATATGACAACATAAGACACATTATTCAATTTATGACAGAATTCCAAATCGACTTTTGATATTCAAAGCAGGGTTTCTTGAATGTTTCAAAAATCCTCTGAGATTGTCAGTAATCTTTACATGAACAATATATATAAATATACTGTGTCTGTGAGCAATTTTAAGTTTTGCAGCTGAAGCACAAAGGCACTTCAGTTTTCTTTCATTGTTTCCAATTTAAGAATCTCCGTAACAAAACCCTCTAATTTAGTCACCCACAAACCAGCAATCACTACATCAGTGAGCTAGAAGAGAAGTGAGCTAAATTTTAGAAGAAAGCACAATGAGAGAAGCCTAGAGATCAGTAAAAAGAAGTGTTACTTGAGTTTCTGAAATATGTAATCTGAGAGATAAAACACATCAGGAATGGAAGGAGCTATATCAAACAGTGATAAACTTATAGGAGATAAAATATTAGGAGCAAAGTGCATTACAACTGCTCAAGACCTTCCTAAGAACCTAAAATCAAAAGGAGTCATACAAAAGATAGAAATAGGGAACAAAATTATATATGAGTTTAATAGGAATGGAGAAAAGTTCTGAGGGTAAGGTGCTAACATTATTTTGGAACACAAAGGTAGCAAAATTATGCAAAGTAAAATAAGTACATGAGAAGCAAAAGAAGGGCAAAGTAAAGGTTAATAACCTAACAGACAATTCACGGAGTCCTGAAGTCTTCATTGTCTTCACATAAAAAGATTAATTTCTGATCAGATACTTAACTACATTGAATTTAATGTGAAAATAGGAGCATGACCAGAATAGTGATAAATTAGGTTTAAAAATGTCTGGATAAGTTAAGTGTAATTGAACCCATGAAGTCCTGATGACATTCAACTTCACTCCTTTGAAAAAAATATGAAAAAATCTCTGAAATGTTCTGTTATCTTTGAAAACTCGCAGAAGATGGGTAGATTCCACACAAGAAAAGCAAATACAATACCTACCTTTAAAAACAAATCCAGCCACAAACAGGGAATTATAGATTATTCAGTGCAACACCAGTTCCTGGAATTATTCTAGAATAGGTGGTTAGGTAACCAATTTATAAGTGCCTGGAGCATATTGAAATGGTATAAACAGCTGACAGATTTGACAAGAATGAATTGTATTGACCCTGTGCACTGCTGACAAGTTAACTGGCCTTGACTGAATAGTAAGGACAGGTTTTTGTGCAAAGGACAGTGAAACAATGCAGGAGGCTATTGACTGATGCTGCTGCAGCTTTTTCTTTTCTTTCTCTAGAGAATTTTTGAAAACAAGCTAGGCACACAACTTTTGTGAAAGTTATAAGCATCCTTGGTCTTTCTTCACTGTAGGGTATTGTTCTAGAAGAGCTGCAAGATCTTTTCCAGGCCTGTAGTATTACACAGGCAGTGTTTGTTTAGGTCCCCTTTGCCCCATGACTTTCATTACATGCTTTTTGCGCTGAATGCAGGCTACTGAAGATTGTCTGGGATAACATATAAACTCTTTTATTCAAATTGATCTGAAATTGAAATTGTTCATGTGGGCTTCATTTTCCTTTGGAAACTTTAGCAGAAAGCAAGCAGCAATTTTCCCCAGGAGTTTGTTTTGATTTTTCTCCTTAAATTTATACAAATGGAACTTCTGAAATCTGCTCTTTCTCAACAGTACCTCTGAAATAAATTTCATGCACAGGATGACTGATTCATTTGTTGGGGGGAAAACTATGGCCACTCTGTTGCAGAAGTGAATGTAATTTTTTCCTGAAATTGCCTTGCACTAAACATGAGCATGTGGGGAAAATCTTGTGCCATGCTACTGCTTTTGAAGCAGCTCCACAAGGAGTGTCATTTGGGTACACTTTTCAAATATTTCCAGGTCACTGGACCACAGTATTGCCTTAGCTGTAAATGCTGATCATTCAAGATGAGTCTTTCTCTGTTTCACAGGTTCTCGCAGTGCAGGCAGGTTTAACTTGGCCTTGGAGGACCTTGTAGGCTAAAGTTTGCTGTGCAGTAAACACAGTCCAGCAAGAAAGAGAGACATAGTCAGTGGGATTGCTGGCAGGATTTTCTATTACTCTGCAAGAGGAAACTGTACAGTCTGGGTTGGACTTTGAAAAATGAGAGAGGTCTGTTTCACCTCTCCAGATGTGGACCTGTCACTGAAGAGTGCCCCAAAATGGAAATAAATTACTACTCCCCACACCCCTGAGTTTGTGAGAGTATAACATGTTTTGAAAGACAATGTTGTCGCTTCAAAGGTAGGGTTGCCTTCACTGTCTGTTATATACCTGATTTGACTGCCTATTATTTACTGGGGTAACAGCTAGTCAATATTTCAGGTAGTAAAATACTTCATGCCCAAATGGTGGGAAATCCTTACACATACCCAGTATCACATTCTCTCAAAGGAAACATGAATCTGCTGAGTGAGCAAAGCAGAGTCACTCCACTAGAGCATCTCTTGCTACTTTTGCTGCCTGGTCTTTTTTATAGGTAGAACCTTTTTAAGAAAAAATGGAAGCTACTAAAATATCATTAGTAGTGGAATATATAAGTATTCAGATCTATTGAAAGTATATTTTACTGGTTATATCTTAAAAAAAACCAGAATTAGAGTGTGAATAAGCTTGGGATGTTAAACACATCTTAAAAGACTGCTGTTTTATTAAAAGAATGAGATTTTATTAAAAACTAATTGGCATTTTTATTTTTAAAGGGGGACCCCTTAAAGAAAATGAGGTATATTTTAGTCTCATACAGATCTAGGCTTGATTGTGCTCTTTCAGATGGCTGCATCAGAGCACCAGAATAAAAAATTAAACTTAATAAAATTAAAATAAACTAGATTAAAAGCAGAATTATGGCCCTTATAGTCAGTAACCTCTTGAGATCTGAACAGCAAAGCAACAACAAGATGGAACTTTGCACAACTAGTAACATCCATCTTAATTTTTAGCCTAAGTATAAAACCTGACTGAGAAATTTTGGATTTCCTACATTATTTGTTTTCCATTAAACTGCAGTATTCTGGACACATTCAGCCATCAGAAGCATGAGAATGGGCTCCTAAATAATTCATTTGATGTACTTGATGCAATAAAGATAAGTAAGTTTTAACAGCGTTGATCTGAACAATTTCTTTCTGTGTAACATAATGTTTCCCATCCTTTAGGTTATGGACACTTGGCACTTGTGAGACCCTCAGATACCTTTGCAGGGAGCTGTGTGGGAGAGCTGGAGATGATAAAGTCGGTTCTGGAGAGCACAAAATGGTCCAAGCTATGGACACTGCTGTGGTCTAGGCTTCTCTTTTGACTCATACTGAACTAACTCTGTATTTTAAGCAAGGAATGAGCCTTTATACTGAGAGTATCCTGTATCTTGAGATTATCTGTTTGTCTTCAGGCAAAGTCACTGAGTTCATCTATGCGTTGATATTTCACAGATAAAATGGGTCTTGGCCTCAGTGTTTTCTGTGTGTGGCCCTTGCTGTCTATCTTCTCACTCCAGGTGTTAAAACAGAAATCTGCAATAGCTGCTTCCTGGTGTCAGCTAGATGTCTGGGAGGTTTGGATCTAGATAAACTCCAATTTTCAATTTTCTGTACTTTTTTAAAAGATTATTTCTATTATTTTTTTTTTTAGTCATCAGTTTTAACAATTTCTTTTGAGAATATGATGGTATTACAGAAAAGGGCAAGAGTTTCCTCAGGTTAAACAAGTTGCCAGTGTTGGATCCCATTTGCATTAGCAAAGTCAAATCAATTCATTTCAGATCATGCAGATTTAACTGAGATCAGACTCAGCCCTTCATAGATAATCCCAATTGCAGCCTTCCAATACCTAAAGGGAGCCTGTGAGAAGGATGGAGTGAGAGCTTTTACAAGAGCATGGAGAGACAGGACAAGGGGGAATGGCTTCAAACTGAGAGTAGGTTTGGATTAGGTATTAGGAGCAGGTTTTGATTAGGTATTGGGGAGGAATTCTTTACTGTGAGGGTGGTTAGACAGAGGAAAAGTTGTCCAGAGAAGCTGTGGCTGCCCCATCCCTGGAAGTGTTCAAGGCCAGACTGTGTGGGGCTCTGAACTACCTGATCCAGTAAAAGTTTGGGGGGGCTACGATAAGGGGGCTGGAACTAGATAATCTTTAACACCCCTTCTAACTCAGGCCATTCAACGATTTTATGATTATATGACAATCCATGCTCCTGAGGCTGAAAGTCACCTACATTTATGCATATTGGATGCATCTTTCAGACAGAGAACTCGTACTGTGAAAGATGTTTTGCTTCACTGAGCAGCGTTTCCCAAAATATTCCAACTGCCTCTTGTATTTCGCAGATGCAATTTCCATTCTATTATCTTTTCTCCTACACATTATTCTAAAAGAGTTACACAAGGAGAGAAATCTCATCACAATGAAAAAACTACTTATGATCAATATAATGTGTGCAACTGATTAAGTTCCCTGTGGATCCTCAACTCCATGTCATTTCTCTGAGCACTAGATTTTGCCTGTATATCTCTGATGTAGCCAAGATGTGTAAAAATTAATGTAAGCTGACAACTTGTTATTAGTTACACATCTGAAGAGTCTCAAGTGGATAGGCTCTTCCTCCTCAAGTCAATTGTGACTGAGGCTTGCTAATTGACTCAAATCTTCCTGGTGTGTGGACCAGCATATTAAGGGGCAAATGGTGGCTAGAGCTAGGGCTTTTGAATCATATCATGCCAAAACAATTTTCATTAAAGCCACCTGCTATCATTATATTTCCGCAAGCCCAAATCTTATATAATAAGAATTGGATTTCAGAGACAGTCCCAACTCTCTGCTCTGCTGACAGAGCTTTTGCTGTGAGCTGGAAGATGTGATTGTCTGTGTGAGAAACAGGCAGCCCACAGCTCTGCCGTGCCCAGAGGGAGGTGGGCACATCACTCTATCCCAGAGGGTGAGAGGACACAGAGGAGGGGCTTGGAGGAGGGAGAGAGAAATGAGGCAAAGAGGTAGGAATGTGAAAAGGAATGGGAACAAAAAAGGTAATAGAGAGGGCATTGCTCAGGTGTCAGCTAAGCCATCTCCAGGGCACAGGAAACTCCAGGGATGGTGGTTGAGGTGCTTGAAAGCCTGATGGAGCTTGGGTGTTGTTTTGCTGCACCAGCTCCAAAAGGAGCCAGTCTTGTCTTGTTTGGATGCACTATGCAAGAATTTGTGTAGTTGTTATAATCTATTTAGATTTAAGATCATTTTACTATGACAGTTTGAAAATGTATAACACTAAATAGTAAGAAATACATATTTCATTGTACATTTAAGCATACAGCAAAATGAAATGAAAATAAATAAAACCAAAAATCTGTATTTCAGCATAGCCAGCATAAAACATTTTGGTATGATCGTGGCAGTTTTATTGTTGCAGTTTTTTCCTGTTGCAATTTATTCACCTTTTGATACATTCTTGGAAAATATCTGTTCTTTGGAGTATTTCCAAAAGAAAATTATTCTCTAGGAAAACCTTTAGTCACCTTTATTAAAGTTAGCCTCTGGTAACCACCATCAAACCATTATGGCTAAAATCAAACAGATTCTCAGAGGAGTAAATCTGAAGCTGTGAGGGATATGGAATAAAATTAAGTGTTTAATGATGAGGATTTCATCTCTAACTCCTCAGGGAGAAAAAAAGCTGAGTAAAAGACCCACATGTGGGAGGAAATGGAGGGAAGGTGAATAAATAAACCAGAAGAAAAAATGTAGGGCAATTACTTTGTAGAAAGCAAGTCTCTTCTTTTAATTACCATATTGAATTAGAGGAATATTTTTCTTTATTATAACCAGAAGACTTTAGTAAATAAAATAAAAACAGGACACAAAGAGAAAACATTCCCAGGAGCACTTGTTATAGTATGGAACAGAATTGAGAGCAGGTGTCCGCAGTTTTTATATACAACTTCAAGCGTAACACAGTTCAGTTTTAGGTTTTAAGGACTGATGTTGGCTATATATTTCCATAGGAATGCTTGTATGTGTGACACTGGAGTACTTGAGAGCACCTTAAAAATATATGGGGTTAAATATTCCAATCTTTTCTTCCTACCATGGGCTAATGTTTTATTCCATTCCAGAAAAAAAAAAACCAAACTGGTATTTGAGCATAAGCAACAGTAATTGGCAAGTAACTTCTGGCCTGGAGTCGGAGAGCCACAAGGTGACATCTGTACATACCAAATGAGTCTCTGTATCCTCTCTTTAAAAGCACCTGACATTTTCTTAAGATTCTGAGGACATCTGAGAAATTGAGCAATTTTTCCGTATGTCCTTTGTCTTCTTTTCTCTCTTGCAGACAAACTTTCAGTAAATTATACACTCGGTCCATGAAGATGCAGACTGACTGAGATTTCAGAAAGGGCTGAGTTACAAGTGTGTAAACCTGGAGTGACAGCTGCGCAGTCAGTGATGTTCCTTTAGATTCAGGCAGGTTCAGCTGAGATCAGATTCCAGCCACACTGACATTTATGGGCACAGAAAATGTAGGTCTCCTTCCAAAGACCTGCCACTGCTCACACGTATGAGGGATGTGTGAGCATGAGGCAGAATTCCTGCAGGATTACTCTGCATCACAGATTGTCAGGCATTCAAATAGTTAATTTATGGCTACTTTCTGTGATTCTACTCACTGTGATTCCATAAGTGGAGAACATATGGTTTACAAAATACTGTCTCCTCTGAGCCACATCCTTGTGTTTTCAGCTAAGGTCAAGTTTTACAGATTAAATATTACCCTTCTACAAAGTGTCTGCCTTATGTGTCTTGAGATCTGGAATGTAAAAATAAATCAGCTTATCTTAGTCCCTCAAAACATTTATCCTTTCAAAGAATGTAGGCCATGTACACAGGCTGGAGAACCATGTTTTGGGATGTGGTTGTTTAGAAAGGATTTGAGGTTCATGGGAGAAAGATCAATCATAATGAGGCATGAGTGACTGAGCATTCATCCAAAGCACTGGGCTGTCATAATCCTTACAATTTAAACTGTGAATCCCAAGTAGGAGCAGGACAGTATGTTCCTTTGAGCCAAGAGTGTCCACTTCTGGTGTCCACTCATGGAGTGGTGTGTTAAGAAATTCAGAATAATTCAATTGAGAGTAACATAACAAACTATCGAAGAGAGGGAAGGAAAGGGGAAAAATCATTTAAGTAAACCTTTAAAGGCTGTTTCCAGCAGCTTAGGGTGCTTAATTTAATGAGACCAAGGTTAAGAATGTCATGAGCACATGTCAGAGAAGAATTTATTCCACCCGATGTTAACTGATCTAGTGTCACCTCTTCCAGGCCTCCCTTAACTGATCTATGTCAGTCACCTTTTCCAGGCCTCCTGTGTAACTGAAGGAAAATGTCATCACCCCAGGACGCTTTTCCTCCAGCAGAAAACAAATGGCCCAAACAACCTGGATAAATCATTATCTGTCTCCATGGGCCACGAGGGGAAAGTAAATGATTTATTCAGACTAGACACCTGATACTGAGACAAGTGAATTAAAAAGAGATAAATCCTCACATACACTGCATTGGAGCAAAGCTATGCAGTAGTTTACTGGAGCAGGCCAGGGTTTAATGAGATCAATCTGCTAAAAGTTGAAGATGGACTAAACCAAGCTATAAATAAAGCAAAGGGCTTTTAAAACACTAGAAAATTTACTAGATTTACTAGAAAATGCAGCATATCCTTCATGACTGATCATTTTTAACACAAGATTTTTTGGTTTTTTCCACAAAATGCTTTAGCTCAAAAATTTAATTTCACAGACGTCTCACATTAGTTTAGTAGTGAGATTCAAATGCCTGAAGTTAGGGATCTAATCATATATCATTCACAGCTCAAATCAGCACCTCAGGCTGAGGTCCTTTCCTTAAAAAAATAAGCATCTTCAGAGGGTACTGTGTTCAATCCTAAAAACAGGGCAGAGAAATTGTTTGCCAGAAGCACCTGTTTCTAAGGTGTGTGCTGGGTGATTCACATTGATATGAGACATTGAGGTTTTATGTAGGTGAGATTATTTTTATTTTGGATGGTTTCTCCCTGGTCTGACAGGTCAGGAAGCTCTTACCAAAGTTATAGGCAGTGCTTTCACATCCAATTATAGTTTGTACATACTTCTTCTCACTCATGCTGATCTTGTCATACAACACCACAAAATTAACTAAATTTCCCCTATGCATATAATTGTCTTTCAGTGCTGTTATATTTTTATGTTGACTATTAAAATACAGTTCTGTTCAGTTACATGACCACATAGGAACAGCAATATTTTATGTATTGATTTGACTCCAATGCCCATTCTAAGAGAGATTAACTTATTTCCAGGTTATTTTATGGAAATTATAAAAAACTAAGCTATTCCCAGTTTTCTACTCTCTACTCTCTACTTTCTGCCTCTCCATTCTCCATGTATGTTTCACAGACATTTTCAGAGGCACAAAACAACCTCAAAATGCCATCTTGTACAAGGGAAAATAAAAAAGGCATTGGTAGCAGATATTTCCTCTGACTCTTGACTGTTAAAAATATGACTTTCTGAAGTCTCCAAACTGTCCTTCGTCTTCATTAAATGCAAAAGTGATTTCAGAGTTCTTCTTCTTGCAGGCTTTGAGTTCATGCATTGAATCAGTGAAAAAGGAGGCAGTGAAAAGCTGCAAACTATCCCCCAAGATCAGCACCACTCTGTCTTTCCTGTCCTCTGAGAGAAGGACTGGGTTTTGCAGAGAGAAGAAGCACAGTCTGTGCAGAAGAACCACATTTATCCCTCTGCTAAATGCTTTATGCCTCTGCAGCGCTGGGACCAGATTTGCCTCTGCATGCCAATTTTTCAAAAGAAAAGCCTTGGCTTTTCCAGATTAGTGGTGGAATATGTTTCAGCAAATCAGCCAGACAAGCAGATCAGATACACTTCTATCTATACTGAGCCTGGACATAAACCTTAAAAAAATCTCCTTTCACAAAAACTTCTGCAAAAAATTATAACATCCATCCACCCCTGAGACAAGAAACCACAAACATGGGAAGAACATGGTCAAATGTACCCTGAGAAAATAAGTGATAAGCAAATTTGTGAGCAGATCAACACACGAGTAGAGGGCACCAAGTCTTTGGGACCATAGGATGCTTGTGCTCTGTGGAACAACTTGCAGCAGCAAGGCCAAGGATTGACTCTGCTGGCCCTATTTCACAATGGGGGCACTGGCAGCTTACAAAATGCAGAGGCTGAGCAATAGAGGAGAACAGAAGCATATCTACAGTGAAGTTCAGCAGAAAACCCCAGCCACCCCTTCAGCTGATGTCTACATCTGAACTGGTTACCCAGATTCCCTTGACAGCTGGTGAACAGAAGCATCTGTCTGATATGGGTCATGAGCCCTACATGGTTCTTCTGACTACAAAGTGCATCCCTTTGCCTAGGTCAGGCATAGACTCCTGTGCAATCTATCCCAGAGAAATTGTCTGACAGTGCAAAGCCACCAGGGCACAAAATTACCTGTGATAGGCCCATCTTCTATTCTGGGTGCACAATTGTGGCTGAAACATACAGTGTGGCCTCTTCACAGTTAAAGAGAAGGTTTAATCCTGTTCAACAGATACACTTCCCTGATTTGAGGCTTGTCCACAGGATCAGACTCTTCCAGTGACCTTTTATGGGGGTACATTCAGCCACAATCATACAGTGCTAGAGGAAAGTGCTTACAATAAAAACCACAGATGTTCATCCCAAATTATGGTTTCATCAACTGCAACATATTACAGAAATATACAAGGCCCTTAAATTGCAGAAAAGCTTACATATTTCAGATCCACTGAAGGAAAGTTCTCATGGTAGAGAATATTCCAAACTGTATAACCTGTGAAGCCTCCACTGTTACCTAAACTTGACATTTCTGCTTGTTTTCTTTGTGTTCTTTTTGCACAAAGCAGGCAGCTGACAAAATGTCAGTTCCTTCCAGTTGCTGTGAGATTCTGGGGAAATACATGCATTTAGAACTGGTTTACTGTCCTCTAAATTACAACAATAACATTACGTATGTGTGTGTGTGTGTTTGTGTGAAAAAAAATGAATCCATCAAGAGCAAGACCAGAAGAGAACAAGTTTCTAAGAAGCACAAAATACCATGTTTGGGTTATCTCAAAGCCAAATATGACTGAAACAATTCTCCAGAAGAGCACAATCAAATGAGAAGGAATAAAGTGTAATTGGCTCAAGAAGTCTTATCCATGAGTAATATGAAACTTGCTCATAAACAAGTACTATAAAATTCATGATGCCTTTCTTTCAAGGAAAGTATCACTGAGAAAACAATTTCATTGTTTTTAAGGGAAACTCACACATTAGGCAAATTATTTTCACTTTAGTGGACCAATAATCTTGGTTTTAATTTACTTCTATTCTTTATCCTAGCTTCAAATAATAGAAGACTCACTGCACTTTAAACTATTGATATTGGCTACATGACTATGACATGTACTATCACTCTGGCTTGGTTCTGTGTAACATGTCATAAATGCACTACCTACCAGCACTGGATTTGTCAGGAAATAAGAGTAGGCAAGGATGAAGTGAGCAGGTACTCCAAGCCTGCCACTGTGAGCTGTCACAAGTCCCATGCACTTGCAGGGGTGATCTTGGGCTGTGTTGTGTTTTAGGAACAGCACTCCCTAGTTCAGTGCCCCCTTACAAGGAGACTCTCCCAGTCAGATGCCAATTGCTTGTTCCCTTCCCCCTCCAGTGGGAGACACAAAAGGCAGAGATTATGGGCTCAGATAAGAACAATTTACTGGAAACAGCAATGAGATAAGAAAATGAACAGTAACAGCAACAACATAAAGCAACAGTGTATAAAGAGAGGACAACTTACAAGCAGAATGCTCACCAAACTGACGCAAGGAATAATGGTAGCTGGGCCCTACATGGTAGCTGGGCCTACATCCACCACATTTTTCCATGACTGGAAATGGTATCCTTTCCTTTCAGAAGTGTGAGAGTTGCTTCCCCCACCCCAGACATGAGATAAGATGTAATGTATTTGCCACATTCACATGGCTCCAAACTACCCTCACAAGGACTACTGGGCAAACTAACCCTGTCCTTGGCTGGAACTAGGACAGCCTGCAATCCATTTTTAGAAACACATACTGCCTAGAACCCAACTTCTAGGTATTCAGAAGCAGAAATGTGGGAAACGCTGCAGGGTACAACATTACCTCCAAGGCCACCATTCTCAGTGGACCATAGTTGCATAGGAGGATGGAGGGCCCAGAAACCTTTCCTTTTTAAGATTCTGCAGATCCCTTTGATTTCAGGAAAAGCACACCTAGTTGCTGAAAGGAAGTAGTCAGGCCTTCTTTCCTCATCTGTGGCTCTGTAGGAAACAGCAGATGCATCTCCAGAACCCTCAAAGACTGGCAGAGGAGCATCTGGGAGAACAGCCCATGGCATGCCCAGCTGCCCAGCAGCTTCCTATTGTGCATTCCAGGATACTCTCTTCACAGTGGTTGGGGTTGCCATCTGGATGGACACAAATATGGATTTTAGAATGACCACAGGTTACCACTTAGAGGAAACACTGAATTCCACTCTGTGTTTATTCTGGGCATACAGATACTTTCTGTCCTAGTTATTCCTGCTTCTCACACTTTTCATGGCCCCTACAGAAATGTTTTCTGGCTCTGCAATACTGTCAGTAGGCAGGGTCATCCCACTCGTTGTACTTGTGTTGACATTTTTTTCTAGCACAGATAGAAAGTCAGCAATGTCACAGGATTTGCATACAGCTTGCTCTTCAAGCTTAGCCTTTAATAGAATTACAAAATGACTGACATGCAAGAAATTATTAGAGGGAACATGAAAATATAGCCACCAAATGCACAGGTTACTCACTGCAATTTGATAGAGGCCAAAAGTCACAGTGCAGTGGCAAGTTCATATGATTCACAGCTACCTCAATGACACCGCTTACATACAGGCAAGTCACAATCCCACCGCAAGAATTTTCTGCCATTTCTGTCTTTTTTTTCTCAATAGTCTCCAGTATCTGTTTATCTATTCCAGTTACACAGCAATTAAATAGCTTTTCAATAGCCTCCCCATTCTCAAAGAAAATATTTTAAGCCTTCCTATTTAGCCTTAAACTAAAGTCATTTAGTCATAAAGAATTGTCACCCTTCTCATAGTCTCAGTACATCCTGTTTGTCCGGCTACAAAGACAGCAAAGAACACCATGAGCTCATTAATTCCCTTTCCAGCTCTCCACCAAAACAGTCACTGAGCAGAAGTAAACAGCAACATACCCTCTTGATGCACAGAGCCTATTGCAGATTTGGTGCTGGTGAGATGTTGTTTCCTAGGAGCTGAGCAACCCTGCTGTCACACAAGAATTTTCTAAGTGTCATTTTTTTAGTAGCTCCCAAAGAACTCCCATCACAAATATTCACTCAATCAAGCAATTAAATTCTGAAACAAAAATGTTAGTATTTTGTCCATGTAGTACTAGAGTTAATATTGAGAGAATATTTTAGTTAATATTGAGAGAGGATTTTTAAAGAAGCATTTCTAATTTCATTGCAACACGCAGTGTCTGCCACTGTTATGGCCACTAACAAGTTTTGACTACCATGCTTCATTTGCAGCAACCTCCAGTTCAGAACTGAAATACAAAGCAGGAAAACAGCAAATATTTTAATGACTTCTTGGGTTCTACGTCAGCATTTTCATGTTTCCTCCAGTCACTGCTAAATGACCATTCCTCAGTTCCAAACAAAAGCTTGTATCTTTTCGTTGATGCTGACTGCTTCTTTTCACATTAAATGTGTTTCAGCTACAACTCTGTCAATTTAGACACCATGGACAGACCTATATAACCTAATCTCCACACAACCCAGTGTTGCCTGCATCCTACTGATCATACAAGAAAGGCAAACAACCATTTCTGTGCAGAGGGACAGTATAGACTTGTTGAATGTGGGAGTCTGTAAGCAGGTAAGTTAATGACAGACTTCTGCTGATTCTTCAGGAATGATTTCTCCATTATTTAATATCATCTCAATGATTGGAATGTCATTACTGTTAGCCATGGCTGTTAATAACTTGCTGTTGCCTTATCTCATGATCTGCTTTGCTACAGTACCAAGACAAAGATTTGCCTCATCTAATTTACATGTTCATCACACAGTCTAAGCTAATCAGCTAGGATTTTCCATAACCAGTGAAGTATATCTAAAATACATATCTAAGCATCTTTGAAAAACTTGCTCTGTGGAGTCTGTTTCTCTCCCCTTATATGAAAGACATTAAATTACTGTCTTTGATAGCCTAGTTCCCCTGTGTGTTCCTAATTTAGCTTTGACAGTTAGAGTTAGGCAAGACAGATTCCATATTAAATTGCTTTTCATTCTTACATTCAGTGACCTATTATAATTAGCATATGTAATGTAAGTTCTTCCTGATTTCCTTCTAAAACTATTTATTTTAAGCCATGCGTTGCTTGGTTAATTCATACACCAGAATTGGTCTTTCAGAGCTGTGCCACTTTACTGAAACAAGGAAATGCAGAACAAGGTATATAGCAGATTGTGAGATTCTAAGATACATAAAGCAAAAATGTGCATTAACCAACTTTGCCCAGAAAAGCCAAGTGAAACCACTGGGTAAACACCTGTCCAGAAAAATTATTCCAAAGGTGACCACCATGAGCCAAACTCCCCATTCTCCCTCATTTAGCTCCTCTCACTGCTTTCACGACTTCAGATTACAATTATATAAGAAATGTTCTCACAGTATATTTATTTCCAAAGTCCTTTTATTACAAGGATTTGTTTTCTCTTATTTAGTGCTTCCAGTTTCATCACTGAGTAGAACACAGAATATTTGTAGCTATGCAGGTAGCAAGGATCCCTGCTAGATCCATTTTGTACTAACCCATCAACATAAAAGTGATGAAGAGCACCCCAAACCAGTCAGCCCCAGTCTGCCCAACTCCAGGCAGCTAAGGGGAGAAGATAACAGCCAGTCAAGCAAAACACACAGATGACCTGTGGACGTAGCACATTTAACAGAAATGTGGCATGCTTGCATAGCTCTATCCAGGACAACTTTATGTCTATCTTGGCTCAAACTGGATGTGAGTGCAATAATTTTAAAAATATCATCATTGCATTACTTGAAGGGGCACAGTAAAAACAGATTAAGACTATCCTGGGTCTAGAGGATATGAGGCGATTAAGTCCTATGGTCTTGGTGCAAGACTTTAACCCGCATTATAAATATACAATTCCTGTTGCAAATAGCAAAGTTAAACACGTTCTTTGCAAACTTTGCAGCAGCTGGACCATGGAAAAGTCAGCAATGTGTGCAGTGGTCTTACTAAAAGGTCACAAGAGATGCAAATAACAATGACCTTTAGCGTGGTCCACACCATTTCTCTCTTTGGAAAACTCTGGCCAAACCTCTCCCCATCCTCTCAGTGCTGAGAGAGGAGGAGGAAGGGTCAAAGCCTTCAGCAGTGGGTCTCTGCTAAGGGCTGTGCTCCAAGAGCTGTCCCCTGCCAGCACAGGCAGAGAAGAGGCAGAGAGCCCAGCTGGGTCACAGTGGGTCCACAAGTACATTACAGACACAGGCAGTCTATCTTTCTTAATACTTCTCTGGGCTTAAGTATTTTTTCATTAGTTTTTTATTCAAAATGTGTATACTGCCCACATTCACCAAGGCTCTGAAATACAAAAATATTCATACATATACAGAAAGACAGTGTGTTTACACTTACTGTACTTTACCTCATGTTCTGCAGTTAATCATGCCTCAAAGTAAATCCCTCAAAATCTAACATGAGTTTAAGAATAGAAATCATAAACTCATAGGTAACTACTTCAGAATTGAGACCCAACTCAATGATGGCCATTTACCATATATTTTCAAACATGAGGAAATAGCTGTAACATTGCATATTAACCTATAAATAACAAAGTGATAAATTAAAAATAAATAATAAATAATATTTATCAATACTATTAATAATTAACATTATCTATGTTAATAATAATTCAATTGATAAATAAATAATATTAATTAAATTACTAAATTATTATTAATACATTGATAATTTAAAAATTAAAATATGTTCCAAATAGTGTTGTAATTGGTGGCTTCCAGGAAATTTCACTTTGCTGTTAAGAAAATATCATACCTTTAAGAGTCCAGTTCTTTACCTTTTAGAGTTCAGCTCTTATTCCATGCATTTCTTAATCTATTTCTTTGCTCCAGAGAGGTTTGTCAGACTAAGTTAAACCAGCCTTGAAAAATGCTGATGCTCAATGAAACAGAGCAGGGAGCACCCATGCAAACTCCACTGTTGGTGGGAATGGGTTAGGGATTAAATTCTATATGCATAATTGTGAACTGGTTTCCATTTTAAGGTAGACAGAATTAAATGAAATATATAGGTACATACTGTATAATAGTGTATATATAAAATAAGGTAGAATGGTTGCACTGAATCACAGGAAGCTATAGAAATAGACAAACAATCAGGCTCACCTGCTTAATTAAAGAATATCACTAATAGAAAAAAAAGGCAGAGGAAAACATTTATATAAAACTTGTTTAAATGCCACCAAGGAAGAGTGTACATAGACAAATTTAGCATTTTGCTCATGAAAATATTTTCCAAATTAGCTGTTGATTTATTCCCTATGTCATGGTGCTTGAGAGGTTGGAAGGAAAAGCCTTTTATTCTCTGAAGATTATTTCCAGTATCCCTCAAACCCAGAGGCTGAGCAGAAGGCAGCTGAACTGGAGGTGGTTTTTTGCCCTTCCCTGCCAGCAATCTCTCAGGCTGCTGCCCCAGCACCTCCAGCTGCAAGCACAGGAGCCATGGTGAGCGCCAGGCACGGACCTCAGCTGTGGCTCTCACTGAATCCCATCCCACTGCCAGCTGGGGACAGAAAAGTCATTTGTCCTTAAGACCCCCACTCAGACAACAAACACTCAGCTACCAGACATGGCACAGGAATCAGCTGGACATGGATTTTGATTTTAATTTCACTGCGCTAGAGGGAAGGAAACTCATGCTCTTTCTATGAACTCTTCTCAGCAGCAGAGAGAGCCACCCCCCCTGCAATCACTGCTAGACAATTTTTTTTTCTTGAGTAAGCCTCTCAGAGATAAACAACTTTGCTATTAGTGCAGTGCAATGAAAATAAAATCCATGGCAGATGGCTGCCAGTGAGTCCTGCTCAAACACTTCTGATAAACAGGGAATGGCAGAGAGAGTGTAAAGCAGAAATTGGTGGAAATTAACAATGTTATGAATTCCCCACTGTCTAACAGACTCCTTTAACCATTGAAAACTCAAGATAATTGCAGATTTGCCCTTCTGTTTCTTCCACTCTAAAAATTTTGTTAAAGTCTATTTTACATACAAAATATAATTGTTACTTCAGCAAAAAAAAAAATTCAATATAGAAGTTGAGAAACATGAAATAAATTTATACATATTATGCCTCCTGCACAGGAAAGGAAACAGTAGAGAAAAGGTTTTTTTATTATTATTATTAGAACTTATTGTAGAGTTGTTGTAAGAGATTATTATTGTCATAGCTAGGGATGAGTTATGCTGTTTAGACATATATTTTAATCAAGAGGCCTGAAATTGGAGCAAAATGAAAAAAGAACTATTTTTGCAAGCATCTCACACAAAGACAGACTGATTTCATTGAAGATTAGTATCTTTTATTGATTTATTTTATATTTAATTGAGAACAAAAACCACTTAACTCTGTTATAAAGACTTCATGAAAGACAAGAATATATGGTTTAATACTCATGTATGTCCCTATGCACCTTTAAGTATCAAGTTTATTTCAGTGTTTTATTATCAGCTGTCTCAATGTTCCCACAAGTAATGGTCAGCTCAGCCAAAAGCTGCCTGTGATAGAAATTGTGAGGAGTCCCAGGCTAACAGCATACTGTGCATCAACACATTCTCTTTTATTAGCTTTAAAGTGGACTTTTTCCAATTTCACAGTAAGTTGCTTTGTTCTTCTGCTATGGAGATGAATAGAAGTACTATTTTTGTATCACGTTATATAAATTTGTCAAACATCTTCATTAAACTAGATCAGTCCTACTCTTTTCAGAATCTACTGCCTTCATTTTCGGTTTTAATAGCATCTGTCAAATAAATTTGTAGATATTGATCAAAGATCTCTTTGAGCATCTTTTCTTTCTGTAACTCCACCTTCCAGCACTGAGGAAAGAAAAAGCACCTGACAAGATCTAGGAGTATTGTTCCTTCATTTCCCTCTTCATCATCCCTCCCCCTCTAGCTTTGTGGTGGGGAAATCCCATCAAAACACCACAGGTTACTCCACTGTTTTATCTTTTTATGAGAACACAGCAAGATTTGGAGAGACCTTCCTTGCCCCATGGCCATCTGACATCTGTGCAGTGTCATCCCCTGTGAGGATGCTATCAGCCTTGGGCTGTGGCAGTGAACATCAGAACCCACTTCCAGCACCAGACCCCTGCCCACCAGGGAAAGGGATGGGGCAAGATGAGGATGTATGGCAGAAATTTCTGACAAATGGTATGACTGTAGTCAATGACAACAAAGTGAATGATACAACAAAAAAGTTAATGATAAAACAATGAAGGAATGAGAATGCAAGGCAGATAATTAGGTGCACCAAAAAAAAAAGACAAGTTCCATATTGTGAAAAGTAAAAAAGAAAAACAAAAACAAACTAGTATTTACAGAGAACAGCTTATTTCTCACAAAGCCACAAAGCACTGCACTCTTGCTGTAACTATTTCATTAAAATTTATTCAGGTAGTATAGATGCCCAAATCAACTTCAAACTGCATACCATGCCATGCAGCTAACACTTGTTTTGAGGACTCAAGTTGGAGAAAATCAGAACAGAGTCAATGCCACTGAAACAGGGTCTCTGCTGGGTGAGTTTCTACTCCAATCAAATAAAGAGCAGGAGTGCCTACAGTCCCCACTACACCAAAAGGTACAATTTTAATTCTCCAAACCAGAATGATGCTCTAAATGAAAGAAAACTGATGAGGAAAAATACACATCTTTCAGGAAAACTTTTCATTAAATTGGTTTTTCCCCATAAAATTTGTGTGCAGTTTTCCCTCCTAGTGCTATCCCAAATCAGGAAAAAGCTGGAAAAAATGACTGACTGTCTGTGCTCTAAAACTGATGTTTCCATTATATCAGGGCATTCTCCTTTATTTATTCTTTTTTTTTTTTTTTTTTTTTTTTTACTACTACTAAAAAATTGGAGTAAATTAAGCCAAAAATTCGAGGTAAAATTTTTAGCCTCCTTATTGGGTAAAGTTATCAAACCACTTCTCTTTTTCCCTCAGAGAAAACAGGGCCATTTATGCTACAGCTCTATCAGTGAATCATTACTGGTTCATCTTTGATTATGTTACCTCCAAAATCTGTGCAACTGTTTGTCTACCAAATACTTGAATACGAGCAGGAGTTTGTGATGAAATTTTCTTTGCCTTTTTTCCCTTCTCAGTTGCTAGTCTAAGAGTATCATCTTTTAGTCTTCGTGATTATATGGAGTGCTACCATCTAATATGATCAGCTAAGAAAATTGTCTACTTTAACTTTTTTTTTAACTTTTTAAAATCACTAGCAACTACCAAATGTATTATTTACTGGCAAGACTAAAAACTGAAACATTTTGAAAACACTGCAGAATCAAGGAGTAGAATTATCTGTAGCTAAACCGGATTTTTTTTCTTATTACAGAAATATCATAAGTCAATGTGCTTTCAGTGCTGTCCATTTAAAACTGTAGTGATTTCATTAAATCAAAGGAGAGCAAATAATTTCAGTTTGGAAAGTGAAGCATTTTACTTTGAAAAATGCTGAAATTAACCATTGTGACAAATGGTTTTGATTATTGTTTCCAATCTGGAAAATAAAAAAAGCTCACAGAATATCTCAGTATCTTTTTCCTTTCACTTTTTTCCCCAAGCCAGTTTTCTACATTTTCCCTCAAAACATGCCCTGTAATTCTGTTCCTATATTGCTATTCATACAAGTCCTTATTCTTTCAGACCCACTCGTTGCTGATGTCTTTTACCCTCTGGGTATTGAGGGAAACAGAGAGTAGATATGAAGCCTAATGAAAAAGCATGGGCTAAATAACATCAAAAAAAAAACTAATTAAATCTGTTTTCTAACCTTCACCCAGCTCTGTTTTTTGCAAAACAATGGCAAAAGAAAACAAAGGTAAGCTGATGATAGTCCCAAATATGGCTTAATCAACTACTGCAAGAGAAGAGATCATGGTTTGAAAAGTCCATGTCTGTGACAGAAGCTTTCTGGGCATTTTCTGTTGTAGGATAAACATTTTTCCCCAATATCTCATTTATCATACTGCTGAAAAATTATATTATGCTCTTTTTCTCAAGTTATAAATGTATTACAATTGACATTCTGCCAGAGAGAACTTTAAACCCATACATCTTCAACATAGCTCAAACCCCCAACCTTTCTCAAATAATTTCCACTCTGTTGAGCTATCAACTCCATTTGTCTTTCACATTCATAGATGATCTTGCTCCTCTGTTGTTGGGGCTCATAACAATGTGTCAAAGCAGACAATAAGAAGTTCTCCTTAGAACTGAGTCCTTCTGCCAGGAGCTGGGAGTGCTGTCACAGCCACCAACACCCTCAGGGCCAGCCCATGTGCTCCCTACGTGAGAAATGCAAACTCTGCAAACTGCCTTAGGGGCCTTGTCAATTCCTAGGAAAAGCATTGCCCAAAGAGGTTGGAAATAACACTGTGGCCTCCACAGAAAGGACTTGGAAGGTGTTTTCTAAGGCCACAGCAAAGCATAATCAACAACATCTGAAACAGAACTGTAAAAGCAAATGCCTGCATTAGAACATTTTATTTTCTAATTCTACACATTGTTACAACAGTGATATCTTATTAAAATCAATGGAGTTTGACAAAAGAATTAGAATACATTTTAACTAAAATAGTTCATACTTCAGTAATATGTGGGAGAGATTGAGAGCATCAGTATATTTCTGAACATATAAATGTGCACTCTACTTTTAGCAGACTACACTTTGCATTTAAATTATTTTATCCACTTCAGTACTTTGGGCCTGATTCCTCTTTTATCTGTTTTTATTCAGTGACTTCACTTGAATAAAAATACAGATTAGGTGGCACTGAAAACTATTGTGAATTTCTATTCATTTCTCAGAATTTTAATGTCGGAATATACCTTATATTATTTCTCAAGGTATTTTCAAAGCAAAGTGAGAAAAAAAATTTTGCAGAGACTTTTATAAGAGCAGACTCTGGTTCCTTGTTATTCCCCATAGCAGCATCCTTTTTGTGATTGTAAAGTCTCACCAGTTTTCTTGGTTTATTGTTTGTAGCCCTATTATGTTTATAGAAGCCATGGATTTCATTAACTCAGTATACAAGGCTTATCTCTTCTTATATTTTAAATTGTCTCTGGGCAAATAGTGCTGTTTCCTGGGGGAAGTTGAACTGTTTTTGTTGAATCTGTAACTCCTTCAGCTTTGTACTGTAACAAATACAGAAGTAAAATTCTCTTTCAAGGCTTTTATTGCCTGACCAGGCTAGGAGGAGAGGGCACTATGTGGAGTAATTTTTCCCCTACTCTCTTTCCTATTTCAACTTGTATTTTTTTTCCATTTGTTTTCTACTGCTTTGCTCAGGCAGATTGTGGTGTTTGAAGGCAAAGGGTTACCTGATGCTCTGAGGGTAGCCATGAAAATGCCTCAAGCGCAGTTTCTGCTCCCACCAGGGGAGTTTGGGGCATTGCAGAGCTCTGTGAACTTGGCTAACCTCAGTGCCTCCTGTGGGTGAGTGCACTTCAGCAATGCTGCAGGTGCTGGTGATGCCCCCAGGGAGCAGAGCCCTCCCCAGCTCTGGGAAAGCAGCTGAGAGCCTGGAGAATGAGGCACATCTCCCTGCCAGTGCCCCCAGTTTGACTGAGGGAGGGAGACAAGCTCCTCCACACAGGAAGTTGTCAAAGAACCTCAGTTGTAAACCTGCTGTCCCAAAGCTTAGGCACTGCCTGAGAAGGCAGGAAGCCCAGTGGCACCCGGGACACCCTGTGTCCATCTTCCCTCGTGGGGAACACTGCTTTCATTAGGTACATATGGATTGACCTAAACACTGCTTTTAGTCCTGATAAAATGTTCCAAAAGCTTCTAAATGCATTTGGAAGATCATTTTTTTTCAGTACATGCCACGCATCACGTCAGGGGCTGCTTTCAAGGGCCAGCCTGAGAGAGCCCAGTAATTTATTTGGCAGCACTTAGGCTAGGCAGACAACCTGCAGGCACGTGCCACTCTTTGGATTCAGAGTACCCATTGACTTTTTCCTGTGTCTTTAGTGAGAAAAAGTTGACAGAATTGAAGTGTTTGTTCAGCTTGGAGAAGAAAAGGCTAAGGAGGGAATGATGGCAGCAGTCTTGAAAAGTTTGTCCAATGATCAGTGTAGCAAAAAGGCATTAATGGGAATCTAGGGCCATTAGTTGCTGAATTTTCATTTAGATATCAAGGAACTCTTTCTTTCTAATAGTAAGGATCACTAATGACTGGAAATGTTGCCAGTAATGATTTAGGCACATTTAACTCCACCTAGGGACAAAGAGAGAGATTACACAGCCTCTGAAGATCCTATTTTAAAATTAATTCATTTAGACTAGGCATTATGGCTTTTAATGTACAGGGCTTCAGTCTGGATGTATGCTTTGTCCATTCTGGTCTTTGGCTCTGTTTCGCTGTGGAAATGAAGAAATCTCTTTCTCAATCTGTAAATCAACATAAAGCCTTTTTCAGAAGCTCATGCCTGCATACAAACTAAGTAGCGCTGAGACTGCTCAGCCACAGCCTGTCCTGGCTCTTGTCACACTGCAGAAACAGTGGCAGAGCACAGAAGAGCTGAGGCTTGAGATGGTCTGGTGCAAGCCCCCTGCTCAAGTAGGGTCATTCTGAGAAGGCTGTCCAGGACCATGTTCAGAGGGATTTTGGAATATCATAGAATCAATTAGGCTGGAAGAGACCTGACATCTGGGAGACATCTGGACAATCCCCAGCTGGCTACACGCTGCTGTGAGGCAGTTGTAGAGAGGTCACTCCTGCCTCTCCTTTCTTTCAGGGTAATAAGGAATGGATGCTCCACAACCTCTCTGCACAACCCACACAAGCGTTCAATAACCCTCCCTGTAGAAAGGTGTTCTTCTGTATTCTGAGGGAGTCTCCTGCATTTCAGTTTGTGCTCACTGCCTCTGGTTCTGTCACTGAGAACCTCGGAGATTAGCCAGAATCCCTCCTCCTTACTCTTGTCCATCAGATATTTACATGTGTTGATGAGGTCCCTCTGGAGCCATCTCACCTTGAGGCTTGATGGTCTCAGCTCCCTCAGTCACTCCTCCTCCGTAGGGTGCTCCCATTCCTTCATGGTCCTTTGCTTGACTTGATTTCTGTACATCCCTGTTTCTCTTTTACTTGAGAACCCAGCCCTGGATCCAGTATTCCAGGTACTTCTCACCAGTGCTGGAGACAGTGACAATGAGAGAAATAATAAAAAGAAACATAAAGTGGATCTGAAATTCAAGGAGAGAGTAATTTTTATGAGGCTATCACGACTGTCCTGCTAACTGCATGGGATCAATCAACAAGATTTAGCTGTGATGATATCATATTTCTAAAGTTACTTTTTGCCAGCAGCAGAATATGTTATTATTCATTAGCCTGAAGGAGGATGAGATAAAGTCCATTTCAGAAAATTTTCTTTTTTCTGAGGATGCTAGTCTTCTCTTTTTTTAATTAAATGAACTTCTTATTTTTTCCTAAACTTCCCAGCAGTGTTATTAAAACAAACAAAACACAAAAGACAACCATTGTTTGAAACGAAATTCTTTCTCCTCGTTCAGTATTGAATGAACCATTCAATCAGCCACTAAACTGCAGTGTCTTGCCCAGAGATATTTTATACTGCATATAATACCTCACCACAAGAGCACCTTCCTCTTCTCCATCCAATTAACACACTAGATGTCCATAGAGGTTTTTTCAGCATTTTTAAACCACTTACAAATGAAATGACACAATAAATGATGAGAGATGATTGTAAAAGAATACAGAACAGTTCCTAATGAACAGGAAGAGTATCCTGAAAGCATATAAAACAAGTCCTTTAGACAATCCCTTTTTAAAATTAGACAGGAATGTTTAATTTTCTTGCAAGGATAAAACATGCTTCATTCAGTCGACCCAACATATGAGCTACAAAAATAATATATATTCTGTCATCCTATCTGGCTGAGTCCCAAAATAGAAAGGGTTTTAGGAAGAAAGGTACTTGGAACTAACACATGTTTTTTATGAACATCCCTCAAGACCCAAAATATGCTTATGATAGGAATTAAAATACTATAAAGAATTCTATAATTCAATTTATGCCCTCTTAAATAAAATTTAAAAATAAAAATTTAATTACTGTGAATTCAAAAACTCCTTAATAGAAAGCTTTATTATTTTAAGAATAGAACATTCACTCATAACACAAGTGAAACATCTTCAGTAGGAGACCAAAAAAGAAAGCAGAGAGTGTGTTAATCTACAGCCTGCAGAATGATGAGTATTTTAAATGATTTACCAGAGCCCTCTTTCTCCACCATTCCTCACATATCACCCTCCTTGTATGCCATGGCCCAGGTAGGGCCGCTGTGCAAAGCACACTCCTCACTCCCAGGGATGCTGGCAGGTGGCACTGAGAAAGGCCCCGTGCAGGTGCTCAGGACACAGAAGGGTGTTACCCTTGAGCCACAGACCTTTGCTCAGGCTTTCCCCAAGCAGCAGCTTGTCTATTCCTGTTCATACAGCGTCTCCAGAGCCCCAGGATGGGAAAGGAACTGCCTTTGGAATAACTGAACTCTACCTGGGAGTCGCAGTGTCTCTCAAGACCCTATATGCATTGGAAGCTGCCTCGAAGGTAAGATTTTTCTCTCCCCAAGTGCCACATACACAGCACAAAGACTGCACTTGGTAAATTGGCACAAACAAATGCAAGATTCACATGATGCCACTGAATCCCACTGTACAGGTGGGATTCATCTTGCCAAAAAGTAGTTATATATAATATACAACCCATGAAGTCATCTAGACTTTTTTGGTAATTAAGGGAGATAAAGGAATGAATACTTCTCAGACATGACCTGCATAATATATTTTAGTCATCTATCTTTAAATTGAGTGAACCATTTTTCTGGAACTCACTAGTCCAGCAGACATACATTTGTCTCAAATACTACTTCTTATGCAAATATCTAATTCATTTCTGGAAAGGCAAAGTTATTTCTAAAGAAAGACACATAGTTTATGCCTCATTTGTATCCATTGGCAGCCCTTGAAAAAACAGGGCAGTGTAGGCACAGTGCATTAAATGGATAACACTCTGAACAGCTACTCTTTAGTTCGGGATGGAAGGGCCACTGATATGATGCAGGTCATTTAAAGCAAATGCCAGTAGAGCCAGCCCACACTGCAGTAGGCTTCCTGCAAAGGCAAAGTATTTTAGGAATTTCTGGCAACTTTAGCATTTTGTCCTCTCTGGATTGTGGAATCATTTGCTCAAGATGTCATCCATCAAATCATAAGTGTTTCAGCAAAAGCCATACAATTTATGATGACATTTTTTTTTATTTCAGTGCCCAACATTTCAAACTCTCCCAGGACAGAAGTGATTGAATGGTTGGTCCCAATGACATATTCTCTCTTCATGTGATCCAGCCACAGTTTCAGTCCTGAGAGGGATGTAAAAAATTTAACATCATTTTACATGTCTTTATCTAAATGTCTCAGATGGAGACCATGGCATGTGGGGTGGCAGGCTTATTTAATTAAAGGGAAGGGGGACAGTAAATGGGAAAAGAAAAAAAAAGGAAAAATTTCTGGATTTATTTTTAAACTTTGCTTGTGTCTGAACACCTTAAAAAATCTGGTTATTACTTCAGACTGAAAGGAGACAGAGCACAAGAAAGTGCTCTTCTTCAGGATGACCAAAAGCCCAGAAGCCGTTCGGTCAGACATATCCACAAATGCAGAGCAGAACAGCATTGCTGCCCTCCACATTCAACTCTGCAAGGAAAAAGAAACGTTGTTCAAAAGGAAACTTTTCTTGTTTATTAAAGAACTCACCTTGTTTATAACTCACACTCAACAGCAAGTGTAACCCAGCTACTCCACTCCTCCACAACCAAAAGACAAGCTGTGGAAGTAAGGCTTGAGGAGAGGTTTAACAAATGGCAAACACCCTCATAAGGGATGGTATGAAATCAAAAGCCTCCTGTGCACTCTCAGAGAACCTACTACATATAATGTCTAATAAAATAGAAAAGACACAGGGGAAATCCAGCTGCTGTTGAGGAGATACCACTTCCACCAAACTGCAGAAAGCCATGCAAGTCCTTAGTGGATAAAGTCACTGGTGATGCTATTCTTCAAGGCATGCTCTTCCCCAAACCTTATTTTCTTGTGATTGTGTTCACCCTACACATTCCATTGAGAATAGCAAAATGAGAAAGCACAAGGGCTCTGGAAAACACGTTCGCTGCTGCGTCGTCTTTTCAAAAATGCCAAATTTTTAAGGTGGGCTTCGGGGCCCTCTAGTGGCACTACAGAGGCATTAGGGAAGAGGAATGGCTTCTTTCCAAACCTCGCCCATACCACTTTCAAACCAAAATACAAACGGTAATTAGAGTTCCGCCACCTCTCCCAGCAGAATTTAAAGTCCTCCTTAGGCTGTGTATCTACTTTGCTTTTTCATCAACGTTTTCAGTAAAGTAGGACTAAAAGGGGTGCTGCTCTTTGCCATCAACCTTGTAGAGCCAAAGGCTGATTGTGGTCCCAAGAGATATCCTGAACTGCTCTCATCAGCGGGTAAACACTCCCAGTCTGTCACGGATGTGGCAGGTCTGTGAGTTTTATGACCTCTCGATGCTCGTGCAACAAGAGTAGAACATAAAATTGGCTTTCATCTTATTCTGCTTAAGTGCAGTGGCCTTTTTACAGGGTATACAATTGTAGTACAGCTTTTCTGGTCCTTTCTTAATCTATAACTCCAAAACCTGAGAAACAGATCCATGGGCACTTTGAACCTCTCACTGCCACCTATGAAGATGGCCCAGCATGTAAATTAATTTGTAAGGCTTCTCTACAGCCAGAGAAACAGCACTCTTCATTGCCTAAGCCCTGGAGGAATGCTGCAGCAGGGCAGCACTGCGTGCCCTCAAATGCCACATGACCTGAAGTCCATCTCAGGCTTTGCAAAAAAGGCTTCAGCTGAAACACGAGACCATATTCAGCAGTAAAGTAAGGGGTCTTTCAAGTGTTTTCTCTTAAAAGTGCTTGATGTTTTGCAAGACATGAGTAGCTACAGAGAAGATGGAGACTCTCTGCTTGCAAGGAGTCACATGGAAAAGAGAAAGGATAATAGAAACAAGTTCGTCCTGGGGAGATTTTGATTAGATACAAGACAAAAATGTTTCAGAAGGAGACAAATCAGTCATTGGAGTAATTTCCCCAGGAAAGTGATGGATTCCCCAGCATTGGACTCTTAAGAATAATGAGAGTGCTGGGACATACTGTCTAGAACATACTTTTTCTGAGAAACGTTGGATAAAATGATCCCTGAGGCCTCCTTCCACACTGTATTCTACAAAATCTGGACAGCTGACACTTTGATCAAAAATTTTGGAAGCCAGTCTAAAGATTTCTAAAGCCTTTTTAAACACCTGGAACTGTTGTAAAGTAGTAGGAGAAAGACTTGAAGGTATTCAAAGAGCTAGAAATAGAGGCAATTTCAGTGCTGCTAAGCCAGAATGTCTGAAATTTATGGTCAATGACTTCCACTGTATAATCATAAGATTTTTATTAGAATCTTGGCAGTATAGGAAAGGTATTAGGGGTTTCTTTTTGCCTAATTTCTGATCTTCAACCTTCTGTGTAGCATCTTATAAATAAAACATTTATAAAACATTCTTTGGATTCCAGCTAGAAACCTATTTTTATGTAAAATTGGAGATTTCTCCCTCAGAGTTCCAGAGAAAAAGCAGCATCACAATAAAATCACAATTGGCAGCAGAACAATTTACTGCTGCTGTCTTACTTATATGTATCTACTGCACATGTTCTCAGGTCTACTTTTAATAAAGGAAAATATCATGCCACATTTTTGTCCAGTTTCAGAAGAGATTTTAGAGCATATACAGGCTAACAAATAGAAGAAAAGTGGTGTTTATGTTGCAGCTTAGTTCATGGGCTGCTTTCAGTAAGTTTGATAGGAGTCCCCAAAAGACCTATTGTGGTCTGTGCAATGGGGGAGGGTTAATTATGATCTAAATCTCTTCAGCTGACCAGTGCTATGACTGTCAGTAACCATTATAGACTTGAGACCCAAGATTTGGTAGGCATGACCCTACTCAAAGCTGGTGCCCGCTCTCCTCTCTCATGGAAGCTTGATTTCATGACTTGGCAATGCTGTAAAGAGGATGCTCCACTCCAGCCAGCTGCAGGTGGCAGCAGACAGTACATATGTACAGCACAACACGGCGTCAAGCAAAGGTACCTCACCTCTGGAAGCAGTCCAGCTGCCTGAGCACAATGTTTTATTGTGTTAAGTCATCAGGAGGGGGCCAGGGCTGCAGTAGGACATCGATAATATCTCTTGTAACACTTACCTGTGCAGACCAGGGTATCATGCTCGGCTTCACACCTTAAGTGTGAACCAGCAGCTCAGATCTCCCACTGGGAAAAATAAATGTTTCTTTAAATGTATCTCTTGTTCAAAGCCTAGTTTCTTTTCTGTCTTGTTGGTTGGGGAGTTTTCACTTTGCTGATTTCACACCAATTATCGCTTTTTCTTAGATAACAAAGCATAAAGGCTTGTGCAGACTTGATAGTTAAAGCAGATTTATGCAGAGAGTGAATTTGCAGTACCTCAACAACTATTCCTGTACAGACAAGCCCACTGCTGTTATAGGCTATGGTGAGCAATCCCCAAATTTCTCATGGCATTTGTGATCCCAAGATCACAGTTAAACCACCTCAGCCTACCTCTGGTGGGCAGTCAGGAAAGGACACGATTTTCCAGATTCCTTTCATGAAAGAGAGATGGCAGGGGGTAAAAAAAGGGCAGTGGCCAGATCACTGGAAAGGTCTGAGATACTGGCTGGAGATCTCAGGGCTGCGCTTCCCTGGTGCCTTCAGCACCAACAGTGGCAGCTGTTCTCCACACTCCTTTCCTAAGAAAAACCCGAATAAAGCAGGAGATGTAACCTTACATACCTTATATTTGATTTGCAACCTGAATGCACTTTTCCTCCCACATGCTGTCATACTGAAATAACAGCTCCTCTGTGAATCCATTTTCCTTTGTGTTCAGGTAGAACATTGTTTCTAAATGACCAAAGTGGAATAAAATGTACCATGAGGAGCCCAAAAGAATCAAATTAGTGGAGAGTAATGCGCAACATTTTCAATTCCTCTAACACTCAAAGATAAAAAAACTAATCAGTGGGATGTTAGGAAGTGTTGCACTAATTGACACTTCTACCTGACTGTGGCATTTTCTTTAGAAGCCACCCATTAAATCACAACGTGCCTGCTCAGTACATGTGGTAAAGTATTGTAACTGTCATAGTGCTTTAAGTACTTCATCCAGAGTGTGCTACAAGTAACATTATTCCACCTGCTTATGATCTTTTTCTATATTGTTCCATATTTTTTCTAAAACCTTAATTTCCTTAGTTTCACAAAAAAAAAATGCTGCAGTAATTATTCTAATTGAAGACCTACAAATGCCAAAGTTTTATTTTGCTCTTCTCAAAGCTGATCATGGCACTTAAAACTATACCTATTCAAGTACTAAATAAAAGCAAGGGCAAAACCTAGTAAGGAGAATAAATTAATTAGATATCCACTATATTTTTTAGTAATGCCCAGTCTTTATCTGATTTTCTGGTTGAAATTTCCATTGAAGCAAATTAAAATTCTCCCTTTGACTTTCTGTTTCTTTTATCTTCCTTAAGAATCCTTGTCCAAAATATCTAGTAATAGGCTTTGGCAGTGAGAACATAACTAGTCAGTGGTTGTGTGTTTCTAAAAATTCCTTTGTTTTTGGAGGTCAAGTAATTTGTATTCTGCTAAGCTCACTACACAGCTTCCTCAGATATGGTTTCTAGTATTTTCCAAGCTTCAGCACATCTGCAATGCTCTGCTGTAAACCATAACCTAAAGTCCAGTCACAATGGAAATACAAGAATGTTATGGGAATGTAATGGAAAATAACTCTAAAATACATTTATATGCCACTAAGCATTCATTGGACTAATGTATTTACAACACTGGGCCAGCATCTGTCAATGTCACCTCTGTAGGTGGCATTGACATTCTGATTACACATGAAGTGGGAAAAAGAACTTTAAGAAAAAGCAAAGATGAAAAAGACCTAGCAGGAGAGTAATTGTAGCAACTGTGAGAGCTTTCTTTAGGAAGAGTTTTCCAGAGGTATTAAAAATAAGCAGGAGTCAGACAAAAACTGAACCAAACTTTCCTGTTTGCTCTTAACTATAATATAAAGACTTGGGAAAAGAATTCTAGCACTGACTAATAATAAGTAAATAAACAAAAAAAATTCTCTTTGTCCGCTGTAAATTCTAGCAGTTGACTGGAATTTGTCAAAGAACCATGGTTGTCTTAGAAGTTTGGAGTGGGGTAGAAGAGAAAGGATTAACTAACAGTTCTGGTGGAGAAGATATTTGTGAAAGATGGTTAATAAAGCATCAGAAGGATTTATGTCTTTGGACATAAAGCAACACTAATTTGTATGGAAAGAACATCTGTCTTAATGGGAAGATTTTTCTTTATTGCCCAGTGTCATGCTCCTTCCTCTAAAGGATGTGTCATGAGCTGGCACCAGGGCCAGAGTTCTGGTGGAGATGGCTGCACTGGGATCTTCTGACAGAGACTCTGGATCCCTGCACCATCAGGGACTGAAGTTCTCACACAAGTACAAGGTGAACCTGAGTGCGTGTATCCTCACATCACCTCTCTAAAATAAAGAGATGGAAATCTGAGGCACGAAGACTGAGTGATTTGCTCAAAACAGTCAAAATATCTCCTGGAGAGTGCTGAAAGGCTGCTGTGAGTCAGTTCCTCAGGAGCCAGCCATCAGATTTATGTGTGCATTGCACTGAAGAGAGGTAGCTGCAGCTAACCTGAATGCCAATGTGCTCCATAGAAGGCCTCAGACTCCCCTCTTCATCCAGACTGAGATAATCTTTACCAGTTCTTTGTCATTGCATCCATTTTCCGTCTCTCTTACCAGGTAAGCC
This sequence comes from Zonotrichia leucophrys gambelii, assembly GCF_028769735.1. Lineage (NCBI taxonomy): Eukaryota > Metazoa > Chordata > Aves > Passeriformes > Passerellidae > Zonotrichia > Zonotrichia leucophrys. Next base: position 19,438,380 of record NC_088170.1, on the reverse strand, counting down.
AGCAAGCATACCTGCACTTGGGAATGGGGAAGCCCAGTCACATCCTTTGAGAAACAGGCTTCTGTCACTTGCAACATGGAGTTATTTCCACACTTACAAGACAGCTCAAACTGGATTTACATTATGAATTTGAAATAAAGGGGATAAAGACATTCTAACTTCCTTAAAGCAGTGCTGGAATAGAAATCTGTCCTGTCTTTCTCAACTGCTACAGTGATAGGACTTTTGCTGTTCCTTAAATAGGTGGGTGTTCTCAGCATGCAAATAGTTTCACCAAAATAAGCTGGGGCAATGCAAACACTTAAGAACTCTGTGTACAAGCTATGTTTCTGCTGTGGTTACATGTTCTTCAGTCACTGAAAATACTTGTTTTCTTTCCCTCTATGTCTAGTCAAGTAATTGGGTTTGCTCTTCCCATGTTCTGCACTGCTTCCACAAAGACACACCTGGGAACCCCTTGTGGGATGTTATTTTTCTTCCTTTGGTAATTTGTCAATCACACTAAGACTTCAGCTTGTCCTTCAAATCCTAACAAACAAGAACTCAGCATTATAAAGTGGGAATCCATGTTTAAAAGGTACTTTCCAGTATAACTTGCCCCATGGTGTTTCAGCTCAGGTTTCTCTGTCCTCTTATTTCTCCACTTTTTGGTGTTTTCTTCATAGCTATCTAGAAACTATATGACTCACAATTCAAGAAGAGAAACTTTTGGAGATTCAAGAGAAATAGGAAATGTCTCATTGCAGACATGTATTTTAAACTGTTTTCCCAGAGTTAAGAAAAGAACTTAAAATACAGACACATGCACACACAAACAAAATTTAAAATATTTGAATAACAAGCCTTATGTTTTACGCCAGGAATGTAGACTGGAGGAGAGGGATTACAAACTTGAATGTGTGACTAAAAATATACATACAGATGGGAGGGTATTAGAATCCATGTTGCTTATTTCGGAACAGATGGAGACTATTCTGTATTACAACCATTATTTGGGGAAAGCACTAAGCTGTGCAATTCCCAAATTTCAGTGTAACTACAACAAAGCAGGCAGTATTTTTTGTGTCAGTAATCAGATGGTTTTAGAGGAAATATGTTTTTTTTAAATGCAGCTGAATCATAGAAATAGTTCTTTGATTTCTCACAGGTGCCTAAGCTTTGGCAAAACAAGTACCTTAATCACTAGTTCATTCCTTGTACTCAATAAGACAGTCTAATCTACTCTCACTTTTAAAAATCTCTTTTAAACCACTGTTCCCTGACTCAGGGTTTCCTTATTAGTATTACAGGGTGATTTTAGAGAACTCAAGCAGGTATGATTATATTAAGATGCAAAAAAAAAACCACAAATACTTCGTTGGCCAAATGTCATGGAAAACTTCCTGGTGATTAACTCATTTTTGATTATCAAATAATTCCTCATTGGAGGAAAAGAGAACATCAGCTCTTGGGACCAGTTTGTCATGAGACTAAGATAAATTACATAATAAGTTATTACTCACTCTAATTTCAGTGATGCACCAGTTACAGATTGAAACTGAGCTTCATTGCAGAGTTCTGTATAAGTATTTGAACTCTAAAGAATTTTACAATGATCTCTGAAAGAAACCAGACTATAGCAGAATGAAGAACACAAATTCATTTTGGCTTAAATCAATGAAGGAAAAGGTTATAGGAGGCTGTAGCAGGGTGGGCGTTGGTCTCTTCTTCCAAGTAACAAGTTATGGGATGATATGAAATGGCCTCAAGTAGCTCCAGGGGAGGTTTAGGTTGGATATTAGGAAAGTTTTCTTCTCTGAAAAGGTTATCAAGCATTGGAACCAGCTGCCCAGGGAAGTGCCAGAGTCACCATCCTGGAGATAGCTACGAGGGATGTGGATGTCACACTTAGGGAAGTGGTTCAGTGGTGCTAGGTTAACCATTGGACTTAATGATCTTAAATTCTTTCCCATCCTAAACTATTCTATGATTCTATTGTCAGGAGAGGAGAAATGGCTTTTACTGCAAACTTAATAAACAGCACAGAAGAGGCACTAAGATAGGTTTATTCAGGGGTTTGCCATTTACCAAGTCCATTTTAAAAGCCAGTAAAAGTTGCCCTGTTGAGGAACTTACTCTTGATGCTTTCTGGTTTACAATTATTCTGTAGTTATAATATATATGCCTTGGTTATTTAATATATTCCCGTTATTGATATTATTAAAAAAAAAAAAAAGGAAGAAAATTGTGCTTGAAAATAATGAATATAAATTGGTTGGCATCTTTTACAATATGACTGATCTTGAAGTTTTTTTATCAATAGGTCAGCTTAATCATATACTGGAAATATCTTTAAAATTTAACAAACCTCATGCTGAACTATTATCTAGAAAAGTACAAACATAAATTATATATCTCAAAGGAAATATTTTCTTTTTATTGTAAATTCCATGCAACTATTTTTATCAGGTGAAGACAACACAAACAGAATTTACAAAGGCCAGACTTGTTGTTTTTCAGTTTTCATCTGCCACGACTGTCTTATGATATTCAAATATCAGAAGCATTTTGCAAACATTACAGTAGGCCATTTTCAACAGTTCAATGCAAAAATTAAATATGCTTAGTCGAATTTCTAAGGAAACCTCTGATTCTTCCTCTCCATTGGCTTGAAATTAAAGCAAATCCAAGACAGCAGGATGAAGTAAGTCCACAAAGAAGGACTATTCACACATTTTCTGCGTTTGATAAGGGGGTGCCCAGTCACATACCATCTGCCCACTGCTGTATCTAAGCTCAGGTAAAACCTTGCCAAATGAAATTTTCAGAGAAGAGGTGGAAGGACAGATTTCCACATCCCAGCTCCAAGACTGAGCCGTACAGGACTGCACATCTCTGAAGGAAACAAAAAGAAGAATACTATTCTCATTCTCATTTTAATAAGGGACTCAATGACTTTTCCCAAATATCATTGCATGTACATTTCTACATATTTACTGTATGAGAACGCTGATATATTGATTATTGGATGAGATATTTATGCTGTGACAAGAGCTGCATTTGCTACCACTTCTTGCTCTCACCAGCTGTTCTATCTGTGCCTTGTCAGGACCATACTAAGGGTTCTGTCTTAGGTTTTAACTCAACTAACTGTCATATTAACACTGTCTTTTTTAAGTTAAGACACTTCTGTGTCAAAAGAAAAGACTGTATTTTCCATCCATAACCATGTTACCTCTACAGCTTTCAGGAAGGAGTCATGGCACTGTTGAAAAGTTTTTTTCTTTGCTGTACAATATTTTATGCATTGTACTTCTTCTGGCTTTTTTCCCCACAAGGAATTCCCAGTATATGAGAAATTATTTAGACTTCAAAACTAGCAAAGGGAGCTTATCACACCTACTTTTCTTTAGTGCAAGGTCTGCTATCAGCTCTGCAATTAAATGTACTACAGTCAGCCAAAATTGTATATACTGTGCCTATGTAATTATTTTTTAAAAATTAACTTTCAGCAATATTTCTGCTGATTATTGCAGAATAAAGATTATTGTCCCATTCAAAAGCATGCTACAACTACTGAGGCAACCAGTTTCACATCAAAACATACAGAGTAAATGAACTGCCCGTATGAACTGAGTTTGCTATAGAACTGAAATTTTGCCCATCAAATTACAATGTCTCTTTTCCACAATAGCTCTTCCAGCTTGTGTCTTTCCCATCCTGCTCCTTGGCAGTGTGTGATAGAAGTATTAATATAAAACAGGTTCACAGGTATTTAGCATCTCTTTGTATTTACAGACTCAGTTGTACTACTTGGGAAGGCAGTCTTCTGTTCCAGCTACTTCTGCAGACAGAGTGAGAAAATTAAGTTCTGCAGCTGATGGAAATGGTTGTTTGCCCTTTTGGGTACAAAGAAATAAAATAAGTGTTTCTCCCAGTTTTCCTTTCCCTGTGGAGTTTCACATCTGAGACTTTTTCCAAAGTAAGGCTTTTTTTTTAATGTCTTGTCATCAGCTCCTTCTTTATTTAAATCAGAAATTAATGGCTTATCAAAATTGCTTGAAGTCCTTTGGGGCCTGTGTGGCTGAACATGCTGCCAGAATAGTTATTGAAACTGAGGAGGTTAAATTAACTGATGACAAAGATTTCAGACAGTGACTGTCGGACTACACTGGCGCTCTGGTCTCCATGCAACCGCAGTTTGTCTCTTTCCAAAAAAACAGTAAAGAGTACCCAAGTGGTTGCTAATATAGCAATATTCTGTGCACCTGTCAGATATAAGGAATACAGGACATGGGAGTTATTATAGAAGACAAAAAAATTCTTAGCTGTACTCTTAGGGTAGAAAGAAACAAAACCTAGACATGCCATGCGAGTGTCCCCTATGCCCTGACATGTTTTTTCATCACTTTCTCAACCACTCTAGCTGCTGGCTGGTTATGTCAGACTTCCTGGATATTTTAACCTTCCTCAGAGTGGCCAATTGAGTCCCTTGGCTGGGATGACGTCCCCATCCCACAGCAGCCCAGTGAGGAAGTGATGAGCTTTCCCTCAGCAGCACTCACAGACTTTGCAGAGAAGTGGCATTTTTCCTTTGCAATGCTTCCTCCAGCTGTCAGGATCAGTGCATTAAAGGACAACTGCCATGACTCTCACTGCACACCCAAAGAGGTTTGTGGAATCAAGAAAACCAGAAAGTTTTGTGGAACAGACCAAACAAACATCTGTTGGGAACTCTTGAGGTTACACTGAACCTCTCTTGATGTGGGTGGTCACTGAAGACCCATTGTCATACAGACAATGCTCTCTCAAGTGCCATTCACATTCCACTTTTTGAGATTCCCTGATACTTGTATAAAAATACAGTCAAAAGAAGACCAGGATAATACTGAAAACAATAAAGCCTAGGTGTTAAACAGAAATTGGATCTATACAGCCATTCTCCTGTGGATGAATCATCTTGTGTTTGTGTTCTGAGGGCATCTTTCTGCTGAAATTATGAAATAGGATGTAAAATTTGCTTTATGCTATACCACTAGATGGCAAACTGGCAGTGTGATACACTCCAGACTGCCTAGCACAGACATCTCTGATTAGGCATATTGCAGAAAATGGAGACCCATCTGTATGCAAATTAACAGAGGCTTGATGATAAAGAATGAATACTACAACTTCCATGTTATTCATGAGGTTTTTAAGTCTCGACAACATGGATCCTATTGGAATCATTAAAGGTTTCTAGGGCAAAGTGTTAACATGGCCTTTCCCTTTTTTATCTCTCAAAGCTGGGACTAAGCACAGCTGAGTGTCAGAAAACACTGTAGTCGCTTCATCTGGAGATAAGTCTGGAACAAGAGTGTCACAAAGCCGTGGGAGAGGGGCTGTTCCAACAGACTGAGACCTGTGGAAGTGCATCAGGAGTGCAGTCAAACTCTTTCCAGTGTGTACATTTTGTAGAGGCACTAAGATCTTCTAGCAGTCAGCTCTTAATCAGAGTAAAATTTCATTATTTATATAACGTGATGAATGTACAAACATTTATTTCAAATCTAAGAGACCCAGGAGCAGCTGCAAGGAAAGAAACAGCATTTAACATTTCATTTCCTCTTCACCAGCACTTGTGATCAAAAGTGCTGGAGAATCATATAAATTAGCCTTTTGATCCCTTGAAAGAATTTTTTACAATAAATCCAGAAACATGTCTTCTCTGTACCTCTGGCCATGGGACTGCAGGGATCGTTCCCCCATTTGCCTTTCAGGATCAGTAACAGCTATGAGAACAAGCATGACAGGGTTTGCAGGTTTCTGCCATTGAAATTGCTGCTGCTTTGTCTGCCTTCCTATGGAAGTCTGCAGGGGCAGAGCAAATTTAGAAAAGTACATTAAAGAGAGGGGAAAGGCACCAAAAAGTCTCCCAAGAGCTCCCAGTCTTTTCCCCAATGCTAAAATGAAGTCACTTAAGGATATAATTGCTGACAGCTGGTGTTCTAGCTCAGAAAATCTCTTAAGTTACAGAATAAGCACTGAAAATGCAAAATGCCCTGTAATGCTACTAAGATGTATGGAATATTAGTAAGAGAGAGTGTGCCCACTCAAGCCAAAATGCAACACGCAATAACTCAAGGACCAAACAGGAGTGTTTGCTGGGAGAGATACAAGTCACTTCACTAGCTTGGACCTTTTTAGTCCCTTGTATTTGCTTTATTATATGGGATGAATTTGGTAGCAGGTATTTTCTTGAACACAAGTGAGGATCTGCAAACTATGGACAAAGAAGTTTTGCTTTCCTGCGCATCAGAGAGTCAAAACCCAGAGAGCACTCCTCTTGTCATGGTTCCCAGCCTGTTTTTTCCATAACCATCAGACCAAACACTTCCTGAGCTTTCTCAGGGCCATGGCTATGAACAAATCCTTTTCAGGTTCTTGCCTGATGCCAGTTGACAGAAACAGCAGTTAATCCCCAATTTTTATTCTAATTACCAACTCCTGCACTAACCCCAGTGCCCATGTGTCCAGCATCTGTCCAGACTATTGTACAGTGCTGGTTTTAGGGACTAATTTCCTTCATTTTAGCTGTCATCAAGCAGACAGGGAATCAAGATCTCCATTTGCATGACAGGGTTTGTCTCAGAAAAGAATCCTATCCCCAGCATTCATAGATTTCCCCATGGCTCTTTTCATAACAGCAATTTAAAATACACTGCATTACCATTGTTGTTGATAAAGTTATTATTTGTTTTGGAAGTACTTATTTCTATTTTCATTTTATTCACATCTGTAAGATCCAGGGAAAAGCAATAGATATGTAGACAAATTTTTGGATACATAACTTTAGTTTTTGATCTATAGCAGTACTTGGAGTGCAAGAGAATTGCTTAGAAGTCACAGCACTTCCTTGTAATGCATCTTTTATGCTTAGCCTGTGTATTTAGGTCTCAAATCATTGAGACTAAGTCTCACACTGTAGAATAAATGTTTTTATCACATCCTCTATTGTGTAGATTACGTGCCTAAAGTGTTGAATTCACCAGGTGCCAAAGGCTGTACTGGGCAGCTTTCACTGCCTATTTTACCAAAGCTTGAGCTCCGGAAGGGGAAGGCTGTGAGGACTGGGGGGCACATGGGATATGGCACATGGGACAATGGTCAGAGTTTGGAGAAACTGAACCACAGTTCACCTCTGCCTCCAGCTGGCAGAAACAGTTGTTCCAATAATCTTTGCCCTCTCCCCTTTGCACTTGTTCTCAGCCCTCTGTTTTGCTCCTGTTCCTTTCTTTTCAGTAACAGAAGCACCTTCAGCTCTGCCAGGCTCCAGTTCACCACCTCTGAGGCAGTAAAATCACTGATTAATGCATTTTTGAGAGAGCACTGGAGCTGACTCAAGTTGTCGCATACACACAAATAGCAGACTGCATTAACCGAGCTTCAGCTGCCCTTCTGAAAGCAATGTGATTATAACAGCTTTAAAAGACAGGACACTCTGTAATTAGCAGAGGGCTTTTCCTGGTAATTACATTAACCTTTAGTTGAATGTTACTCAACCCATCACAGTGTTATTTTTATGGTCCCCTACCAAAGTATGCCTATGTAGGATTGTGAACCTGTCTCGGTCAGTGGAAAATTCCACATCTTTGCAGATATCCTACAAGGGCCTTGCTTCGCTCGAGTGCCACCCCGCGCTGCGCCTGTAACGTTTACAAACAATGACCTCGCTGCCTGGAGGGAATCCAGCCCTGATAGTAGCACTTTCAGCCATTCTTTCCTTGTGCAATGAATGAAGAATGAAAAATGCAGCTATTCACCGCAGCAGCTTTGTCTGATAGTAATGACCTGGGTACTAATGTAACAGTTTGTCACACGGTATGTTCTGTATATTGTTTTTTCCCATAGTGTTTGTTTGCCTCTGTGTTTTCCAAGTACAGAACTGCATAAAGTATTCAATAGAACTCTAGACATTCAGAGAAAACAGGGGCCATGTCTATAACAAAAAACAACTAAGCTGGATAAATATGCAAACATTCCTCATAAAAATCCAATTAAGAGATTAGCTGCACAAATACACAAAAGTTCATGGGAGGTGATCTGGCACTACACATTCTTCCTTTGCTCATTTCATCTGATTAGGTTCATTCCATATAACTGTAGTCTACAGTGCAGTAAAATGCCACTGTAACTTAGCTTAGTCCAGGTACTAGTTAAAAATTCATGAGTGCACTTACTTATGAAAAAAGAATACTACTATCTCAGAACAAGCTGAATGATCAAAGCATGAGAAAAGTTATTTTTATTAAAAATAAAATTAGAGGAGATAAACATTTGTAAAATTTTGTCTGGTTTTCTTTCAGAATTAGTAAAATTATAATCCTGATGCAGGTCTCTGAGTAAGAGAAGGAAATATCAACTGAAATCGTCCTGTAAACTATTGAGAATAGAAGCAATCCTTGCTGATTCAGATCCCAAGCTTTGGGGACACTCTCTGATTTATCTAGGCCTCAGTTGCCTACCAGATAAATGGATCTTGCCATTATAATGTCTTTCTTTCCCCCAGCCTACTTTTGTGTACCAACAAAAATATTCTTGGGGCAGCAAGTTAGTTAGGTTGGGTTCTTGGTATAACTTCCATGTGCCAGCACAACCCTGTGATAGCTGTGTCAAAATAAAAAGGAGTATTCTCCATAATATTCATACCAGCATCGTTCTGTTTCTGTTCTATCTTTGTTTTATAATAAATAAATAAATGCCAATGTTTTGGAAGTCTCCCATTCTAGATGTGTCATATATTCCTTCTTGAACCCCAGGTTGCCCATTCCTGGCACCCAGAGCTGGAATACAGAGATTCAAAGGCTGACAGGGGATGGAAAGATGGGCAGCTGCACACCAAATTGGGGGTTCCTCTGAAAACTAGGACATAGGGACTGTGCAAAGTGATGCACCTGCTCACGTACCTGCTTCATTTCTCAGCACAACCAAAGGACTTTTTCCATACAGCCACTTAGTTCATTATTTTAAAAACCTTTTTAATTAATATATTCCAGTAATGATAATATTCCTTCTCTACAAACTTTTGTTTCTCTGCTAGTTCATTCTTTGCCATTCCATCTACCTTTTCTTCAACTGAACAGACACTTGAGTTAAATTTTCCTCTTTTATTAATATTCCTTATCTATTTCTTAACCTGTAATTGGAAATCTGCCTGGATGCCTTCAAAGTTAATTATAAATAATTCCTATTTTCTCCATTCAATGCTTAGCACCTCTCAAAGTGACAGAAATATGATAATCAAAGGTGTAGTACCTCTATTTCCCATAGCATGGTAGGCTGAAGAAAACATGATAATTTATGAGTGGAAGCTATGTCACCTAACAGCAGAGCCTGAAGTCAGGTTTCTAAGTTCATGTTCACTGGAGAGGATTAGGCACTTCTGGAGGATGACTCAACTCTGCTGTATTGAACATCTGCACTAATATTAGATTAATTGCATCTTAGAAATGTTTACTTACATTTTAATGACTATAAAAAGAGTCTGGATGAGTAGTTTACAATCATCTTCATTGTGGACATCCAGAATTTACTAACTTGAATCCCATGCTGAATATCCTAAGTTCTGGTAATTTCAGGAAACCACTTGGAATGTACAAAGACCCATAATGCAATACAAAAATCTCAGGTTATTCAGTGACTTTTCCAAATGTTTTTCTTATTAACAAGCCACAAACTCATAGCCTTCTGCTTAAAGCTTCTGATGAGCTCAAAACTTGAAAGCTGCATTATGGTAGTTGTTCCTGCTATGCAGTCACACACTTCAAGATAAAAAGGATCTCCTACTGCTTTACTGTCTGAGACAAAAAAGGCCATTTTGTGCTATTATGAATACACAGTAGAGGAGGAGAAACTCTGGGGTGTGCCCACACTGTGGTATACCACAGTCATGGGATGACAGCTCCCATCTGGACAACTTCTTATATCCTATCTTTCCACAAACTGACTGTTTTCTCCACCAGCCTGGTTATGTAGACAGGCATTCTCTGAGTTTTAGTCCCAGAGATAACCCCTCCCAAAGGCAACAGAAAGAAGTGGACTCCTACAGACACCAACTCAGAATATCTAAACAACAGTCCCTTCTCGGACTCAGACTTGGTGTTTCCCAGATTCTGGATGAAGGGTGAGGAGATTAGCTCCCTGAGGTTGAAGGTGGTTTCTCATCTCTGTGGGAAAAGGTCCTTGAAGGGAGCAGTCTGTGTTCGATTTATCAGCGTTGTGTCTTCCAAGCCAGAGCCCCAGAGCTCTGCAGCCCCCATCCCATCTGCTGTCTAGGACAAAAGAGCAAGAATGAGCTGTCATCAACAGCTGTGAGCAGAAGCAGGATGACCAGTAACTTGTCACCTTAATCTTCCATCCCTGGAGAAATGGTCTTCATATGGTGAACCTCTCCCTCAATTTCCTGAAGTCTGAACCCTTTTAGAACAGTTTTGATGAATGTTGTGTCCTTCCCACCAGTGTATTTAATCAGATCATTTTTCAAAGTTAAAATACCTCAAATTAGCTGAAGGTTAGATCAGGTAGATAGATAAAGCACTTTAATTTCTCAAAAATGCTTTCTCATAAGAAATAATTTAAATCCACAGCACTTAGATTCAAATCTGGAATTTCCAAAGCAGATACAAATACATTTGTGGTGCCACTAATTACCTATTTAATGTTCTTCCAGAATTTGGTAGAGAAGTTTATATTTAGTTTCTATATTTATATGAAAATGGCAAATCTTCACCCAAAGCAACAGCACAGAAAACCACCAGAAGACCATATATTTGCAGAGTCTCTGTGAAATACTACAGGACATACACTGTTAGGTCAACAACAATTGCAAGGCTGGAGACATGGTGTTGTGATATCCCTCATTTCCAATCTCTAAAAAAGTTTACTTATGACTGTGAAGGGCATCAGACTTCATGGTTTATATATAACAACATGCATAAATAACAGCACAGCTAGAAAAGGGCATCCATGGGATAAATTTGGCCCTGACAGATCAACAGGAAATTATTTCAGATAGATGTGGCTGATAATAAATCTTCACATTAGGTCCACACAAGGTCCTTTGTCTTTCCCTTCATCTTTTTTAGAAGTAAGAAAATATTATGTTCTTACTCCTAACACTTCCTGGAGTAAATGGAGTTCTGACACAAATGCCTATATTGATTTTGTTCTCAAATCTGTTTTTCTTTTAACTTCAAACATGCATGGAAGGTGCCCCAAAGCACCACAGTTTGACCAAGTTTTTTACATGTAAAAAACATTTTAGTCAGTTTATCACTCAGGAAGTTTACGTCAAGTTCATAAAATAAATGTCATTATTCCACATAACAGTCACAAAGAGAAAAACTTAATCTCCAATTATATGTTTTACTTCTAGTCAAAAAGATTAAAAACCTTTTTCTGTAGGTCCTAGTATCTCAAGCCATGTCAGGGAGCACTAAAATTTTACAGCCTTGTTTAAAACTCAGTATCACTACTGTCTCTGGTTAATTTTCAAAACCTAGTCACCATTATTATGACTACAAGGGACACAGTAAAAGTATTCTTTTAATTATATCCAAACCTTCTAAGAGATTAGCATTAAGCGTTCAATTAGCTTGTAGTCCCAGAATACTGAACTTCACTGCTAAAATAGAAATTGATCATGGGAAACCTTACTATGTATGGAAATAAAGATTATTTGATTATCAGTAGATTTTTAAACAGAGACATCCTCTTTAAGAAGTCGTAGAACCATCGTATATTTGTGGTGGCTCTCCAACTTTCTGTTGGTGCTACGTTGCCCACGTTAAAACACTTGTGACTCTTTAAACAAGAGCTTACTCAGCTCCTTCTCAAATCCCTGTTCAGCTCCAAGGTCTCAGCCCTCAGCTCGCTCTTGCAGCACATTTCAGTTTCAGAGCCACCAAAGCTGTCTGGCTGCCTTGCAGCACAGGTGAGCCAAACAAGAACTGCCTGTGTCTGCTCACAGCAGTGTTGCAGTGTTGCTATAATCTCATATGTAGCAGGGCTTGCAATGAGAATTTCATATGGAAAACATATGTATCAAAAACTATCCGTAAAAAGCAAGACTCGAGGGATTTATTTCCCCCACAGCCCACCCCAAGTGTTTCTAACTTAGCATTATTATTATCTTTGACGTTTACTAAAAAAAAGATTCAGTTTTGGTGTGCATAGTTAGGTATTTAATATTAGTCTAGTTTAAAATGGCACAAATTTTTAGTAAAGGCAAGACTTACTACTGAAAATGCTAGTGAAAAAAGATTATTAATTCTTTAATATATATTTTTGAAGACTTTTTCACAGTTCTAAGAAAAAAAACTTTAATAGAATAAAATCATAATTATGGTGATTATCATAAAAGGAACAGTGAAAATTCAAAAATCATATTAAAAAACTGAGTAGGAATCAATTTCAAACATCCTTAAATACCAAAGATGAAGAAATTAGTTAAAACAGTAATTTTCATGTCTCATACTGAAACTTATTTACTCCAAAACCCTCACTCAAAACCACCAAAGTTCTCACAGTTTTGTCCACTTTTGCCCCCAGTCCCATTTCTATGTGTGTGGTCATGTTTAAAACACCACATGGCAGGAATTGCACAACTCCTGGTGGACAACAGGAGCAGGAAGGAGTTGTTGGGACCTCGGAGGGAGCAGAGCAAGGACAAGGCCGTGGGAAGCAGGGCTGTGTGGACTCCCAGTGTTGGGAACACCACCAGCACAGCAGCCAAGCTGTAGGTGCCCACACAAGCACAGGCTAAATAGAACCTTATCTCTCCATTGTACCACAAAAATTTTCCCCTTTATCTGTATTTTTATCTCCACGCTAGGACTCCTTCAGCTGTTTAACAAAGAAAATCCTTGGATAGGATTCAGATTCAAGCTTCTCTTTTTTTTTCCCCTCCAGACAAAGCCTTTTTAGAAGTGTGTAGGCATTACACAAGACTACTCCTTTTTTCTGAATTTTCACTGAAGTCAAATCTCTTTGTGCAATATAATTAGGCAGCACCTGCACTTCAGGCAGACTATGAGAGTGTAACTCTCTAGCACCCAAAAATGAGAACAGGGTGCTACCATCACCTTTGGGGAATCAGACTATGATTATACCCTAGGTCTTGAATGTATATGGCAGCTGAATTAGATAAATATCTTTAGATAAATAAACAATGTTGGCATGTATCTGTTGAGTAAGTTGTACAGCCCAAAGTTAAACAGAGATTAACCATTTCTAATTTGGATAATCCAAAGTTTACATGCTTTAATTGCCCACCACTAAATGTATAGTGTGAAACTGAGTTCAGTCCATCTTGTGTCATCACATTCCTGGTTTGGGGGTTGATACAGAATGGACTGGTAGCATCTGCATTGAATTTGATCTTGCTGCATTTTCTCATTTAAGATGGAACCTCTCAGAAACCTGAGGGTAAGAAGTGGTACAAAAATGCATCAACATAACAATGATGTGTCCCAGCAATAACCCTTTCTCTGGCCACGCAGCCACCTGCTACACATTATTATGACAGCAACAGCAAAGGAAAATGTCAGAAGAGCCTCAAAACTACCTCTGTGTCCCCATTCTCAGCATGTACCATTAGCCTGATAATCAAAATATCAGTAAATTTTATCACTCAGCAAATGAAGCTTTTGAAGCATTAAAGGGGTCGAGGTGGTGGTGGTGCAGACAGAAGACCATATATGCTGTGTCCTCCTATCACACGAAAGACAGCAGTCTGGTGCTTTTTTTGTTTTATTTTTACAAATAAAGAGGTTTTTAATGGCTTTGAACAAGTACAAACTAGGTTATTCACAAGTTTCTGAGAATATTTTTTTCTTTTCCAAGTCACTCGATAATTAAATGCCATAGGAATGTCTCAGAAGTATTGAAGTTCAAAATCCAATGGAAGATTAGAAAGGGTAACAATTCCTTTAACCAAATTTTCACTTCCAGTAAATTCTATTACTATAATTTTAGCAATTTAGATGAAAAGATATTCAAAATTTTTATTTTAAAAAGGCAGTAATTCCTTTATTGCCAAAAGTGCCTCATTCAGCTCTTCCAGCTAGGTGATAGGTTATGTCTTCATGTATTTGTTAAATTAAAGCCACAAGGAACAGCTGTATATACAGAAAATATAATCTTACCTTTGATAAAAGACATGTTTCCCAGAAAATTATCCAGTCATAAAGGTAACAATAAATGTGGAATTCCCCAAATCCTGTGGCAGATCTATCCCAATAGTGCACAACAATATAAATGTGTCTCTGTCATTGAAGTTCTTACTGGATCCCAGAAGCTATTTTTCCCTACCAGATCAGAATTGGAGCAAGTTCCCTAGGGAAGCTGTGCTTTCCATCCAGACCTGACCATATAACACCCTGAGCAACTGGTCTGAGATCAGAGGTGATGCTGCTCTCAGTAGGAGGTTGGACTGGTGACTTCTGAGCACCCTTCCATTCTGAATTATCCTGTGATCTTATGATGCTATAATCCCAACATTAATTTCCCTGTCTCCAGTTTACAGGCACCGGTCTTTATTAGGCCTTTGTCATCTACTAGGCTTTCCTCTGCTGAATTACATCTCCCTGGAGGGCTCAGCCCCTGGCCACCAAGGATTTTCTCACTCCTGGCTCTGCAGCAGGAGGTCTCCAGGCTCCCAAGCTGCCTGTTGGTGAACTGAGGAAAAGCTCTCACCTGCATCACGAAACAGACCAGAGCCACAGACCTCCTTCACTTCTTGCCAGGCAGACTTGCACAAATAAACTTGACTAAAAAAGCACACCACAATTTCCAGGCTGCCCTATGCCCAGCTGCAGCAACTAATTGCAAAAATTACTTGATGATGTTTAACTATTAAAGAAGTTCAGATATCTAAGCGAATTCAGATACAGGATTAAGAATAAGGGATTCTTCAAGACATGATAGACAATCATGCTAATATATGACTTGCTTTCATATTAAAATAGAATTGGTGAATGAGTTTTGAAATTAAGATGTTAGAGTTGTGTATCACATGGAATGAAATATATATTTCAGATCCTTTTCTTTAAAGTTGCAACAGAATTCAAAATAAGGGATTTCTTTCAATTAAGAAGCTAGAAAAAATCATAGTAGAAAAAGTGGGAAAAATATGAGAAAAGCTAAGATGCTCTCTTTTATCTGTAGCAGACATTCTTTAATGTTGTGGAGACAGCAATTAGGCTAAGTACATTAAATCTAGTGTTTAATAAGATTTTTAAGTTAGGAAGTCTGGAAAGAGATAAATAAGTCTAGAGAAAATATCCCTGTTTAATGTGGTTATCCTTGCCACCTATTAAGGATGTGACTTGCAGTGAGCAAGCTCTGTAATGATTTCAGCGTGATCAGAGCATCATTTGAATGAAAGAACTCAATTGTTTGAACTTTGGGCTGTATAGTAGTCCCTTTCATAGTGAAAGTCTGTTTAATGCATTTAAATTCGTTTAAAGAGAGAAATTGTCCCTGTTCCCATTTTTTTTCCTATTCATTTTAGACCTGGAAGTTCTCCTTCAGAATTCAGGAAACCCCACTCAGAAAATGGGGGGGGAGGGAGGAAATCTGATCACATTTAAAATACAACCTATAGTCAGTGCATTGCACTAATTTGATAACTGCAGGGTTAACATCAGCATTTCCTGTGGAGAGTTTGTAAAGCATTCCATGGAGCTATTACAAGGCACAAATTTTTCTGTGTAAAGTTTTACATTTCAATCACAGAGAAGCAAGAAGTAGAGCTGCTATACATCACCCAGGATGAGATCAGCAGTGCTGTAGAAAGAGGAAGTTGATATATCTTTGCCAGAAGGTATGGACAAAATTCTGATCAGGAAAAACTCTAGTTTTAGAAAATACGAGAGATTTTATTCACCTACTCCTTCCCACTCCATTTCAGTGATGTGAGTCATCATTTTAAGAGAAGTACCATCATTATTTTGGAAATCTTCTGTCTCCTCCATGGGATTTTAGGCTCAAGGTCACAGTCCCAGTTAACAACACAGTGTTTACTTGGTTAGATCTTCTAAAAAGCCATGTGTATCTCCTAGGTCAGAATGACAAATTTTCCTGTTCTTCACTTGTAGTTTTACCATATGAACTGAAAAAATACTTGAGGGACAAGGTTTGGAATAAGGCTATCATATAGGTACAAGATTCTCCTCTTACATTTTCATCATCTCCTTAAAAACTTTGCAGGATACAGCAGACAAGCAGGATTTAATACAGAAAATGCTGATTCAAACTAGACAGAAAAGACATCCCTTTTTGTTACCATGGGTACAGCTGAAGAGCTTTTTCTTCCTGCAGTGCCACAATCCCACACCAGTGACACCACAATGCAGAGAGCAAAAGGCAACAGAAGAAAAAGTAGCTACTGTGGGCATGCCATCCAGACACCATGGCCTACCACTCCAACCCCACTAAATCCCCAAACAACCCCAGCACCAATAGTTTGTCTCTAAATGGTAAAGGTCATTAATAAAAACAGGAAAATAATCTTCAATATGTAGTGAATCAGAGCATATTTCAGCAACCATATGCTGATTCCTAATAAGTTGAACTTAAAATATAAAGTGTGTAATAAAATATAAACCACAAAAAGCTCATTAAAACAGGAACAAGAATGGTATGTCTCATTTCTCCTCCTTTTGTGTTTCTGACTGGCAATTTAAGTATTTACTCATTTTCTAGAACTAAATGCTACAGCATCTTGGAATTTTTTTTTTCTGACTTTCTCCAGAGATATGAATAATGTTTTTTCATTGCTTGACTTGCTTATCAGAGTTTCTCTGTGGCTATTTAAAATCTTACTTCTTCAGTCTATCTCATCAGTATTCTCTCCCTGTACCTGGCACTGGTGAGGCAGCACCCCAGATCCTGTGTTCAGTTTTGGACCCCTCCCTGCTGGAAGGACATTGAGGTGCTAGAGTAAGTCCACAGAAGGAAAATGGTGAAGGGTTTGCAACACAAGTCTTATGAGGAGATGCTGCAGGAACTGGGTAAACAGTCTGGGAGAAAAGGAGTCTCAGGGGAAACCTTGGCACTTTCTACCTGACAGGAGGATCTAGCAAGGGGGGAATCTATCTGTCTGTCTCTTCTACCAAGTAATAAGTAATAGACAAGAAGAAAGGGACTCAAGTTGCACCAGGGGAGGTTTAGACTGGGTGTTAGCAAAATTTTCTTCACCAAAATAGCTGTCAAGCATTGGAACAGGCTGCCCAGGGAAATGGTAGAATCACCATCCCAGGAAGTATTTAAAAGATATGTATACGTGGCACTTCAAAACCTGATTTAGTGATAGACATACATTAACAGCTTGACTCAATGATCCTAAGTCTTTTTCATCCTAAACAAATTTTTGATTCTACTGTCAGGACAGTAGAAATGGCTTTGACAGCAATCTTAACAAACAAAAGAGAAAAGAATCTTACCTGCATCATATGGAGTCTCACCACAGAGTTAAGGTCTTAAAATTTTTGTACTGTACTGCTGATCTGGAACAGGTTCCCTCTTGTTCAGACAATTGCTCCATCTAAAAATCTGGACAAATCTCCACAGTTACAGTCACAAAAGCCACCAGACACCCAAACCCCAGCCTTGGCCTCCCCTGCCTCCACCACTACCACACAGGGAAGAACTTTACAGGTTGCAGAGAACTAAAATCATGAGTTCAACAAAAATCCATTAGCACAGCAAAACAATATCCAGTTTCAACACCATGCTGTGGACAATGTTTTCCAGTTCAGACTTCCAGGGTTCTGAGTAAGAATCCAAGAACTGAAAACTCACCTATAATGACAGAGACTTTGAGAGGCATTTTCTGGATGACAACTTTTGAAGTATGCTGGATGACATTAAGGAGGATTCATATCACTAGAAAGGCATGAAGTATGCTCCCAAAAATCACTGTGTTTCCTTTTTACACAAATTCTGTAGCTTTACACATGGGGAAATCAAAGCTGTGCGCAGTAAAAGTATTTTAAGCTTGGAATTCTGCATAGAGTTTGTGTGGAAAAAATAATAATATTGCACAAATCAGGTGTAAAAAATACTATTCAAGGGGTTGTGTCCCAACATAAAAGGACTGGCTAATACTAATAAAAAGACATTTAGGCTATGAGGAAGTTAAGACAGCAGAGATCCCTGTTTCTATAACTTTAAAAAGGGTATCAGGGTAGCGCCAATGATGAACAAGCTTAGTTAGAATGTGGTTCAACACTTCCCAGAGATCCCAGATGCTCTGGCACCGTGGTGTTCAGTGTAAGGGCCTCATGTGTACTAAACTCTTGTGTGGTCCTCAGCCTTACAGTGCTCCAAACTGGGAACCAGGTAGAGGACAAGGCAAGGCCAGGATGACCTAAGATGGTCTCTTCTAATTGATTCAGGGGTGTCTGAAGAAACATTGCAGAGCAGCAGCTCTCAGTAAGAAGCTGCAGCCATTTCCTCATCAAAATATTGTATAATGATAATTCCAGTAAAACCAAGGATAGAGCAAGTCAGGCCATTCAGGGTACAGGATATGCCTATAAAATCTTATACCTCATGTTTTTCCTACAACCAGTGCAGAAACACTTTTCTTACCCAACTGCATGAATTAAATTCTACTTCCTTGTGTTCAAGTTATATGAATACTCTGAAACCAGTGTTGCTTCTGAGTCATCTCACACTCCCGTTGGGTCAAATGAGAGTACACAATCAGAGATAGACAACTCATTACTCATATTTGGGGAATACCTGCGTTAAAGTGACAGAAAACACGCTGAACCATAATGACTGTAATTCACTCTCCTCACTCTCACCAATCATGTGAAGAGGGATGAAATCCAAATGATAATTTTCAGCTAATGAATGGGTTTTTTGCAATATTCAGAGTTGGGTACTTTTCTACTTCTCTCTTTGACACAACAAAAATAGCAAAAATAGTGCAAAAATAGCTGTTTGGAAGGTAAGGAGAGGAACAGCAGTTGAAAATAATAGATGGAAAAGGTTCTTCTTCAAGTTTGGGTGGAAAAGCAAATTTCATGTCTATTTATGCCAAAAATTATAAAAAGTGAAGGAATCTTCAACATTTCTTTAGCAATGCTGGTCTTGAAAACCCTAACAGAAGCCTTCTTATTTTGACCACACTAACTCAGCCACAGCTTCCACCAATAGATTTATTTTATCCTTCCACACCCCCCATTTTCACAACTCAGAGCTTAAACTTTGAAACCTTTATTCACATTGAATGGCCTTAAGTGATCATATCTATTTTGGGTGAGCCTTTAAGAAGGAAGCTGTGTGTCATCTAAGGTTTCTAAAACTGGCCATGCATGAAATATTCTTGTGCGAAACCAAGTCATTAGGCTGTATCTCATCATGTACCAACAAGACTGTCAATTCATTTCTGTTTTCACAGATGTTTTCCAGTTGTGTTATACTTACCCTTTAAACATTATTTCAGAGCTCCATCTCAAAATGAAGTCCACAGATACAAAGCAAGGTCTCACTTATTTTCAGTATGGATGTTGAAGATGCTAAAGACTGTCTAAAAAGCACAGAATTAGGGAAAACATATTATTTAAAATTGTTGGTCAAAATTTTAAAAAAACAATGTGTGAAACATAAGAAGAAAGAGTCATATTCACAGCCTAGAAAGGACACTTGGCATTTCAAACTCAAGAAATCAAATGTCTATGTATCTTTAGCAGGTGCACTGTAAGCTTCTTGGACTTGAAAGAGGTGGGAAAGTTAGGTGTTAGTAATATATGTTGACATATGTTTCAATACCAAGTTCATTTTGGTCATGTGGTCTATATCTACACTTGGAGCTCAGGTAGAGCCTGTAATTATCACATTCTGTTTTAAACCCAGGGTTTATGCCCAAAAACACACGTATCTTAATGCTAAAATTTCTGCTGGACACCTAAGAACAAAGTGCACTTCTACCACTCAGTATTTTTGAGGGATATCTTGAATTTACTGAGGGAGTGCCCAATCTTGGCAGAGAAATTAATCCAGTCTTTCATATCATCCACTTTTATTTTTCCAAACCATTATTAGAAAGAAAATTCATTATCATTCACTTTTGCTGGTAAAAACAATTTTAAATGTTTGGCCAAATTTATGCAAAACTTCATTCCCTGTACTAAACTCTTTTTGGGAATGTTTGCTGTTCCAGTTATAAAGCTTCTTCATTCCTTGTACACCTAAACAATTTCTCAAGATGTTTCAATTATTTGATCAGATAGGGAAATTTCAAGTGTTCAGTTTGCATTTATGGTTTTAAAAATGCCCTACAATTTTAGTTCTGCATTACCTTTTTTCCTCTAAGCTGATCCGGTGAAAATCAAAGTAAAGACAGTTTTCACAGCTGGTACCAAATGGATTGTTAGAAGTGATAGCTGCTTGACCTCAGTGTTGCACTTTTGCCCTACAAAACTGTAGTAGTCATGGTCAATATCCCAGGCTGGTGAAAAATTCTGTTGTCACACAAAAGCAAAAAGCTGGTGAGGCACGGTGTCACAGCACCATGATATTCACAAGTCTGTACTGATACTCTGAAGCCAAATTTTCAGCAACATGATTCAATGTAAATAATTCTTTGACAGAATATTCTGGCTAAATTTGTTTGGTGCTCATCCATGTCAGCTGAGAGAAAGGAAACACTTCAACCAGTGGGTGAAATTCTAGCTTAGAACAAATACTCATGCAGTCTAAAAAATGGTACATAAAATCTCTTACACAACAGGTAAATCTTTGAAGTTTTACTGGGTTGTAAGACTAAAAAATCAGCCAAATGACTGCGTATGGTTCAACAGCTGCTTCCTGTGACCAGCCAAAATCTTTCCTGCTATCATGCCAAAGGAAACCTAGTATTTGTAATTTTAACAAAAAAAGGAAAATAAAATTGTTGGATTATCAGAACTAAAACTACAAAGTGTTAAGTACTTTTCAGACATATTTATAGATTTTATAGATAGTGTCTATTTCCAAAGAGGTCAAATGACACCTCCAAAGGAAAAGGCTCCAGACTGTCTAAGTATTGTTGGGAAGGCTAAAGTTGGAAAGTAACACTGATGTCACAAGTCTCATTCAGAGGAGAGGACAAAAAAAAGCCAAAGCACTATCATGATGGGAAAGAGAGAAAGTCACAGACTGTGTCAGGAAATCACAGACTATGTCAGAAAATCACTGTGAAAATTGTCTTAGCTTAGTGTTCTGTAACTTCTGCTCCACTCCTCATCTCCTGTCTATATGACAATGTTCTGCTTTATATGCTTCATATACCATATTTATTTATCATTTCTTTTCTAAAGAAATCATTACCTATTGATAATTCAGGTTTTCATGACATCTTGAATTCATCTCTTGTTAATTAATCCTTCCTTGCAATTTTCATGACTTAGAAGAACTTGATTACTTGCTTCTTGTAAGTATTTTCTTCAAAATTAGAAATTTTTCTCAGCACAAATGTGAAGTGTGAAATGTAATATGACAATATGTCCCATCCTACCTTAGGTAACCATGAGGGGCAGCTAATTTGGTTTCCTAATTTAAGATGATTTATAAATGTGGATGTCCTTCATCTGGAAACCGTCACAACTGTGCAGATGAGGCTGCCAATGCTGCATTATCAGGGGCACCAATCTTTCAGCTAAGGCAAAAGCAAACTGCAAATTTAGACTTAATTAAGAACTAGATAAAAATTCACTAGTTTTTTTACATCTTTAAAATGGGGCAAATTTAAAACTCTGAACTTTTTCAGTTATTTCAATTGAATTTAAGAATTATTTACGAAAAACAGAAAACAAAAGACTATAACATGAGCAGAAAGTTTTCTTTCTGAAATTCAACTTATTCCTTTCAGGTACCATATTTCTACTTTCAGGAATCTTTTTATACACTCTAATACAAAAGAAACTAAAACTTTGTTTTAAAAGCAGGATAAAGAGAAAAAAATAACAATTTCAGAATAATTTTCTGCTATTGGAACTTTTGAGATTCCCTAACTCCAGAGGGAATATAATGTCTCAGAAAAAATTTGCATTTTAAAGGCCCAGTGACAACAAATAGAAACACAAATAAAAAAACCTATGCAGTCCTAAATAATTATATCAGAGAATGAAATAATTCATTTCTTCCTCATACTGGCCTGTTGGAAGGTAAAGTCAGTAGGTTTTCTTCCAAGATTAAATTGTCATTTACAGAGCAAAACCTGATGGTTAAACTGTGTATTAGAAAACCTGTCCCCAAAGAAAAAGATCAAGTTTTTCAGCATTCCACTGAGTCTTTAAACAGACAAGTTCATGACCTTATGGGACAGCAGGAAAAAAAAGTTGAAAACCTAGATACACCAAAGACTTATCATAAGCAAACATTAGCCAACCTTCTGTTTCTCTGCCCAGTGTGGAACAGTCATAAACCAAATGTAAAAAATCCCCAATGATGATAGCTGCTGTTTTACAATGGAATGTTGGGCACCATATCTCATTTGGATAAAACCAGTGATTTTTGACCTCTCCTGTCAGCCTGACTTGCTTCACCTTCTCCCCATCTGCCAGATTAGCTGTTTCACAAGACCATAAATCTTACCTACAGTAAAATAACACGTTCTTTTGAATTTAGGGATAAAAAGTGCATTTAATATTATTGTACAGTTTATAATGATTTCTATGTAGACGTGTTTCAAAGTTTGAGTTAATATGTTTTCTATCTTCTAGAAAAACAAAGTATCCATACCCTTCAAGTTATTTTCTGAGGAAGTTCATCTGAAGTGATTGAAGTGCACGCAGTCCTTTATTAAGCTTTGCCTCAACACCTCATGGCCTTGAAATTCTTGCATTAACCATTTTTACATGCAGAATTTGAACATTTCCTTACTCTTTCTTAGGGTCAGGTTTCTTAACCTCTATATTCTCATCCTTCTCTATCAAGGGCTTTGGAATAGGAATAATTATATTCCTTCAATCCCTGGCCTACCACACATAAACTCATATAACATAACCTTCAAATCTAAGACTCCTAGGAACATCACTCTTTTCTATAACATTCTGTCATGCATTTCCTAATTTGCAGAATTCATTGTCTACTGTCAATGACACAGTAGACCATAAACACAAAGACACAATTTCAAACTTGAGCTTTCACACCCTCGGCTTTTCTCTGCATCTTTGTTACTTTTGTCTCTGTGGAATTCCTAGAAAGAGCAGGTTTTGACTGACATTTTAATAGCTGTCTTTCATTATGAAATTTCACTGGGGACCCACGAGAAATTATCATTACCAGTAGGAACTTATAAAGGCCAGAACAAAAGCCGCTAGCTTCAGCTGGGGAAACTGCAAAAATACAAATTTCATTCTGATGTAACTCCCAATAAGAGATTAACTTTCTTATAGCACTGTCTAGAAATAGTGCAATACTTCTTCCTGTCAAACCCTTAAACTGAAGTGCAAAAACTCACACAGATAGCGGGAGAACTTCTCTCCTAAGGCAAAAGGCACACATTAACATCAATGAGGTTTTGCACAGCTGAGACAACAGAGAGGACCCTGCAGGCTGTCTCGGTAAATGTTTAATACCTATAGTGTAGATGATACAGCCATTCTTTACAGGCCTGTGGCCTCCACAGTCTTTATAATTTTATCCTAATTTTAAATCATGTCCAACCCCAGATTTTGTAAACATACATAAAAATTAATATGGAGGCCTAAATGATAATCTCCAGGATTTTCAGGATTCAAAGTGGATCCTTGATCAAAAAAATTATTTTACCTTGCTTAAGGGTAAAAAATAATTTTTACCCTGCTTGAGAAGTCATCTTCTCTGCTGACATTAATCTTTCATCTCCTTTATAGGAGGTGAAGCAAAGCTTTCCTTCATTTTGCTTTATTTTCTCATGTCTTTGACTGTTGTATGTTTTGTAATGAAGCAAGGAAATTGCAACAGCCACAGCATTTAATGAATTTTTTCAGAACCTGGAAATTTCTGCAATGCATTGATTTTTATGTATGGCTGTCCTCAAGACATCTTGCTCCAGATTCTTGACTACTCAGATAATGACTGGACAAGGTGATTTTTTAGAAATATTTAAAATCCACTGCACTTTATAAGAATCTTGCAGAAGCAGTCCAGTGACACGGTTCTGTGAATATCTGTGATTATAATTGTGATTAAATTTCATTTTTCCCTGCCCACCATATTTTGTGTTAAATATAAATTTTTTTGAATGTCTCTATCTAAAATCTAAGTATTATTGCTTAAAATTTTTACACTAATTGTTGCACAACCCTTAAGTCTTGCTGAAGGTATTCTCAATGCTTTCCTGAGCAATCATATGGAAAAGATTTATTATGTTGGTTTATTATGTGATCAACAGTGCCTGGATGCTTCAGGTGATTCAGCAGAAAAAATCTCTAAAGAAAAGTAAAAAAAGGTCTGCTCCCTCCTCCTTCACCATTTTCTTTTCTTCTTTTACCCTAGAAAGTAATGAAACTCCTCAAATATCAAGTCTTTAAAAGCTTCTTAACATATTCTACATTTTTTCACAGTGATTAATTTCTTAAAGATAAGAGCACAGTGAAAATGCTGGCACTGTCCAAAATTGTTAGTGTGGTAATTTGGCCTGGCCCAGCTACAAATAACATTTATAGGCAGAAGAGAAGTGAAAAAGGGGGGGAGTGCAGCTGTGGCTGCACCAGCAGCAGCAGCAGCAGCAGCAGCCCAGGCACTCTGGTGGGAGGGACGGGGTGCAGGAGGTGAGGAGGAGCCCCCAGATTGAACCCACACAGCCCTGGGAACAACAGAACAAAGCATTTATGTATGTAAAGCTCAAACAGAAACTGAAACCACAGTTTGAGAATGCTCCAAGATGAAAGAGCCAAATTTACCATTTGGAGAGGGACTAAGTCCCAGAAATAAAATCATCAGACTCTAAACAAACAATGTCTGGACTTCAAAAATGTCTTACTTGGCATCCAAAGAAAATAAAAATAGGCCCAAGGAAAAAAAAAAAAAAAAAAAAAAAAAAAAGAGGAGGGGGGGTGGGAAATCTTAGTCTTAAAATCACAGTCTACAAGAGCAGGTGTTCTTCAATAAACTCTGCAAGTCAGGACAAAGAGGTGTTGGAAGGTGATGCAAGAACTGGAATGAATTATCAGCTTTGTAAGAGATTGCAGATAGAATTTCACCATGAGGAACACAGAAAGGAAGATGGAAACAGTAGGAATGCTGAAGTCTTCCATAGATTGTAACCAAACAAATGAGAGCTGAAAGCAGAAATAGCAGAAGAACATGTCAATAAATACAGTAAAAGCAAATGGATATGTATTTCTGGAACATGTCCAAGGCAGGATAGCACAAGGGCTAGTCACTTTAACAGTGAAAGAACATGAAACATTCAGATCTTACAAAGTGTGGTTCAGTGAAATGCCACAGCAAAAGCACACTGTAATTTACCTAGAATGGATCTGAAGTTCTTGTTTTCACTGAAGGCAAAAGCTGGAGAAGAAGAAGAAGAAGGGGCTATCCAAACTAAGAAAGAATTTATAACATCTTGCATAAGGCAGCAAAACCCTCACTAGAATAGATCTGGAAAAGGTGGTTTATGTCTCCAAGAAGTTGTGCCTTACCCTGAAGCTACAAAGCAAGCTGCAGAGAATCTTGCCTTGGGATATCACAGAGTGGAGAAAACGATACAGGAGCCTTATACTGTATTAGGTAAACTGACTTCCAAAGACAAATAGCAAATAAAGAAAATGAGGACACTGAGTACTCTGCTTCATAGCTAAGACAGCTTCCTTGGGTTGCCCAAAAATTTGACTGCCTGCAGTATGTTCTCCCATGTTCCATGAACATCCAGGCTAATTAGATGGCATGGCAAAGTCAGCGCCATCATCATTTTAAAAGGAAGCATATACAACTTCATGGAGCATTAGGCCCATTCTCAACAATTTCTTCTCCTGCATTTTGAAAGGTGTAGCAGAACTGAGTATGTCATAAACAGAGGGAGAGGGTAGCTACTTTCTGGCTTCTGGTTGAGCTGAGATTTGACCTAGATGTCAAATTGTTCAGGAAAATAATTCAGAAATGTAAAAGGTATTATTCTAGGCTGTCCAGACAAAATGTAAAATGCTCTTGGAAATTACTCACCTAAGAAGTCAGAGAGCAGCTGATCATCCTCATCTCACTATTTGGACAAAACCATCTAAATTCTGCTTAGTCAATTACTGGAATTAGGCCTGATCAAATGTACTAAAAGAAAACATATTCAGGTTTCAACTAGATAGAACTGCCAGGACAGATGATCAACATCCACAGAATATCCACGCCTGATGCATCATCATGGGTCTGATAGCTGAGCTGAGAAAGTAATAGATCATACTTGTTTCCATTCAGCACTTCCCTTGGGAGACATTGTCTGCATCTCAAAAAGCAACTGCAGTCTGTGGAAATTCCTGAATCCTGTATCTGTTTCCCTGATGTTAAAACCTGTTAGAAACTGAGGTCTGGAAAATGGTGAGGAAAATATTGACTTTCCCAACTTCTGTTTGATACAAGGTAAGAAGAAAGCTGGAAAGTGCACCCAGACCAAAGGTCTGCAAAGATCTCCCATGCCCAGCTGTTTTGACATAATCACTGTTTGTGTCTCAGACCATGCATGGTCTGAGTTGGTTCAGCTCCAGGTGTTTCACCTGGACCATAAGATTTCTCCGTATTTATATTTTAAACAGCTCAATGTGCCAAAGTTTACATAGATGACATTTTGATCTTTGTATTTATATAACAAAAAGCATAACAGATGGCTCAGAACAACTTGGGAAAGGCCCAGCCTGATGGGTTAATGCTAAATAAACAGGGAAAGAAGTTAAGTTTAGACAAATGAAAGAGAAGATGAAAAGTTCATAAAGTAAGTTATGCAAAGAGAGGTTAGCTGTCTTGGGAGTGCTGGAAATAAAAAGTTTCCTTGAAATGGTAAACACCCCAGGAAAACACATCTAATTGGGCTTTTGTGGTCAACAGCCTGCAGGCACTTCAGACCAAAAAAGAGCAGGGGATGAAAGTGATGGCCAAATGCCCGAGACACATTACAGACTCTAGCAAGAGCTGAGCATCACTGCGCTCACACAGAAAAGAAGGGCCTGCTTGTGCATTTATTAGGGGAAGTGCAGGCCGGCTCAGGATGAAAATAACGAGTCATAGATCTTTTAGGCTGAACCTGGTTCATGTCCTGCTGGTCCAGAACTTGAGCACACTGCATTGTGTCATCCTGCAGTGCAGCACTTGGACATTGAAGGCAATGGCAGCATTTCCTTTCAAGCAGAACAGATCTGAAGTGTAGAACGTTATCATCACATTAGTAAAATTCTATACTCATTTTAAACATGGACTGTAGATGTCACTGTGCCATAGGAAGACATGCATTAGCAGTAATTATCCAGTGCAGTAATATTAGGACAGCAGTTTATGCAATCTATCCATCTGAATTTCCAGACCGGATTTTCCTGGCCACACTGGAGAAGGGGTCTCTCTGTTCCTGCTGTGGAAAGCAGGCCACTGCCCAGCTGAGACTGCAAAAGCAAGGAAGCCAGCAGGGATAGATGCTGACTTCAGGCATGTTGTGGGGGCTGGGAGACCAGCCTCCCCTTTGGCAGCTGGTTAGGGATGCTGCTGTGTAATATCTGAAGCTCTTGAATAAACCAGGTTACTGATGAGTACTTAATGAGAAGATACACTATAAAAACTGTACTATTTTGTGGGCTTCAAAAGTGTCCAAGCTGTCTGATTTCTCCTGACTCAGATACCAAAAAGATCAGGAAATGAAAGATGCTTTTGAGACCTGGAGCACAGACAGATTCAGGGTAAACCTCCTCTGCAGTCTGATTGGCATGTGACTGCAGCACAAGCAGATATTTTGCAACCATTTTGATATGAGTAGCACTGTCACTCCTAGCCAGTCTTGGGGTATGGAAGTCCTGCAAGATATCCATTCTGGCCTAGAGTTTATAATCCAGGATTTAAACTGCCTGCAAGCAGAGGCAGCACAATAAGAGGTGTCCCAGGTCTGCCTCCAGGCCCTGTAGTCACAGCCTTTCCAAGGAGACAGTCCTGCTGACTTACTAGCAGAGAACTTTAGATACTAAGCAGCAGCATCCCTAAACAGCTGCATCCTATTCTTATTTAGGATGTTGGACACAGTCAGGCCTGAATAGAAAGCCAGCATGTTCAGCAGCATCCTTGCTACCAGCAGGGGCTGTCTGTCTGTCTGTCTGTCTGTAGCAAGGACTGTTAGTTTTACCCTCCCAAACTGCCTTCCTAAAGTTCTCCGTACCAATTCATTGTCTTGCCTGAAATGCACTTCCCTGGCAATATTAGCATCTAGTCACATTACTGCTGATGGGCAGCTTATCCAACTAACCAGTGGAAATCATCCTGGTGGAAGCCCCATGGAACAAGGCTGCAAAATGTGCAATGAGAAATATGGTGCACTGTGGCTCAGGGTTACAAGCCAGCATCCAGATTTGGGATGTCAGGGAGAGGGAACATAGAAACTCTTGAAGTCAGCAACACTATGATCCGCCATGTGATATAGCTCTAATGTTGCTAGCTGCTGAGGGACTGTTTGTGGTGTCTTAAAACTGTATACACCACTCACACATACCATTGCTATATTGTTGTCCTGGATATTCAGAAAAATCTAGGAAACTATTTGAAAAAGGATAGGATGGAACAATTGCAGTTAATGCTGAACCTGTTTTCCATTGGAAAATGGCTGAAATGTATGCTGAACTCTTGTATTAAGAGCACAGTGTAAGGAGATATGGACACTGGGAGTCCAATTATTTTATTGTGTTAATATAGAAAAACATATTTTCATTTCCTTTTGTACGAGTGTAACAAGACAATGAGATTTAGGGGCCAGAAACTGACTTGCCCTTAACCAGCACTACTGATTTGTCAGTCTTGGCCCATATTATCTTTTACCTAACTCTGGGTTGTGCTGCCAGCCCAACAGCAGAAGCCCAAAACTCAGAATAAAACACAATGCAGGCTGACTAAGCACAGTCTGCCAGCCTGCTGCTGCCCCTCAGCCTGGTTCAAAACAGCATTATACCTATGCCAGGATGCTGTGCCATTCCTGTGGCTGCTGTTTCAATGTACTGCTAGTGCAAACTAAAGGCATTTTAGCTACAAGATTAGTGTCAACCTCCTTTTATGTTCATTGAAGTTGAACAGGGAGATGTGTGGATATTTGTAGCACAGATTTTGACCAGAATGTGGAAGTAAAGGGTAAAAATAAGACATTTCTATGGAAATTGAGCCTTCACAATATTTTTCAGGTAATTCTACACATAGTTCTGCAACCCTTTATAATGACACTGCACAGACTGGCAGTAATCTTGGATCATTCATTAACTACACTTTTCTGTCCCGCTATTGACCTGCTGGATTGTAACTGCAGCAGTGCATGTGTGGTCCCCAGAGGGGTCCCCTTGTGAGGAAAAAAATCAGAGAAGTGCCTCCCATCCATCTTGATTGTAATTGTGAGCAGAAGGCTGTGCAAAGTCACACAGACTAAATGTTTCCACTGACTCATGGCTGCCTCTGGGAACTCTGAGCTAATGCAGCTGCTGAGCAAACTTTTAAGCTGCTTGGTTGCTGGTTGATCATAATTACTATCAGAGAGTCAAGGGATGCAGAGCTTTTATGAGGAGTTCATACACAATATGTTTAGTAGTCCAAGGGGGAGATTTCTACCCAGTGATTTTCTCTGCACATCTGTTCACTTACCTCCTTTTTAGCATACCTATTGCTATTGCTAAGTCTTATTTCTACTGAAAACAAAGAAATAAGGGAATCTGAGCAATGCCACAGAATCAGATCATTCTGTGATGCTATGGGAGGAAGAGAATGAAAACTGTATTTACCTCTTTTTTCGTTTGTTTGCCTATTTGAACCTGTAAGAATCACAGGCAGAGCAATTGTTGATCCCAGATTCTGCAGGGTCTTGAAATCAGATTCAGGACAACACTGACAACTTCTTACATTAGTTAGGGCTATTGTCTTTTTTTTGAAGCCTCAAATGGTATCAGACACTACTGGGTCCTTCTGGAACAGAGCACAGAACCACAGGGTCATACATCTAATGCAATATCTGCATCTGTACCATTGGTTAGACATATGCTATAAAACACCACTGTAGACCAAAACACACATTGTCAAGAGGGGGAACCCTTGACAATGTAATTTTTTGTTTCTTGTATTATTATAGATTTCTTATAGATTTCTTTAATTTTTACTAAATCAGTATGAAACATGGTGGATATGAAACATCTCAGAGTCATAGAATCATTAAGGTTGGAAAAGACCTCCAAGATCATTGAGCCCTACCTTTGAGCAAGCACCACTATGTCAACTACACCATACACTAAGTGCCATACCCAGTTTCTTGAACACTTGCAGGGATGGTTACTCCACCACTTCCCTGGGCAGCCCATTCCAACCCAAACCATATAATGATTCTATGAAACTGCTCTATGAATGTCTAAATTGCTTTACATTGACATTTTTTTTGCTGGTATTATGAATAGCAACATAAATCTCTTAAAGTAGTTTTATATTTATTAAAAATATCTGGGATAAATCTACTTCTTTATCTATAAAACTGATTAGTCTCTCTATACACACATATACCTTCATATCATCCTTCAATTTCTTTGAAGCAGCACACAAGAAGTACAGTTGTTTGCCAAAGTGTGTCACCTTCACCTTTGTCGTACCTAAAAGATTTGTCAGCTACAGAAGAGCCCCTTGACCTCCCAAATCGGAGGCAGGAAGACCTATTCTTCAGGACTTTGTCACTGCAGTCTTATTTTCCGTGTAAGAGCTTAGTACGGGTTTAGCGATATTGACGTCTGCTTTCCATTGTCTCCTACTAACCTGTGCCAGACATTCTCAAATCCTAGCTATGTTGTTCCAGGGCAAGCTGATGTGGTCTCTGTAGCTCTTCATAGCACAAAAAGGTCTGAGACACCATTTATTGAAGGGTAGCAGTCACTCTTTTCTGGACAAAGGAGAAAAAATGGCCAATGACCAAACTTTTAAATGGCGCCAACTAAAGTCAGTTCCCGAAGACATCTCATTAAAATCCCTTTGCAAGTGTGACATGGACTAAGGTTTCTCCTCATCAAATCCTGTTTGGCATTCTCTGGAGACATATGCAGAATATCTCTGGCAATTATGTGTTCTATGACAAGATCTGCATTTGGAAAGTGCAAAGTTATTGTGTGAGAAAAGGATCTAATACTTAAGATTCTACACACTTATAATGATCCTTTATCTAGTCTGGTATCAGAGATGTCAGTTTAAGAGTTAATTAAAAGCAAAGCAATTATGCACTGCTTCACAATACCTTCCATCTAGCAGTTACAAGTCTGGGAACATGCTTAGCTGGAGTTTACATTTGTACCAGGGTATTTAACAGGCACTGATGAGCATTTTAGTAATGAATTTGTCATTATTAAGTATTATTTATTTATGGTTTCTGTAACTTCCCATGGGAATGAGTTTCATAGTTTAGCTATACTTTCCATATGTGAAAAGATATTATTCCGTTACATTAATATAGAAACTCACCATCCACAGTAAAATGAAAATAAAACTTCTCCTTAAAAGAGAAGCCTAATGTTGAGCTGCAATAAGAATGGTAATATTTTCTATTTTTCATTGATGCAAATAATTCTCTGTGGTTTATAATGTCAAAAATTGGAAAGAAATGGAAGGAGCGTATAGTTTCTACTGAGTAGCTCTCTTTTATTTTTGATGCCTCATACTGGTGTGTTTGTATCTTTTCAGCTGGAAAATAGCCATTACAAGAGATTTCTGGACACAAGAGGGCCTTGTAGCCAACTCACTGTCAGCTGTGGGCAGGCAATGGGCCAGCAGGGGAGAAACCAGCCCCAAAGGCAGCAGAGACCCCAGAGGGCCATCACCCACTGCATCCCCAGCACCAAACTGGGGCTGCTGAATCCATCCTCTACATGCAGTGCCACACAAAAAGCACCTGACTTGTTTCCATATCTGTCTTAGATCTGGAAATAATTTGGGGATTTTATGTGCAATAAACTCTAATAAACATCCTTCAGAAGCTCAGCTAAATCCCATTTCCCCAGTCTATGGATTTATCAATGAACTTTCACCAGCTCCTTATCTTTCTGTTTCAAAGGGCTGATGTGCTTCACAGGAATGTTCTGGGCAGGGACAACCCAGCCCCTGGAGGGCATGATCCCATCCAGGTAATTCCCAGTGCCCAGGGCTGCTTGTGGCAGAAAACCCTTATAGGCCATGGCATGGGCCACTGCCTCATCTGGATTGGATCCTTGAAAACACCCAAGTGTCTCCCCATGTATGCACAGGCTGGATTTCAGCATTTTCATTAAGCATGGGATTCCCACTCCCCGTGCAGCAAGTACTGGCTGGATATGCTCCTAGCAGAAAAGTAATGCTCAAACCTCTTGCTAAAAGCTGGAGACAGATATTTTAATCTTGATGCTTTGGCCTTCTGCTACTGACTTCTGACATTGGTTTAGGCTTGTTCTGTAGACCTCAAGTGCACCAAAAGGATCTGAAGGTAAAAATCTGAAAGAAAGGTAAATCTGAAAGAAAACCATGCTTCAGAAATAGGAAGGCTACAGAATGGCCATTTCTGTCAATTTTTGTATTGTGCACTCAATATTGTATTGTTTCATCTATTTCTGAGTGGTGGCAGTACATTGGAAGAGCTATAATATCCCTGGAATAAACAAAGTACCAATTTATGGGACAAACTGATGGAACAGAAAAGCCAATTTTTAGTTCAGGCACTGAGTTGAGCACAGCCTAAAGAGTTCTCCATCTCAATCTAGACTGCAGACAGAACTTCTAATGTGCTGAGCCCTGTAATTTTCTGTTTTGGCAGTTTGCATGGTTTGTTGTTACTTCAAATGTTTTTTGTTCAATATTGAGAATAATGAGACACAATTTTCTTCCCAATGGACCATGACATGTAGTGGTTAAATCTGCTAAGAGGAATGTGTACATACTGCCTGCAATCCAGATGAGGTCAGGGACAGAAGTAGGGTGAGTGGGCAAAGTATGTATACAAAAAAATTCATTAACAGTTTTCCTAATTAAATTATTGTGCTCATTAGAATAAGAAGCTAGCCAAGAAGAATCAATGGCTAGCTGTTATTTTCTAGAGTACTCCTGTTAAACACTCACATGAAAAGAAAGTGATCGTGACTTCAGCAATTGTTCTTGCATGAGACCACACGCTCAATTAAAAAAAACAAGCTGATTTTTCTTAGGAGTACTCCAAAGGAGGCAAATGCAGTGAGGATCTGGGCGTGTTCCTGTACACATCAGTCTCTGTGCACCTCTGCTTGTCCTGATGTCGGCAGTCTCCACAGGCAGCACAGAGCTGTGCCACACATGCAAAAACATTTAATCACCTGGCACAGGTCTGGAAGGTGGCTCAGCACCTCATTAGGGCACTCAGCTGAGCCAGGCATAAGAGTCTTGGTAGGCACGCCAGCTCCTATCAGCATCATACAGTCAGGGCACATCCTGATGTAGTGCTTAATTGATAAAAGCTTCAAAGCTTGCCCTTTACATAAATGGATATTACCACTCTTCCAGGAGTAAGGTGTAGAGACAAGACATAGGCTTTGGTTGAGAGGAAGCAGGTGGTTAAGTTCAGAGCAGAGATTCTCTGAGGGAGAGGTGCCTCTTTTCACTGTTTCAGAAACATTCAGCTCTGAGTAGATCTCTGTGCATGACAGGTCAGGCTACTCTTATTCCCTCACCACTTTAGTCTAATGTCACCAGTTAAGCCTATTATTAAAATTGCAATGACAGATCTTCAGGATTTTTGTTTTCTTTCTGTCTTTTGATAGGAGGAAAGATAATGAAGGTACCAGACATTATTCAGCAAAATGACTGCCTCATCATAGAGACCTATGTCAGGATTTGTGAACTACAAAGGAAATAAGTGAATGTAGATCCACTTAGGCTGTGTTTCCTCAGAATTCTTGGTCACCATCCCAGACCATTATCATTTCACAGGACATAGCAATGATAGTTGTCCTACAAGTCTAGCCATCTGTACATAATAAAAGTTTATATTTTAAGCATTTCAGGATGGATCCAATGGAAACCACAAACCTATTTGGTTTCTCTCATAAGTGCCAGACAGAAAGCAGGAACTGAGGATACTTCAATAAAAAACCAAGAAGCCTGACTTATCTCTTCTGATTAAGTATAACTTGTCCCTAGATGAGACAGAGTTTCCTCCTGAGATCAGTGGGAACTTGTGCTAAGTCTAGTAACAATAAAGTTTCTGCAGAAGAATAAGAGAGACAGGTACACAGCTTGCTGTCCAGTGAAATACTAAAATTTCTCTTTCTTTTTTTGGTGGTAAATGCCGTCAAATTTCAAGGTTGGTTTTATCAATACATTTTTCTTCTTCCTTCAGTGTAATGATTTATTGCATCTTTTAATAACACAATCCCTTAGTCTTGGCTCATGTGCAGTATGTTTTAGTGTTAATGCATTTTTAGGTAAATACATCTGGAATTTTTTATTTAGTATGATATCAGAAGCATTTGACAACACTATCTTTACTTAAACTTGTAATGGCCATGTTCCAGCTTGAAGAATTAATTCTACTAGATTTTGAAAAATCCACAGAAATCCTGTTGCCTTCACACAAATAATAAGTGTTCTTTACATCCCTATGCACAGTAACAGTATTTTTGCTGCAAAGAGGTTCCTGAACAACAGATGAGTACAAATCCTACTTAGATCTTTGTTCTGAACTCAGGTCACTAGGACATTATTAGCACACCAGTTTACACATGTTATCCCTCCCACTGTGGCCCAATCAATTCTGTGAGAAGCTCTGCTGAAAATAACAGTGGTTTAACAGTAGATAACCAATTTATTTTGGGGTTTGTGCTAATTATGAAAGCTATAACTTATGTGGCATTCCAGACTGAGCAGGCAAAGAGGTTACATGGTGTTTTATCCAAATCAGAACTGAGATTTCCACTTGAAAACATTTACTTTTGGTACTTCAATGTGAAAATTAATCAGTCTTCATTTCCAATAGATCTGGATGAGTTTGGTTTCTCATTTCCTGCATGCCATGTAGATCTGAATCTGTCACAGCATAAATATAGGTGTTGAACCTCCTTTTGTCATGTTTATAAGATTAATTATGTCTTTAGGTTGTAACATAGACAACTGCATCCAAAAATTGGTCTTTTGCTTCTATTAATTAATTAATTATGATTAAGTTTTATAAAGAAATAATTTGTGATCAAATTGGCATAATAGAAACTGAGTGTTATAAAAAAACTTGGCGAAGTGCCTATTTTAGTCTATTAATTCTGCCAAGTGAGTTGATAATAAGATTGAACTGGATTTGAAAGATTAGAGAGACTCGGCTTAGAAGGATATGAAGGTTAATTCCATACAGTTTTTTCAGCTGCTTAAAGGGAGACAATATTTGAATTTTTGTCCGAACTTTTGTGATTAATTCTTTCTATAATCTTCTTCTGGAGGAATTCTGGGGGAAAAAAAATGGTGCCAAAATTAAAAAAAAAAAATAGCTGAAGATTTTTTGTTTTCTATCAGTTTTGGATGCTGAAATCAACCCACACACAGTCCCAAAGTTTATTAACACAGAAGCCTATGTGTCAGGGCCTAAGAGATAACTGATCAGGTGGCCCACGTGCAGTGACAGTGTGACTTGGACAACTCAATTTTAAATGTTTTTTATTTTGTGTTGCAGACCATAGGCAGAGGAACATGGCACAATTAAATCAAAGGAGTCAGTGCAAGATGACTTGTGGCTTCTTTCACTGGTTTTGCAGAAACTGTTTCTCCCTGTTTCGAGTACAAGAGAAACTGCACAAATCATTGAAAATAGAAGTGACTGGCCACAGAAAGAAACAGATAGAAAAAGCCAACAAACACAACCCTGATGATATCAGCAGCTTTCTCAGACCATCAGGTTTGTCTCTTTGATGAATGATCAAGCCCTCTTTTCAACTTCTAATGCCTATTTCAAATGTATCGTTCATAAATCAAAAAGTCTTTGCAAATTCAAACATGTCTGCAATTTTTTTAAGACAGATGAAAAAATAATCACTTGTGTTTTCAGCAACACTATTACAAGACATTGCAGAAACCCTATAAAAATGTCTTTCAGTTATTCCATAATTCCATCTTTATGTGCATACAGTTTTTCCCTGCACTTATGGCACCCAGGTTAAACATTTCTATCATAAGCCCAAAGCAATGCAGTCAGTCCAGAATATGACATGGTACCGTCCTTCTTAGTCAAAGGCCTGGGGACAGAAACAGTTTAAAGCCATTTAGTCATGGAATTTACTGTTTAGATGTGGAACAGGCTGCACAGAAAAGCTACAGATGTCCCACTCCTGCAGGTATTCAAGGCCACAGTGGGCAGAGCTCTAAGAAACCTGGTGTGGTAGAAGGTGTTCCTGGGAGGGATATTGCAACTAGATGATTTTTAAGGTCCCTTCCAACCCAAACCATTTAATGCTTCTATATTTCCTGAGATGAAGATTTTGTTTGTCTCTTCTAACAAACAAGCCTGTTTTAACAAGCCTGGAAATTTGAGCTTGTTTCTGGGCCTTCTGAGGGCAGGTGGGTGGAGAAGGAGACCTCCAACAGGGTTTGGGTGTTATTCCATGAAAGTTTCGTGCTCTCCAGAGTGTGAAAAAAAAACCTGATGATTCCCCTTAACAATCAAAATCCTGTTAGGAAGACAAGCATCCACTCTGTCTTCAAACCAGGAGGCAGTTACTGTAGTTGCTTCACAAAACTGTTATCTTGGGGATTAGGCTCTCTTGAAGAAACATCTCCTAATGGGGCCGGCAATTCAATAAATCTGAATGTTGAGGGTAGAAACACTCTACCCCGGGAGCTGCTGGATAATTGGTCTTTGCCCCCTTTCAGGTACTGCATAGCACTCCTTCCTAATTCCCCTGCCAGAAAGATGAGCCAGGTGTGTGCAGAAAGAAGAAATATGAACTATGGCAGTCAACAACCTGACAACGTGGAGGTGTGGAAGGGAGCCCACGCAGCAGCTGTGTTTTCCCTCCAGCAGCCTTGGAGAGTCCAGGCCCTTTCTGCCAGCCTCACGTCCTGGCATGACCCAGGCCAGGGCTTGCAGGCATCACACAGCCTTGTTCCCATCAAGGAAAGCAAGGCAAACCTAGCACACTAGCTCCCATTTCCCTGTCCAGCTGGTTGGACACAAAGCCAAGCAGGCTGGAGGAAAACAAGTATCTATGTACCATGATGTGAGCTGAAATGGAGGACATGGATCAGCCATTCCCCTCTCCCAGCTGCGGCAAAGTCACTGTAGACTCTCAGAAGATAAAATACATGGGCAGTGGTGAAGTTACGTTGTAAAGCTCCTTGACACACCTGTCAGAGCCATCAATATGGGTTTGTAACAGGTTTTCTTTTCTCCAGGAAACATATTCAGTAGCCAAGAGTTGTGGGTATGTTCTAGCTCAGCTCTTGGTCCCAGGGGTCACCTCTGCATAGCCTTCCTTGAGGTTTCCTTGGTTGATGCCTGTCTAAACTTCTGGATGGGACACATCACCCAGCTGCTATGGGGCAAAGGACAGAACAAGGGATAAGAACTGAACAAAAGGTATCTGTTTTCTTTGGGCTTCTGTTTTCTTTGGCTTGCAGAGAAGATGCAAGGTGCACATTTCACCATCTTGCTCTGATGTGTACTGAATTAAACAGAAAGGCCACAAAAAGGTGACTTTAAAATATAGCTTAATGGTCCACATTTAGGTCATGGAGACATTTTGCAATCATAACAAATCTTAAAATAGGTTGATATATCTGCTGTTCAAGATGGAGCACAGTTGTAGAAAAAGGTACAAAATATTTTATTCATAAGTCTAGCAAGACTGGGAGCTCAATCCGATTGACTGTGCTGACCTACTTTTCATGAATACCTGATCTCACACAGCTGTGCTGCTTGTCTCAAAACCAGCAGTACCACAGATGAACCTGCCATTCTGTCCACTTCAGACTAGTGAGTTAAACATGATTTTTAGCCCCAGTGTTTCCTTCTTTGTGCTTTATTTGAATCCATTGCAGTGATAGAACGATTTTTCTTTGTTTTACTATCTGGTTTTGGTCAGACTTGCTAGCTTAGTACTTGCAGAATGTAAAAAAAGCCCTCAGCATGAAGCATTAAAATAATGTTGCTGTCTTTCTTGGAGCCTGGAATCATACCTAGTGTAGCATCACTACAAAACCATGCAAAATGCATATTCTTGTTCACTATGTTTTAAAACCATGTCCTGTCAGTGATACACCCTTTCTGTGGTGGAATTCAATATCTTGAAGTTTCCAATCAATGAAGTCTTTTTAGTATTAATTTATGGATACTCAAATTACTGCCACTAATTTGAAACATCTTATAAAATGAAATCTTCTATTCTACAGATCTTTGTATAAAAAACAAAAGTGAATTTGGCACTCCTCTCCATTTTTCTTTCCCCTTCTTCTAAGTAAAAGCGTTTTTCTGTATTTTTATTCCTCGCTGAAACATAGAGCTCTCCTTTTCTTTTTTTTCTTTTAATAAAAAGCAGCATGTTACATGTTACATGTGCTAATGAACTGGCATTTCTAAAACAGAATGTATACCATATCTAAGACAACTGCTATGAAAATGCCTGAGTTGCTGCACTCTCTAAATAGAGCACAATTATGGCATACGGTTGGAGTGCTTTTATCTGTACTGCCACTGCTGGAAATTTAACTGTGTATGTGACCTGAATATTTAGAGCTCAATGGAAAATTCCATGAATGTAGTGTAGCTTCAGAGCACCTAACAGCTGTTACAAATATTATACCCTTTATACACCATTGCTAAATTATACAGATGAAGCCCCTCTCCCATTCTGGGTGTATGCTATCACTTCTGCAGTATTTTAACAGGCCCTTTGAAAAATGCAATGAGTAGGTGCTAAGTAGCTTGCATAATAATTCAGTGGAAGTCTTTCCTATCTGTATAGTCGTAATACTTCCTGGCTGGGCACAGTTAATTTTCAAACCCAAAAATGCAGGAAGAAACTATATCATAGGTAGACCACATTTACTGTGTGCTTTTGTTTGCCTAGTTTGATATACATGCTAAAAGCAACTACTTAGCTGAGCAAATACAAAAAGAGAGGGAGCAGCTCTTCACAGTGTTAGCATGTTTCCTATTATAGCAGGATGGACCAGAGATGTAGTATATCCATGGATGGTGCCTTTCACTCTTGGTTACCACAGTACTACACTGACACTGAAGAAAGTTATTGTAATAGGAACTGCAGAAACAACAGGGAGAGTTTATGAGAGCAAAAGAGAGATTTTGTAA
This sequence comes from Zonotrichia leucophrys gambelii, assembly GCF_028769735.1. Taxonomy (NCBI): domain Eukaryota; kingdom Metazoa; phylum Chordata; class Aves; order Passeriformes; family Passerellidae; genus Zonotrichia; species Zonotrichia leucophrys. The sequence continues at coordinate 19,398,911 of NC_088170.1, read as the reverse complement.
AGCATTACGTTTAAAACAACACAGCAGTTTAACTAAGATGACACAGGCTGCAGACTGGCTTCCTAACCAGAGATTCTTCCTGCCTCCTACTTACAGTTCAGTTCCTCCTGCTTTTATGCTGTTGCAGCATATTAAAAGACTCTTTGCTGTAGAGAAGAGAAAAGTGCTAAATGTGTTGCACCCAACAGCCGACTTGCTGCTATAGCACTCCACTGGCTGCATAGGGAGACAGGGCAGGTGAGGAAGTGTTAGCTGACATCCACACAGAAGTTCATGACTGCCAGATGCATCTCAGCAACATAGAGGTATTAAACTGAGTGCAGAAGTAATGGCAGTTTCTCTACCTAAAAGCAAGGTCAGTGTGGCAAAGTAGTATCTACATGGGGAGGAGTCAGGAAGGCTATAAATTCCAAGAACTTGCTTATCACTGAGCAAGACAAACACTGCCCACGTCACTCCTGACAGTGCTTGTCTCTTTGGTTTCATAGCCTTCCGTAGGTGACACCATCTCCCAAGGCCATCTGTTCCAGCACTTCCCTGCCCTCCCCCTTCTAAAGTGGGGTTTTATGTCAAATGTCTAATGGGAATCTTTGCTGTAGCAGTACATAGCCATTACAACTTACCCTAAAGGAGCAGAAACAGAACAGATTGTTCCATTCCTCACTGCAATACTGCCGCTGCACATTGCTCTTCCCAGTAACCCCTTGCTAGTATTAGTAAAAATCATCTCCTCAATCAATGGAATGGCAAGGACATTGCATGTGTGTCTCTGTCAGTAAAAATGGGAGACCAGAGAAAGAGTGAAGAACTAACCAGCTGTCTAAATCAGGGAATGGCAATCTGCCCAACAAACTAGGGTATGTCAAAGCAGAGCTAAAAATAATCCTTGCTCCACTGAAGATCTTGCAACATTACCACAAGGAAACAGTCCTTGAGTACTCTTGATGACTGGGAACATGGTTGAAGGAGACCTTTCTTGTAGAAGACCCAACCTTATGGATGGGTTAGACCACGGTGGTAATAATGTCACAACCATGGGCCATTCACCTAAGAGTTCGAGCTGGTGATCCTTCAGGGTCCCTTCCAAGTCTGAATATTCTATGATTCTGTGATTTATGCAGATGAGACTAGTTACAAGCACTGCAAGTCAACAATTTCAGGAATATCTTTTTCAATCAAACCAAGTTAAACTCATGAGATTTAAAGTCCATCTAAAGAGGTGATGGAAGTTATTTTATTTATTGGTTCACAGCCACAGTACTGTGGCCACCTCACACTTCAATACAATTGCATCAGATAATTGTACTACTGAAGCCTTCACTGTGCTCCTTGGCTTCTTTTGAATAATGCAGAGCAGGTTAATGTTATTGGTCATCTCTGTTCTTGAAATACTCTGCATCCAGATCTTTATCAAATTCCCTAATGGACCACAATTCTTAAGTCCCATTTTGAGGGTCAGAGTCATGGCAAAGGTAGCAGTCAGAGAGCACCATACTCCACAGCCATGTCAAAATAATGTAGTCATATCCAAGAACCTTGGGAGAACCAAATCCAGACAAAGGTTAATTTGACCTCAAAAATTAACTTGCACAAAATATAAATTTTTTGAGTGTTAAATGAGAAAAATATTTGAGGATATGACAGGGGATCTTTAATAAAAAGGATTCTGAAAAAAAACCTTTTTTCTGGGTACAGAGAAGATTCTCTAGGAGAGGAGACACAAAATATCCCTGACCACTTAGGTATGATTTGTAATGCCCTCATGTTGTTAGTAGCTTTCTCAGTTCTATGGGGTAAATTACACTATGTCATTAAATGTATAGAAATTCATGCAACTTGCCGAAGCTGCACATAACTAAAATGCAATAGAAATGCCTTAATGAAGGAACTTTCTTATAGTCATTCTTCCTTCAGGAGAGAGCAGTGTGTTTGTGTACTGACAGACAGAAGCAAATACCTCCTGTGCACATGGAGCGCTGCTGGTGGAGCAGGGACTGACAGCAAGGCAAGGATCTGCTTCTCTCCCTTACTCACACACTCACCCCACCCCTGAGATGACCAGTCAAGGAGCCTGGGTGCACCGTGATCTCACATGCCCTGAGAAACCCTCAGCGGCATAAGCAAAGCTGGTGACTCCGTTCCCCACATCACACTGGGCACAAACCTCTCAAGGGGCTCATGGGCAGATGGCAACAGGGTCTCTGGGTGTGGAGAGCCTGGGCCAGGGCCCAGCGTGGGCCTGGGAAGGGGGCACTGTGCCAGCCCCAGCTCTGGGTTAATGAAAACATCAGTGACTTTGAGAGACTCTTTGTGCTCACTGGGATTTTGATTTAAAGGCCCAGATCTCTTTCAGTCCAAAACAACTAGCATCACCTGCCACCTATTTCTTTCTAATTGTAGGACTTCAGTGACTTCTCTAAATTTCACTATTATTATTTTTACATAATAATAACAGTTTTGAGATTGTATTTGGGACTTGTTATTTAATTCATATACAAAACAAAAATATTTTCAGTGTCAGGCATGTTACAGTCTTTGTATCACACTAAGTTAATAGCCTCACTCTCTTGAGAAACTGAATAAAAATCCTTGTCTTATTGCATATTCGGTTGGATTTCCTGGGATCAAAATTTTAGCTTTATCTTGAATTTACGACCTGATTTTTTCAACGTTGTACCCTGCTGCTATCCTTTCTCCTGAGGGAACACTACTTACTTCATCCAGAGTCACTGGAAATTATTGAAGAATCATGGAATCATGGAATGTTTTGGGTTGCAAGAGACCTTTGAGGACCATCTATTCCAAACCCCTGCCACGGGCAGAGACACCTTCCACTAGATCCCATTTCTCAAAGCCCCAGCTAGCCTTGACTTGAACACTTCCAGGGATGGGACATCCACAGGATCTCTAGGCAAGCAGTTCCAGTGTCTCATCACCCTCATAGCAAAGAATTCCTTCCTTAAATCTGATATAAATATATTCTCTTTTATTTTAAAACCATTAATAAGATCAACACCAGAGACTGCAGAAACTTTACCCCCAGCAATGACATCATTAATTAGCATTACCCTTTGGGAAGCACTCTTTTGCCAATTCTTGGAGTTTAACTGCAAATCTTTGAAAAACTCAGATCCTGGATTTGTGGGACAGGGAATTAAGCATTTTACAAGAAAAAAATGTTTTAAAAAAGGAAACTATAATGGACTTAAACACCACAATACAAATAAAAATTATTTAAATGTTACTTTAAAGTTCTTCTTATTTTAAAACTAAAAAACTAAAAACTGAACATTTTGTTTCCCTCTGACTCATGATAGTAATCACAGTAAACAAATCCTAAAACTGTGAATGTTTGTACTTAATTCTAATGCCTTGTGAAAGGAATGCAATTGACAGCTACCATGGCTATATTTGGAGCATTGGAGAGTAGAAATAGAATGGGTTTTTATTGCAGTAATGTGATAAATTTGGGATTTCCACCAAATCTCCTCTCCTTACACTCTCCCTGATATCGTTTATAATGAGAAAATGTCATTATGAATCTCTAAAATTCTTTAGTCCCCCGCCATTGTTTTGGTTGGTGTTAGAATGGAGGATGACTGGCAGGAGCAGGAAGAGTAAAGGCTCCCAGACAATACAAAGCACATAAAGCACTGTGGGTCCAGCCCAGCCCAGTGATAACTAATGGCCATGGAAGCCACATAACAACATATATTAAAGCAGCTGGTGGCTCCCATCAGTTTTCTCCTGCAAGTCCTAGTGACACTGAATGTGACACCTGCCCTGGTGTCTTAGAGTGATAGCCGTGCTTGTGGCCAGGCTGGAACTCCTTGAACTGGCGCTGCTGGGTCTGAACTCCAAGCAGACAAGCAGAATGAGCACACACGGTTCTCCCGCTGTTGTCATAACCCCTTCCCCCTGCAGTATCTGGCCATACCAGCTGGGGATTAGGACCCCAGCATTCTAGGGGCTCCTGTAGAAAGAGTAACACAAAAGGGGTAACAGAAATTGTAACAGAAAATTGATGCACTGCACTAAGGACTTTCCAGGCTAAATATCCACATAGTCAGCTCTCTTCCCCAGATTACCTATCTCAAGGCCTTTCCTCATTAGAAGCATTGTCAGTCATTTAAAAGGATAAAAATTCAGTTTCATCTTTGTTGTCTGCTCCTTATTTCATGGCTCAAAATTCCATACAAATAGTAATTGACCCATGGAGGTTTTTCTGTATTTTTTGATTTCTATCTATGTTACCTTGTAAGAAATAAAACATGAAACTGAGTCAGCACAAATCACCCAGGTGGCAATTCCCCATCCTGTGTTGCATGTATTTATCAAGAATAAACACCAGATGTCAGCACTAATCCAGAACTTGAAGTCACAGAGTCACAGAATATACATGGAATTTAATCAGACCCTGCTTTACTGTCCTCAGAATGCATACGATTAGACTGTGAAGCAATCCATCAAAACTTGTGCTTGGAAACAAAAATATATCAATATTTGAAGAACCTCAATAAATTCTGTGTTTTGCTTCTACATGAGAACTCTTAAGTTCTCTGAGTAAGGGAGTGTGGATATGTGGACAGGTTTTTTTGCTTTAACTGGGCCCTAGAAGACCCTTAATTCCATACACCTCCCTAAAAATGGAACTGTTTTTAAGAAGTGGCTTTAGAGGAGATAGTTTGGTAAACGGCAAACACAAAAGTTCAAGAGACACCTAAGGAGTAAGAAGTAGACCTGAAAGTGAAGGACAGAGAACAAGAAGCCTCTTGGTACGGTTGGCAGGTGGGGGCTGCAGTTTAGCCTTGATTTGGGGTAGAACAGAAAGGGGCAAGTGAGTGAGATGCATGTAAGAACACAGCTTCTGTGGCCACTTGTGGAAGACTCCCTATCTGTGAAACAAACCACTGATTATTTTCCTGGAAATAAAGCATAATTTAGCTGTGCAAGTGCATACAAACCACGTGCACCTGCATGCTGAACTACATGAAAATGTGAGAATAGGAAAACAAAATCCTCCTTGACTAGTCACCACCACTTTGAGGTCAATGCATGATGGATTCCTTCTGAGAGACATGAAGCATACATTGACACATTGCCTCCCAACCCCTGGAGGTTCACCTCTTGGGAAAGAATAAAAAAGAAGATTTAAAACATGTTAGAACTTGCATGGGTATTTCCTGCCAGCATGAAGCACAGTGAATTCTTCAGGGTTTTGACCATTGTCACCAGAGACAGAAGAACCTGTGCAAAACCTATGATAGAGCCCAGGATTGCTCTTTCTGATATCTGTGGTGGGATCTCTCAAATCCCGCAGCAATCTGATATCTGCAGTAATCATCCCTGATAAGGCTGCTCCTAACAGGAATCTTTCAAAAGTAGGAAAAATACTAGTCAAAAATAGTAGCAATTTTTATATCAGTGCTTAGAAATATGTGGGTTTATTCTGTCATGGGTTTTTTCCTAGACTTCTGAACATGTTCCATCAAAACCAAAGAGTAACAGACTTAATGGATTTATTATCTACAACTATAGCTTGGTCTCCAAGGATCACATGTTCCTCAACCAACATTGAATGGAAGAGGACCAGAAATATACCCAGGATCAATTATAGAAGTAAAAATAGCTTTGCTATTTAAAATCATATTAGTTCTCATTACAAAAACAAATTGACAGCTGTTTACATTATGAACTTAAAAAACTCAGACAGTTCCTCCTGAGCCAAGAGCTAAGTCTCAGTCTGAACAAACTGGCACGCTTCCCATGGATACCTTTATTTTTCAGCAACCACCACCACATTAAATCCATCTGCCTTCCGTGTCATTCCTTGCTCCCTGAACTTCTTTGCTCTGTTATTAAAAAAAAATAATAGGCTGTTTTTATTAACTTGTAAAACAATTTAGTTTGATTCATCTTCTCTGACCAGAAGAACAGAAGAGGTCATCAATCTTAACTTCTCTGTCAGCACAGATATGTCAAATCAGAATTAAGAGGTAGGAAAATTGTTGAGGGAGAAGGTGGAAAAAAGAAGACAAAATGGAAGACAGTTCTCAGAAGAGGGGAAAAAGACTGCTGCTGAGCTGCTCTGCTGCCACTAGTTGATGCTCTGTCAGGCTAGAAGCTTCATTTTTCATGCAAAATCAGAAAAACTGTGATACCTGAGAAGGGCTGCAGGCTTTTAATAAATTCAGGAAAAAAATAAAAAATTAAATTGATTCTCCTATGAATTAACAATGCTTTTCTCTTCATTTCTATAAAAACAAAGAAATTCTTCTTTGAAATCAGTTGCATCCTCTTCTCTTTGCAGGATAATCCAGTGGAGGATTCCAGTTCTCTCCTGCCTTCACCTGTGAGATGCTCTCCTCAAGGTGTCTTCTCTCATCTTGAGTGGTGACTGGCTCTTTTCCAAACCAAAACACAGAAGACTGAATTTTCTACTATTTTCAGCACTTTCTTTATGCACAACAGATGCATTACCCCAAGGAATAGTATGAACTCTGTTACACTGTGAAGATGAAGAAATTTAGTCAGCTCCACAAGTAAAGTTAAATCACACACTCTGTCTACCATAAATGTCCCAAATCTAGACTTCTGATATTAAAAATATTAACAAAAACTTCAGATGTTCTGTATTACCTCTCCAGCAATGACAGAATAAGTACTGGATTACAGTGTGTTAGCTCAATAAGTGGTTAAAATTCTCTACTCTGAATTCTCTGCCAGCCAGAAAGAACATTGAACAGCTGATGGATGACCTTTCACTTACCTCAGTGGCAGGCAAGGTTAGCTCCAAACCCAGCACAGCAGCCTGACCACACCTTCACAAAGGTGAGCTTTATGTCAGAAACTTTTGTAAATACTAACAGGCAAGTGAAAAGAGGATTTTAGCCACTGAAGAATGTCTAGGAGTCTGGGATCTTGAGGACAACAATACAAAGGTATAGGATGTAGAAGGTTCCATCTTGCAGCATATCTTGATATCCAAAGTAGCTTCTTTTCCCCATCCACCATTATCTTTTCTATTCCGTATGGGCAGGGCTTCAGTCAGACCTTTCTCACCAGAAATGTACCTCATTCATGCACTGAGGGAACAAATAAACTGCATTATCTGTGATTTGAGAGGGAGGAGAGGGACATTTAAACAGAGGCAACGTTGCTTATTATTTAAGTAGTTTTGGCTTTGTAATTTTGGTCCCTCCAGTCGTTTCACATGAGAGCAGGCAGCAGCCAGAAGCCAGACCCTGCAGAGCACTTCCTGTTCATGTCCCTTCCTCTGAATCCTCCCAGGGAGGAGAGGACAGATGTTTCTGGGCCACTGATACCCACAGGGACATTCAGATGAAGAGACCCCAGAGCCTATCAAATGTTGCTGACAGATTCCAGTGAATGAATATAAATTAACATATTTATGCCAAAACCATCATCCTGGTGGAATGGAACAAGAGAATCACCTAATGTGATGAATGCAGACGTTTTCAGTTCACTGCTTGCTTCCTTAAAATGTTCTGGGCTACTAAAATGTAATTTATATACAGAAGTGTACTGGGTGCTAAAGGGAGCTTTCATAATGCAGAGATTTTATGAAGGTAGAGCTGTAATTTATGTGCAAACAAGTGAGACAGGTCAAATTTTTTCAAGAACTTCTATAAACAAGGCCATTCATGAAATGCTGAGTGAGTTGGAAGTAGGTGGTTCTCTCAGGAATGCCATCTTACATTTTCTTTAAAGGAGCTTCTGACCATTCAGTTGCTCCTTTGTGTGCCTTTATTCCTTATCTGTGATCCCATCTATCACAAGACCTTCTTAATATTACCTCTTATGTGACCCCTCCAGTACAAAGGAGATTAAATATTGATGTGGCACATAACTATGTGCCAGTAGGCCGAGTGAGTGAATATGAGAATGCAGGCATGTGTAGCCACACAAAAGCATGGCTTTGTACAGAAAAAGATGCAACCTCTCTCTGCCTGCAGCGACACCACAATTTCTTGCTTATCACTTTACATCACAGAATCACAGAGATAACTAGGTTAGAAAAGACCCTTGAGATCATCAAATCTAACCTATGACCTAGCACCATCTTATCAACTAAACCATGGCACTGAGTGTCACATCCAGTCTTTTTTTAGACACCTCCAGGGACAGCGACTCCACCACCTCCCTGGGCAGATGATTCCAGTGCCCAAAAGAGTTTTTCAGAAAAGCATGTTGACAGGACTGTCCTAACCATCCTTTTTTGATAATAACATAGACTTTTTTATTTTAAGGACATTTGACTGGTTTTAATTATCAACAGTGGAACATATTCTAACAGTGAGTTCTTTAAGCAGCTCACTCAGAAAAGCAGAATTTCGCTAATTCTAAAAAGAATTGTGTATTCTATCTAGTAAAGACTTTTATAATTTTACACTCTTCATCCCAGTATTATCACTTATACTTTGTTTTAATAATAGATTGCTGCAAAACCATGAGCAGTTCTTAAATATTTTGCTTTTTCCTCACTATCTGCCCATTGATTCAAAGCCTTATTTAAAGAGAGATTAACCCTTATCCTCCCAACTGATCATATGCAAAAATTCAGAATCGTATCTGAGCACCTCATACACATTCAAGAATTTAGTTGCACATACTGCCTATGAGAAGGCAGCTACTACTGTCCTCACCTTTGTATTTGGAGAATTAATGCACTGAAGGACTGAAATCAGATTTACGCTAAATGCCTATTTTAAGAAAAGTAGGACGTGAATGTTACAGCTCCAGCTCTAAGCAGTGATTTTGCAATAATTTCAAGTCAAGCACTTGAGATACAGCCTCCAGGTTCCTTGTGATTCTCTTATTCTTCTCCTCCTGGACTCATGAAAAGCATCCTTTGCTTCAACATCCTCCCTGCCTTCCACTCCTTTTGCTATGATTTATACCCAAACTTCAGAAGGGCCTTTGGGCAGCAGGGGATTGAGATCTGAACTGATCAAAACTTAATGGAGAACTGGCTAAGTAGGGAACTTGAACTTCTCGCTTCTTATAAAGCCATTAAAAACATCCACGATCTCCATCAATACTTAGACTTAGTGAATCTCAAGAAAGCATGGTTTTGTCAAGCAAGGTAAGTTCAATAAGTTACTTCATGGAGGGTCTCATCATTTTTGGACCCTAAATGCTCTCAAAAAAGGTGTAGGTGATGAATTAGTCTGGTAGAAAATCATGGCCATACCCAGGAAGATGGTATTTTTATGTACTTTCTACCTTGTGTATTTTTATATGCTTATTATTTACTTCATTTTATGCTGAATTCTGTGGTTTTTAATGCCTCTAATTCTGCCTTGCTCTGAAGGTACACCTCTGCCTAACTGCTGCATATTTTATGGTACACTTTAAAAAAAAATTCCTCTTTTCATGTGTCCTCTTCTCAGTACCTCACAGAACTCTGTCTCACAGCTTCAACCCTGCTAGTCTGCTTTGCTCATATATTCGTATACATTCTAGGACATCTCCCAGGCCATATATTAGTTCTTGCTGGCACAGCAAGAGATGGTCTCAGTAGATCCAGTTGTGACATCAGGACAAGTCCTTTGCATCTCACAAACAGCTTGCTCTGCTTACCCAGAAATAGCAAGAGCCAGTTTGTTCCCAAGAGAAGATTCCTCTTCCACATAGGAGTGATAATATTCTTCCTCTGTAATATTCGATCCAAAGCCGCAGGTGGTGCTCTGATCTTAGAATGCAGCAGATCTTAGTGGCAGTCACCAGCAATAGCAGCAGCCTTGGATGCTTGAACACTCATGAAACATGCCAAAGGACTTCTCCTTTTCCGCTGAGCTCTCAGCAGGGGCCCTGAGGGCCCCCTCCCCTGTCACTGAAGCAGCCATTTTCCTTGTACTGTTGCACATCAACAGTAAAACCAGATAAATATTGTACACTGCTTACCTTATCAGGTGTATCTACCTCACCCCAGTTGTTAGCATGTTCAAGTTTCCCATCCAACTTCTTACCAATGCACACTTCTAGTTATTGTAAAAAAATGATGCCTTGCAGAAGATCACTAACCTGTATAATGCCCTAGTCTAATCCAGTACACCTAAATTCTACTGAAGTTAAGACATAAGGCCAAGACTGCTGAGAAATGTAGAAGGAAACCCAGCCTGGCTTGGCCAGAAACACTGCTCAGCTCTGCCATCTCCTCCTTCTGCACCAACACAAGCAGCCTGTGATCCCTTCCCATTGGCCTGATATTTGCAGCACAACACAACATTCCTGCCTTTTTTCCAACAGTTAGCCAGTGCCCTTTGTCCTACCAGTGTGAAACAGACTGGGAAGACCTATGGGAGCAGTGCTACCTCCAGATCTCTGTTACCTACTGTCCCAAGTGGGGAATATTCTGCCCAGCAGCCAGGTGAGGCTGTAGAGCTGATGCTTAGTGTCCCATGGCTCTGGGTGTGTGCTGTGGCTGCCCCTCACAAAGGTGGAGATCAACTCACAGGTTCCCACTCACTGCAGCTTCCCTGCCCTGGGACAGCCACAACACCACAACCACACTACTGCAATTAGTAACACATTGAACTGATGTTTTCTTATTCTTTTACAGAATCCACAGCATCAGAAATGCTGTAAGATAACTCAGGTATTGTGTTACTTGTGATATTACTTCTGATTGTTCTATCACAATCTGCTGAAATAGAAAAACTATCCCACAGTTACCAATGCAACTGAAATCTAGTTCATGCAAATAATAGTGCTTAGTTATAGAGAAAATCAAACATTAGGGGAAAAGACATTAAATAACCAGATAAAGAAAAAAAGGATGTTCAATATATCTACTTCTTCAGAAAAAAAGTAACATTTCTTTTTTAATGTAATCAAGGGGGGATTGTACTCAGCTATGCTTATGCTTTGCATGATTGATGATTTTAATATTTTGATGCTTGGTTGACGTCTTTAATATTTTGATGTTTCTAATTTTTACATCCATTTTTATTCATTTGTGGACATGTGGGGCAGGGTGGGGGTTGTATGCTTTTAAAAACTATTTGAAAACAAGAATACTGGCCTAGAAATTCTTGGAAAGAAGGCAGCTGTGCCATGTAGAAAGGAATAGCTTTGATGTATTCGAGGAAGAGTTCCTGCTGAGCTGGCATTTTATAGTTTGTTTCTGTCCAAACTGAACTGCTTGTGCTGATTCATTAGCAAAGGATCTGCTCTTTGCCAGATCACACTTCTCTTTGCCAATCTGCTTTTGCCAGGCACCAGCAGTTCCTCTACATGGCATGTGCAGAGCCTTTCCAACACAGCCATGTATTAAAGCCAGTGGCAAAGGAATACCAAGATTGGTTTTGCCTTTAAAACAGACTACTTTGATGTATGGAAACATTTGTTAGAGTTGCACCAAATTCCAAAGATTTTCAAGACCTGCAGTTTGCATGGCAAACATGTCCCAAAACCTTTTTCCAATTAAGCAATGTAAAGATGCCTTTTTTTCTGCATCAAACATGCAGAGTGTGTTTTGGTCAGATTCAAAGCTGTCTTTGTGCTAGATGAACACTATTTCTAATGTGAAACTCCTGAATCCTCTTCCATTGTTTTACAGCATCTCTGACTATCATCCTCCATCTTTGTTTTGTTCAATAGCAGCAACTGCCCACTCTTAGTAAAGCTCTTATTTCACTCAGGAGTTTCCACGTCTTACCCCACATTTGGGGCCATTTTAACACAGATGAGACCTTTGTATTTTGTAAAATGTCGTCCTTCTATGTCCTTCTGAAACCTAAAAGGGAGAAACTGAAACTCCACCCAGAAACTCAGTTTCTTAACTTCTAAATTTACATCAGGGTCCAACTTTCCTGCCATGTGCCCTGCTGACTGCATACGATATTTCCTTTGCCTAAAAAAATAGCTTATTTTCTAATTTCTGAAACCAGCTTAATTTGGCCTTATCAAACCAATGTTTTCTTATTTTTAAAAAATGGTTTGTAAATATGTCTGAAAGGAAAAAGGAATCTATTATCTCTGATAATGTCACTGGTGTTACAGAAGCGTTTCAAAACATCTTCATCTTTAAAAGACGCATCTTGCAGGAATTACAAACAGCAGTAGGATCACCAATTGCAGTGATGGAAACCTACAGAGAGCCAAGAGAAATCCCCTGGCAGAGAGGAGAGCCCAAAGCTGTGCTGGGGAGCGTGGATGGGGAGCTGCCATCTGCAGCAAGGAGCTGCTCCCCACGGCGGTAGCTGTGCCTGAATATGAACCTGTCCTCTTTCTGGCTGCCTTTGAGCTTTTTAAACTAACACCATTGGAGTAACATAACAATATTTTGGAGGAAAAATACTGAGTGTTGATTATCTGATAGTTTAAACTAGGAGATGTTGGAATGGCTTTAGTATAAAAACATGATAGGAACACTGAACATCCAGGCTGACTTACACTATTTACATCAAACTCCCTGCATTTTTAACATGGATTATCTGGAAAGTCTTCCATTAAATAAACTGATTTCACTACATGTCTATTTTGCATCTCTGGAAGTGTAACTGTTTCTTTATAAGCAAGCTGGATGAGACTGCATATGAGAAGGTACAGAAGTCCATGTTCAGTGTCTTCCTAGATCAAGGAAACAACCCTTTGTTGAACAAACCCGGCACATCTGAAATTAATTTTCTACCTGACCTCCCAAGATTAAAGAGCTTTCCTTGGTCTAGTGTTTGTTTGCAAAATTATGTTAAATTGTCCTCTTAAATGTGTGCATAAGATAGATGCATGTTTCAGTATCTGGGTGATACAGGACTGCTTGACGTAGGGGCAAGGTGATATTTAGCTAAGCATTAGAGACATGAGGAGCTGCTGCCTGTCTCTAAATCTGTGATTTACCATAGCAAACAAGGGACAAAAAGGACTCATGATTGTGTAGTTCAGCAATTGATTATAACAGGAGCAGACTTCGAATTCCTGTTCTAACTTCCAGCACCATTTCTGCATTCTGCATCATCTGTTGAAGTAAAAAACAATTGATGGGAAGGGAAGCTTGAGTCCAGGCAGGTTTTCTGTGCCCCACAGCAGCAAAGTTTTCCTGTGCTTTCAGGGAAGCCCATGGGTCTAAGCAGCAATATAGCTCTGCTCAAGAAGACAAGTGAGAGACCAGGAAAAAGCTCTAATGTCCAGCTCATGATGCCTAAAAGCCAAATATGATCACATAGAAATCCTCTACACTTCATTTCTTCTGCAAACTTATGGATAGCTGAATTTTTCCTAAAACAGGTATTAAGTTTAGACATTTCTAAGTAGACTGCAAGGAAAAAGCAGATATCTTTCAGGGTAATCTAGGCCTAGCTCCTTCCCCCTCAACACCTATGTAGAGGGACTACAGTATATCAAAACTGTCTGTAAGTGGCAACACAATGCTGTACTATTTGTTAATTAGTTAGCACACAGGTAGACTCAAGATTATATGCTAGGCTGTATTTCCAAGGTCTTCTGGAGGCAGGCCTCAGTTTACTCTTCATATATTTTGAACAAAATGAAAGATGTGTGGGTGCAATTCATGGTCAAGCCTGACAGTCTATTAGCTTGGGCCACACAGCTCCTTCTGGACTCACAGCATGAGCAGAGCAAGGGGACAACTGCCTGAAAAATACAGTTTAGACATCCACTTATATATCTCTCTGATAGCAAAGAGTTATTGATTTCATAACATAGAAATTTGAAAAAATGTGTCATTTAAATAGAGGGGGACTAAACATACTTACTGATATATTATCTTCTCCATTGCAAATTCTACAAGTATATGTTTGAGCCACCAAAGATCTAAGTAGGTAAAGAATGAGACACAACTTCACCAAAAATTGTCATTCTGAGAAATATAAATAGAAAATTTGGAATAGCTGTTATAATTTAAAACCAGATGGAATCTGAGTCTTCAGAAACCTATTTTACACTTTCTACTTCATGACTCCAAGGTCAAATTGCCAGATTGCATGAGTAGATGGCAGTCAAAGTAATAACGGGCATTTTCACTTGCTCTCCCCTCTGATACACATATCACACATACTTACAGAGCAAGAGAGAGAGAGAGATGATTCACGGGAGTGGAATTTGAATGAAAGAATTTCTCAGCATTTGCTTTGCTATTTTATTCTCTAAGGTCTTCAATTCTTCCAAGAAACAAGTCAGCCCTGTTTTGTTCCTTGACACATCAAGGAACTTAGATTAACCTTGAATTCAATAGAAATTAAGGATGAATAATGACCTTTAAGAGATGACTAAAATAATATTTGTCTTTTAAACACTAACTAATGACAAAGCAGGATTGAGATGTTAAATGATTTTGAGTATTTAAATGCAAGAAAATGCATGACCCCTCGATGTGTATCTCCATTTGCTAAACCTCCTTCTTCCCCTCCATGTGGTCATCCTGATACCTACATACCAAGGTAGGTAGGATCAAGGCAGAGAAGTCTAAGGGATGAAAGAAAAGAAAACTAATGCTAGTCCATGTAAATGCTAATGAATATGTGGGGAAATTTTAAAAGAACCACACACTTTACAGTTCCTCAGCAGGAAGGTTTCAAACCCTCACACCTGGAACTTTGAAACCTGCAAATATTCATCAGTTATTCAGGTACTAAAATATGTCAATTTCTCTTTTATATAATTTTGAAATAAATAGGTTTATAACATGCACTAGAAGTTTGCAGCAGTTGAGTCACAGTTATGCATTCCCTGAGGAATGGCGTTACCAGCTCTCCATCTTGATTTTCATGAAGTCTTCATATTCAATGTCTTTTTCGGACACTTAAAAATATGCTGTCTGTGCTACCTTATTTACTATGAAATTGATAGCTTGCATTTTCCCACCCATTTTTTTCTCCTTCTGCAACAGGACAATGTGGCTAAAATTTAAGATCCTCTAAAGGTCCCTAACAACTCAAACCACTTTCTGATTCCATGACTCTGCAATTCTATAATTCTATGACTAATTCAAAGCAACTACTATATGCATAAATTTTTGGACACCTTTTATGTTAAAGAATGAAAAAAAAATATTTTTAATTTAAAAAAAATTCTTTTATCTGAAAACACTTCATAAGTTTCAATTATTTAATCAGCATTAGAAATCTGCTTATATATAGTTGAAATCTCTTTGAAGTTATTTCAATTGATCTAGTTTTCTGTAATTTTCAATGTCATCAAAATACAGTTTTTCAAGAGATCACTGATAAAATCAGAAATCAATGGTGACAAAAATCAATATACATTGGGTAAAATTTTGCATATGAAGACTCAAGTTTTAGATAATTTCCTTTTTTTATGCGGCTTATAGTGTAGTGCTTTGCCATACTGGAAATTGCAGCTTCCTTGAAATATCCTTAGTCCCTTTGATGTCAGCTTGTAATTTTCTTTACTTTTAGTGTATATACTTAGGTGCTATTTTACTATATGTTCCAAGTTGATATTATTTGTACTCTCCCCCACCCATGATACAAGAAAATGTAAACCATGTATATGTTGACATGCTCTCCCAGGTATTTTTGAACTCTAAACTAGAATCTGAACTCCACATATAAATTGAATGTTTAATTTTCTTTTTCAAATTCAATGTCTGAATCATCTTCTTCAACTTCAAAATCCAAAAGGTTTTATTTATTCAATAATTAGTAATAATTACAATTTAACTATGTTTTAGGTATTTTATTTACTTACCACTCAGGATATAAATATTTCCACAGTGACAAGTAAAATATGTCATCTCATATTTCACAATAAATAAAACCTGAATAAACATGGGCAAGGTAACAGTTGCTGACTAATTTAACAGATATGTCTCTGGATTTTAAATTTCACTATCGGTCATTAATTGCAACAAAAGTTTTATGATCCCTTTGGTAAACAGCTATGAGTTAATGACAGCCACAAGGTAGGGCAGGTATTCAAGTTCATGAGGTCATCTCCTTTTCTTCTGAATCTGGTTGCATTTTTTTCTCTAGCAAGCCAAGGCAGATTGATTGCAATGAAGTATTGAACTAGTCTCAACTCAGAGAAATCGTAACTAGGAACAGTTTTAACTTATCACTAGATAAATCCCTTTTTGCCCTGCATTGCAGATGGAGACTCCAGCATTTTAATGCTTTCTTCATGATCACATGGTGCAGTCTGTGGCAATTTAGCCAGACAGGATGTTTGACTTGTGTTCTATCATTTCATTCGGAGCTTATTTAACCCTTCCTTGACATTGCTGTAACATTGTGGGCAATTTTGAAACCATGTAATTGTTGAAAATAAAAAGTCATTTTTTTTTCTTTTGAATTTTTCTAAATAAAGATTACAATTTTCAGGGTACTTCTAGGCTCACATTGGACCTCAACCCATGATTAGCTTCAGCCCATCTCATACAGCATATTCTAACCATGCTGGATTTAAATTGTTTTGTCTGTGGGCTCAGAAAGGGTTATACCCTCCTTAAGAGCAAAAGGCTACTTCAGAGAAGTGAAAATTAAAATGCCACTCAGGTTTCTATATCCAATCTTTTCTTCTGCAGTGCTTTATCCTTTGTCTCAGATTTCCAGAGCTGTCTATGACAGGAAAGAATATGGACCTTCCAGGCTATTCAAAATGGTGGTTAAAAAAAAAAAAAAAAAAGCCTACCAAACCAATAATGAATTTATACTCCTCATATTCTTACATTCATTATGGATTGCAGCTCAGGCAGAACTCATCAGTCCCAGGCCATACTAATACTAGACTGTCCAATACTCCCCATTACCAACCTTTGATTTAAGTCCCTTATAATGTTCTCCAATTTTATTTGGGCTGGACCTTTTCATGGCAGATAACAAGCTAAGATGAACACTTCATGTGCCTATACTAAACTTCCATGCTTCAGCTGCTAACGAATTATCAATATTAAGAAAAAAATACAACCCAGTAAATCTCGTCAAATTTTGTAATAAAATACAGACCTTTAGCAGTGGGCTTGTTGACCTGGAGGAGCTACCTTCCATAGGCAGCCAAACAAAAACTTGTGGAAAAATTCTTAGTGGGAGCAGCTGCAGAGAACAGAGGAACATATTTCAATATTGTGCATATTTATAAATGGCACATGACCTAAGAATTCACTGGCATTCTTGATTCTTACATTTCTAAGTCCTTTGAGTGCTTGAAGTCACCACCTTTGAATTCTGTTAAGGGAAATGTTGTGTGTATGTTGATGTGTGTGATTCAGTTCTGAGTAACAAAATAATCTTTAAAGAGAGATCTGGAATATAAGGCTACATAAACTCAAGAAATATCAGCCATAAATGGATCGTATAACAGTCAAATCAGTAAAACAATCAAGATTGCTCTGGTCATTTAAAGACCTTAGTTTCAGAGAGGTTTGTGAAACAGATTGTGTAAAATTGTGAAACAGGTTTTGTAAAATAAGATTCTCTCTTCATCTTGCAAATTTTTCCCCAGAATTTAGTATAAAACATTTATCACATAATATAGTTCATATAAAATGTAGTATATTGAGTCCTTTCCTAGGAAACACAACAATTATGCTGAGTCCAGCCACTAATTAGTCCAATCAAATGCAAAGCCAGACAAATAATTTCATTTCTAAACACAAAATTGTGAGTAGATTCCATTTTACTTTACAAATAAATTATTCCAACTTGACATATTTAGAACCGCATTAGTCCTAAATATATCTAAATTCAAATCTAGTTCTTACTGAGATTTTGCAATATTCTGTTTAAATTAGAGCTAAAAAAATTAGCTTAATAAAAGCTAAAACAAGAGCTATGTTGATACTACTATTGACATTCGGATGTTTAAAATAACATTTCTATGTATATCTATATTATATATATATATATATATATATATATATATATATATAATATATACATAATAAAGCATTATAGATGACTAGATAAGTAGCCAAGGCAGATAAGAAAAGTAGACAGATCTTGTTCCTGTCTTTGGTACTAAACTCTTGCCAGAGCCTCTGCAATTTACTTGCAAAGTCTGCATAAATTTTTGGATGTTGGGACGGTTGTTTGATACCTGAGTTTGGGGTTCTAGACATTTTATATATGAGTAATCAGAAATTATTTTAGATAACATTGCCTAATTTTCCTCTTCTTTTCCATGCTCATACGGAAAGTAAGAACTTCTTCATTCTCTTCAGATTGGTACTTTTTCAAATGTCACTATAATTCCCTTCCCTTGACTTGGTAACACCAATAACCTTTTTATTTACTTTATGGTTTTCCATCTTCTAAATCTGGCAAACATTAGTAATTATGGCAGGGGTTTTAACTTAGCTGCTGTAAACCTTGCTCCCCATACCTGGATCTGCCCAGCAGCCCCTTGCTCACTGGCTGGCACATCTCCCATGAGTGCACTGGTGCATTGCAAGCACCAAAAATTCTGCCTTTAATTGGTAAGAAAATGCCTCAGGCTGCAGCCCAGACCACATTGGGTGCTTGAGCCAGGCCTCTGATAGTGTGTGAAGGGGTTTGCTGGCCATGGACCTCTGGCTAGGGCTGCCTGAGACAATCAGGAGTCTGAGTGTTGACACAAGGATAAGGATTTTTTTTTCTATCCCATTAGCATGTTCAGTAACATTTTATATTACTTCTCAAGGAATCTCAAGTTGAGGACAGGTCACATTTTATTTAATATGCACTGAAACTAGAAAAAAATAACACAGATACTTCTTACTCTATTCTAGACTAATATTAAGATCTCCTGCTCTTAAAATACAGTCATCAGTCTTTTGATATGACACTGTTTAAGGATATTTAATATGTGTAGCTCCTTCAGAAAACAATATTTCTCCATGCTTAACAAAACATTCCTGGAACAAGAAGTCATTCTGCATTTCAGCCTTCCAGCCTCAGAAATCAACTGTGCTTGCTGCATGTGTGTTTTATTTTGTTTGGCTCCATTTTTCCCTTAGTTTGGAGATCAAAAAGTGAAGCCATTCTGTGAAAATAAGGCCTGTGTGAGTTGAAAGGAAAAAAAGTGGGGAGAGAACGGGAAACATTTCATTCCATATAAGTTGTACCTAACAGCTTTATTAACTGTGTGCTTCAGATGTTTTGCATTAAAACTTAATATAGAGAATTCTGAATGAGTGCCAAAATCAAGGGCATTGTTGGATAAATGCTATCACTGTGCCCAAGTTCTGATTTATCCCTACATAAAATTGCTTGCCTGCAATTAAAGGTTCATTATTCTACCCTAAGACATAAGTAAACATCCATAATAAGGATTTAAATTACCATAATGGCTTCTATGAATTCTATCAATTTTTGTTTTCTTAGTTTTATGCTTTTAACAGCCATTATGTAGTGATATTAATATTGATAATTACTATGGGCATACATTAAATATTCTGTTTGAGTCTGATCCCAGTATCTGCCTGTACTTACAAGAGCCTGACTGTCTTCCACAGCCTGCTCCACCATTTTTTTACTGTATTTTCTTTTGTTCTAGATATCCATCTCTCTTACTTTTCCTGCCAAGTCATGCTATCCTCTCTCTTTTCCTGTGGCCAGCATATATTTTTACAGGGTAAAACACAAGTGGGAAGAAAGGAAGGAGTGAGGAAGGAAAGGAGGGAGCTAAGAGACTCCTGGAAATAAAAGCACACTGATTTGCCAAGTGGAGGGGTAATGATACAGCTCCTGGAACACACTGGCTTAGAACACTGTGACAGTTTCTTATCTATTTTTTGTTGTATTACCACACATCAGTAGCCTTTCCTCTTTCAAAACGTCTCCATTTTGGCTCTGAAGGTAACATGCCCTGGAAGGTTTGAGCTAAAAATGTTGAAGGTTGTTATGTAGACTCAGATTAATGAAGCCATGTTTTTCCAAAAATAAACAAATTTGAAAATGCCAAAAGACTTAAACTCTTGTTATTGACTTATTTTTCTCTGTTTTTTTTTTTTATTATTTCAAAAGAGAGGAGTAACGGCAAAATTAAAACTGCAAATACTATTTAATCAAATGAGCAAAGTGTAACAGATATTTATCAATTAAGAAATCAAGAGGTAGAAAATACCAAAAGTTCCATAACCTTAATTCATTTTTCTAGGCGTGGCTATGGGTGACTGGTGAAAACAAATGATGCTGCCCCTACCCCATATTTACTGAGCTGCCTGCATTTCTCAAGCAGAAGCCAAGTGGAACAGCTCTTCCCCTCCCATTGCACTGCCTGCAGCAATGGCCCAGCTTTGTCCAGGTTAACATTTTGTGTCCTCACATGCCAGTCTCCTACCGAGGCAAAGCTGTACAGGATTTTATGGATTTTAATTTATAAGTTTTAGAGCTGATTGGATGCTACAGGACTTTACCTGCTCATTGTTAACTATTAATCATCACTGCGGGATTGTCTGTGGGGATTGTCAAAGATCCATGATCACAGGTACAATCCTTGCTAAAATTGCTCTACAGTGTGTAGACATCAACATTTGCTTGATGCAGTTTTCTTTATGCAACATGTATTCCTAATGATTAAAACCATTTATCTCCACTCCATTTTATATCCATTAAATAAAGAGCAGTAATTGAGTGTATATTGCCTGTATTCCCAAAGTGTGTTTCACCCATGTGATGGGCATAGTGTTTCAATGGCCAGTTCTAGAGCTAAGAAGACAAGAAGTGCCATGATCCAGGTGTCCATATGCCCTTGAATCCACTGTTCTGCTAATTTTCTGGTATGTCATAGCATGCATTATTTAATTAAATGAGCAAACACATTTGTCCTCAGGAAAAGTGTACATTTACAAGTAAAATGCAAAATATTTTTAATGCAGAATCCAATTAATTTCTGAAGGCAATTTGTCTCCATATTTGGGTTTGCGTTTTTTTTTAAAGTTGGCCTAGTTAATTATGGTAATCCAACAGTATTACTCTATCTTCACTCTCATATTAAAAACATACTTCTGCTTAAAGAAACTTCCTTTTATTTTTCTCCTTGGGAATGTATGTGGTTTGTACTGGATCATAGCTGGATATTTGTGAGTTTTGGTTAATTTTTCTTGTCAGTAGCCTTGAGGGGCAAAAAGGGATTTAATCAAATGATTTAACATTATCTAGGCAATAATTAAGTAGCCATGTTCATATTATTCTTATGAGAACTTCATTAACCCCAGTGAGAATATTGATCTGAATGAAATGAACAAGATTAGGCTTTCTGATTAATAACTAGTTTGTGTGATGAAAAAATGGATGCCCATGTAGTTGGAATATTAAAAATTGAGCTAAGGACAGAATTTTGATTCAGAGGATCATTCTTCTAATTTAAGTGACTGATAACTCATAAAATGCAAAGGTTGTTTCTTATAATGCAATCTAGCTGTTCATCTAATTCAAAAAGAAATTTGTCAGTTAATATGTAAGTTTTAGCACTTTTTCCCAAGGAATGTCTTTTGATCTCCTTTGCACATACAGGGTTGCAAGCTCAAGGCATGCCGTGACAGGAGTTTCTCCATTAATCAGAGAGAGACACGACTTGCAGTTGAACCATCTGGAGCGGTAAGACCTGGGACAGGGTTACAGAAGAATCCACTCAACCCTGAAAATTCAAAACTAAACTGAGACTTTGTCCTTTATTCATCAGATATTGCAAGTTCTTGCAACAGGTCTTACATAACATTCAGCAGATGCTGTAATGCATAAACAAATAGTATTGGGCTAAGAGAAAAAAGAGTCAATGTCTTAACTGTGAATGTCTTTGGTTTCATGAATTTGGGTTTATTCCTTAAAAAGAATTACCTTTTCAGTGGTGGCTGGTAGGAAACATTTACAGAGGCTCATTGTTAAAAGACACATTTTCTGCCACATTTAGATATTTACCCCTTAGGCAAAAAAAAAAGTGAATGTTCAGATTACTGTGATTATTAAAATTAGAACGCAAATACATATTTGCAGAAGTAGCCTAAAAAAGTACATCAAAAATGAAATATAAGTTTTATTAAGCCAAACCAAGCACAAAGCAATTGCTTCTGGAAGAAATTCTGTGTAAATCTCTGGTTTATGTGGAAGATATTTTAATTAGCTTTTGTAATTATCTTCCTTTTCTCTTAGTCTACATGTCAGTGTACATCCAGAGAGCCAAATTACATTTAAGATAAAAAATGAAGTTCCACTATGTCTTTCATCAAACTCAAGGAGGCAGTGACGAGACTCACATTTCACACAGGATGCATCTGCAGAAGGAACTGTAAATGCCAATGCACATTCTCTATGGCTCAGTGTTTCTTCTCCTGTTAACTCTGTCCTGTTATGAAGTAGAAATGTTTCAGCTTTGCTTCTCAATTCTTGTCATGCTCTCCAGAAGGGCTGTGGCAGTGCTGCAGGATGAGCTCAGTGCTCTCAGCACAGCTGGTGGCATGGGGTGGCAGGGGACAGCCAGTGGAAAAGGCAGACCATAGTGGGCAGCTGACAATCCAGACATTAGCAGGTCATCATGAACTTCACTTGTCCCTAAGAACCAACATAACTGTAGCTGATTATTTCTCAGAACTGAAAACTGGGATTTTGTGGTCCACAGCCTGAAAGAGCTCCAGGGGCAGCAGTCTGTTATGCATCATTACCTCCTCTCTATTCTTCAATAAATGAGAAATAAAACACAGTGAATTATAGGATTGAGCAGCTGAACCTGAGTTCGGCCAACAGAGCTAAGACTCTCTGCAGACAGGGAAGGGGCCTTCACGTGTGCCTTTGGACACAATTCTGTCTTTGCCTGACTCACTCCCGAGAGGGTTTCTGTCCTATCATGTGCCTCAGTAGTCCTGGTTGACAGCAGGAATAATTGCGGCTTCTGGAAAACCACTGGAGCAGTCCCTGTGGGAACCTTTTATGACTGCTGTCAGGCCTTGAGGCCTCTCTGCTTTGCCCACATTTCTCTGCCCTGCGTAAACTCCTGTCCTTGCAAGGAGTGAGCCCTTCTCCCATGATATCAACAGAGGGCTAGATCCCTGTGTGTGAGTGAAGTGGGTTCCTGACCTCAGCAGACACTCACTTCCCAATGGAAGCTGAACATCTCAAAGCTTTTGTGCTCTGTCCAAATGAATTTTATATCCATCAGAATTCCTTCCACTGAGAACATGTATTTGCCAACTATGATACGAAAGATTGACTTCAAAAGAATTTTGGAAGGTTTTATAACTAACTGCAAAAAACTGGCTGAGTGTTCATCCTTGACCAGACTTCAAAAAATAATTAGGAAACTGACTTCCTAGATTTCCTCTGATACCCCAAAAATACAGAAGCAGAAGGGTGAGCATATATCCAAGACAGCCCAACTGTTTGCAGAGCTGTGTTGGGACCTGGCTTGAAGGAGACAAACTTGGGACCTCCACAGGACACCCCTCCACCCAATGCACACAACATTCTCAGCATCAGCACAAGCATAAGGGCACAAACAGCTCAAAGAGGGCAGAAACACCCGAGTCCAGCAGCGCTGACAGGGAAAAAGGCTGTGCAGCCACAGCCACAAACCCCACAGCTGGATTGATCTACAGGCTGAACTGGAAAGACCAAAGGGGAAAAGGTTGTGCAGGAGCAGAAAGCAATGACAAGTCCCACCCCAACCCTCCTATGAGCATTTGTTTCAAAGAACAGCTGTTTTCTATAAAGCTGACTTGAAAATTGGTATCTTCCTACTTCTGAGAGCATTCGTTCACTTTATCTTTTTTCTGGCAAAACTACTGTTGTTTCTTTACATTCTTGCCAGCCCTGCAGAGCCTCCTCAGCACTGAGGAGGTGAACCAGAGTCTATTTTGGCATAAAGCAGAAAGGACACAGCTTGATCTCAGATCCCAGGGTGGATTTTCAGTGCTGGCAGTCAAGAAAGTCAAGGTTTTATTTATAAATTAAAAGAGGGGTCAACAGGAAAGTCACTGGAGAAAAAAAAATAGAAAACCAATATGAAACCCTACCATGCCATTTATAGTTTCTTTATAGATGAGAGCATAGTTTGTGGAATGTAATTTGAGTTATAAATAATATTTATGTTTGTTTCAGCCAAAAAGCTGTAGCTCATTCAATTAAGAGAATGGATGTGTTTGTGTGGTGTTACTCATTTCTTCATTGTAAAATATACCTATGGAAATTTTCTTGCAGTGGCAAGGAAATGGATAATAAAAGAACTTTCATAGACTTCTTCCAGTAAGAAAAATACAGAAAAATACCTGAGGATCGTTTGATCACTTTGTTGCCTTAAATCAAATATCTGCAAACAAACAAACCCTATGCCCAAAAAAAAAAAAAAAATAAACCCAAACCTGAAAGAAAAAAAAAACCACACACACAAAAAAGCCAAACAAATTTTAATGAAAAATAAATAAGGGAAGAAATGTGCATTGGCAGATTTGGTTATGAAGTTCAGTGTTAAAAAGGGATTTTGTACAAATCTGGGAGAGAAGCTTAGTCATTTTTAGTCATTTTCTAAATCTGTTCAGCTCTCAGGGTGTCCCATTCCCTTGGGCGGTGTGAGGAGCAGCAGCAAGCAACATGATATTATCTCAATCCTTAATGCTTGCATATTTCAAGCACCAATGATGAGGAATTACATGTCAAACAGAAATGTTCACTACAAAAGAGAAAGAAACATTCTTTTTGAAATATTTCAATTGAAAACACTATGCAAAAACACAGATACAGCAAGTAATAAGTTCAAAAATCTGAGATGGCAATAGCAAAATATTCATGGTACTTCTCTGAACCATATAATGCTGAAATTTCCTTTTTACAAAGCTGATGATTTTTCTTCCTCTTAAAAAAGTTAAGAAATTCAGTTTTAAGAAAAATAAAATGTTAAGCACTATAAAACAATAATTTTAACATCACGTTGCAATGTGTAGAACAGATTGTTTCCATCAGGAGTAAGGCAGGTGGGGAAAAGTCAAGATGAAATACATTTTTGTGAGGAAAGGATAATGAGGGGAGGGGATGTGATTTTTTTTTTAATTAATTGAGTACACCCAATATCTACAACATGTATAGCAGAAAGTCATGAGCTATTTCCACAGCTCTGTACATGGCTGTTGTTTTGAACAGGGAAAAGACAGGGTGTGGGAGACAGAGTGCTCTCCCTAATGCATCCAGAGACCAAAGAGCAAGCTCTGGCCTGTCCTGGTGCCAACAGCCATTTTCAATAAATATAAATAGTTATAAACAGAAAGTGTAGAATGCAGGGTCTCAAAGGCAGCTGAACATGATGATGGCCACATCACACCCATGACTGTCACTAGTTTCAGAAAGTGGTACCCATTAATTGTGGTTATTTGGAGAGCCATGTAGGCAGATATTTGACTCATTTTGCTACAGTTTGTGAAGGGTTTGGTGATCTGGAGTTACAATAGCAAGTGCAAGTGTGGTTATACCCCTGTGATAGTTAATCACAAAGGTCTCAAGCTAATATAAGAAACTCAATGCCATGGTAACTAGGCTATTTCCATGAGTTAAACTGAGGTGTGTAAACCTGGATCATGAGAAGTCATCTAGAATTTTATTGTTTTATAAGGAGCATATTTTGGCCAGATTATTTTTACCATTTCAGTCATCTGAGGACCATAGCCAGCAACTCATTGTTTCAGGAGCTCGTAAACTTGGGGTAGGTGTATTCTGTAAAATCATCCAGGTAAAAAACCAAATAAAAATACAACTACAAACAAGCCAAAGAAAACCTAGGAGGACTACAGATATAAAGAAGCCAAGGAAGAGCTCGAATATGCTGTGACAACCTCTGCCAGCACAGAGTTACAATTCACATTATCCCTAAGCTGAGCAAAGGGACAGTCAAAACTGAGCACAGTGAGCTGCTTAGAGGAAGTTTGGAATGATAGCTAAGGTGGAAATTTTCACACAGCTTCTCAAGCAGGCATTTTGTGGCTGGGTTTCATCCATGCTGACTGAACCACCCCTTCTCACCTGAGCAGCTGCACATTTTGCACCAATAGTTAGACATGACAAGGGAATAAAAACCAGAGATGAAATATAGCTCCTTAAACACCTCTCCCAGGCCCTGGGGCACTCAGCCTCAGCTCCCACCAGGATCAAGGCCCCATCCCAGGGAACACAGAGCCAGGGCAGGAGCTTCACCAAGGAGCATTTGGACCCCAACTCATGGGTAAGGTGAGCCCTTGAACCCCATCATAATCAGGGTTAGCTGGGACCACATCATGACCCCATAGCACAGGAACATCAGGGACCAATCATTCAGTCATTGTTCATCATCCCTTACCCCAAGTATAAACAACCCTCTGTGAAAAAACATGGTAAACCAATGGGGAAATGGTGTTGAAATAAACTATGGTGTTGAAATAAGTTGGAAATGGGGGGATGCATTTTATCAGTAGATTTTTAAACAGATTTTTTAACATCCTCAATGAACAAACTTGTGAGTTTATAAGAATAAAAAAAACATTTCCGTCTGATAAAATGTAGGTATGCAGATTGACAATGAGGTTTTCGGGCTTAATGAAATGCTTTGAGGTTTTAATTAAACTTCTGTTTCTGCTACCAAAAATATTAATAATTTATTTAGGGTTCCTGTATTTCTGTAACACAGAGACAAAACTTTGAATAGGGATGGAAGAATGTATGCAGACAACTTCATGTGGCAGTCCAGAATACTTGTTGTCTTCTTTATCAGTCATCTCAGGCAATGTGAGAAAATTGGTGTTCCCACTCTACAACTGAAATCTGGGGAGAGACAACAGGGTTGATTAATATCCAGAAAAACCCAAAGCAATATGATCACTTAGTTCTCCTTGCAGGAGTCAATTCTGTCTTGAATTATTGGGTAAAGTACAAGAAAGATACAGCAGCAAAAGTTTAATTCCCAGAGGTATAGCAACCCACTGGATATCATCAGGATCTCACCTTAGGTACTGCCAAAGTGGTTTGAAGGTAAAAGTGAAAACATTTAAGGGAAAAAAAAATCCAAGAATTTTTTAAATACAATGACAGGCTTTTTATGCAAAACACAAAAACCAACCTGCATAAAGATAAATTGAAGGGACATACACAGCTGATAAAATTCAAGGTGCAGAGGGATACTGAAGAGGAGAAAGTGTTTAAAAGTGGGGGAAAAGACTGTTTAGAAGAAAACTTACTTTCAACTTTAACTGTTTTCACAAAATTCTGCTGAATATCTTATGGTGAACATTAGTATTATTGCAAGATCTCAGAACATCAGCAGGAGGTGGTTCAAAACAGACAGGTGAGTTTCCTGGATTCCTACTGAGTGTAAGGATTCACAGCAGTCTTTATGAGGACCTCAATATTGTGTTTGTCACTATTTTGGCTACAGTGAATTGGGGAATTATCTAAACTTATACTTTGAGCCAAAAGTCATAACACAATGAAAATACCTTCCAGTATTTTATAATAAATAAATAATAATAATTTATATAATTTAATAATATAATCCAGTAATACATTATTTACAGAGCATCAATTGATGCTGCATTTTTGTTATGCTGTATTGCAAAGTGTTTTTGAAACACAATTTGAATTGATAGATGTTTACCTCATATTCATGTGTATGTCTTCAGAAACATTTGCCGTATCTTAGAAGCAGCATATCTGCAATGTGATACAGGGGTTGCTATGGTGAGTTCACATCTCTTATTTAATCCTGTACCTGAGTAAATACACATTGTAACAACCTCTGCTAAAGGTGCTATTAGTAAAGTTATGTCAGCATTTCTATGAAAAATACTTGTTATCCTGTTATGACTTGGCCAAAAAACAAAGAAACATATTCCCAAACCAAATCCCCAGAAGTCCTTTGTACTCTTCCAGTATATTTTTAGCACAGCATCAATAACTTTCTGACGTCTTCAGTCATAAAAATCAAATTAAAAAATCAATGCATTTGTTTCTACTCTTCAGTAGTTAGTAATTTTGATTACAGTTACGGTATTTCTCATTTAGAAAAATGTTTAGGAAAATTTGGGGGTTAGTTTTCATTTCACTGTTCCAGTTGGTACCAGTGGTCATTCAGTCAGGCATTAATTACTGCACTTGTTTTACAGCCCATCTGTACTACCAGAGTCACATAAAGACACTTCTGTATAGGGGAAAACCAGATCTTGTATTTAATGATTCAACTCAACTAAATGGCATCAGAAGTATAACATGTAGACTCCAGTACATTCTTTTTGAGCAATTATTTGAATGACTTTCCAGCCTAATGCTTATGAAATGAGTGCTTAGTTGGAAGTAATTGAATACTTTTATCTTTTTGGCACCTATTTACTGTCCTAATAATTTGTTTTGAAAAAGAGTGAGTAAGTTTCTGAGAATATTTTTCTCCATGAGCTAGCCTGTGTATGTCAGGACAATTCTTGTATACATTTTTAGGTTTACCTGATTGAATGTTTTCCTTGCATTGGCATTTTTAACAAACTTTTGTAGGAAATCTCTTACAACAGATAATAATATTTTTGAAGCAAAACTGCTACAAAAATATTTCTAAATATATATTTCACTACATTACAGTGTTCACTCAACCTGTAGGTTTTAAGGTGGAAAAGTCAAAACTTACCATAAGAAACAAATAAGTTTATCCAACTTGTCCATAAGGTCTGATTATTTTCCTGGGACTTGCATGTATGCTTTCATGTTGACCTTGTAAAAACTGTACTTTTGAGTGAAACACTTTCTTCTGTGCTTCATGTCAGCCAGTAAGAGTGGATGGTCATTTATGAGTGGATAAACAGTGTGGCTGAACAAACACATCTTCCTCAAAAGTCAGGAAAAACATGTTTGGGTGGAGAAACAGATCATGAATGTACATCATTAGCTGGTAACGAGGAGGGAAGGTTATTTTTAGAGAATTTACTCCAATATTCTGAAAGGGAGAGTTGTGACAGGTTTTAGATGTTGCCCTGGCATAAACCATAGAAGCTTGGTCTTTCACACAACTTAAATTAGGGCCCTTCACATTAAATGGAGTGATAGATATCATTGAAATAATGCTGATGGTGTTTTGGGGAGTGGCTCCAAGTTTTAAATGCTATGGTATTTGGATGTTACTGCACAACTTGTTGCTCAGTTCCTGCATAGGATAGATCTCAAGCTCTACAAAACCAAATACTACAGCACTAGAAGATGAGATGTCCTTTCAGTCTTCTGCTGTAAGGCCTTCCTTCCAAAGACAAGCCAATATCTGACATTGAAATATTAGAATCAAAAGCAACAACACTAAAAATTTTAGAAAATACTGTTCAATAATATAAACAAAGGAATAGCAGAACAGAGTGAATTTTACTTTTCTTGTAATATGTGCCTATGAGTACAAGATGACTAAAGTACCAGCCTACTCACTTTTCAAAAGAATTATCACTCAGAAGACTAGTAATATTTTTTTTTCTTTTATTGGGATGCTGTATTCATATTTTCCATACCAATTATCTTCAGTTGTATTAATGTACAAAGAAATCCTTCTAAGACAATAAGTCAGCATGTTGTTCCTTTCTCTTTTTCTTTCACTTGTGCATAAAAGAACTGGAACAAAGCAGGATTGGAATGAATGAAATAAGTTCTACATTTAAGGATCTTTATTGGAAAATTTTCACACTCCAGAGGTAAATACTCATGTAGCATCAGTAGGGTAAAGCCTGGTAGCTCTGTCCATCTCGTGTATGATAAGACACAAATGAGTTTTCCAAATAAACAGATCCCAGAAAACAGCATCTGAACTCTCTGGAGAAAACCAAGGGAAAACAGCATGGTTCAGCAGAGCAATGTGCTAAGAGTCACCTCCCACCATCCCTTAGGCAGTCAGGATGTACCTGTTGGAACAGCTCTGGCTTCCTTAGGGCCATTACCTTCAGAATACATTCAAAGTATAACCTTGAGATGATAAAAGTATAGAATAGAATACATGGAAGGCATTTTAAAAAATCTTGGTTAAAAATTTGTGCCAGCATGATAGCATTTGTTGTATGTATCACTTTTCTGAGTCACAATAAATTGTTTCAAGGTTATCAGTACATATTCATTGCTTTTCCTTAGTGGTAAGTCCAGAACTTCCTAGTGACAGTCATTGGTGGCTAAAATTATTTAATGTTCCCTTCTTTATTCTTATGACAGAAAATTTCAGGTAAAATTAGAAATGCAGATTCCAGACCTTGGAAGCTGTGGAACAGACACCCATGGTGCATAATTTGACATTATTTTCTACTAATGTGAACTATTAGAACCAGAAAAAAAAAAAAAAAACCACAGTATGATGATTTTTATCATTATTCACATGTGTAAAATATAGAGAAGGGAAAAATTCATCATCTTGTCAATATTTTGAATTTCACTTTCCTATCATGGAAAACACAATCTTGTGTAAAATAACAGATGCTATATCATATCATGCTAAAGAGCTCAAAGTTTGAAGGAAGAAATAAAAAAAAAAAGAGCTATGTAATTAAGAAACTTCTAAAGAATGTTTAAAAATATTGCATTAAGTTCAGCCATCCAATTAAAAGATGAATGTTCATTAAGCATGTTATCCAGCCAAAAAATTCTACAAACACTAACTGACTTTCATAAAATCATTGTGAAATGTACAGAAAATTATTGTCACACTTTCCTTCTCATCAGAACTGAAAATAAGGTGTTAAAACATTTCTCACATCACCACCTCTGGTGGGTCTTGAAAATAGTAGTAATAATAGTCAAGATTACTATCTGGTCTTGATGATTCAGCTTGGATTTCATAGACACCATGGACACCAGTTTCTCTATTCACTATTAAACCATCATTTTGCTTCAAGGTAAAGTTTTCTTCAAAATAAACAGAAAATTTCAAAACATTGCAACAAAAGCTATAACATCTTGTTTTCCTAGAAATCTAAAAACTTTTTTTATTTACAAAGTACATATGATTCCTAATACAGCTCATTTCATTTTTTTTTTCTTTAATTTATCCAGATATTTGATCTAAAATTTAGAAATAATTTTTCAGAAATTATTGTTAAAGTCATTGCAGAGGATGAGAAAAGATGGGGTTAGTTAGCCAGAACCAGAAAATTCCACTATGAAACCAGACTGATATCTAAAGAATAAACCTGTGTTCCTCAAGCTCACCACAAGTCTTGTTAGAAAGCATGGTTTGACCTTTCTTCTTCTAAATCAGATTAGTGAGGAATGTTCTGATTATTGAAACTGAGAGAAGAAAAATTGCTGGATGCTGCAGGAATTTGATTTTTTAGTGTATTTCCTTTTTACAGTAAAATATTTGGGGATGACAAGGCTACTCACACAGACCTTTGCCAGTCATAAGACTCTAATCTGAATAGATATCTCAGGATTCAGCCGATGTTTCTAGTTTCTGATTTATTGCCTACAAACTCCAAAGCAAGTGAAACACAGAGCAAATGGAAGTCTAAGTGGCTGATGGACATTTTTAGTTTTGTTTGAAACAGGTGTCACAGGACTTCCTGCACCTTAAAAGCATGACTCATCTTGTACCTTTTTGTTTCTGTTTTACAATGGAAAATGTCATTCCTACTCTGAGAAAGTTTATTTTTGTGTCACTCAGAGTACCCTCAGATAAGATCTTTCTCCATGCCAGAGTGAAGTTTGTCACGTGCATAAATGCTGCCCACGGGTGTAGGAGGGACATTGGGTCAAGTCCTTTCTGACAATTTACACCATTGGCCAGTGGTGGAGGAGATGACACCACCTCAGCTTTGATCATTCCCAATTCCTTTGGTTTTGGAGATAGAATGGTTGCAGAAACAGTTCTAGGAGAGCAGGAGCACTTTAGAAATTTCTTCTGCCAATTAAAGTTGTTTACTGGGTGAAGGGATTCTTATCCAGAAAACGGCAGAGGAAAGGCTAAAACGGAGTCCAAGAAGAAAGTGTGAAGTGTCACTGGCTCAGGAGGCACAAATTTTCCCCTCTCAGTGAAAGCATCAAACTCAGCACAGAACTGGGACATTTGAAAAAAATCTCTATTACCACTGCTCCTATTCAAGATGCTGCATGAAACTTGGTGGTAGCTAGTCCAGCTGCACATAAATCATAAAACCCATATTAAAAATCTCAGTTGTTTACAGCTTAACATAAATCAGAACCATATTGAAACACATTGTATAGCTTGGAGTTACAGTCTCAATACAAGAAATACTTGTTTCCTCTTGCTAAAGTGCTGAAGCTGAAGTAGCAGACCTTTAACATCAAGCCAAATATGGACAAGAAGGAGCTCTATACACAAACACTTCTAGAAATAGAAGTATATTATTTTCAAATAGAAATATCACTGAGCAGTACACACAGACATTGCATCTGTACACCTTCATAATTTTCCCACCTTCATAATTACATAGGACTATAGAAAGAAAATTTCTTACTTACCACATAGCACAACTTACAATAACAAAACAAATTTTATCTTCTGAGTCCCCTTATTTTGCTGGAATGGAGGTGGGGGAAAATCTAGCTCAGTTCATCAGCATGTTTAAATAGTGTCTTTGAGAAAGGATTCAGAAGCAAATATGTACCCTTGCACTGGGCAGCTGCTCTTGTGGATTTCCAGTTAAACAAACATCTATTGCAAGGTATGTCTCGTAAAGGGGTTGTTTTCTCTAGGCTTTTTCTAGGGTCATGGTCATCACCTGGGAATTGTGGTTTTCAGATTTATGAAATTACTGGTGTATATTTGTGCACACTTGCAAAATAGTATAATGAACAATAGTGGTGTATGAATATGCAGCACATAGAAGCAGAAGATCAATTTCCTGTGAGAATTGCTGTTTTCCAGGTTTTACTTCAAACTCTACTAAAGAGAGTCAAGCAGAGTAAGCAACTAAACTGGAAGAATGAAAGCTCATTTAGAATTGCTCTCTGTAATTTTTGCTGCTGGCTCTAAGGAGGTGCTCAGAGTCTGCATTTACCTCTGCCCTCTCCACCTCCCCTGCCTCAGCTGTTAAACAATTAGCAGCCTGTTAAACAATTTTTAACATTTGAGGGCAAAAAAAAGAAATGGAAACCAATGGTGACAAAATCAATGTATAATACAGCTTTGTTTTAGCAATACCTGTATATTTAATTTCTGATTATTTTCAACAGGCAAGAGCAGAGTAAAGAATGATGAGTCTTTGCAGGAATGGTGCCTGCTCATTGCAGTGGGCTCACAATCTTGCCTGTCATGTTCATTCAATCTGTTGAGCCAGAAATAAAAGCTTTACTCATAGGTTTTGACTAAAAGAAATATTAATTGTGTTCTGGAAGTCAGGAGCCACCTTTAGTACTTTGGGGGGTTAAAAAAAAAAAAAGCTGATATACTAACAGATTTTTCTCATTAAGTACCATTTTAACCAGCATGGTAAATACATTTGTTTTCAATGTCAGAAAGACAAAACGCCCCAATTTAGAGATTTTTTTCTGAGTGCTTCTACAACTGTACAGAATTACAAGGTCTCAGCTACTGCCAAGCCTCTGTACTGACTTCTGAGTTAGTGCTCAAAGTAGAGTGAAGCGTCTGGCTTCTTTTCTCTGATTTTTAGCAGCTGTGTTTGAATTGGAAGTTTGATTGACAATTATCTCACTTTGGCAGAAGCTTGATTACTTGGGCTATGAAAAGATTCTTTATGCTGTTTTGTTATAAAGAGGGTTTTTTTGTCACAGGTTTTCAGCATTAACTCTTACTTGTTATTGAATAACCAAAACTACTATATTTTTATTTAAACCTAAAATATTAGGTATCTGTGCCTTTGTGTCTAGTTAATTATCCTATTTTCTTATTTTTATGAAGTTTTAGCACAGGTAAAATACAAAATCAAATTTTCTCCAAGACTTCTAGTGAGGAAGGACTTTGATAAATTCTGTTAATTTAGGATTAAAGACAGAACTAAAAGCCCAGAGTAAAGGCCCTTTGATAGCAGTGGGGGATGAGTAATGGAAAATGTTCTTGCTGTGGACTAATCAGAGTGTAATTGCTAAAGGAACCAATCTTTCATTAATTGCAAAGGCAGTAAACTCAAACAGTCATAATGTCAAAATATTGCAGTTCAGTTGAAGAATTTTATTGAACTAATTGATTTAATTGTTTTAAGTAATGCCATTATAAGAGTCATTATTAAGAAACATTATTCTCAATATAATTTTATGAAACATAAAAACTTTTTACGAGGCAAATTATTTTCATTTCAAAAAAAGGATTAGACAATGGTTTTGATTTAAAAGAGCATCTTGACTAGGCAATGTTTTGTTAGAAACCACCAGTACTTGATTTTGGATGTCATCATAGATAGTGTGAAGCACTTTTTAAGTAAGGGGGTCTTTAGGTACATTTAGCCTAGTTTAAACAGGTCTGATGGCATTTTCTGAGTCAGAAAACTTGTTTAATCTAATCCAGAGAAAATGGACCTGGCATGTCTGCCCTGTGCTTTTGCACACCCTCCCTTCACTTCTGCTGAGCCCTGAGTCTACTGCTGCACTGTACTTGTACTGCTTGTACAAGTGCTGTAATTTTCTTGCAAGTTCCAGAATTAGCAAATCCATTTAAACTGTAATAAGCAGTCCTGGCTTACCTTCCAGTACTCAGCCTGCTTATTGCCTTTTGCCCCTCTCCCTCCCATCTGCCAGATGTTCATGCAGCCACACAATGAGTGGGAACAGGACAACACTCTGGGTTAAAACTTACCTCTTTTTTTTCCCCTCTCATATGTATATATGGCTATTTACAGTCACTGAGAAAGCAAAGAGAGTTAAAATACTGATTGGGTCAGTGGGAAGTTGGCACTGCCTCTTTTAGCATCAGCATTTGCTTTTGTTGACTTAAGGGAGTTGTGGGACTACAGAATTAGCTTTACTCCTATGAGGCTCAAACCCAGCTGGGATCTGTGGAACAAGAAACAGGAATCCAGATACGTCAGCCACAGTTCCCTTCCTCTCCCAGCAGTGCTCAGGCTGAATGAAAAATTCATCTCATTGGCACCAGTTCTGATGCAATGTCTCCTAAATTCAAAGCCAGAGGGAGAGTGCTGCATGTAACCCTATACAAACTGCGAGTGCAGTATCCTGGCAGTATCTGTGTAATCTCTCTGTGTCTGGACAGTGACAATAAATATTGACATCATTGCAAAGCCAAGCAAAGTGTTTGGGAGGTTTCCACGCAGCCATGAACCCTTTGCATGTTTCCAGCAATATTCCTCTGGTTATTGAGTCACAGCAAACCCAATGACGTAAGTTTTTGAGGGGGAGGTAATGTAACTTGTTAGAACCAATGGCAGAAAACAGGAGGAAACAATCACATTTCTAGATGCCCAAAGGTAGAGCTAGTTAGTCTTTCAGAAGTGGTACAAAATCAAGGAGGGAGCAGCAGTGATTGAGTTCTCAGAAGATGACTTTCCTTGACTGTTATTTGTGCTCAGAATGTCCCTCAACAGACTTCCTGCCATCAGTTGTAGAGTCAGTATAGCTCAGGGGTGCAAAAGCCTTTGGCTAAAATGCCTTAAAAGCTTCTTGGTCGAAATCATGCAGAAACTCACTGCAGCTGCAATATGAAAATAGGGTTGTGGTTACTGTTGCTTTATCACTGTTATTTTTAGTATTACATATATGTCTCCTGCAGCTTTACCTCTCAGTCAAACACTATCATACCATAACAACATACAGGCAAGCAGTACCTTTTCTAATTCACTTTTTTGAGGAATGAATAGAGCTTAAAACTTGGGAAATCTTAGGATTGGAAGTCATGAAGGCAGGTCCCATGAAAGGCCCCTGAGGATTAGGTGTGGTGCTGAGAGGGAGAGGACACAGCCGGGTCAGATACAAGCTGCCACCACACGAGGCTGCTAAACTCGGTGGATCAGTGGCTGCATCAGAGAGAGCAAAGCCTCGCAGAATTTTCACAATTTGGTCAGTGCAAAAGTATGTTTTGCACAAGGTAGCAGGAGGGATATAAAAACATGACAGTGTAATAAACATGTTTCAGCTAGTATAACAAACAGAATTTGGAGCCTTCAGAGCTGAGCCAGATTTCTCCTACAAAAGAGGAAAAGTGCATAGCCAGGCATTGTCTCATATGACAAATGATAATAATGAGCAATAACAATAACATGAATCACAGTTATAAGTCATCTGGTGATTTAATTTTTTTTTACAAACTATAAAGCATTATAAAAGTCACTACCATGGGGTGTGGTATACTATCAAAAGAAATATGTGGAACTGATAGAGACAAAGTTTTTCTAGCTATGAAGTTTCAAAAGAAAAAAATTATAGGTACAAGAATGTGTCACATAAAGTATGTTTTTAATCTTTTTTGCATTGTCTTTTTTTTCATGTGGCTTTTTTACATCGCTAAATAGCTGATAAACTGCAGACAGTTTTCCTGAGGACTTTGCATGCTCCTTTGCTGCTCAGCCTTGAATGTACTTATCCCTATGATGTCCAAATGGAACAGAGATGTACTACATTCCCAGTTTTGCAGTCTGAGGGCTGTGGAGCAGAGAGTGGATTAAATTCACCAAGGACATTGCAGCACCTGATCCTGAGCTGTTGTGAGTTTATGTGAAAGGTATGTTTTGGAATACATGCACCAGCACTGCCCATGCTCAAAGTCCAGCCCATGGAACCCTCAGTGCAAGAGAGCAGAACTGAAACTTTGTCAGGCTGTCACATCCCACAGCAGTAGGTGTATGCTTGGTGTCTTTTGAACAGATTGGGTTGATTGAACAGTGAAAAAGCTTTGACTTTACAGAGCCTGAGTTGCCCAGGTACTGAGCTGCTTAGCCCTGCCCAGCTAGTGGCCATGCCAGATGAGACTGTCACTGGGGAAATGTCAGTGCCTAGCACACTGGAGTGTGAGCACTGGCTGCCACTCTGGTGCCTAAGCTCTCCATGAATGTTGCCTTAGAGGTGTGTTCAATAAGGAGGAAAAGTCTGCAGCAGAACCAAGAATTAAGTTTTTTCCTTGGAGGAACTGCAGGACCCCTGGGGAGTGCACTGGGTGTGCAGCATATTGCTCTCACTGCCAGAAGAGTGTAATGGGCTCAGACTCTGCTGGGCCAGAAATGCATTGGCTTAACCTCTCTGTCATTGATTTTAATAAATGGGGAATTGTTGTAAGGTGACAACACCCATATGTCTCCAAAGGCATGCTCTTACCCTTGTGTGAAGATAAACCTTTTTAAGAGTCATATCTCATTTTGACTGCTTCCAAGGAGCCTACTCTGTTTTCAGGGTCTGAGAAATGTCGTTAAGTGGTGCAAAGAATTATACATTGTTTAGACAGCACAAATAGCAATACTGGTCTCCCACAACATCTACTAATGAAAGAGGAATCTGATTGTTTTCTCAGGCTGGTTTTAAATGCATCTAGTTTGCATTAACATCTTGTTACTTTTATAAAAAGAACTCTAGTACTAGTGGTGAAACTTAGTTATCAGTAGCTTTCTTTATGTGTTTTATAAAACTTGTGCCTCTCTGCTTCCAAGAAGAACCTGTCTCTCTCTTCTCATATTCCCATTAGGTTGCTGTAGACAGCAGTAATATCCCTACTTATCCTTTTTTCTGCAGGCTGACTCCTTCAACTTTACCTTGTATGCCTTGCACTCCACCACCATCTTGTTGTACTCCTTCCTGGGGGAGCAAAACTCAAAATTGCCTGATGGAGGAGAATAATCTCTTCCACCCCTTTGACCTGCTGGCTGTGCTCCAGCTAATACAATCCAGATGGTTTCATGAGAAGTCTTCCAGGCCTTCCCTCTGTGACCGTGGGGTCAGGAGTCATGACGGTCAGGCCTTCCACCCCAGCACATCATTCTGGCACATACAGAGGCCTTTGAGAACTGTACACCACTAAGCAAATATAGGCTCCTCTGGCTCACTAAACAGGAACAAAAATGAATGTATATGTTCCATGTGTTCCCTATTAAATAATGAACAGTGAGCTCTCCCCAGCCTGTGGGACTGGCAGTGTGCTTATCTCACAGCAGATAACTGCAGATAGAAACTGTAGTGGACACATCTGGTCATGCAATGGGACAGGCTCTGAGCTCCAGTGAAGAAGGATCCGTAAGCAGGCTAGCCTAGAATGTAATCCTGCTGGAAACCTTTCCTTACAATGAGAGATGGCAGCAGAGGTAGAAACCACCCAGATGAAATGTTCTGGCAGGTTGGATCTCAGCTGGGCCAGTTCTGAGGAATTGTTCAGGATTTAGCAAGTCATTGCAGCTGCTGCAAAAATTAGCCTCCTAAAATAAGGATGAAGATCAAAATATTAAGCCAAGTTTAGCTCCTTTTCTTTCTGGCTCTTCACATTCTCCAGATCTTAAATAAGTAGAGGCTCCAAAGCCAAGCCTAATATGATGTTCCTAGAGCTCCTGAGTCTCAGCAACTCTCACTGCCCAAATCATAGGTGCCACACCAGTGGTACATTTGAGAGCCCAAACCACTTGCTCACATTTGGGCAGGACATGGCAGCAGCTGTGAGAAAGCCCAGGCACCCTGTAACCTGCTGAAAATGCAGTTAGCAAAAGGCAGAGTGAAAAGAGACTGGATAAATTGCAATAAGACTTCTCATCAGTACAGAAAGGGATATAATAGCTCAATATTACTCAGCTATAATATTTTAAAAACCATAGAATCATAGTTTTATACTCTGTAATAGGCAGCAGCACCAATTTACTACTTTATTGAATTCATCATTCTTTTGCCATGCAAATTTGTTTGCTCAGCTTCCTTCCATGTAGAGCATGGACAATATGCTTTTTCTAGCACTCATGGACATTTTTGGGGCAAACAATAGAATAGACACAGGATCGTGGTGAAAATATTCAGGCAGTCCCCGCCTTTGCTCCGGCAATGCTTGAAGCCAGGAATAATTGCCCTGACAGTGCAAGATATTCCCTGATGTATTCTGGAAGTAATGGAGGGGGTAAACCACTGATGTAATTTTTTTAGGTGAAGATGTAGAACAACAGAAGGCAAGGGGTAAAAATCTAGAGGATGCTTTTCCTCTGTTCCTGACGTCATTAAAATAGAAAGCAGACAAAAAAATTGTGTGACAAATTCTTCTTTGAAATATTATGAGTAATACCTCATACCCTTCCCAAAGCCTAGACTCATACTGCAAGCATTTAAGCAGCAATCTGAAGTGCATTAAAGAAGCTAGCTAGTGACCATAAGCCCCTTCTAGGAGGTTTGAATCATTTTCAGAGACATTCCTCTCTCCCTCTATTGAAATTATACAGACACTGAGGTAAATTGCTTCCATTCTTAGTCATTGCCTTTTGTTAGGTGTTATGAACCTCCAGTTTTCCTTTTTACTTAAAAAATATTGGGCAGCAATAAATACACTCTGCAGTGGCAGGAATCATTTCAACAGGAAGAGATAGTAATGTCACAAAGGGAAAATCCTGTGCTATCTGTAGTCATACTTATAAGCGCAGTAAGTCAAAAAGTGCAGTAGAAAAGCAGTTAATATATAGTAAATTATAGTCATGTCTGAAATTCATGTTTGTTGTTAGGAATCCTATTTCATGAAATTAATCACCTGAGTGTTATTTAATATTCTTCTTTAGCTCTTCCTCTTAGTTCACTGTAGCCAATTGCAAATGCAGCTTTTCACTCTTGCCCTGTCAAGATCATTATTGCCAGAGAGACTGAAATAACCTTGGGGATAAGAAGAAATTTTGTTTTTGGAAAGGGAACACAGGATGTTGCAATCTTTTTCAGAACATGCCAATTATTCTGCTACACAGAACTTAATACATTTACCAACTATCCTCAGTTTTGTTTTGCAAAATTTGTGAATATTAATATTTTTAAAGAGCACTTTGAGTTCTTTTGTGGGTTGTTCTGTATTTATATACGTATGTGTGAGGACAAAAAGACCCTTAAGCCAAAACCTGCCACTTTCTTCAGCAAATCTCTTCAAGAACTCAGTGAACTATTGAATTCATCAGTAAGTCCTTTTTATAACTTGTTTCTGGCACATGGAGTGTTGTTTGCCTAATGTCTGGCCATGTCTCACCTGATTGTGTTCCTGCCATCAGTATTTTTGAGAGCATCTTTAATATCTTTGCGTCCATGTCTGTGGCACTAAGCAGTTTTCCAGACTCATCAAAACACTGATTTTAAGAGACTTGTGGAGAGCAGCTGCTCCAGCCTCCTCCACAAGGAGCAGCTGACACCAACACCATGTGATCTCAGACACGACTTTGCCTTGTAAAGCCTCAAAACCTTCAAGGACAGTGGCTCTGCAGCCTCTGTTACCTCACCAACCTATCCCAAATTTGCACTACCATTCTCCTCACGGCCAATCTGAACCTTCCACACTCTGGTGGCTTCTGCCCTATCTCTGGGCTTCCTGGTCCAACTGAGAAGAGTCTGCCCCTGTAATCTTTGTAAATACCCTTCAAGTCGCT
This sequence comes from Zonotrichia leucophrys gambelii, assembly GCF_028769735.1. Lineage (NCBI taxonomy): Eukaryota > Metazoa > Chordata > Aves > Passeriformes > Passerellidae > Zonotrichia > Zonotrichia leucophrys. The sequence continues at coordinate 19,358,533 of NC_088170.1, read as the reverse complement.
GCAGCTTGCTTTTGTGCCTCCTATTATCTTACCCCAGCTTCAACAAACATCCCTTTCCCAAACTTTTTTATTTTGAAAACTTCAAATGTGTCTGTCCAGCTGAAATTACACAGGACCTTGAATTTGCAGGATCTGAGTGAGAATTCAGGTTGCTTGAGGTGCAGGAGATATCAAGGTCCCTCTTGGCCTTACACTTTAAAAAACTGAGAAGAAAACCCTAATCTTTAATAGATACTTAAAAGGGTAAAACATAGCAAGAGTCAAATAATTCTGAAAATATCCCTGCAAAAAGCTTCCTAATCATTTTAAGGTGGGGTTTGGACGTCTGTATACATGGGTATGTAGGGTCAGGTGCTTTGAATGCAGCAGGTTTTTCATCACCAGGATTACTTTTACTTGTAGTGTATTAGTGTAGATCACACAGCCACAACAAATTTGCAAAATAATCTTTGGTTTGCCCTGCACACTGTCTCAGTGCCAATGACAATGAACACAGAGTGAAAACTTAACTCAGAGCTACAACAAAATCTCCTTCAACTTCAGAAGATAGTATTAGAGCAAGAAGCAAACACAGACAGATAAAGGCTCTTGTGTCAAGAGGAAAGTAGCATGAGTCAGAGAGCAATTACTATAAAACAGGAAAATGTTAACGAAACATTTAACACTACCTCAAGCTCCATGAAAGCAAGGCCAAAATACAGGAAAAAGTGTTTATTATTTTGGTAAAAAACATCTCCAGCATGTTTACTGAATCTCATGTCATGCTGTAAAGCCTTTTTGTCAATCTAGGCTCCAGACACAGCAACGTAAGCAGCCTCAAGGGCAGCACCACAGTCCTGACCTTTGTTGCCCAAGCTCAGATCCTGGAGGCTGACCACCAGCTGCATGGGGGGCAAAAGCTGGGGCAGAGGCAGGCAGCAGAACATGCAGGACTTCCCCCAGCAGTGATCCCCATGTTTGGGGGATCCCAAGTACCAAGCTCTGGTCCAGCACATCCAATTCACACAACCAGGCCATCTCTGATTACTCTGGCTCAAACAAGGGCTCTAAGCAGTGGGCTGAGAGGTTTTGTGCCCTAAAGAGTATTATAGTCTTCAGAAAATAGAACCTGTTATGGGAGGCTGTGCCTGCGGGGCAAAGGATAATTGAGCCTTTCTTAATGGCACTGCCACCACTGCCAGCTCTAGGTTCTACCAAAAACCTCTGCTCTGGAAACACCTTTCAAACTCTAGAAGACTCTGGGAATACACACTTATAGCTACAGAAGACTGTTCCTGTTTTCTCTGTTCAGGGAATATGGCCTCAGTCTTCAGAACTGCTGTGCGGGGACATTTCTCCTGTCAGCAATGGCAAGTATTACTGCAGAAATTTTCTCTATAAGACATAAGATAGCCAAAAGGCACCAGAAAAGAAAAATATAACATCTACCAAATATCATAATTTTAACTGCAGTCAATCTGGCTTCTTCAGAGAAAGGGTAAACAAGGCGCTGGGCTGGGCAAACACTCCCTAGTGAGCTTCAGGGTGCTCCATAGGCCCTGAGGTGTCTAATAGAGCTTGCAGTATGATCCCACAAATTAACAAAGAAGAGCTTTATTTAGTAGCTTCTGGTGGAAAAGTAACCAAGAGTACAATTGTCCCTTTTTTTGAATGTAAGTGGAGCTACTCTGACTGCATGACTGTGGCAGAGACGTGTCGCACGTCAGTGAGAGACAATGCTAGGTCCAGCTACCAGAGGCAAGGGTGGACATCACAATGTTGTGCTTTCTTTTGTTCACTGTTTCCAACATTCTAATCGAGAATTTAATCCTGTTCTTTGTCAGAAAACAAAAAGAAAATGTTTTGGTTTTTTTTCTTTGAACTCTTGCACGACCTCAAGCAATACTAGCAAATACAAAGTTTTCTTTACAAATAGTGAAACCAGCCAAGATGAAGACAAAACAGAAAGGGTCTTGAGTTAGCATGTGCCTCCCTTCAGTGGGAAGATTGGACACTGACATTTGTGCTCTGCTGAAAGACTTTTCTGATGAAAATTAAGCAGTGCTTTTCTAGTTAAGGATAGGCAAAAAGAACTGGCAGAGTAAAAAAAACTGTGTTAAGAAACAGTGTTATCTGGTTCTTCTCTGCAGAAAAAAAAAATTGCCTACAGGCATGTGAATGGTTTCTTCCAGCTCCAGCTGCCTGCACACCTTGCCTGGCATCTTTGAGGCATCAGGCCCCTGGGACAGGGGACCTGCTGAGCACCATCAACCCTGATGACTCCATCCCCCCATGCACTGAGGAAAGATCCACCCAACTACCATGATGTGGCTGCAGAGAGAATTGTGCCACACTGCTTAGACCCAGTGGGAATCAGAGATAGACATGGATATTTGTGGTATTTGAAAAGGAAATTACCTCTAATCTTGATTATTATTTATTTAATCAGGTTCAAAAAATGCATCAGAAGTAATTTTCACAGCTGTTGCTGATTTGTTAGTACATCTATCCCCAAATCTCCCTGCTGTTTTCTTTATGGTTTGCAGTCTTATTTTCCTTTGTTTAAAGAAATGTTTTTCTCTCCACTATTGTTACATGAAACAGCCACATGAGCAACAGAGCACCAAGGAGGCTGTCCATACCACAGCCCTGTCAAGTGTGCAAAGCGAACAGGCTCAAGCAGAGCACAGCTGCCTGCCCCAGCTCCCCTAGCAGCTCTGCTCCCGTACCCTAGCAATGGCATAGGAAAACCTGGTGCTAAACTTCTGCTGAGAACTGCCTTAATACATTTAGGACACCTATTCTTGGTCATATGCCTTAGAGGAAAAGCCTGTTTCCCTCATTACATCAACTGATGAAATGGAAAACACAGGGAGCTTTCATACTCAAAGTCCATTCAACCAACCTAGGCCCAAAAATTTGTTCTCTTTTCCAGCTATGTTTAAATCAAGATAGGACCTCTGGCTCCAAACCTTGCGCCTCTTAATCTTTGGATTGCTCTACTTTTGGCATCGTGTGGCATGACTGGCCTTACAATCAGTTGTCTTTTCATGGGAATGCACAACTGAGGGAGACAGAGCTTATTTTTGTTAAACCATTTGTCTGAGTCTATATTGGAACTCAGATTTCTTTTTGGGGGGGAGCTCTGAAACCAGCACAGCCTGGCCAGTTCTGGCAGCAAACAAGCAGAAGGCCTGGTCACACTGAAGCAGGGTTGGGTTCCCACAGGTTGTCACCCAGCCTGAGCTAAAGCAGTCTGAGTGCTCCACAGGAAACTCTAAGAATTAAAAACTACATCCCCTCACTTGCCCTCCTGCCTTCACAGTCAGGCTAGTCTGAGGGCTTTAATCACAAAGCCTGCATGGGGGGGAGGGCTGGGGGGTTAGATGTGGGGTTTAATCATGGTCATTATGTAATTGGATAAAATTCTACAGTAAATTCTGCAGTATTACAGGCAAATTAGAGATAATTAAATACTTCTCCACAGGCCTATATTGCCATCAAATGAATAACATTTGTCACTGGACATATATCTCCTCAGCTGACGTGACACTAAATATTTCAACTGGGAAACCAAGGCACAGGTCAAATAGCCCCTTTGAAAGCACACACTTCAGACCAAGTCCAGACAGGCAGACTGCAAGATGTAGCTCTGTTGTCACAGAGATAAGAACAGTGTGGGAGCAAACAGGTATTTCTTTCAGAACTTATTTTCCAGGCTCTTTATTATTGTGCTACTGCAAGATTAATGTGTGCACATTATTCAAAAATCCAGACTGTCAAATGAGAGTGTGATCAAGCTTGGGTGCTGTGTTCTGGGGAGAAGCATTTTGAAATAGGGCTCAGCTCTGAGAGCAAATAGCTCTGGTAACTGAGATGTTTGCCCTCAGTGTGCTCCAATAAACTGATTTACCTTTCTTCTTTTTTTTCCCCTTTTTTTTTTAAGAGCTGACGCAAGTTTGTCAAAGGGAGTTGTTGGGTGTAGCAGCTGGTGATTGGTTCATCCCATACACTCCCATTTGTCTTTAAATCACTGTTCAACTGCTCTAGGTTGCATATGAGTAAACTTTTTCTTGCAGGTGCAATTCCTAAAAGATATAACCTGTCTAGCAAGTGAGGAAAGGAACCTGCTTAACTCAGAGGTAAACTTTTTTTCTTTATAAAATTTTATCAATGTATTTTAGACACTGGCCGTATCTTCAGACACTGGGAATTATAAATTTAATTAATCTCTAAATATAAGCACAATATGAAGGATAGGCTCCTTAAGATTTACTGACATATTAATTTGTACTGGCAAATATCTTTGATATTTCTTCACGAATGAAATTTAGACTTCACTTTTGTACAGAAAATCAAAACCTAAGCAACCACAGAACAGCAAAAGTATTCAAAATTTCCCAGTCAATTAAGAAATGAATGATTGCTTGCCTTTGCAGCCCTTGGCTATCTTCTGAGAAATTTTTTCCAGGCTCTCGAGTTACTTGGCTAATATTTCTTTGAACAAATTAATTTGGGAAAGTGGGCTTTACATTTTAATTATTTATTTGACAGCTGCAACACTTATTTAATTTTGAAATAGCCACATAGACAATAACCTTATAAAGTCACTGTCATGAAGACGAAGAATCTGGCAAAATCTGCTACATTGGATACATTGGCAGAGATTACAAATATTGATATTGCAAAACCCATGAAAGTGTTAGTCATATCTGTGACCCAGCATTATTTGCCCATTGGTTGTCCATTTGCCTAATGTTCTAACTGCAGACTGGACAGAAATCAATAACCTTGTGAAATCAGATGCCAAAATTTTCATGATTTTCCGAATCATTGCTGGAAACCATTACTTAATAAATTATGCAGAGCAGTACCCTATGCTTGAAGAGGAAAATTAGTTTTATAGAGATAAATAACTGTCCTCTAATAATAGGTAAATTTCTTCTGCAATGAATATTTCCATTTTAATACCATACTTTAGGAAAAATCTTTTCTGTTCAGCCAAATGCTACAAGAGGCAGCAAAAACATCATTATATTGAGGGCAAGTTTGAGGAACACTGGAAATCTAAGAGATTTCTCTTGTGTGTTTAGGCACCAAAATCATAGCTCTGAAGCAAAAAGCATTAAATCCCAGGGCAGCTAAAGCAGGAAAACTTTGGTGTTTTTCCTCCAGTATTGCAGGCAAAGCTTCTGGCAGGGGCCAGGCCTGCCCAACCTTGGTGGCTGTGCTTTCACACCATCCCTGCCCTGGTTCCTGGCTGTTCCTCCAGGAGCAGCAATCCACCAGCACAAACCCCTGAAGGGGTGCAACTGAGAGCCCAATGTCAGTGCATCCCCTTTATCTAAATATCTTGCAGGCTGAGTAACAGCTCCAGAGCTACAGGGTCACCCCATGTCCCCCTCAGGTGAAGCAGTGACAGCTCTGCCTTTTCTCTGTTACTTGTGCGGAGAACATGCTACCAGTGCCTGCGCATCTCCCAAAGCCCTCAGTATCTGCAGTGCTAGGAACCGAAGATATGGATTGCCACCAACTAAGGACCAGCCCTGCCAAGTTCTACTGAAGTTCAAAGGCACCATTGGTCATAATCACAGTTACTAGTGTTTGCAATATTCAAATCTAATAGCAGTCCTGTTTTATGGGTCTCATTCTCCCCATATTTATGCCAATGGCATTCTGCTCATGGTTCGTAAACCTCTGGAGTTCTACCAACCTCTCCCTAAAAAATTACAACTGCAAGAAAGCAGGTTTTCAATAGACTTAATTTTGCCAACTGAATCTTTGTGCTTTCACCAGAAGACTTTTAGGAATTCAAAGATTAAAAAAATAAAATAAAATAGAAAATCGTTGCTTTATGCAGTGGTTACACAGCCTCTTGAGATGACGTCCATAAATCAGACAACTTGTGTAAATGTTTGACGGGGCAATGTCCAGATGATTCTTATGCTGTAACATGTATTTTCAGTCAATTTTTCCATATTGTTTGCTGTGCTGCACAAGCTTTCATCTTCAGCCTAATCTTTGTGCAGCTTAACTCCTGGCAACTTTTTTGCTTACTTTTCCTCCGGTTCCCATCTCTTTGAAGATCTGTATTTTTTGGACTGCCACTTCTGGAAAAGACATTTTTCCAACAAAAGTTAGGCAGTGCACACAGAGGAGGTTTTACCCTTTACCAGAACAGGGATGAACACAGATAGATTTGTTTGCCTGACTTCTACACCACAGATTAAAAATAAGCATCAAGAATTGGAAAAACTCTCTTTCTGAGACAGGGCAGTGTCTGTGTTTGAAGACAGTTCTGTGAATGAAACCACAGTTGTCAAGGCTCTGTTGGGGATGGAGGGGTGAGGAGAGTGTTACTGGTTTTTTATCTCATGGAGTTATTAATATCCTAAGCAAGCAGAATCCTCCAGGCATTGAAATGTGAGTGCCAGCAGCTCTGCCCTGATGCCTGAGTCACTCATCCCCCCACACATACAAACACTCCGTGAGGCAGCAGAAAGAATTAAAGCCAACCACTCTCTCTGGTAGGAAATTTCCTAATGCACTGTGATATTGCTTCTCCTTTTCAGTTGTCTGGTCTGGGTGAATGCTTTTAGTAAGAAGCAAGGAATTTGACATTAATTTCTGTCCTGGAGTCAGTTTTAACCTCCAGGACTGGTATTTAAAGTTTATATTTGCATTTTAAACACATGCACACCAACATCTTGCCACTACAGATATGCTTGCAGATGTTCCTAAGCACAGCATATGATCAGTATCAGAGGACAGCAAAGGTCTGGTCTTTGAGCTGGACCTATACACACATAAATGCAAACCCAAGAGAAGGCTATTAAATAATTGCAAATTTAATGTTGCAAAGCGCCAGACTTAGAAAATTATTTGTTGCAATGTTTTCTGCTATTGTTATTATGGAATGCTAAGCTGTATTTGACATGTCATATTTATGAAAATTGTCATCAATCTGGCCAGCGTGCCTGATTGCAAGGCAGCAGGTAAAGGTCCAGGGAACTACAGCTGTGGCCCCAAGTGTGTGCTCTCTGATCTCTGCTCGCTCCCTTCACTGGTGTCCTCTCAGCTGTGGAATGGAAATACAGAATGCATCAAGGGAGAAGGATTGCAGAAATGCAGCATTTCTTGAACAGTGTTTTCCTCTTGAATCTGATAATAAACAAATGAATTCACATGTGTATCTACAGATGAGTCTGTAGCACACAGCTGCTGAAATCCCAGAGGTGAAGTTCTCTTTGTAAATTTGGGTCATAAAATTTCATTTGGTCCATACAATAAATAAAGAGTTGAGCATTTATTCATATGATTTTTTAAAGGCAAGAATTTTTTTCGTGGGGTAAAGATAATCAGTCTAATACCCATGTAATAATCCTGTGTGAGACAGAGCTTCCAGCGATGGGTTAAGTAAGAATTAAACACCAGTCCCCTTAGAAACTGGCCTATCAGAATTGCACCTCCCAATTACCAAAAAATGGTCATACAGAGATGCTCACCTCTGTCAGATCCCAGTGAAAGGCACAAATCTACGAAACATTTAAACCTGTGACAACATTAATCTTGCAACAAATGGGATAGCCTAAATACTGCTATACTCCTGTTTTTATCAGAAAACATTTCTGCCTCACCCTCCCCTAGAAAGTCCAAAGCAACAGCTCAGGAAATTTTTTTCTGCTGGCTTTGTATTTTTTCCAGATGCTGGATATCCACTGTGCATCTGTTGGCCTCTGCACCCTTTACCATTTGAAGGGAGACAGGAGAACCAAGTGCTGGCATATAAAGAGACTTTTATGCTTGCCCAGAATTTTCCCAGTCTGCAACAGTTTCCCCTCTTAATGCTATTACAAAGATCAAGCACAAACCAAACAATTCACACTGGTTTATCTAATTTGAAGAAAACTCTAATGAGTTCTGTTGTGTTTTGTTTGCAGAACAGAGTGTTCTGGCAGTCCCTGCACGACAGAGAGGACCCACAAGCAGACGGCACAGTGCTGTTTACCCTGAAGAAGCGAGTGTGTGTGCTGGAAAGCGCTGACCGCTCTAATGGATCGCATGGAGCTGCAAAAAGTCAACATCGAACCTGACGATCAGAGCAACAGTGGGGAAAGCCTCGAAGACAACTACAGAGAGCCGGCTGATTCAGAAAAGGCTGCAATTAGCAGGTAGGCTTTTCTCTCTTCTGTTAAGGCTAGAAAGCAGTAATCGATAAATAGTCTTCACTAATGGCATCTGGGAAGTTTCCCCACAGCACTGACCCTCCTTGCTCTGTGCTCTGGAGGACAGTGTGCCCAGAACAGCAAGGCAACCCAGGTCCCCCCTTGCCTGCCACCACCTGGACTGATATCATCAGGCTCCCAACACAGACTAACCCTTGGCAATTTCCAACTACTCCAGTCGGATGGTACATATGTAAATTAATACACTCTCAGAGAAGTTCAGCCTGAGCACATTGAGGGGGAATGTTTCCCAGGGCAAGGAATGGAGGGCAGCAGGGACAGCCCGCCCTCAGACATTCCAGCAGAACCCACCACAGCACTAGCACCTGTGTGGCTGGAAAACGACATCTCAAAACCAGCCATCGGTCTGTTGCTCTCAGCTCGCTGCTCCCTCCAGCACGTATCTCCAACAAGGGTCTTTGTTCCCCAGATGTGAAGCACGTGCTCAGCTTCAGCGTGTTACTGACAGTATGGATATGCTTTCCAACATCTGCAATCAAGTGTAATTCAAAGATTACTGGGTCTAAAACTAAATTCCAAATCAAAGCAAAGATCTACAAATTGTGCCATTGGATATGAGAACTTTACAGGAGAACAAACCTTTTTTTTGCTGGATTTTTAAATATTCAGAGCAATGCCAAAGGAAATTTTCCAGTGATGACAAAAAGCACCACTCAAATAAAATGTGTATCATAAGCTTTATCTAATATTTTCTTATTTTTCTTTGTGTTCAGTCCCTTTGCTAGTGATGATGCAGAAAGTCAGAAGTTCCTTACAAATGGATATCTGGATAAAAAGAAATTGGAGGACTATGATGAAGAATATGTAAGTTTTATTATTTTTAAATGAATGAATGAATGCTTACAAAGTAGACCTTATTGACCTGATTTTTTTCTTAAAGTGTCAGTAAGCAAAATTACTCTGGAGCCTGGTCAGCAAAATCTTGACTTTCAAAGAATAAACACATTTTCTAACAGTTAGGCAGCAAACCCTTTCTGTTATCTTACAAGTAAAATTCAATCTTTCCTACACAAGTAATCAGAAAAATTCCTTAGATCACACTTGATCTTCAGTGGCATCTCCATGTAAACTCAGCTGAGATGCGCAGACAGTGGGGCATTGCACCCATTTTCACCCATTTTCTGTCAGGACATTGTGCTCAGAAGGACTTGGTTGTTCCTATAGCCACATAGATCTGTGCCTTAGTGGATACATGCTTGTATTTCTAGTTTCCAGCATCTGTGTAAATGAATCTAGATTCAGCTGCACAGCTTTGGAGAAAGAACCTTATTGTTTTGGCTTTATGATGCTGCGCTCTACATGGTCAGCACAAGTCCAACTCCCTAGACAGCTCCGCATGCAAGTGGAAGCACAGCACCAGCTCCTGGGGCATGCATGTGGGTACCTCTCTGCTAGGATTTAATGTTACTCAATTGTTAGTGAATTTGATTAAATGAAAGGCATTATTTTATCAGTGGTGTTACAGATTTTATTGATGAATGATCACATAACATCAAAAATATTGTTTGTAGTTGTAAACCAAAATTAAGAGCCATGTTCCCTTTTTCTTTTCCACTTGGCATCTGTTGTAACTCATTCACACACCATCCCCTCTCTCCTAGGTTTTGCCCTCTTCCATTCTTCTGCTTCCAGCCCTAGGCACACAGCACTCCTTTCTTTCTTTCTTCCCCCCAGACACCCTATTAGTTCCCCCCCCAAAAAGGGCATTTTACTTGGAGACAAATTCAATTAAAAATCTGAATAATTAAAAATTGGTAATTGGGAAACCTGTTTGATAAGAGCGTGTGTTTCCCTGGAGGCTGGCCAGCATAGCCAGTGTAACTGTGTCACCTCAATCACCCGTCAGGAATGCAAGCCTCTTCCTGACTGAGACGATGAAAGAGTGGGAAGAGGCAAACACTACCAGCACAGCTGTCTTTGGGGTAGACTCCTTTTGGTGGTAAGTGCCTCTGGGCCAGGGAACCTTGAAAAAGCTCCACCTCTAGGCATCAAAGGAGGAGTATAGGGAACACCAGCAATGAGGATAATTAGCCAGTCATGCTCAGTAAAATGCAAATGAATTGCCATTTTCTGTTCTTGCACCCAACAGCACCGGGGTAGAACTTCCTTTGGAATGTCCTCGTTCAACCTCAGCAATGCCATTATGGGCAGTGGCATCTTAGGGCTCTCCTATGCCATGGCCAACACAGGAATTATCCTTTTCATGTAAGTACATAGAAAAATAAGCAAATAGAATATAAGCAGGGGGCTGGAGCTGAAGTTTTTATGACTACAGTGGTATGTTAAGCTTGGTTTGTTAGCTGAAGATTCTTGTAAGATCCCCTGTAATGAGAGCATTTCAGCTCCACCACAAGGAACCATCCACAGCTGAAAATTCACTGCCGAAATTGTAGACCTCCTTTGTGTTAGAAACATGACTGTGAATTGATACTGTGCAGCCAAAAAACAGAAGGAAAGAACAGCATGCTGGTCCTAAAATAACAAGATCGATCTTGCCAGTTTACTATGGGAATCCAACAAGGAAATTAAATCACCCACAAATATGTTTGCATCACCCCAATCATCTAATCACTATGTAGAAATGGAAGAAGAGCATTCGATATCATCTGAAAGGGCAACATGCTTTGAGTGCAAAGGCATTCATAGATCTAATGTTGCTGCTGCAAGTCTGTCTGTACCCAATGTGCACAAAGGACAGCATTGATCTGTGACTGACAAACAGCATCTACACAGAATGGGTTTTGATAGACAGTAACATATAGCCACGGGAAGTTTTTTAATCTATGGCTAACATCTGTCTCTTTTTAATGAGATGAATTCTATCAAAAATATTTTTTTTTTAAATTATTGATTTTAATTTTAGCTTGAAGCCTTAATTTTAGCCTCTCATGAGACTGGAATAAACCATGATATTACTGTGTGACAATTAGCCATTTTTGACATTATTGAAATCTAGCATGTTTTTATAGAGCTTCTTGCTTGTGGGGACCGTGTAACTATAACAGCAACAGCATTTAAAATTTTACATGCAGCTTACAGTTGCTAAGAAACATCTCCTGTTTTGCCAGTATAATTTTTAACTGAAAATTAGCTGTAGATTCAAATGCTGTTCTGTATAAGCACTTCATAACACCTGCACCCAACTAGTTTAGATATAATATATGCAGAGCAAAAATTGGAAGCCAGTTCTAAAACTGACATTTTGTCAGAGTCAGAAAAATGTAGGATGCTTTTCTCCTCCAGCTTTCTCTGAGCACTTGTGCTAACTGGTATGCTGATAAATGATCACTGGAAAGAAAACTGTGATATGTTAAGCCTCATTAACAGGGAAAAATATTATCTTTATAATATCTTTATTTGAAACTCTGATCATACTGATTTGTGGCGAAAAATTCTGATACAAGCCTAACGATATTAGCTCTGTTGTCAGTGCTAAAGTAGGGAATAATGCTAAAGCAAAAAACCTCCCCCCACAGCTCACTTTCTTTGCTATGCTATTTCCATATTTTCTGAATGAGAACATTCTCCCTTTTGGTAAAGGAAGGATTTTTATTTAGAAATATGAACTTGTGTGTAGATACTGTTACCCCTACAGCAGTTATCCAATTGCTTGAAGTTCCTCTGTTTTCACATCCCGTGATGTTAGTGTTAGTGGGACAGAAAAATCACATCTACTAAATGGAAACTGCTGGACATGAATTCTAATTGAGATGATGCTGGCAGCATTGTAATTTACTCTTCTCGTGTTGCCCAAGTGCTTTCATGCTGGAAGGTGTTCTACAGGGTGAAGGAAAATAGAAGGCTCACAAAATTCCAAAAGCAACACTTCTGCTGCCCAGCATGATTTAGCAAGTGCAACTACGAGGACTTTGGTTTACCCCATCTCATGTGTCAGGACACAGAGATCATGTCTCTGAACAGCAGCTGTATGGGTGGCCCTGATGAGGGAGGGTGCCACCTCAGCAGGATGTACCGTCACCTCAGACATGGTCCCCCCCTTACCGCATTGCATGAGCCCACAGCAGGAGACAGCCCTGCCCACACCAAGGTAGTAGCACTATCTGTCTCACCTGAAGAGGGAAATTTCAGAGGAAATTGTGATGGTCTGGTGGTTCATCACTCAGCCCCAGGGCCTGAATCTGCTCCTAGACTCATTTATGAACCTGGCTGTCAGTGTCTCCTATATCTGTACCAAACTTCGTGTTCAGGGGAGTGGGAGATGTGGGCACAACCTCCTGTTCAGCCATGCGATAAAGTGCTTCCATATTTTCTATCTCTGTCATGTTATTCTCTTCCTCACCAGCACTTGGGCAGGCTGATGACAAGATGGTTAAGGTAATAAGATATGTTGTGCACAGCACTGTGCCCCGAAAATCTCATACAAAGCTGCATTTTTCACAAGCAGTTTACAAGAGGCAGATAGCTGAAATCACATAGGATGCACCTGTTGTGTGGCATAAACATGGCAGTAATCAGAATTACTGAGGTCAGGTACCAGTATCTTCGGGCAGACTAAGTCTACAAGCTAAGCTACCAGTGCTGCAAGAGCAGGTTTTCCAGTGTTGTGCCATGCTTTAACATGATGCAAGATTTCTAATGTACTCACACAGCAGGCAACTAACCTCCACTACACAGTGATATGCCAGAAGTCAAAAGCAGTGACCAGCCAAGAGATAGCACTGAAGTTGTCCCAGTTACCATTTGCTTTTGGATTTCATTTTTGTAGGGTTTTTTGACAGCTCTGATTAAGGAGAGATTTGAAAATGAGAGGTCAGCGGGCAGCTGAGGGTCCAAAGACCAGATTCTTGCATAGAAATCTGTTTACTTTAGTGGGATCTTGTTAAGATATACGATTTGGTCCTTGTGGACTAGCACAGAACTAGCACTTACTGGACTTCAACAAGCCTTCAGGGGCACTTAGAGTGTATAAGGTGCAACTGTACTCACAAGGAAGCTACAATTGACACTTAGCTCTGCATTTAGCCTGGGAGACCAAAGAACAAACTTGCTGAAAACTATTTATGACGTGTTGAACTTCATGAGAATGAGCAAGTGTATGTTCAAATCAACTGAGTGTCTCTGAAGTCCTGCTTAGGATTCTGATTTCTGCTTTGCCTTGCAGAGTTCTGCTGCTCAGCGTAGCAATATTGTCACTCTACTCGGTCCACCTTTTACTGAAGATATCAAAAGAAGGAGGTAGGAGGCTGTGATTCACAATCTGTATTGCATGCATGTATTTTACCTTGGAATGCAATTTATCAAGTATGTCCAATTGTCGTGGTTTGAGGCTGGTGCAATGCCAGTGCCCCCATGAAAATGCACTCCCCCTGGTGTCTGCTGTGAGATGTGACCAGGAATAGGCAAAGCAGGCCCCCGCTTAGAAATAAAGAAAAGAAAACTTTATTAACTACACTACAACTATATGTAAAAAGGAGCACACAGGAAAAATGAAAACCTTCCAAAAACATTTCCTCCCTCCACCAAATTTCCAATACATTCCTCCCTCAGATCACCAACTCTCAGTCCATCACCACCCTTTAAATAATCAATTCTCAGTTCATCAAGAGGAGAGGAGTCCTTCTTGTGCCATAGGCTTCCCCAGGAAACACTGTTGAAACCTCATGTGTTTCCATGTCACTCGTGGCACCGCCTGGGGAACATTTGCCATCGTGACATCTTCCTTCTATGCCCAGTGCTCTCACCACTGCACATGGACCAGAGCTGCTTCTAGGGTTGTCCTTTTAAGGATGCCTTGTCCCATTCCAAAAAGAGCACAGTCTCTCACCTTTGGGACACCAGCCCCTCCCAAATTTCACCCCCTGGGGCCAAGGGGTACCAACACTGAACTCTCTTGGCTCTGAGCCATTGCCTCCCCCTGGATGCAGTCTCTGTATCACAGGAAACATGGTTCTGTCCATGGCTATAACAAGAAAAGTCCAGCTAAGGCCACTCCATCCTCTCTTCCCACCTAAGATTCTTCTCTACTCTTCCAACATTGTTCACTTGCTCGAACCTTCATCACATTTGCCCATTTGTTCTTCCATTTCATCTCTAGCTCTCTTCTAGGAAAGGTTAATGTTCTGTGAAGTTTTCATTGTCCAAAAAAAGGTTAAAATCTCGGGCTCTGCAGGCCCGGATCTCCCACAGCGGCCCGACACCTTCTCCCTGCACCCCCCCTTCTTCTCCTTCTCGGCTGTGCTGCCGGCACATGTTTATCAAGCTCCAAGGCAGCACAGGCACAGGCACACTCTCTCTCTCATGGGAGGAGCTGCCTGATGCCTCCTGGTGCTTCTCCACCCTTCTATCCTCAGGGCCTCTTGACCTCCCACCTCTGTCCAAGGCCCGGCCTACCTCACCCGGCCCCATGGCTTCCCCGTCCCTGCCTAGCCAGCAGCTGGGCCTGGGGAGGGATCCGAACTCTTTCCCCACTGGAACCCAAGAGATGGTTTCCTGGGAATGCTCTGCTTTTAACCCCTGTGTTCTCAGAGGCTTATACATGTCCCCCAGTGTCCACACCAGGCGCCAATATTCAAATCTGAACACCCATTGATGTGACCACAGCATCCCAAAAAACTCACTTCCCCTCAAACCACAACACTAATGTAGTGGCCCATATTTTTGTTTTGATTTTGTTTGGGTTTTTTTTTTCAGGATCATTAATATATGAAAAACTGGGAGCAAAGGCATTTGGCTGGCCTGGGAAGTGTGGTGTCTTCATTGCAGTCACAATGCAGAATATTGGAGGTAAGAGACAAAAGTTTTCTAGCTTCCAATGCTCTTCCTACAAAACACAAGTGATTTCATTCTCTCCTCTGTCTGGCTAAATGGCAGCAGAGATGAGCCAGATACAGCATACACTGTATTGTAAAAATGAAGGATATGAGGAATTCATCTCACTTTTTTCAGCTACCTGACACTTCAGTGTATGGTGAAAGACAATCACCTGGGATCTCTCCCTGGCCAGTGAAGAAGCTTCAATGATGGCTAAAGTGGCCTGACTGACCATCCTCAAGGAACTGGCCATTCTCTTCATTGACTATGGCTCAGCCTGTCAAAATAAAGGATTTATTTATTTAGTCACACTGTTATTTAAACAGAACTCATTTCTCTACTTTAGCAAAAACTTTTCTCTTTTTTTGGAACTACAGTTTTGGAAACTCAGTTCTCTAAAGGTTTTTGTTTTGTTTGGGTTTTTTTCCAGCAATGTCAAGCTACCTCTTTATTATTAAATATGAACTTCCTGAAGTCATCAGAGCATTTATGAAACTTGAGGAGAATTCTGGGTAGGTGTCTTTTCCCAGCCTGAACCTGAGATGAAAAATTTTCACTTTGATGTCAGTGATGATTATTTTTACTTTTATTCTTCCTGTTTAGAGAATGGTACCTTAATGGGAACTACCTCGTCATACTTGTAACAGTTGTGATTATTCTTCCCCTCTCCCTTCTAAAAAGCTTAGGTAAGCTTAATGCCCTGCTTAAACTCATTTCCTAGTCCTTTAAGGATTGTGAATTTTTATGTAACTGAACTATTTTGTTCTGTTTTGTTTTGTTTTTCCTGCTGCACAGGTTATCTTGGTTATACGAGTGGGTTTTCACTGACCTGTATGGTTTTCTTTGTCAGTGTGGTAGGTGACTGTTTTGGTATTGTCTCCAGACAAATACACTGTATTTGTAAATACTCTGTAAACCTTAAATACTTTTATACTTTGTACTGTGGCAAGTTTATGTTAGGATAGCCCCTGCAAATTTATCAAATCAACAACCTATTCAGCAATAGGTGAAGTCAGAATAAAAAAAATCAGTTAAAAAAACACTTGAGAATAAAAAATAAAGCAGGAAAACAGTAGAGGCAGAGTGACAACAAATATTTGCAGAAGAAGCAGAATTGGTAGCACTTTGTTTCTTGCATCCTCTCTTTCTCAGTGTCTGCTTTTACTTCTGTTGGAATACCACAGATGTCTGATCTCCTATAGAGGAACTTTTCTGATAACATTGTCTACTTTTTGTAGGTGATCTTCAAGAAATCCCAAATACCCTGTCCTCTTCCCATCATGGATCATGGGGTTGAAAACTGGACCGCCACCAATAGCACAGTGCCAATGCACCTGGTCATGTTATCAAATGAGTCACTCAGTTCTGGTGTGAATTTCATGATGGACAACACAGCTGGGCACTTCCCAAGCCTTGAGGAGCCAAAAGATATCTCCCCAAAAAGCGGTGTAGAATACGAAGCGCACAGCGACAACAGTGACAAGTGCCAGCCAAAATATTTTGTGTTCAACTCACGGGTAAGGGAGATCCTGTAGAACTTGTCTTCCACCACTTGTACCACAGCTAAACTGCTGCCTGCCAAGTCAGAGGTGCAGCCGTGACCATTCTTACTAATGGGAGCTTTATTTTACAGACTGCCTATGCAATACCCATCCTGGCATTTGCATTCGTATGCCACCCTGAGGTGCTACCAATATACAGTGAACTCAAAGAGTAAGGTTCTTAAATTTTGTCCCATACTTCCAGTTAACCATAGATAGAGATAATCTTCTACCTGTTGTCCATTGATTGCTGGTGTGTGAACACCCACATGATAATGAATTATTGCTTTCCGTTGTAAGCAGATTTTGGCTTTGCTTTGGTCTTATAGTCAGATATTGGTGACAGAGAACCACTGCATTGATCAATATTACTTAGTAAAGGAGGAATATGGAAAGTCCTTCAAATGATCAGAAATAAACTGGGAAACTTGGTTGCACTGAGATAATTCTGGTTTCTAATAATACTTAAATGTGTTCTGTGTCTGTGTCAGTTGCACTTACTCTTAAAGTTTCTTGGGATGCCATTGGTTTGGGTGTCTTTGGTAGGCTCTTCACCCAGCCTGTTTTGCTTAACAAATATCAAAAATCCAATATAGTTGCTTAAAACAGCACAGAGTTAATAGCTGGGAAGGGCTAAAAAAAGGCATTTGCTGAACAGCAAAAATTGCATTACAGGGGGATGTGTTGCAAAACTCAAGGAGGTTAGGAACCATTACCTCCTGTTTCAGTAGGTTTAACCTCAGAAGCCATAGAAATTCCAATATGACTTGGGAAAATGCTTGCAGGTCCTATAAGATGAAGATTTTCTTTAACCAAAGGATTTATGGAGGAAGGATGTGATCTGCAAGGGGTTCTTGAACCTGCAGAACAGCCCTATGTAGATATAAGGGTATGTTCACATAGAGTTGGCTGAAAACTCCTGTCTATTATTGTCAACAGACCTTTAATTCTCATCCCTCCATTTTTTAATCTAAAATATACCATTTGAGATTAACATTTAATAAATAGTGATATACAAAATAATGTGGCACATTTTTATGTTGCCACAGAAAAAGCAATAGAAATGCAGTTTCAACATATTTTATAAATCTTTGCTGCTCTGCACCGTTGTAAAGCATCAAGAGCTCTATGTAACCAATATATTTGCTATGAAATTTCTGTCTGGTGAGGGTGTGTCAGAGAGTTAAGATCCTTCAGAGCACTTCTTGTACAAATAGAGGCTTTATAGGACTGTTACTCTCTTTCTTTTGTACTTCAGTCGCTCCCGAAAGAGGATGCAGAATGTCTCAAACATCTCCATCACTGGCATGCTTATCATGTATCTTCTGGCTGCCCTCTTTGGATATCTTACCTTCTATGGTAGGTCAAAACACTGTTCCCTGTAGAATTTTCCCTCACTTTTTAATGCAGGCAGGCGGGTTCTATCACAAAGACTCAAGTATTAATGTATTTTCTAGGGGCCTGAATCCAAGTTTAAGCAATAATCAATTATAATACACAGTGTGTAACCTTCTGAGTGAACTGTGGGACTTATCCAACTGTCAGGCCTCACCTGTGAGAGACTCCAAGGCACCTGCTGGGGGGCCAGTCTTGTTTCCCTTGACTTTGTGAACTCAGACAAGAAGCTGCTGTAAACTTGACCCTTGGCAAAGGCCAAGAGTACTAAAAATACTCCAGTGCTCAACAGTTCTACATGACACTACTAAGTGCTATCCAATCTGTCTCTGACGCCACTAGTTCAGTTTCATCTATGCTGAAAAACAGGTGCAAATCATTCTAGTGTAAAAAAAATCTGGATGAGCTAAAGTAACCGATGGGCAAACAGAGTAGTCCCTCTATTAGCACACCATTTTGTGCAAACGCCACCTCTTTTTACCTTGTTAGTCCCTCCATACAGCAGAGAAGTGAATGATACAGCACACTCTGCTCCCTATCACTGGGGCAAGAGGGCTCTGCTTGAGAGCTGAGACATCTGGGTGGAGGTCAAAAGGAGCTGTTACCAGTTCAGTAACAGTTCAGTGAGTTGTTTCATATCACAGAAATTATTTTTACTTCAGGTTGTACATCCACTTAATGATTTTCTCAAAGTCACGTCAAAGATGCTAGAGTACAAAGCGTCACCTCAGAGCTGCATTGCCCTCATCATCTCTGAACGATGGACTAGTATCAGTCACAGTGGGAAAATTCCTTTTTCATGTCTAGCCCATAACTTATATCTAATGGCAGCAGCTGGGCTAAAGTTAACCTTATCTCTTATGTGACTGCAGTATAAAGATCCTTTTAAATGTGCAAGGTACTGCTTTAGTGATTTAACTCCTTTCTCTTTCCTTTTTGTAGGAGAAGTTGAAGATGAGCTTCTTCACACATACACTAAAGTGTACACATTTGACACCCTTTTGCTGTCAGTTCGCCTGGCAGTGCTGGTGGCTGTGACCCTGACCGTGCCCCTTGTCCTTTTCCCTGTAAGTAACAGAGCTGAAATCAGGGTAACCCATATTCACTGACTGAATGTGATCAACAAAATATTTTAACACTGAAGAAAAGTAAGCCTGAGCTTTGTATTTAGAGAGGTCTGTTTTCTCATTTGACCAAAGCCTGGACCTTAGGCATTTAGGGTTGCAAAATTTGAAAGACTGAAATAAATCAGTCTTTATAAATATATCAGGAATTACTTGTCTGTCTTCCTGGGTCTTTCTGTACTTTATTTGTCAGAGCAGTCCCAAGTAACAAAGTCTTGGAGATATATTGAAACCACTTATGAGATTTCCTAATACAGACACAGGCACCTACTATAGCACCCAAACTTAGGGCAGACACATGAAGCTCAGGTCACACATTGTGCAGGACTCCCACACTGGGCTGCTGAAATACAGGGACAGAGGGCCCTGTGCTCACTTTACAGGCTTGAGTTTGTGGACAGGTGAGGAAACTAAATGCCAGGAAAAAAAGAAGTGTAAAGGAGCTGCACATTCAGTTGTCCGAGCAAAGTTTGGAACTTCTGTGTGCTCTTCACGGGGAAAAACACAATAACCACAGTTGCAGGGACAGAAAGACGCAGGTAAACAAATTGCTCTGCAGAGGGACTGACCCTCCTCAGGGATCAATCTCCCCCAGTGGGCAGAACTCCAGTCTCCAGAATGTATAAAACTGAGCCTCATGTCTTCCCTGAGCTGCCAGAGGAGAAAATAGCTGATCCTCATAATCTGGTGTTGGGAGGCTGGTGTCTCATGAGTACAGCACGTACAAGGCCAGCACCATGCGGTAGGAGGGCTCCCAGCAAGCTGCATCACAGCACAGTGTTCCCATCTGAGTAACCAGGGGGTCCTGTTGCTCTCTTGTCCTGGGTGCAATACACACTCTGCATAGGTACTGTTTCCAGGCTTGCTGATAAATGACTAAGAGCAGTGATCACTGCTCAATGTTGTCTACTAAATTAAAAAAAAATTTGAAAAAACAGGTATAAGGCACCGTGAGTGGTCAGTCCTTCTAGCTTGGAGAGCTCCAGTGCTCTGCCTTAAAAATCATGTTCAAACCAGTGGCTAAATGCTTAAATTAGTCTTAACAAATTGATCAGTCTTAATGGGAAAACAAGCTAATGGCCTTGAAGAAATCTGTCTGTCAGGTGTAGCATTTTGTATTTTTAGATTTCTGCATAATCATTTTAATATTTGAATAGTTAGCAGCTACAAACCACAACACTGATTTTTCCATTAAAATTACTCCTGAGAAAATATCTTTTTCTTGTAAACCAGAATACCAAAGAGCTTTACACATTCTATCAGGACAGCCATCTCAGCAGATCTTACTCCTTCAAATAAGTAGTATAACTATATCAACTACTTTTTTAAATTAATCATCCCATTTGTATTTTCTTAAAGTAGTCAGAGTCTTTTATTTAAAAAAAAATTCATTGCATTGCCAAAAAAATAAATTAAATATAGATCTATATATTAGTCACTGTAAAACTTCAGTTTGATAACTTCCTTTCAAGGATTGTGTCACAAAAGGAATAATGCTCAATATGCTGACAGTAAGCTCACAGGAATGCAGGCAGAAAGTTTTCTGGGTAATAAACCTATCTTACACCAACTCAAAAAACTGGACAAAATATTTTAAATTTGCCTTCCTCTTCCTAGTATTAGTTCACATCAACCTGAAAAACATAAAGTACAAAACTCATGGTGTGTTTTCTAGCGATGTACTACACTGAGAGACCCCCCATATATTTATTTAATTGCCAAACTCACCTGAAAGAAGTTATATGTTACTTTAAAACAACCAAACAGAAGATGCATTTGGAGTTTTTTGGAGTGTAAAAATATTTTTGTTCAATTTCTAAATACCAACTTTTAAGTTAATTTTGGTACTTGAGAATAACATCAGCTCAAGCTACCAAATGGATTTGCTTTTGGCCTTTTTTTCTACTTACTATCTTTTATGTTGCAAAAAAAATCCATGATGTGTGATAAAGTCAATGAAGCAAAAAAGAATCCTCTGCAATTGGTTTTAGGATTATAATTTCCAAGTGGCATTGAAAAATATGCTTTACTTCTCAGAAAAGTATATGTATATATTAAATTATTAAGTACAGCGGCTTCCTCTATCTCTCAGAAAAGTAAATGACAGAATTCTTGTGGGATTTTCATCAGGTTCAGGAGTACAGCAAATCATATTTCACACATACTTTTTTTTTGCCTGCTGATTAGTACTTATAGTGGGGGGGGGCTCTTTGAGGATTTTTTGCTGATATTAGCATCTTTCAGTTGAATAGATTTCATGTCCCTGATTTTACACCCTATTTACTTGACTTTCTCCTACACTGCAAATATTTGAGTTTCTGCATTAAACTGTGAACCCAGTTCTCAAAAACCTACATCAGAGTGAGACTATATTATGGGAATCAAAGACTGAAAACACATTTTTTTCAGTCAGAATTTCTCACAACAGATGTAACTAATATAGAAATTTTTTTTAACAGAAAGCAAAGATGAATTAACTCCTGTTTTACTTTCCCTGTTGTCTTTCATCTTGCAGATCCGTTCATCTATCAGTGCATTGCTGTTTCCCAAAAGGCCATTCAGCTGGATAAGACATTTCCTGATTGCAGCAGTAATTTTGGCTTTTAATGATCTGCTTGTAATTTTTGTCCCAACTATCAAGGACATTTTTGGATTTATCGGTAGGTTTCATAAATACTTTTTGTTGACTCTACTGTCCTTTCTACAACATATTTACATTCAGGGACTGAAAGTCAATCTCTGTTTGAGTCTTACGGTAGAGAAATATAAACACAAATTGAATTTAAAGGGAATGTAAGGATTCCCAAACAGCTGACAGACAAAGGTATAAGCTACCCAACCTTGTTGTTACTTTGCATGAGGCACAAGGAATCCAATAATCCCGATATAAAAATTTGTAAGGAATTCCCATTTTGACCAAAAGGAAATTTAATACATATGGAGGAGAGGGAAATCAGCTTTGGTTTTGAAGTAACTATAGCGGGAAAAAATGTATTGACTTCCAAAGTATTGTGCTAGAAAAAGAAGAAAAGTGACACATTTCATTTGGCATTAACAGTTCTCTGCCTACCACTTTCTTTCTGTCAGTTTTGGCCTCTGACCAAAGAGGTCAATGAAGAGTCTCCATGCTCTGAAGTGCTTGAGGATGCAGGGGTGCAGATCCCTTGAGAAAGGTACCTCGATGGGATTTCTGCAGCTGGTTTGCTCCTCCCTGCCTTTTATACCCAGGTCTTCATGCTGGACTCTGCTGAGCAGAGAGGAGTCGGCACTTCTTAGGCACAGATTATCTGCTCTCTATTCAATACCTGCTTTCCAGGGTCATCCTACTGGGAATGTCCATTTGTCCTTGCTTCACCTGACAGCAGACAGGCTTCAGCTGATGTGCAGACATCTCCACCACAGGCAGCCAGACCACTTTGAAAAAACCCTCCCAGTAACAAGTGTCTCTTCAGGCCCCAAGCACCCAAATGAGTGTTCGGACATCCACAGCTCTCCACAAATGTAGTCTACAGAGAGAGCCCCTTGTACAGTTGGGCTCAGAATGGCAGCTGCCTCCCCACAGGCTCTCTTTTGCAGGTGCACCACTCTGCTTTTCTGACAAATGGTGCAGCACTCAGGTCTGCTCTCTCTTCCAGGAGCCTCTTCCGCTACAATGTTGATTTTCATCCTCCCTGGTGCCTTCTACCTGAGAATTGTTAAGAAGGAACCCCTGAGGTCTCCTCAGAAGATTGGGGTAAGAGAACTGGGGGCAATTGCAAAAGAAAGGGTAGGAGGTTGTGTGATTTCCACTCTTCATTAGCACTCAGACCATTGACTTCCAACATCTGGCACTTGCTCCTGAATGGTAGTGTCTCACTCAAAATACAGGTTGGGCAGTGGGATTCATCTGAGGCTCCTCAAGACAGAGCCATTAGAGGCCTACTGCTCCCGACTCTCACCTAAGTATTTAGGATAAAGTATGTCTTAAACCACTAGAAAAAGAGACTTACTTAATCCAATCTAAACTCCAGTTAACACCTGCATTTTCATAAATAGCACCAAGACAGTCTATAAGAAGTTGATGATTCATGCTAGAAGACCAGCTGTGGACTAACAGGAAGATTTGAGGTCAAGGTTAAGAAGGAAATTGCATTGCAGAGATAAATAAGAAATAGTGAGCTCTCCTCTGTGACAGATCCACAGACCTTATATGAAGGTCTATCATTTATGCACACCATGTGTCTATGTCGTGCTGGACTGCCACTGCAATGCCTTTCATCCTGAACATCAATAACTGTCTGCAGATTTAACTATCGCGGAGGAAATGTTCTTTGAAAATGTAATTAGAAAAGTTATTGATGAAATATATATTTAGGCACATAATGTAAACAGATGGGAATATATGCATCTATATATATATGTATGTTCACAAAAGTCATGTGACTGATACATACTTCTAGTATAAAAGTAATTTATTATGATGAAATTATTTCTACAATGTTTTTTCCAGCTGTTAGAGAGCTCTCTCTGTAGAGAGACTGTGAATATTTTTTCGTGTGTCTTTGTTCACTCTTCATGTTGGTATGTGTTAGGCACATCTAGAACTTCACATCTTGCACTGAGATCACATACAATATTCATCTTTATTTTACAAAGACAGAGTATTGTTAAGGGTGGAGAGATTATGGTAAACTAAAGCTCCACTAAAGCAAAGGGTGACTACAAGCATCAGAATCCCCTGAATATGTACAGAAACACTGTCAGATAAGAGATATGGGCTTACCTGTTTGTCTAATAAGGATTCAGCAGATTAACTCTGAAGTTGTTTTTAATTCCAAAGACTATAACCATTGACTGAAAATTTGTCATTTTTTAACAATAAAAAAAGACGTTTCTTTTATATAATTTTTTATTATTTTTCATATTACCAAAGTGGCTTGTTTTCAGATCTCTCTTGGACTGATATCCACACAGGACTAACTCTGATTCATGTATCCCTGTACCATATTACTTGGGCTTTAGTCACATAGAATAAGCCAAACTTAGGCCATGGGTATTACACTAATGGAGATCCAGTGGGGCAATCTATACTACCGCCCCTAAGTCACTAGCTTTATTAATTAAATTTCATTTCCTAATTGCAGGCTCTAATTTTCCTCATAGTTGGCATAATCTTCATGCTTGTGAGTATGACTCTTATTGTAATGGACTGGATTTACAATCCCCCAAGTTCAAGACATCATTAACCTGTGAAGACAACCAAGTGTGTTTCATAACACAAATATTTGTATTGTGTGCTCTGAAGAACATCTGAATGGGATTGTTATTCCTAGCTAGTAACTGCAGTACTTTGAAGACAGTTTCTGGTAGGGTCACAAGAACCCAATGGAGTCTACATCATCCTTGTCAATAAGGATTGTTATTTATGCATTAGGAATCTGAGCTTAGCATTTCTGGCCAGGTGAAATGAAAAGTGTGGTGTGAATGCTTTCTGTTTTCAAAACCAAAATAACTCTGTATACAGTTCTCAAAAACAGCTTGGTGTCACCCCTTTCAAAATCTCCCATGATGATAGTAACCACAGCTCCTAGAGCCTTGGGAAGGTAATGGCCAGAAAACCAGCCAGTGCCTCATTTTCAATCTGAAGGTCATGGGAGTGGCTGCCCAGGTCCAAGAGAAAGGCTGTGGTTTCTGAGGGGATCTGGAAGGTGATTCCTCTGTGCCTGATAGACTGACCTGCCTGTCAGAAAGACAGTGGACAAAGCTTTCCACTTGACTTTGACAAGCCAGTGGACAAAGCTGAGTGTTAGATTTGTTGCCCAGATTCATCACCCAGCTGTTTTACAGAATAAATATCTCTGGCACAGATTCTCTGTTGGGGCAAGTGCTTGAAGAACAGCAGAGTATTCTCACTTTGTTTTTAAAGATGCTTGTGCTGGAAATATCAGTCATTTCTGCAGTAAAGGTTTTTTGTTCTTTAATTTTTAATTATTGTGTGAGCTTACATCACTGAACAAGTT
This sequence comes from Zonotrichia leucophrys gambelii, assembly GCF_028769735.1. Classification (NCBI taxonomy): domain Eukaryota; kingdom Metazoa; phylum Chordata; class Aves; order Passeriformes; family Passerellidae; genus Zonotrichia; species Zonotrichia leucophrys. Next base: position 19,333,478 of record NC_088170.1, on the reverse strand, counting down.
GTATCCTCCATAAAAACTTGTCTTCCACTCTCACAGGAATTTAAGGAGACCACAAGGTGTGACAAAGCACCCTATCCAGTATTGTTCAGTACTTGTGTATTTGATAAATGTTCAGTGCAGGTAACTGTAATTTGCTATATATAAAAATATATGTATTTATGTACATAATTTTTTGTTTTCTTCTAGTCATAAAAATGTTATCCTGTGGTATATGATTTTTGATTTTTTTATGTGTCACTCTGTTTTCATAGCCACACACTTAATATTATTTTGAAGGAAACATATTGAATTGGTGGGTTTGTAAAAGGTCTGTTTTTATTCACCAGTGGTTTAACTATACCTGTAGCAAGCCCTAATTGCTACCTGTGTAAAAACACATTCATATGTTTACTACTTACATTATAATAAATTTCAAGATGTTTTCCTCTTGAGAATTCTTGATACATGCCTTGAAATTTTGTGTTGCCACTGTACACCACAAATTTGAATTACTTGTTCAATTGCTGTACCTCATCTGGTCTATGCATACATCAGCATTTAACAACATCCTGTATGGTTAAGTCATGCAAGGGCAACAGCATTATTGACAATCTCAAGTGTATTGAGCTATACAGCTGTGCAAGACAAGGAAAAAAGCATTGCATTCCATGCTATGTTCATGTTTAATTAACAGTCAAATCATGAATTGGGCTGTGTCATGGAGTACTCACTACATATGCTCTCTGCACACATCAGGGAAAATCAGCCAGAGGGGTCTTGCTGACTCCTTAGCAGAGAGAAGGAGTTGGGAAGGTGCCACTGTTGGGTTTATCACACTTACACAAATCCAAGCTCATGTAAAAGGAGTTTTCATTTTCTGACTTGGAAATCTGTTGAATAAACATATTTTACTCAAAAACCTGCAGATCCAGACGGCTGTGAAGTACTCAAAAATTGTCTGTGCTCCCACCTTGCCTTCACACAAAATTTTATTTGTTTGTGTGTCTGTGTGTGCATAAATTGTGCATACTTACAGAATAACTGGAAAGGAATATATATATTTCATGTTAAATGCTTCCTTTCTGAGCAGTATTATAAGCTCACTTAAGTACTGTATCCTTAATATACTGGGAAACACTCCCTTATGAATGCTAAGTCTGCCTCTGCATCTTTTAAAGAAAATAGTGCCAATAATATTTTTAGTTTAAGCAGATAAGTATAAACAATGTTGCTTTATTATTGAAGAGAACTTTAACATGGACCAGAATTAGTAGGAAAACACCACCATACCTCTCTTCCTGTTACTATTACTGAGAGTTGTATGCGTGAATTTGTAACTGCATCTTTACTTCAGAGTTAAAACATGTATTGTGACTACAGCTGAGTGTAGGAATTCGTGTAGTCCACCCAAAATATACAGATGACCTCAAGAAAAGTAACAGAACTATGGCATAACTCACTGCCTTTTTATGGAAAAAAATACAGGGGTAGAGGGGTCATAAAATGTTGAGGTTTTGAGTTAAAATACATTGGTCACAATGATATGCTTCTGCTGCACACTCTGAGAGTAAGGGCAATATTGCTCACTAACTATTAGCACTGCTGAGAATGCTGGTTGTTGGAGTTTCTTATTCATTTTGCAATGTTGACAGAAGGCTTGGTGAGGATTTTTATTATTAGACCATCCATTAATGTATAATAAATGAATTTTTTGAAGACTGCAGATTATTCTTCATCTGCTTGAGTCCAGCAGAAGAATTTTTGTTTGAAAACCAAGCAGAGTCAAGGTGGTAGCCTTAACACAGGTATTGCTAAAACTTCATTCCCTTTTAAGAGAGAAATTTGTGTATCCATGTATTTGCAGATGAGCAAGATGGCAGCCCCTTCATAGAATAACCCTTTGGCAATTCCCTGTTTTCTATCTATTCATAGAGCTTCATTGATGTCATTGGGTATGGTGAATAGCTGGTGTTAAAAGTGGGGTTATCTATGAGATGTTGAATGCCTCATTCTTTGGATTAGCTGGGACACATGGTATGGCAACTAAATATAGTATGGGACTATATATAGTATATCACTAACTATAGTATAGGAGTCCACACCACATGGTGCCACTATGTATAAATACTTCCTATCATTGCACGTGCAGGTTTTCCCACTGTTACATACTTGTCTGATGCATTCTCACAGCCCAAAATATACTGGTCTACACACAGCTCCAGCATCAATGAGCTCATGTGAGAACCATGCCCATGGCCAGCCAGCATTTGCAGCCTGCCTGCTAATGAGGAAAGCACTGCAGCCCCAGACACATGCTCAACACCTATTCCACAAACATCCACCCTGACCTCTCCTTCCCCTCTAGTTAGGCAGCCTTCATTCCCTGCAGCATCAGCTCTGCTCTGTCTTGATGATGCTTGAGGTACAGTTTCCTTGTGTCAGGAGGCTATTTTGATTAAACAGTTACAGATGTAGTAAATGAATGAAGGGAGTTAAAGAAAGGTAAAAGGTATATCTTCAAGGAGAAAAAAAAATCAATGAAAATGTTGGAAATTTTTGTGGCCATAGAGGTATGTCATTAAATGCATGTTTCAAGAATGCCAGAAGTGATATTTAAAGAAAAAAAAAAAAAAAAAAAAAAAAAAAAAAACAGAAGTAATGAATATTTCAGCTCTGGATATAGTAAGGGACAAAAAAATGTGGTGTTCTTAAGAGGGCAAAATCATCTCTAGTCCATAAATAATCAAAGGTTCTATTCAATAGCATCTATTTGAAAGAAGGGCAGCAGGCCTAGCTAAGTCAGAAGAGCTGGATCTGGTGTTCATTTCATTAAACCCTCCTGGTTCTTAATGGCTGACACAATAGTGAATAAAGCTAGTCAGCAATTACTCACTAAGAGGTCTAGGTGGTGCTATAGATGGAGTATTTCCATTCATTTGACTTTAAATTTCAGTGGAAATTTTACTGAAATTCTGCAATTGCAACAAAATTCTGGCAGAGCCCCATCTGTTTCTATTAACCTGCCTGGCAAAGTTCTGTGGGCTCCAGGGGAGTTTTACAGTTCTTGGCCTCCTCCTCTCCTGGCAATGGGCAAGGGCCACTCACAACCAGCATGGACAATGCTTTGGCTGAGGGTCCAGGGTGAGTTCAGGGTCACAGAGTTTCCTTCTGTGGAGCTCGGCCTTGGTACTGTAGTGGCAAGACTGTCAATACTTCCATGGCATATTGTGTTGTCTAGTACCATCCTGGAAAAAAGAAAAACAAGCATGGCTTTAGTTAATTAAATCATCACTTCATGAAACGCTTAAAATCTTGTGCTGAATCTGGATGATAAAAACTGTTTTCTTAAGAGTATGAGATATATGAAGATGAAAGGGATCTCAGGTAGCCTCCTATTCCACACCTGGGTCAGATGATGTTAGGCTTGTGCTTGAAGCCAACAACATTGGCTCCAGCTGTTCATTTCCAATTAAATCAAAGAAAAAAATTGGATGTGAAAACTGGCTGACAACCACTACAGTGTGTAAGAGATGTTGTTTCCAGCTATGCAGGACATATGATGGATACCCCTCTGGACAAAGAGGTGGTGGGGGCATTCACAGTGCTGCAGAGCTGCTGCCTTCATTGGCACAGCATTAGCACAGACAAGAGTTATGTCCTGTACAGCCTACCCACCAGGGCTCCCCTTGTCCACCAGGTGAACCAGCTTCTAAACCCAAAGCATCCCATAATGATAACTTTGGAAATCAAGATGTCCTAATTTTGCTACATAAAATGGGCAGGAAACCTTATGCTGTTACTAGCAGCGAAACAGAAGGTGTTTATCTCCCAGCAGAAGCAAACTAAACATAAAAGGATGCTTGCTTGGCTGCGGCTCTCCAGGACACTTTGAAGTGGATGTTTCAAAGCTCCACACACTTGAATAGAAAGTGTCCACAGCATTCATTCAGCTCTACATGCAGCACGCACCTCTTCTGGCTCATTTATTTTGAGGCTTGGAAAAGTTATCCTAGCCTCAGTACCAGATTGTCTACACATAATTTATTACCTGTTTATTCCCAAAAGGAGGGTCTGTACCTCCTCTCAGGGGAAGCTTGCAGACAGCAGGAAGCGATGGCTGCGTACCATCAGCATCGCCCTCCTTTTCACTCTCTGACCTAGGTGGAACTTCTGTCCTTTCTACCACAGACTGTCCCAATCTTGCCACCCTTTCCTCCCAAGATGGCTGAGCTTAGGTTTTTCGCTAGCAGCTCAAGCAATTGAGCCAGTTTCCAGATTGCCACAGTCAGACTAACCCAACAAACTCCACATGCAGGAGTAATACAAGTGCTCATAATAGGATTGACACTTCTCCTTCGAATCCCCACCTTTAACTGGGTCTATCCTAAACAAAGTTGGAGGACTTGGCACAAAACATTCCTGACCTTCCCAGGAAGAAGCAGCTGCTGAGGCAGGCACCTTTCAGATACCTCACTTTATTCACTGTTTCCTATGGGTCTCCCCTTGGCTTCTAATACCTCCTCACCATACAGAGGCACTTCGGCCTAATATATCACTAGTGGGCAGAAATAGGTGCCCTACTTACATTCTCAAAGCCCTGTTTCAGGGGTTACGAGCCACCTGTTTCCCTTCTTCAGTTACGGAGTTATATAACTTACATCTATCTAAAACCTGCAATGAACTGATATAAATCTTCTGGTGGTGCCTGAGCTGTCTTAATTTACCCCTTTGCTCTTAATAATTATTTTGCACTCTAAATTTCTTCTTATAAACCTTCTGCAAAATGACAAATAGCCCTTTTTACAATCTAGCCTCAAAGAAAACAAACATAATAATTACCCCTGCTTTTACACCTGTGAGTAACTGGGCAGATACAAGCACAACAGAAAATTATTTCCCCATTATTTTCTCCAGGAAATCAGATGCCAAACTCTAGGCTGTAGCAGGAAGTGTGGTTGTTCCTGGTATTGCTCATTAGGAGGCTACCAGACACTGAATACTCCTTCTAAGCTCACCTATATCAAACTGGGCAAATGTACCCACAATCTGTGGCTGAAACAGCTGGCAATTAAAGCAGCTGTGCTCCTAGAAGCTATTGAGAAATCAAAGAAAAGATTACTCAGAAGGCAAGTTTCCCTGAAATTGTCTCCAATGCCCAAGACCTCATAGTACTACTACACAAAATACATTGAATTGCATTCAGACACATTCCCAGTGGGGTGACTCAGGCAACCCAGTCTGGGATGACTCATTTTCCTACATAAAGTCATATACATGGCCAAATCCATGAACATGTATTTTGGTAAAATGGGAATATTCTGCCTGGCTTCAGGTACAAAAGAAAGACAAGGACAAGTTCAGTATTTCACTTTAAAAAAAAAAAGTATCACAATTATCCTCTGGATGGGACTGAAATTGTTTCCCTCCCGTAGACACTGTGCCACCAGCAGCAAAGGGATCAACTTAACTTCAGAAATTGGGAGCATGCAGTTAACACCACCCCAGTCTGTACTCCAGCCACTCTGAGGCACAACCATCACCAGGGGTAGGTTATTTATGCAGCAGAGGGAAGTGTTGCTGAAATACTGGAGTCAACTAGGTCGCACAGTCCTCAGTCAACATCTTCCAGGTTCAATGCCAGATCAGAGAAAGACCTCACAGCTATGTGCACATGTGAAAAGTTTTTTTGTAGTACTTAGTACAGCCTGATGGAATATTATGATTGGTTATTGCTGCAAATATGACAAAGCAAATTACTAGAATGAAAATAAGAAAAGTCTCCTACAGTAAAACTAGACTACTTCCCTGACAAGGGTTTTTTTTTTCAATTCTATATTTGGTTTTTCTATTAACCAGATGCCTCACCATCATTGAATAATATGTACTAAGCCAGTTTATGGGTACTAGCAATAAACTGTAAATCCCAGGAGCAAAGGCTCTGAAAGACGTTCTGAGCATTCCCTTCTGGAACAATGAAGCCAGGCAGAGCATTTTTTGTTCTTTAATCAGCAGTCAGTAATAAAGGCAGTTCTTTTGCCCTTGGACTCAAAAAAGCCCCACATCAGAACAGATACAAAACCGTTCTCCTTCAGTTGGAGTGCAGAATGCAAGGAAGTAGGGAAATATTAACTTTATTACAGCATCTGCTAAAGTATCCCCCATGTGTTTCACTTTTCTCATTCCTGAACAGAGAAAGACTTTGTTCATGACAATTCTCCTGCAAGGAGATGACCTGAAAAGCACCGATGTGCAAATGAATTCATCAGAATGATTGCTTCTGCTTTGAGGAGACTTGCAAGCTGTGACAGATAATACACATTGCTATAGCAACAATTACACAAATATATGTTTGCAGAAAGGTCCAAACCCCGAGGGACTCATTCAAGTCTTCATGAAAAGTTTCAGCTTGCCAGTGAGAGAGCAAGCACAATCCCATGAGACAGAGGCAGCCAACGCACCATGTATTGTATGAATTACTGGTCACTTGGGGCTGAAACAAGTGATGGGAAATAGTCAGTGGGAAATCCAACATTCAACTGAAACCCTCCAGAACTGAGGAAAATAAAAGTATTCATAAAAATACATTATCTTCCTATGACAATGCACATCAGTTAGGAAATATGGAGTTAACTGTTTGCCCTGAAGAGTTAGATAATCTCTGCTAAGGTATGCAGACTTGATGCAATATACATCTATCATTAGCTGGCATGAAGTTGCTCCATTAAAACCAAGTAAAAAGATTCACATGCACCCAAAGAAAAGTGGCAACCTGAAAGCAAGGAACATATTCTACATATTCCTGTAATAATTTCCCTTCTTCTGTTTTAAGGATTCCCATGTATTAACTTATAATGGAAAAAATTATGCACTCACTAAGCATGTGGTTTATTCATAGAGTCTGTCACCTCTGTATAAAATATCAATTACAGTATAATCTGCTGAGATTTCTTCTGGGGTGTCACTGTTTTCTGATTTTCATTGAAACCACGAACACAAAATGTGATATGCCAAGCATGTGACATACTGAACCAAATGTGCAATATTTCACATATGTGGATTAAAATCACCTTATATTTACATTTACTCGGCACACAGATACTTGAGTTGAGTTGAATGTGAAATTATACATTTGCGCTCAGTTTCCATTGATCTACTGATAATATTAACATGTCCTTTCAAAGAATTCTGCTTAATTATATCCAAAATTCTTATAGATTTTAAACTCAATGAAGTAGATCCCAGTCAGAAATGAAATGTGTAAAGTTGTAGTAGTAGTAGTAGTAAATGAAATTTTGTCCCATCTTTAAGAAAACGTTTAGCAGTTGCACTCTGTCCATAGTGACAGTCTTACATATAATAGGTAGAAAGAAGATGGCAGGGGTGGAACTCAAGAGCAAAAAAAATCAAGAATCCAGTCCTGAGATTTATGCAATATAAGGAATTATATTTTGCCTTTTCTTTTACTGTGTGTCTGTCATCATACTGATGAGCCTCAGCCTAAAACAATGTCATTTTTAAGACCAGCTTATGTGGGGAGCTATTCTAGCTGCAAAGTTGTGTACTGGAGGCACACAATTGGAGGAAGCTGTAGCCATGTGCCCAGTGTATTGTTGACACAAGGCAAGATGTCTTTGTTTACTAGACACTGATTAGATCTTTTTTCGTGTTAAATGCCCTTTCCTAATTGGCACTGCTCACTGGCATGCTTCCATGCTAGACCCAGCAACAGCCTTTAGTCAAAGGAATCAGAAACAGCCAGACACTTGCCCTGACTGGTGCCTGTGGATAATTCTGCTGACACTTCTGCCTGGAGAAAGCATGCAGCCACATATCTCTGAGAAGAGTTTTCAGCATTAGCAAAATCTTATATACTGCTAATAGTCAGACACTAAATCTGTCCAGAAGAAGGAAGAAAGGTGGACCTAATGACAGCAGACACAGCTGCTTGCTGGCCATCAGGATCACCTTCCCCAGCCCTGCACCCAGCAGTGCCCAGGCATCCTCTCCAGGGCTTGTCAGAGCAACTTGAGCCCAGAAGGCAGATCGTGCTCTGAAACCCTGGATGAGCACTCACACAGCCCTTCCAGTGCCTCTGCCATGAGACAGCATCTCCAGCAAAGAGCAGTAATATGGCAGAAGACAAGTGTTATTTCAAAGTGCTGGAGTCCTTTCTCCAGTGAACACTCATCTGTCATCATATGTAGGGTCACTGAAGGCAGCTGTCTTGGTATCCTTTAACTTCCAGGTTATGAGTAAAATTGATGCTAAAACAAATCGACTGATACCTGTTCTCTGAGTTAATCTGTCTATGGTAACCAACAAAACTGCTTCTGCTTGCATTTGATGTTCTGTCTGAGGAAAGAAAATTTCTCTGACATTTCTGGCAATGTTAAATAGCTCTGCACTCAGTAACCCACAATGTGCACGAGAAAAATGTGTATTTTAGAATAATCTCTACATTGCTGTTTCCCTATTGCTCATGCTTGTGTAAAGAGCATAACAGGTTTTGCTCCTGCAAAGCATGACATACTAATCCTCACAAATACCACTAACTAGCTGAGGAGGATTTTCTGCCATACCCACCCCTGTCTTTTAAAAAATCATTCTCAAATTGATTGAATAAGAGCTGAGTATGGAGACAGATCATACACAGTCACTATTTGCTCTATGCTACCATGCAGAGAGTAGTGGTGTGCTGTCTGCCCAACTCTTTGACTCATGTTTTGAGGAAGCCACCACAAGTTGTAGCATGCAGAATAATTTCACATGATTCCTGAGGTATTAGGCAGTCAGCAGAAGTGGGGACGCAGAAATAAATCTGACTTTAAAATGACAAATTTCCCAGAATTAGATGGGGAAAAAAAGTGTTTTCCCCAATTACACCTGAGGAAATGCCAGGCAAGTTCTTGGGTTAATTTACTTTTGAACTGGGAGAGAGAAGGTGCATCTGTCTTGACTCTGTAGAGGGAAGACAGATTTTATCTCATTGATTTCAAGAAAAAGGAAATAAGGAACAACTTTAGATGGTATTTTTAGGTAGGAAAAAACATAATTGGCGTGGTCCATAAGTACAAAGTTTCAGTCATTAAAGCTTTAATTACTGCTGCCATGAGTAGTAGGAAAGATAATAAAGCATGAAGCAATCATATTCAAGTGCACAAAAATCCTGTCTTTGCCTTTACTGGGAAAATGGCAGCATTGTGTTGGCTGGAAAAAGAAATTTTGCAAATAGCATTGAACTGCTAAGGAACCAAGGGTAGATTCAACACAGGACCTAAAATGCTGGGAGAAATTATTAACACTATAGCAGGATCATGTCATTTATTGCACAGGGAAGAGGATTCACTCAGTCACCTCTGAGACCTCCCATGAGGTGCATCAAGGGTAAGTTTGGAGGGGATTCTAAGAAGCATGCGGATGGGGCAGCAGGAGAAGGGATCCCTGAACAGTTCGGCCCTTGATGATTAGCCAGGGCACCAAGCCAGTGCTGCAGTTCATGGTGCTGGAGCTCACACTGATACCAGCACCTGAAAAAGTAAAGCTGTGTGAGGTATGGTCAGGCTGAGGAGAAGAAAGGCTCTGCAACATGATCTGTTCCATCTGCTCTCCTCACCAGCCAGCAATTTAATCCCTCTGCAGATAACACCTCACAGGACAGAACCAGCAAATCTCTCTCTACTCAGGCAGTGTGGCTCTATGCAATACCACATAGATCATGTCCATATGGGCAAATTTACTTCTAACCCAGAATAGGACGACTATGTCCATTCGGCCTCCAGCCCATGCTCTCCGAATTGTCCCTGTCTGCCTTGGTCTGCAGGAGAGTTAATTAGCACAAGGGAAAATCAACTGAGGAGTGTGTGAATAATTAAGGATGCCTGTCAGAGTTTATACTCTGTTCCTAATATTTTTAGTATGGTTGAGGCACCCAAATCTGTTTTATTTGGTTTGGGCACAGCTCTGTTCCCACTGAGCCAGCTGGAAGCATCACATCCACAGCTCCAGAGCACAGCACCAGAAGCTGGTACACTGAGCAGGCTCCATGCCTGACTCCCGCCTGCTTCCTGCTCCAGGAGCACAGAAACCATGACCCTGAGCCCACCTCAGCTAGCTTCCAACACCCACGGGACAACACACTATCATTGGGAAGACCTCCCTGAATGATTTCACCTGGCAGCATCATGCAAAAATTCAAGCTAGCTGTTTGCAGAGCTGCCTTGGGAAGCCATGGTGTCTGTATGACTCAGATATTTCATCCCCACTTTCCCCTGGATAATTAGAGTTGACAGACGTAACAGCAGTAAGGAAACATGCAAAAGCCTGGGCTACAGACTATCATCTAGGAAAGCGCAGATAATAGCAGGGAAAAAATTAATTTGCACTTTTAGCTTCCATTGCAGGACTTTCTTTGGTACGGTTTCTGTGTATTTCACATGAATATTAAATGATGTAGAGCCTGATCCTGCAGCTTTTACGCATTCATTTATTTTGAGTTCCTGCTTATGCAAGGAGGCGTGCACCTGCAAGACTAAGGTGTAAGTGATCATTTCCATCTCCTTCTTTGTGTATTATTGATCTCTCTGTACTTTTGCCTTATTTCCCCTGGCAAAGCCTTTCAAAGTCAAAGGAAATGAAACAATACTTCCCTCTACTGGGAGACCCCGGAATTCTGGAAATTAGTGTGAAGTGTTAAATTTTTCTGAGCTACATTTGCTAAGTTGAGGAATAGGCCACAGCAGCAGTGGACAAAGACAGAGAAGAGGTAGACTTTTTTTTTGTTTTGTTCTTATCTCTGGATTAAAGGTTTGGGGAGTTCTTATACAACTCACTCTTTTTCCTGCAAGTTTTAGTCAATGTGCTAGGTTTATTTTAATTATCAATGCATCTCTGAAAATCCTTGTGCCACTCAGGCAATGTGCTAAGAGTTTTTAAGTCTTGCTGTGCAATTTTCTGGATCTGTTGCATAGCTGTTAGATTTTCTCAGGCTGCAATTGTGTGGCCTATTCTAGGAACTCCAGTGTCAGTTTTGGAAAAAAAATCAATCACCATCAATGAACATCTTTGAAACTCCCTTTGGGGGTATGATTCAACGGCAAGCTGGGGGAAGTCTCCAGAGGACATGGAAAATTTCACTTGTGGCTTATAGATCTTCTGAGAAGGCTGTTCCACAGGGCTGGAAAGGGTGATTCCCACTGGAGTCATGGGAGCCCTGAGATTTCCAGCTTTTTTTATAAATCAGGATCAAGTAACGCAAGGTCAAGCACCAGCTGTCTCATTCCTGATTTCCAGGCATCATCTACTGGCAGCTGTCCATAAGCTTTTCTATAGATAGATTTCTACTGGTTGTGGAGGCCACAGAGAAATTTGATAATAGGGGAGATTTATACCAAGTAATTCCCAGATACCTCTGTTACTAGTTTTGTCTCTGCCAGGTTGCCTTCCAGCCTCTCTCAGGGTTCTGCACAATGCTTATGTTACCTTCCATACTTTCTGATTGTTCATAACTCTGTAATCAAATTAGGGCCCCAAATGTAAGTTTGTTCAACAGCCTTAACATCTACAAATATGTCCTCATATGAAATCTGAAGAGTCCTGGATTGCTCTTTAACTGACTAAGTATCATTATCTAACACCTCTTTAACCGATGAGGTAACAGATGAGGTAACAGATGAGGTATTTCAGCTGCTAGTAAAAGCTACCATTTCTGGGCTGAAACACAGAACTACACAACAGCAAAACTACAGGCAGGAAAACAGCCACAAAACAAAATTTTCAACTGAGAACAGGAAGAATTATAGGTAAGACCTCCATGGTCAGACTCTGAGACCATCTTTGGTTTGCATCCAGGTGTTATTGAAGCAAAGCTTTTACCAATTCAGTAGCAGTTGCTCAAGGATGGAAGCTCTAATCCGGAGTTTGCATTTTGCCAGTCCTCTGGAATAAACAAACACCCGGTGCTTTGGAAAAATCACAGTGGCATCCCTCAAGGGCTACAAGAGGTCAGACTGCCCTTTCCTGCCTCCTAAGACCCACTTGGATCACAGGTTTAGCACGCTGGCTAAAAAAAACACCAAAAGATAATAATACAACTTGATTCATGGGCTTGACATGCTCAGCTGAGGACTCTTGCCCCACTTTTTGCTCAGTTAGTCAGTTCCTCTTCTTCACATGGAATCTTGGATACTGTGCTTCTTTCCTGTGTCCAGGAACATACTTGCCCTAAATCTGAAAAGGAAGTAAAATGTACTGTTGCTAAAAATGACCATACGGTCATTGCAGGCAGGTCATGAGCTCTTTACGCCAGCAGCTAAGTGGTCATGCTCAGCTAGCTCCATTTGATGAAATCAGGTTGCATGTATGAGTAACTACTTATTCAGCCTCATCTTGAATTCAAGATCTGGTCATTTTAAGTCAGAATCAGAAATCAGAAGACCATAACAGATCACAAGGCCTAAGTCACATTGTAGGAAAGGACTTTCTGTTCTTAATTATTCAGAGCAGTGGGACCTCAAGACTTGGCATCTCACATTCAGGGGAAAAAATGGTCCTTTTATTTGGTAGGAAAACAGCACAGCAACCTCCCAGAAACAACATAGCTAGAAAGAATAGAGCTGGGAGATTTCCTTTTAGGGCAAATCTCTCAACCATTCCCTGATTTATTATTAACATTTGTACTGCTGCTGTACTAAAAGGTCCCGGCTGGCGTGGGCTCCTCCAGGCTAACTACCATGCTGATGGTTTTATCTGCAACTTGAGGCTGCAGTTCAGCCTGTAGCCCAAAGACCAAGATCAATGATACTTCACACAGATGAAGGGCGACCCACTTGTCCTTTAAGCCAGAGAAATGTGGCAGAGGAGATGTTCCCAGGTGACGGCTGTCATTGCAGGAAGAGTGGTCACTACTGTCTAAAAACTTTTCATTTTGAAACTGAGACCAAATTTGAGCAAAATAAATGAAAGTTCCAGCCTCTGTAGACTTTCACATCTGATTTTTCAGACCTATATGCCTTGCTACTGAACACAGAGGTCCATCATTTCTCATTGTAAACAAGCATTTGCAGAGTGGGCAGGAATTTCAACCAGGTTTATGAGATACACCTAAATGTGGCAGTAACTGCTTTTAAAAGGCCTGACAATAGCCCACTGCATTTGCAGCCCTGGTCTCACACTGGCTTTGCACACTGTGGGAAACAAAGTTGTAAATTCAACCACTGCAACAGGTTTGACTCAATGATCTAAGAGATCTTTTCCAACCTTAATGATTTTGTGATGCTTTTGGGTTTTTTTGGTGACTCTTGCTTCCTGCTCTTGCTCTGCATACGGCTGGCTGCTGTTTGGTTTACGCTCCATTATAGCCTCCAGATTCCCATGGATTTGCTTTGTTGTGGCATAAATGCCAGCATTTTGTTTGTAATCCTACATCTGATTTCACTTCATTAGACACAGAATTTCTTATCTGATTATCTTAGAGATCTTTTAAAACCTTAACAATTCTATGATTCTGTAAATCAATCAGCTGAAGTTTTATACTGACATTTCCTCAGTGGACTTTACTTGGAATTCTCCTACTCTCCTTAGTGAACCCCATCCATCTTAGACTGATTAGGCCTTGCATTTCTCCACTAGCTCATGATAAAATTCATCAGTCCCTACTAAACCAACTAATTTATCAAAATGTTTGCTGTTTAGTGCATGTACAAAGCCCCTCATGGGTAAAATTATGTTGGAGCCAAAAATCTGGGAGTAAAGAACCTAATGTGGATTATTTCAGACCCATCTTATTCTTTGTAGACTGGTCAAAGGAAAGAAAACAGGTGTTGTTTTGACACATGGGATATATTTCTTTCTAGGACAACAAAAAATCTTCAGACGTGGACAAAATATTTTATATCTAGTGATCTTAAACCTGGATAATCTGGCTACATAAATATGGATGAACTAGGAACACAGCTTTTTTGCTGGGTCTGTTGCAGTTCACCAGTCTTCCTCAGTGAGAAATTAATCGGCATGCTTCTTCCTCTACTTCAAATGTGTTTCTAGAATATTTATGTAATCGGTAAACTGTCACTCACTTTCTCCTTATGTTCTCCTTTCTCTCTTGTTTGATCCTGACTTTAAGGCTAAGGATTGCTGTGTACCCTCTCCTCATGTCAACACAGATTAGAGGATCCCTGAATCCTTGCGGAGATAAAAAAAATCAAGCCCTGGGGTAAAGATTTCTAGTCCTGGAGTCTCTACCATTGCCATAACTGAGCAATTCCAACTGCCTGCCTCATGGCAAGTAAGTAAACAGTGTTTAACAGTGGATTTAAGTGTCCCACAATCCAATGACAGTATCAGGAGAGCCCAGACACCTTGTTGGCCCAGCACCCACCTCTCTCTTCAGCACCTCTGAAAATCTAGTTCTTTCTAATGTGCTTCTTTGGCTGTACTTCTACATTTGAAGCTGAACACAGCCTACCAAACACTATTGACTGAAACATTATGTTATCATATTACTTTCAATAGCACTCTACTTCAACCCAAAATAGCATTTGCCTTTGATCCTCTGCACCAGATGTTTTCACTGAGCTATCCAAAATGACATCTGATTTTCAAAGTAACTAAAAATCCTTTCCAGCTCAAATTACTCTTTCCACATGCATATGCAGTATTTAATATGATGTTGTATCATTGTGTTGGGTAGCTGAGTTTGGTCCACCTGACTAGTGAGTCACACTATTTTTATTAAACTAGAAAAACCATTATGTGCAAGATTAATGTCTGATTTTCTTCACTCCCTCTTCCACCAGCTTATGAAGACAAATAGTTTTAAACCATCATTCAAGACAGATCTATGTGTTATGAAGTCAAATCCTTCTGATTTTTTAATCAGTTACCTTATCAGGCCTGACCTTTATGCCTTTGTTTACTGAATAGCTAATTGTGGGAATTTTTGCCAAATACCTATTCAGAAGAAAGCATATGCACTATCACTATATCACCTTGTCTCTCCAAGAAGAAACGTGGCACCACACTAGTAGAACAGCATGAAAACTTCCCTTTTCTTCTGAGGCATCAAATTCTGGCGCATCTCCTCCAGGATACAGGGGAGGGGTGGGGGGGTGGGGGGAAAGAGGCGCTTGGAGAGATAAAGCCGTACAGGATTATTAATTTGTCTTACAAAGTAACTCTTCAGAACATAAATGCAAAATTTTTAGGTAATCTGAAGCAAAATGTTAAATTAAAACTGTGGTCCATCAGTAGTATTCATATGAGGGTGCCTCAATTCACTGAGAATCTCTCACAATGGATCCATTGGAAATCTCCTTTACAGCTTTTGAACTCTGGTCCAACAACAAAAGAATTTGGGCACATAAAAGTAGGATCTAGACTCTCCAGTCATAAAACACATTTCTTCTCATCTCTGTTGAGCTTCCACATACCCTGCCATGCACAAAGTGAGTGGGAGTGAGAGCTGGCCAGAGAACTGCTACTCTGCTGTTCCCTGCAGGATCACGGGACAGCATTGCTGACATTCATAGCCAGCATTTTTGGTTGGGTGGTAACAAGGAGTAGATGGTGGAGATGCATGAGGGCATGCAGACATGCAGAAAGTCACAGCCTGCAGTTTCACAAATCACATCATCTGTTATCTATTTTCACTACTCAGATTGGACTGATAGAATAAAAATCTTCCTGTTAGCCTGGGTTCCCACGGAACTGAAGAATTTGTAATTTCTCTTTCTCTCTCCATCAGCTCTTCCTGCACTTTTCTGGACCAATTTTTGGCTGTTTTAATGCAATCTGACATGACCTCACAGTCCTCAAAAAATTAACATTTTTAAGAGTTGCATGAAAATCAGCATCTAGAGGGAGAAGAGATTCAATCTTCACCAGAGGAAAATCACTAAATCAAGCATTCTTCCTCTGGCCCATTTGGCTGTTGTCTCCAGACAGACAGAAAATGTCTTGCCTCTTGCCCAGCCAGCAGTTAGGTGAAAGAGCAGGAAGATATAGAGAGGTTTAAAGAACATGCTGGAAAAGACAAAGATTGATAAGAGTTACAAGGAACATTATTTCTGCAGACAGAGGAGCAGCTCAGTTCAGTTAGCACAGAGGCAGATGCTCCCAGCTCCCCTGGGCTTCCATGTACAGCAGCAACTAGGAACATGTGAGTCAAAATACCTCCAGTGGAGCCCGAAAGCAGCCTCACTGCCTTCTCCTAGTGTGAGCCCTGCCTTTTCCATCCGTTCCTGGGGCATAGATAATGCAATAAGCACCATCTGAACCAGCACCAAGCTTTCAGTGACATGGGCAAAGTTGGGGTTTGCCATGCTCAGTTTGAGGGATTGGAAGTGGATATTCCTTGCAAGGGAGAAACACAGAGGGATGATGTGGTGCAGAAGGGCCAGACTGTTCACTTCTGCAGCCCACAGTGACAGGGAGTGATGGAGTGATTGCTGCCACTGGCAATGGCCAGACATGAACTCAGCATCTGTCCCAACTTACCCCTAAGTGGCAGAAGGCAGCAAACCTGTATTTACACAGCTGTGGCTTGGTCCAACCAGTTGATAAGACCAGAGGTGTTTTACCATCTCAGGTAAGACCATCTGCCATCCTCAGCTCATCCTCTGCCTGCCTCACCAGGAGAGAGTCAGGTTCTGTGTTTCTCCCAGTGGACAGCAGGTGCTGATTCCCTTCTCGACAGATCCCAAGAGCAGCCTTTAATTTTGAAGCCCTTAAGCCTGTTTTCCAAAGTGGTTCTGCCTTGCAAGGGAATTTCACTGAGACCAGAGAGTGAGGATGTCTTGGGTGGCTTAGGAGGTTCTCAACACTTCATAAGGCTGGGACAAGTTCTGGGTTCCTGTACAACCTACAAGAACTGCCTCTGCATTTTATCAAAACAATGCAGATTATTAAAGAAAAAAGTATGTTGGACATGGTCAGACCAGTTTTTCTGATGCAAAACAAACATCTTTTGTGCAAACAAAAGTAGAAATAAGGTCATTTTGCAGTCTTGATTTGTCCCAATACAGTGAATAAAACCAGCCAACCAGTGCCATCTGAAAAGCCTCAGATATTTTATAGTCTTCTTTGCCCTTCAGTGACAGAAAAAAAGAAAGGAGGGGGGAAGGAGGAGAGAGGAGAGGGGAAGAAAACGTCTTTTCTGCATCTGTTTAAGGAAAATACTAGACAGTGCTCAATTTCACATTTGTGGAAGGATGATTATGGCCAACGTTTTGATATGTGGTTTTACAGCACAGAAAGATATTCTGGGGCATTTTACAGCCGCTAAAAATGTTGTGTTCTGGTGTGGATAAACACTCCATTATCTGAGAAGCTGATTCATTATTCCTCAGTGGTAATGTCATGACATATTTTTAATTGTGAGCTTGTGGTGATAACAACTAAAAGTGCATCATCTTTTCCAGGAAGCTCATCTAATGCAGAGATCCATTTGATCTGATTTCTCTATCGACTTGTGCTGCATGCCAAAATAACAAGCCATGCCTTCATGTCACCACTAGAAATGAGCTTAGCCAGAGTCCATCTCCAGACAGAAAACATACCCAGAGTCTGAAGGCATTTGAAATCACTAAATCACAGATCGGGAAATAGTTTCCAACAACAGAGATCAGAAGAATTTGGTAGGATGGGAATAGAGGTTGGGGAAAAACAAAGAGTTAGAAATTGCAATAAAATTTTAGGGATCAATGAAAGCACTTTAAATGCAATTTTGTTATGATATTTTAAGTAATTAAAGGTTCATGAAGAATTTATGCCAACATGCTCCAAACATGAAGAATGAGTGTGCTATTCCCAGAGAGACAGATGAGAGATTTTGGGGCCAATCTGATAGCCCCCTGAGCACTGCTGCTGCTGCTGCACCACAAAACTGGCTGCCAGCCAGTGGCAGGGAAGCTGGGGGCTCCATCTCACTATTACAGCTTAGACACTGTATTTTTCACCTAAGTGAAGCTGTAAACTCTACCTTAAGAAAGTTTCTCAATCATTCATAGTGAAGAACCCTGAAAATTTTAAGACCGTTTGTTCACGTATAACAATATCTTGAAATATTTTACTGCCAGCACTCTCCAGAAGCCTTTTTTGGCATGTCTAACTCCAAGGACAGGAGCAGATGGCAGTAACACTGTGACTTACTTGGCTAACACGTTGCCACACATTCTATCCGTGGCTTGGATGACGTGTGCAGTAGACATCTTTTCCCCAGGATATTTACTTCAAGGCCACATCCTTCTGATTCTCCTGAAGCCAGGCAGAGGGTCCCCAGGTTCTCTCATGTGTGTGTGTCGCAGGTTTGCCACTAGAGGACACTGAATCAACATGAGACCTTGCTGAGGGCTGAAGTGGGGGGGTGCTGCTAGGAACGGGGTGGGGGAGGCTTTGTGGGCACACACCACTGCCTTCTCCCACTTACGAAAACTCTGGGAAAGCTGGAAACTGGATGGGGGTGGGTCTCGGCTACACCAGTGATGGTTTGGCACTTGAGGCTATGACTTTCTTGGATGACTTCCATCCCTTTGGGATCCTTTCATTTTATATTTGGGGTGCATTTTTTATACCGCTGGGGAGGAAAACTGGGAAATCAATGTTATTTTGCATTGTGCAAAGCTCTATGTGTTTGTTTATGATGGGCTCTTTACTAGGGAGCCCATTCAAAAGGAATTGTGAAAGAAACCAAACAGGAAAGGGTGGAACAATAATCTCGATAAGAAGCATCACAGGCAATGCTCAAACACAATAGTCAGATTTACAGCCTGGAAGATGTGAGGGCTCTGCCCCAACTCAATGAAACTGTTGTTTTTCCAGGGCTGTAGATCCGGAGATCAAAGGGTAAAGATCAAGCCTGCAGAAGATGCAGGATAGAGGGGGATGAAAAAGCTCTTTTAGCCTCCTAAGGCTGACAGATGTTCTGACTTGGCCTCCATGGGAACAAAGTTTCATCCACTTATAGAAGTAATTCTTCACTATGAAGAAACTCTTTGGTAGGAAAAAACCCATAACTGTCCATGCCTTCTCCCAGGAGGGACTTTCTACCTCACCACAGCTGTTGGTCTGTCATGGACATCACTCTTCATGAATGAGGATCCAGGGACATCCTTAGGGGGGCCTGCACCAAATGCCAGCACACCAATAGTGTATCCAACACAGGGCTGGTATAGGCAGAAGAGGCAACAGATCTCTTGAGGAGATCAGAATGGCTCAGAGCCCCTTTGTCCTTGGCCTCCCTCAGGATAGCCGGTGTAGTTGCTGACACCAAGGGAAGGTTAAGCTGGGCAGGGGAGTTAACAGCTCTCTCAAGGAGCCAGGATTCTGTCACGAAAGACACTCTTGCTTCCCCCACAGCACTCCTCACAGAAGCCCATGCAAGGAGTATATGTGCCTTTCCAAAATCCCCCCCCATGACATCACCAGCCTGCTATACCTTTCCCAGTAGCTCTCCCTTCCCAATGCAGGCATCTTAATTCAACAAGAGATGGGTGCCATCAAGGGTGGCCTAAAGCCAGCTGCAAGCAAAGCCTTGGCAAGGCACCTGAGGAGGAGCCATCTCCAAAATTAAATCACCATGGAAATGACACCAAGCCGCCACCACCTCTGGGAATAGAGAATAAATAGTTTCTCCATGAAAAGCATGGCACAGACCCTGTGTCAGGGGAATGGGACTAGCATGTTTTCATGTAAGAGGGAGCAGCCACTGCACCAGGGTACAGCTACACTGGCAGTGCTGCCAATAGCAGAAAGGACTGGCATCTGTCACATTCCAGCATGGAAAACCATGCTAAGTCTGTGAGAGTATTCATAGCACTGTGGTGGGTACACAGTGTCTCAGAGCTGATTTTGGAAATACAAGGTCCCTTATGACACTTCTCCTCATTTTTCTTCTTTGGACGACTACATTAGGGCAGAGCCAATTCCTGTTCATCACCATTAAACACAGTATAGCAGTCTTTGCACCAAATATTGCTACTGGCAAACATCTTCAGCTCCTAAATCCTGCAGCGGGGAATGGAAGGGCAGTAGGAGCATGCAAACAGTACTGTTCTTCCCAGGCTGTTCTTCACAGAAACTACCCATAGTGTCTCTCATGATGGGTGAGAATTGAGGTACAATGAGAACAGAAGAATGGAAGAAAATATTTTTTTTAATTGATTACAAACATTAACCTTCATTGAGTTACTGTATTTTCATGCCACTAGACAACATGCTGTTACCCCAAAGCTGCAGGAGATGTTCCACCCAATTTCCTATTCCCAGCAGGTAGAACAAGCTCACAGAGGGGAAACAGGTCCAACTCAGAGAAGGGTTGCAAACCACCATCTCATGAAGAATCCCTGCCAGATTAGCAGAGGATGTTTGATGGGAGAAGGAAGAGGTTGACTTCACCAGTTACCCCCTAAGCCTTTGGCTTCTTTTTTTAATTGTTCTATGTAGCAAATCTGGTTTCTTTCTGAAACATCAAAGCAAACCATTCATAACATTATGAGACATTCTTCTCTGTTCTTTTAATCCATACTGTTGCCAAATTTATCCCCAGTCCATAAGCAGCCCATGATAAGCTAAAGTTGCTCTTGGAGCAAGCTATTTGATGAGAGAAAATAAAAGTCTGGCTGTTTTAATATCCAAATGGTTTTTAAGACAAGCAAGAGAGATTTATTTTTATAGAGACAAAGAGGAAAAATTTTTAAATCAAGTATCTGGAAAACTTGCCCATGTCAAAATCCTCACAGCCACCAAGAGGCAAGAACACAGCTCTAAATCACAGCATGAGACAGGAGGGGCTGCACATCCTTGTTGTGCACAGCCAAAATCAAGAGCCTGAAAGGAGTCTAGATAAACCCCATATTGACATAACTCATACTTTCTTTCACCTCTCTGGCACCATCCCTTCGGATTATATCAAGATAGACTGTCACTGAGTTATCCAAACTCTGCATTACTCAACTCTATGAGTGCAACCCCCATCTCACCTACCCCTCACCTCTGCCCTCTGGCCCTGACCTCCATGGGAGCTCAAGGTGGAGTCTCTCACATACCTCCAATCTCACTCCAGAGAGTCTAATGACAACATCCAGTGCTTGTTTAACTTCTGGGATTGCCAGAAAGAGCTATATTTAAGAAAAAATCTGAAAAGTTGACCCTTTGTCTTGTGCTTTATGGAAGTTCCTGGCTCCTGCAAGTCTCCCTGTACCAAAGCTAAGTATTAAGCTCTTGTTATTGCAGCTCATTTCAGTAACAGCAATTGCCCAGCAAGAGCTACATTCAAACAGCACAAACCTTCTGGAATTAGCATTAACATATAAAGGACATTTTGTTGTATCAAAACACTTTCACTTTTTAATTCTCTGCCACTATTCACACACATGAAATGGGGATAATTAGCAGCCAAAAATGTTTTACAACTTCTAAATGGTAACAGTTGTATCTAGTGTATCAAATGTCTTCCTAGCAGCATATGTGTACATACTTTTTAGTATTCATTTCTGATTTATTTTTTAAAAAATAAATTGAAATTAAGACACCTGCTGGTATTCAACCTCTACCTAATTTCAATTACCACAAGCACATAATAGAAGAGCAAATACAGGCAATTTCAGATAGCTCTATCATTTGCCATCATATTCCATCTCTTGTTTAAAAGAGTTGTTATGGCCTATTTTGATGGAAAAAAGTTAATTTTATGTTCTGATTTCCTTTTTTGTTGCAGAAGATAGAGATGTACAAAATTCCAAAGACTCACAAATTGAACAGTTTTACAACCCTGCAGCACAATTACAATCTCCATTCCATGCATATTCAGGAGCAACAAGCAGAAGATTTTGAGAGATATTCAGAAACATAGAGTTACGGGATGAGCTTTTGTAATCAAAACCATCAGCTTGAAATTTTGAGTAGTATTCATTCACTGCTTGTCCCAGTATTCATGTTAATGAAAAGAGCTGTGAAAATCCCTGTCGCAGCTGATTTATAATAAAGGTTTCAGACAGGAACATCAGCATACGCTATATGTTAAAGATAGTACAAAAGTCTCAAATATTTTTACATTAGTTTTTGTGGAAGTATGTTGTGAAGAATAAACTTCGACTGTAGTGCTGGCTGTAAATAAGCAATCTAACCTGTTAGGTGCAAACTCTTTGCAGCAGACCACCTTTCTAACTGGGTTGCACCATCTGGAAACATCACTGAGCTGGAGCACAACAGGCTCTTGCTGGTGTTGCTTGTCATAGCTCCAAAAACAAAGAACTGGAGAGCAAGTTGGAAGAGGTCAGATTTTTTTAATACCTTCTCAAATATTTAAGTTTTCAAAATAAACATGTTGTTGTTGTTGTTGGTTTTATTATTTTTATTATTATTATTATTATTACTACTACTACTGCTAGGGGAACTCACGTATAGAAAGTAAAGCTATGTGCCATTGTGACATGAATTCAGCTGCCAGCCATGGTTTTTTTCACCCTTTTCAAATCACTTTGCAATTTTTTTCTAACATATGAATGGCTCAACCACAGCTCTTCTGATGCCCAAGGTAGCCACTTTCACCTGGAGTTAGGCTCAATCCTAGTGGTACCTATTCAGGGGGTCTCCAAATATATATTAACTTACAGCTGAGTGCAGAGTGGTTTTGAGAGTAAAAGACACAAGTCCTACTGTGGAAGAGCAGAGTATGCCTGGTCTGACACCTATAAACATCTGAGCAGATTGCACACCTCCTTTCCTTGTGCCAAGCAATGAAATGCAATGTAATATGGTAGAGGCTGTGTACATCCAAAACCCCACCTTTGCAGTCCCTGCCACAAGCCTCTTTCTTTAGCAAAATAGCCATGGAGGTAGAAAGCAGGGTATCCTGATGCTGATCATCCCCAGACAATCTCCAGCAGGAAACAAACCCCAGGTCCAGCACTGCTGTGAGATCAACCACAGCTGTCCAGGGACCAAAGAGAACTGGTCTGGCTGCAGGAGAGCAGCAGCAGCGAGGATCTGAGCTGGAGAAGGAGAGGACAGTGGTCCATTAGCTAACAATCTAACAACAAATGGGCACAGAGGCAGCCCATGCTGGGACTGCTCAGGGTATGGTTTGAACCAAAAATATCCAGAAGTAGATTAGTCTTGCTTGGAAATGCCAAGATACATCCATGCCCACCTCTGTGCCTCACTAGACTCACTTCTTCCTAAGGTTTTTTCACATTGAATGTAGAATTCAATTGGAGATTTTTCAAACCCATGCATTTATTTTCTCATTTAACAGCTATTCTTTTCCTTTTTGTGGCGTGGCTGTTTAAGAGGGTAAGCTAAATAAGCATAGTTTTAAGGGATTCTAACTTTTATACTTACAGATATCTCCTATTCTCCAGTTTCTGTGAAATGCTATTTTTTACCATTAAAATGTTCTTTATCTTTAGGTCAGTTTTTGTAACGTGAGCAGGACTTCCATTCTCACATTGGCACATGACAGCACAGCTACCAGACATGACTACAATGAAGAATCTCTTCAAGATTTATTGCAGCTTCCATGAGGTGTTGGGCTTGAAAGGGCTTAAGACCTCTGCAATAAACAGAAATAATAATTCAGGGGCAGGTAAAAACCTTTACAACTACAGACTCTCTATATTTTCCCCAAACCAGCAAAACTAAGTTTTATAAGAAGCAGTAGGTGGAGGCAGCTCCAGTCAGATGCACATTGGGAGATTACAGGCTATAGGTATGCAGCACCTCTCCAAACAAAACTCTTTCGAAGTACATCTGCAGTGCAATGGGCAATCTATCAAAAAATACCTGGGCCTGAAGCCTAAAAAGACAAGATGGGTAATGAAATCCCTAAGGCCTTTTAAACTATTTTGGAAAATTACAGATTAAGCAGAGGAAAGTATTTTAAGCAGAATTTTAAACAATTTATTAAAGCAGCATAAACCTTCTTGATATAACCATCATCGAAACACAGTTCTGCCTGCAACTCTAAAGGTGATGGGGGAGGGAATTACTGTGGACTTTTTTACCACAAGAATAAAAACTCGCACCTAATGTCCTTTTAAGAATGGAAGGAAATAGAAATTGAGTTCTCAGCTCCTGGTTCACAGGGTCTCTGCTAAACAGCAGCAAGACAGGATTGCCCTCTGCATCTGTCTGCCTCTGCAGCACTTTGCTGCTGCTCTTTGCAGGAGGTTGCCACCTCACAGTTCACAAGCTGTCACAACCTGCTACATAACCATATAGAGGGAAGGAGACAGGTGTTTTAATATCTTCTGTGTTGGTTATTAATGTTGTCACAAGCTAGGCATCTGGGAGACCGTCCAAAGATGACCTTTGTTTCTCATCATCTTAAAGGCATACCCTTCCTTTTTTTTTACTGAATTCCCATGTCATCTATCTTGCACTGTTCAGTTTAGTTTCGGCAATCCTGGAAAGGGCTCAGCATCCACACAAGTTCTCAGATGTCTCATGCTCACTTTTGGTAAACAACCAAGAACATGCTACATTTAATCTCCCCATTTCAAACCACCACAACAGAAGCCCTAGTACTACTTGCTTGGGTCAAATGGATAATTTAGGAAAGCAGCATGTCTGGCTGTCTGAGACAAATGCCACACAAATTCCATGCCGCCTTAAAAAGTAAATGGAAGTTTTCTGTGCACCAAATGCCATCATTGCACCTCTTCTTGTTGCTACACCAACAGGGTGGTTGTGATTTTGAACACTCAAAGCACAGAGGAGCTGGCAGAAATCCTTATTCTCTGACGAAAACTCTCGCCTTCCACATGTTCACAAGTTAACAGAGCTTCCAGAAGCACCATGATGAATTTGAGGAAGCCAGAAGCACATTCAGTTTTGGAATGAGGAGACACTCAATTCCTCTGCCTTCAGTTGCTCAGTGGGAGAGTCGGGGGGAGTATTTGATGCCCTCACTAAGTCTCTTTTTTTGGTGAAAGTCTTGGAGTCTTCGTTTGCTTTGTTTTATTTAGTACACAACATTGGTCTAATTATGGAATCCCCTGCGGCAATGACCAGATACTTTCCAATGATCCTGTACCACATTTCAGCTTGCCAAGCTCATGGCAAGGGAGCTCCTCACAGCCAAAAGCTCTAGGTTTGTCAATAGTTTTATAATCATTTACAAAATAACATCGCTCTTGAAGCTCCTGCATAAGAGCCTGGAGTACCACTGGCTTCCTTCACATCTGCACACCTTCAGAGGCAGTTCTGAGAAACACAACAAGTTCTGCTCATGGCTTTGCATCCTTCTCTGAAGCTCAACCCTCACCCGGGATTTCTGCATCCTCTTCTTCCTTTCCAACACCTGTTAGTGTGCAATAATTGCATCATGGCTTTGTGTGCCGTGAACTAAAATTTTATGCTTGTCTCATAGTCTAAAATACTTTTTGAGCCCTAAATTGTCCACTAGACATGCTACTTTTCTTTAACCATCTTTTATCATTAAGGCTTTTTTACAAAGATAATCCATTAAACAAAAGTTGAGGAAATAATTTCTACCCTGTGTCTCAGGGCTCAGTTACCTGAAAACAGCACACATCACAACAGCATCACACACTTGAACAGCCTTGGCTCAAACATGACTGCCACCAAAAATGGCCTCTTTGCCAATGCTCTGGTAGTTATACACAGCAGAATAAAAGGCACATAATTCAGGACTCAGTGGATATTCTCAGACAGTCAAATGAATTATTCTAAGGTATCCATCCCACAACATTTAATTTTCTAGAGCTGCACATTCCTCTTATAAACATAAACACTCCTAAGAGCAGATTCCAAGTCCATGTCATTGAGGATGACATAATAGAGCTGACCTTCCCCTGGTCAAGAAACACTGTCGTTTCTTTGAGATGTCTTCCCTCCTAGGTAGGAAGTCTTCAGGCATTTTTTCACTGGGCTCTGCAAAAGCCAGCTGATTGACCAGATCTCCCCATACCATTCGATCACTGCATTCAAAAGGCATTTGTCTGTTTTTCATGAATGAAAATAAACAAGTCATTGTCCACACAGTTTTAATGGCTATCAGAGATCACTATCTAAGTAGCACTAATTTTGCTCACAACTACTTCAGCCTTCCATATTTAACACAGCACAAAATTCTAATTTTTTAATCTCTACATGCTTTTGCCAAAATTATTTTAAATTGGAGATCTTGTCAGGTTCTGGTGACAGCCCTGTCCAGCTGTGTCAAAGCCTTTGGAAGGACTTCTCTCCCTAAATTAAAACACAGACCAGTTCTGACTCAATATCAAACATCACTTAAATTTCATGAAGAGATGAAGTCCTACCAAAACATGATGAGATTTGCTTGTTGACTTGTCTTTTTACCAGACAAAACCTGGGAGCAATGAAGCCTGGCAAGCCACTGATGAACAGTCAGAATGTACTCTAGTTATTTTGTAGTATAATTGCAGCGATTATTAATTACCTGCCATTCTGCTGTGCCAGAGAATTTCCTTTTCCTGACAGTCTCTTCCCCTTGGAGCTTATTAATGACTTCTGACAACAAACCTCTCCTGTTTTTTCCTTGTTATATGAGATTCCTTTCTTATCAAAAAAATTTAATAAATTATATAAATGCTTTGGACAAAGGCTTCAGAATATATAAAACTTCCAAAAAAACATGCTTCAATTTATAAATCCACAGAGATCAAAATTACAGTTATAAAATCCCTGCTGATCCTAACCTACAGGCATCCTCTTTCTCTTCTCAGCACAGTGGGGACACCTCTTTGTCTTACTTTGTGTGTCTGCATCTCTGCATTCCATGGGTTCCAAGTTCTACACCCCTCAGGAGAACAAGGCAAGCAGAGCAGGGGGATCTCTCAGCCCCGGTGTTCTGCTCCCTGCAGCACTCATGGGGGTGTTCTGCTCCCTGCAGCACTCATGCACCTCACACAGGCAGGATCAGGGCCCCCACCACACTGGCAAAAAGGTCTGTAGGATGCTCCCCCTCTGCACCTCCCACACCAGGTCCTCTATTCTCAGCAAGAGAGATTTGGGCAGTTGAAAAAATGGAGAAATGTCTGCAGACATTGGCAAAAGTGTCTTCACCCCATGAAGCTGTGTCTAGAGTACACACACACATTTTACTCACACTCATGGAATTGACTTCTGATGTGAAGGTAAAAACCCCAGCATTTTAAAATACATCAGTGTAGTCAACACAAGGAAACACACAATTTCCAAGCATGATGACCTTTAAAAAACAAACCTCTGTCATGTGATGAAGACATGCTAGAATGAGATTTTTCTTATTTTCACCCACTCATACTCAAAAGTTTTGGCTTCACTAACAATAATAGCAGCAGTAATGAGCATTACTTCCCTACCACCAAGTTTGCTATGCTTACCTAAACAAAAACAGACATGTTTTAAAATAAAACTCTGTATTAAACAAATGAGTGCTTAAAGTAAAAATTTTGGCAAGGGCCAGTGAGCTTTCCCATCCTGGTTGATGTATCACCCTCCAACAGAAAAACTGAGCTCTTTCTTGACAACATCCTGAAAACAAACAAAGAAGCAAGCAAACAAAAAGAAATCCAACCAGCCAGAAAACAGCAAGGTATGTACATAGAAATGGAGTCATTAAAGAAGAGCACATATATTTTTTAGCCCATTAACAGTTCTATTCACCATATTGTCTGACATAAATTCAAAGGGCATCTTTAATGCCGGTAGCTGTTTCAGGAGGAAGCATCCTCTATCCAGTCACTGCTTCAGTCAAGCACTGTCTGCCATGGGCACATTTTGAACATCTCTGAATTACCTGACACACTACTGATAAGAAAAAATTATGCACTCAGCCCTTTCTAAACACAACTTCTCATATATGAATTCAAGTGCATATTTTAAAAAGAGCGAGCTTTTAATTCTTAGTATTTTGATGGAAGAGAGCATTCATAAGATTTTTTACAGAGCCATATGATGGGCCTTCCCACGCTTCCAGCTGGCCCCCCTTCCCAGGGTGTCAGGCCCTGGACCACACAGACTCACTTCAGTGTCTGAATTCCAGACGTGAAAATATTTCTTCTGTTGTTAAAATACACCAAAGTGGACAGATACTCCTTATATCACCATAGCAATCACCACTTTAAAAAAACCAAGACACTTTACAGAATGGAGTTTGGGGTTTTTTCCATGGCACATTTTTACTGATTTTTAAGATTTGATTGGCACTATACTCTCCAAAACTTGCCAACTTAGAGTCAGATATTCTTTATGCAAGTTGCTTTTTCCTGCTGTAGTGTAAGCAAGAGCTGCATTTGTCACCATGGGCATATTTACAGCCTCCCTGAAGTAAGGAAGGGCTCTTCAGTGCTGCCCAGTCATGGCAGATAAATTAGTGCCTGCCAGGTCAGGTTCAAGGAGTCCAGAGGCAGCACATTATTCCCAGCCACGTGGCAGAGAAGCTTTTATCTAGTGTTTTTGTTTAAAGTGTAAGAGACTGCTTTAACCAGCCTACTTAGTTGAGCTGTGTAGTTTCTTTATATAAAGTCAAAAGGCTTTGAATGGTATTAGACACTTTGGCAGGCACTTCAGCTCCTTTGCTCCATAACAACCATCTTTTCTTCCATACACAATAGTAGATCTCCTTCAAACTTGATTTAACCCATACATAAAGGACATCTCTCTCCTTTCAATCACCCTCTTTCTTTAGGTTCATGAAACCTTGAAACAGTGCCACAACTTGTCACAAGCACCCAGCCCTGGCTGAAGTTTTATTTGCCATCACAGGGACAGACTGTTCCCATGCCTTCCATGGGGATCAACCCCACTGCAGCACAGCAGAGCTGTTGCTAGTGAGCCCATGCAAGGACCACCCTACCTCCAGTCCCTCCTTCTGAATCCTGCAGGAAACATGATGCATGTTCCCATGGCCTTCCTGGGCTCTCATACCAGCACTGCATTTGCAGAAAAAGTCCAAGTAAGTAAAGGTCAATCTCACCTCATTTATCGTGTTTCCAGCTCCCTTTTCAATTCCTGTAATGAAGCAGCAGCCAACTCTGCTGTGGGTGGAAGCAGGGAATTTGGACATCTTTTTCCCAGCTGCACAGCAAAGTGATCTGCAGCACCAAGAAAAAGCAGTACCTATGGCAGAAAAAAAATAATTTCTTCTCTGGTGAGAATGCTCCTACCTACCCAAGCCTACTGCTGGCTGATGGAGGTAGACTGCAGCCACCTCCATCAAGGGAGCTCACTCCCTGCTTTACCAGACCACACCTCATATTTGACCTAAAGACCGTCCTCTGTAACCTGCTAAGGAAAAGCATAATAAAGAAAAATGAAGGGTGAATATTTTCTTGGTAAAATGGCACCACATGGTACCACTCTGACAGTGCACTCAGGTGGGCCTGGGAAGGCTGTTCCCTGAGCCAAACAGGTGAGAACTGCGCCAGCACCACACCCCACCTCGGCACAGCCCCATCAGCAGCATGGCTTGGAGTGACCAGCCACAGATAATTCACAGGGGGATGAGAAATGGGGGAGCTCCAACTACTATCAACCCCTTTTTCAGTACTAGTTACTGCCAGGATGATCTTTTTTAAGAGTTAGTTACTTGCAAGGTGGAATCCATGTGTAGTTCTGGGCAACAGCTATAGGAGAATCCACACGGGGCTGAGCACTGTCCCAGGGGGCTCCACCACACAGCAGGGGCCCAGCCCCATCAGAGAGGTGCCGCATGGATGCAGTACAGGCATTTGGGGTACAGGAGGCACAGAGCCCAAAGGCTGGCCTAGGGTGTGTGTCTAAACCTGTAGCCTTTTAAAAAAGCCTATGCCTGTTGCAAGGCAAGAAAACATTGTTTTGAAACCTCTGTTGCAGCCAAAACTTTCTTCCTCAAAGGAGAGCTAAGCAGGCCTTCATGCCTATCAGTTCTTGGCAGATTAAAATAAAAATATTAAAATATTCAGTTGGTCCTAGGCACATCGCTTCTCCTGTTGCGGTGGAGGCAGAGCAGTGCTTCAGCCCCTGTGGCAGTCCCCAGGCTTGCAGTGCCAAAAGGCCCTAGGCCCTGCAGATGCTGCTGATGCTTCTGGGGACATGTTCAGCTGCCCATCAAGAGCTGCCTGTCAAGGTACTGCCTTGATAGCCAGGGGATGTGCCAACCACTCCTGTGTCTGCATCCAAAATTCAGTTTTGCATATTCATCCCTGCCTGTCCCAGCTCCCAGAGGCTCAGCTGTGCGATGCTGTGCTCACCACAGATGTTCTCTTCCAGGTTCCTCTCCTGGCACATGAAAGAACCTCAGAGCCTGGGTTTCACTCAGCTACTCAGGCACCGGTCTCTCAATTAAAACACAGGTGGAGAACAGAGCAAAATATCCCAGTACAGCACTGTTCTTCTCAAATGGTGGAAACTCCTGCCTGAGGCCACACCTCTCAGCTCTAAGCAATTTTTTTGAGAGACATGCACTGGCAGAGGAGAAGCACACCACCCCTCCCATTGCTGCTCCTCAGTCTAGCTCAAGTTTTGTATAGGCAGTGGCCTTCTCATCCACCAAGGCTCTTGGGCACAGGGAAGGATGATGTTTGTCCCCCTCAATCCTGCCCCAACAGAATGGTTTATAGCGCAGTGATTTGGGACCAGCAGAAAGAAGTAGGCTTGAGAATCCTCTCAGGCAGAGAAGAGACCCAAATCCCTGCCCTATACCCACAAGAAGGTGTCTAGGCATGGAGCTACTGTATACTGATGGCAATCAGGCATTTTATTGTAAGAAAAACCTTTTTCCACAAACACTCAATTCTCTCCCTGGAATAGGAAGTTAGCCCAGGATGACTAGCCAACATGCTAGCCCCACAACTGGGGGATCTGTCTCCAGATTTGATGCTGAGCCATGCGAACAAAGTCTTGGCTGGGAGAAGCACCTTGCATCCTGTCACTTAGCCAGCAGGCTGTTGATGGCATGTGCTGTGCTGCCACCAAACTGAGAGCACCTCTAGGAAATTGCTAGTAAAAACTAAAGCACCTGGGCCAATGGATATTGTGGCAGTTTTCAATGAAATGTGCCTTCAGGTAAGATTTAGTTGTCTTTGTGGTTGTAGTCATTGTCTAAGGGATTACAGACTCCAAGTGCAGAAAGGTGAGAGCTGCATTACCATGATGCTCTGTGGGGTTTATGAGCCTTTCTGTGCAATAGAATATGCATGTGCCCCAGCACAGTACCACCTAAAGCAGCCCCAGCGAGCCATCCCTGGGAGCAGCACCTGTCTCAGCTCCCTGGCTGCTTGCCCGTCCACTGGTGGCACGGCAACTACCCCTTACATTCTCTCCTGTCACTCAGAAGTTCTATGCAATGCTCAGGAGACTTACCAGTCTCCAACAATTTTCACACCCCACAGAAATACGGTTCTGCAAGGGGAACAGACCAGAGTATATGGGCAGACACAGTAATTGATGTTTTCTCCTCTTTATTTCAGGTTATTCCCAAAGATGTGTCTAAGTCCAGTGTTTGTGAAATGGTTATGCCATGACCAACATTGACTGGGCACACTTGAGACGAAAGAGTGCTTAAATCTAGGGAGGCTGAGCTGAGCTGCAACCCCGGCTACTCCAAGCAGCCACCAGCTCACAGCAGTTCCTCCCTTCCCTGTCCAAGCATGGGCATTTCATTGCATGACAGCACAAGTTCCAAACACAAAACTCACTATAATTGGTCATTCTTTCTTCCATAACTGTGTCATCATGGCCCTGTCTATTCTGCCATTGACAGAGGTAACCAGACCAGTACCAAAGGGTCTACAACAGTGAAAACAAGACAAAACTTCAAGGAGCAGATGAATGGCTACCACCAGTCATGTTCCCCTTTCGCATTGGCTTGGCATACTCTTTAAAGCCATGTAAAGCTGTGTTAACTGAGGCATGAGGCTGCCTATATTACTCCAGCTGCTGTTGCAAGGGTACAAGCCAAGACTGCAATCTTTCTGGAGAAGAGCAGTAGGATTATCATGCTAGGAAACAAAACCTTGGTTTTGAGGTTCCTTCTGAACCATAAAAGTGCTGAAATGCTGAAACCAGTGTAATCCAACCACTGGGCAGCAGCAGCACTTGAGCCTGCTGTATTAGACACCCTAGATATCTGTGGTCTGTAAGTATCAAGGAGTTTTGCTTTAGCCAGAAATGTTTGTTGAGTGGCACACCCAGCAGTGCCATCCCCCCACTGCCAGTTGAAACGCAGGTCTCACCTTCAGCCTCAGTCTCTCAGCACCCTCACACTCATCGCCCTGCTGCTGATAGACCCAAACAGCCAACACGTGCTCCCAGACTGCAGAGGCAAGGGGGAAGGCAGCAAAGCTTTGCCAGGTGGCTCTATAAAAAAAGGACACGTGCCTGTGTAAATGCTCCACCATAAACAGAGCTGTAGTGATACAAGCAAACCAGAGCAGCTGCTGCAGCAAGCAAGTCCCCTGGGAGTGGCTGCTCTGCTCTCGTTGTGCTGACACTGTCAGAGCTACCAACCTCTCCGTGACCCTAGGGCTTATCTAGGAAAGGTGCTTACAGGGATTAGGACTTCATTCCTGTTCCACAGTCAGACAAGCTCTGCCCTTGACTTCAGAGGCTCGGGAGGTTGCGCTGGGCCAAGGGCAGGTTGGGAGGATTTGGACTGTGACCCTCGTGGCAAAATCAATAGTGCTCATGTGCCTGGTTCCACTGTGTAAATCAGTGGCTTGTCAGTCATGGGGACTGGTGTTCTAAAACAAAAAACATCACAACAAGAGGTACACATGCCCTCCTCCAGCATGTCTTGAATAATTCTGAAAAGTTAATGTACCTTAAAAGATACATTTTCTTAATGTACATTAAAAGATACAATTTATAGATTTGTAAGTAAGTGTTAAAAGAGTACTAAGAATCATATATAAATACAGTAAATACGTTACAGAAATATGATTGAGTCGAATGTATCAAGGGGATGTAAAGATTTTTAACTACTCCTCATGATGCTAAATTTGTAGTCTGGGACTATTTTGGTTTTAAAAGCAGATAACCTTACAGAGAAATTAATTCAGGAAGGCAGCTTCACTAAGCACTTTCTGGGAAGAATTCACTCAAAGAGCTGACTAAATGTGCAACCAGACAATATAGTCAGTGACAGGCACAGGTGAATTATCTGGCAGTCTTTTTCATTCTGACATGTGGAAATCAGATCTGTCAGCAGTTATTTTTAGTAGACATGGGACCATGAAGGACTCACCACAAAGTTTTTGTATGATTTCACTTACCTTAATAATACTTAATAATATCTGTATCAAGCTTTGAGGCAATGCAAACTTCTGCAATTTGTGCAAATGAGGATCATAAGTATACAATCCTGCAAGTAGGAGTTGGTTGTTACAGCAAAGCTAGAGGTCCCAATTAATGTGTTTAGTGTAAAACTAGGAAGCAGCTGGCTTGGGTTTCATAAAAGTTACCACAACAAAGTTGCAATGGAAGAGGCAAGCAGAGACATACATGCAGACTGAGCACCCTTTATCCAAATCACAGCACACACTGTTCCCAAGACAGGCCTGTCCAGAAACCAACTATGGCAGCTGCTGTGTCAAGTGTCAAGAAAAGGATTGTGCACACAACAAAACCTAATCAGAGGCTGAAATAAGCTGCGTAATATACAAGAACTCATATCTGTTGCTGTTGATCTACCTGAAGTACAAAAATCAACTTGCAAAATTGCTAGTTAGATTTATATTAGACTTTCTTGCCCCTTTTGTTTAACAAGGGTTCACATTCCCTAGGAGTCATGCAGGGGTGACTGCAGTGAGGAGATGGCCCTCAATGGGTGGATGTTCATCCACCTTCATGAGTCTTCCTCATGATGGCAGAGAGATTGTGCAGAGCTGAGATGCCTGGACCACATACTGCCTTTTCCCCTTTTCACCTAGTCAGCAATGTCTCTGGAGTGGAGTTCCCTTTCCAGACCAACTGGGGAATTTCATTATTGAGGTACGGGTGACCAGTCTCCAGAGATGTGCATTAATGACTTTTGTACCACCCTTCCCTTTGAGCTTTGGGTGCTAGGAGCTGGATGGAGGCCAAAAGGATGGAAGAAGATGTGGTCCTTCATCACAGAAGGTTTTAATTGGTGTTCCCCATGTCCAAATGCTGCAAGTAGGGACAGTACAAAGATATTGTGTTATACTGAGTTATAACCAGCTCTCCAAGTATTTGTCACCCAACAGACCTTGTTTACAGAAAAGAATTTGACCCACTAGAATGTGCATGGACTTGCAGAAGATGAGATTAGATTACAACTTTAACTAATACAAATATTAGTCAAGGAGTCCTTAAGAGATTAAAAAAAAATATTCCAAGAGATAGCCACATCTAATTATGCTTATTGTCAGAAGTGGGGTACATCCAGAACAGACTTGGGTGCAAGGGCCAGTAAAGAGCCAGCAGTACAAACACTGCTGCTTTCTCATCTCTGCAACTTGAGTAATTGTTCTTTTTTCCCACTTAACTTTAAAAAGTCTTGTTCTCATTGCCTAGAATTTCAAGTGGTTTTCTGGGAATACAGACAGAGGAATTGTCCTCATGGTATTAGCTCATAAGCAATCTTTTTGTCTAGAAAACTCATCAGAAGGGATAATTTACACTAATCCTACAATGGGACCTATGAATTGCTCAGTGTGGAGAAGGAAATGTGTATCTGTACACTGTGGAGTAGACAACAGAATTTGAAAAGCAGAAGTCTTGATACCTTAGCAAATTGTAACGTAAGATTGAATCCCCAGTTATCTGTAGAGGTGTGTGGGCCTCCCCAGTTTGTTTTAGGGGAGAGCCAAGGAGCATACCATTAGCTGTCCCATACCCTCAGCTGACAATAGATAAACAGTATTTCACTGTGCAGGAGCACAGCTGTCTGGTCCCTGGAAGGTTTCATACTCATTCCCAGCCATACACAGAGACACAGCTGTGGAAGAGCCCTTCCTGGAAGAGCACAGCTAAGGTTCAAATGCCACCCAAAAAAATCCTGAATGCACTGACTGTTAGCAGTGAGGACCTGATTCAAATCAACCCATTAAAAAAAAAAAAGAAAGAAAAAGAAAAAAAAAGAAATATTCAATTCTGTCTAAACAGAGAGGCAGTGTCTGAGGAGCTCACCAGGTAGACTTCTGCAGGCAAAGAGACAGCAGGAAATGGTGCCTTAGAGAGCTGTGAGCAAGATCCAGGTTCCAGAGGTCCTTGAGCCTGTGTTTCCCTGGGCTCTCTCCCTGGGGTGGCAGTGGGAGGATACAGAGAGCTCATACCGCTTCGTACTGAAGTATTAGTCTGGTAATGGCTTTTGAAAACATCGATTTGGCAGAATGATGGGAGTTTATTTCTGTTTTCACAGAAACCAGGATACTGGTCTTACAGCTTTCATGGTTGTTTTGGGTTTTTTTTCCCTTCAGCAACAGAATAACCTTCAAAAAATCAAAGAAAAGAAAATATTCCATAGTTTTGACCACAGAAGAAAATTTCTAGCTGGCAGAAAAAAGATGTAAATTTCCAAGATTTCCTTTAACAAAACCTTCCTCCCCCTCTTTGCCATCACCTCTCCCATGAACAATGGACACTGATTTGAACAGCTTGTGAAGATCACACAGGCTGTGACAACAAGCACACCCTGAGGTTTGCAGCACTGCCTTCACAAGGCTGGTGTTGCTGAATCGGGTTTTCAGGAGACAGGGTCACAGCCAGTCATGCTGCCTTGGAGGAAGCATAACCCCAAGCCTGCTCTTGCCACTTCCCCAGGCAGGTTTGGTGGCAGTCTTCATGATGTCTCCCAGCTTCCTCCAGGGCATCCAGAACCCCTGGAAGAGTCCTTTCAAGCACAGGAGACAGAGCATGACTTAGTTCTTATATGTTGGGTGAATTAATTCCAGACCTGGTTCCTTCACTGCAGTGATGCTCCAGGTGATTTTTTCTGGCAAAGGGGCAGATTCTTTATGCAGGTCTACCTTGTTCACTTACAGAATAAGAAGAAAACAGAAGTTTGTCAGAGCAGAGGAATGGGACTTGCCAAAAAGGAAGAAAATTAAGGCTTATCAAACTCCAGAGTGAAATAACATTAATCCTTTGCTTAAGTATTTTTATGTCATAGCTTTTTCTCCCTAACTTAGAGTCAGCAAAATGAAGCAGCTCATGATTAATATAAGGCTTTGGCTTGCCAATCTGTCATTTACCCATGTGATGGCTTTCTCCAGATTTTGGGACATAGGACTTTTAAATAAATATAGATATTACACTGCAATGACACACATTAAGATGCCTTACCCTCACTCAACACAAATCAGTCACTGAAATAATATCTGATAAGCTGATTCCATGTGAAAACTGTAACCACATACCTCTGCATTTACCCTTGTGTGTGAACATCCCTGTGCCAGCAGCTCCCCTCTGGGAAGCCCCTGGGACCACTGCACGTGCACTAGTTATTATCTGGCATCTCCAAGGATTCCTCAAAATGCACGTGGCTGGCAGCGCACCCAAGTGTTGGCAGTACTGAGGAAGAGCAAAGGACAAGGTGAAAGGACACAACAGGCACTACTCCTTCCTGCTGAAGTGGATCTTTTTCCATGGCCACTTCACAGCTGAGCTGTCTAATCTGTGGTTTCAACAAATGGAGACTGAGCAAATTATCTTTTGCTCTAAGACCCAGGCACTAAGATTTGAATCAGCTCTTAAGGGAACTTAGACCAGGGAGACACAGCCTTATGCAAGCTGGAGATGAGGGAGGAATGTGAAGGACTGAAACCACATCACCTGTCACAACAGGATATATTGCACCAGCCAGACCTAGAGGGAGAGCAAATTCCCCACTGGATTTGCACCTGTTCATAATATCCTTCCACAAAGGCCCCATCATGGCAGGATCCCTAGCCTCCAAAAGCCCTTGCCCCAGGCTGGAACACAACCTGAGTGGCAAGAATCAGCACAGCTCTTGATTTCTCACAGACACCCTCTGCAAAGCACTTTCTAGGGTGTCCCATTACAAAGCAAGTTGGGGGTAGCTGTGTCTGACTTCCCTGAATGTGCAGAGTCAGCTTGGCCCTGCTCCTCCTTGCACCGCACATTACACGGCAGAGGCAGCCGTGGCCACACACTACTTGGGACTGGGAATCATTTTTGCAGGGTGGCAAACGGGGAGTTTGTTGTAATTATAAACACACTGCTAAGACAAATAGTTCCCCCGGTGTCGTAGGCACACACTGCAGTGGTTTGGGACACGTAGTTTCTTTGCAAGATAATATCTAATTGTATCACATTCACATTCCTGTGCTGTAGTAAAATGTGCCAGTGTAGCAAGTTTTGACTTGAGCTCTAGGTTTTGTCTGAGAACCGCTCTACACTGTTAGTGCCCTGGTGTGGCTGCTTGCAGGAACTACATTGCCTATATATCTTGCACTGAAGAAGGAATTCAAACCCTTCTGTTTCAAAACAAAAACTTCCGAAATGCAGGCTGCAGCCTGGGAGCTGGGAAATTCATGTTCCTGATGGTGCAAGAGATCTCAATTTTTCCCTGCCTACCCCTACACTGCATGAGGTTGAAGTGTTAACATCAAAGTTAGCAGAGATGGCAGTGGCAGAAGAAAGGAGGGAGCACAGGGAGGTGACAGACCTGGGAAATATTCCTGATGAACTGCACAGCTGTTGTGTTGATGCTGAGTTTTATTTTATTGCATTTTCTGCTAGGTAAACATTTCTTAAGAAAATAATTTGTATTAAAAACAAGAGTGCTAAGTGAAATCACCAAGGAAGTGCATTAGATGACTCTTCCTGTACAGACACACAGCTCTACAGAGCAGATCTGAAGTTCTTGAGGAATTCTGGTTGCTCTTGAAGAGGAGTATTAGCATCAGCAAGAATAATTCATCTCTTCAGCACACAATTGAAGAGGGTTCCACAGGTGCAGAGAATGCAAACACGTCCTCTGATTTTCCTCCTTGGCTTTAGGGACATCTTATTGCTTTTTGGTGATTGTTTTATCCTCATTTCTCTAGCTCAAACTGTGCAGTGCAGCAAGCTGCCAGCCCTAGCCTGGCCAACCATTCTAGAAGAGGCCACATCTGGAAGTGCTTTCCTTCAGCTTTGCAAGACATTGCTCTCCTTCAGGTATTCCTTACAAGGCACCACTCTGAAATACAGTAGGAAGGGTGAAAGCACGACCAGCCTCTGCTCTGCCAGCACTGCAGCAGCAGTTTCTGCTGCACTCCCACTTGCACCAAGTCCCTGAAGCCTGGCAAACCCTGGGGAGCTCAGCCCACTGCAGCAGATGGAGGAAGGAAGCCTCAGCCCACAATGAAGCAGGGGCCTAGACACAAGAGTGAGCTCCCCTCTGCCCACCCTGCCTCATCCATGGTCAGACATTTGCTGCCATGCCTTTCCCCAGAAGGTGGGGTGGGAGCAGAAGAGCTCCCTCCCAAAATCTGGGCAGCATCCAATTTGAGGCAAAGACAAATGTCACTGACCTTTACAGCATTCCAAGCCCTAAAGTCTCTTAGCTCCCTTGCACTCACTGGAGAAATTGCTCAAAACCTGTTCTCTTTCCAGTCTCTCCCAAGGGGAAAAAAAATTAGTCTCCATGCAAGTCTGTTTGTTCTGTGTGTTCCTCATTTTATATTTCACAAATCAGTGCCAACTTTCAGTCATTGAATCCAGACACTCATGTTAACAATGGATGATTATATTTTCCATCTGAATGTTTTCCCACAAGCACAAGCATTAATTCAAAGTATTCTTTTTGCAAGTAGGAGTGCAGCAATGTATACTAAGATGAAATATTTAATTTGTGCAGATGAAACTGCTTTGCTGGAACCAGCAGAGCCACACCAGCTTACACCTCCAGAGACCTTGGTCCACAGCTGTTTCCCCACCCCTGGGCAGCCAGGATGCTGTGTTTGAGCCAATAGGATTTATGACCATTTTAAATAGAAGCGACTTTCTCATGCGCATCGGTAAACTGCTGTGCTGTTGGACTGCAAGGAGCTGAGTACTTTTCCACTCTTTTTAGCTATTGCTATCAGAAATCATGAGTTAGTCGATAACCACATTCCTCTGAGATGAGTTTGCCAGTGCACTGAAGGAGATCTGTTCACACTGGGAGGCATTGTTTCCCAGGCTATTCCAAACAATACAGAAAACACTGTGTTCTCATTTGAGTACTATGAAGAAAGAGCTCAGTGGAAGGACTTTTAAAGCACTAGCATATGCAAGTCTATAAACTATATTCTTTAAATAAAGAAAAACCCTCTATGTCATGCAGAACTGAATCATGATTTGCTCGTGGACTGCATCCAGCATGAGAAATATGGATGAGCTTTGGCGGGGCTCTCTAAGCAACAGAAATAAATACTTCACTCCCAGCAGAAGAGGGAAAACAAAGAATGCTTTTACAAATCAAACAGATTATGCAAACACATGAGTCCCCTTCATTTTCAATAGCAAAACATAATGACAAATTCATTTTAATTGAGTAGGATCAAAATATTTGGGATAAAACCTTGCCCTGACTTAACACTTGCCTCAGAGACCTTAATACTAAGTCAATGCAGAGCAATGAGATGTTAATCTGTCTATAGTGAACTGAATCAGTTTTGCCAACCAAGTCAGAGGTAGTATTTCAGGCACTAACTTGGTATTGATGCTTTAAATAGCAGCAGAGTGTATATGCCCTTACATAGCACTTGCTGTGAGGAGCTATTCAAATACACATTGGTTTTCAGGTGGCCCTGCAAACCAGCAATGTCCTGGTGGAAAATGAAGCAGGGAAGGCTCACCTGTTTGTAACTCCAAATCAGACAGTAAGAAGTGGGTAGACTCTTCATTGTCCAAATTAGAAATGAATGGGCTACATCTACATGCTCAGTCATACCATTGCTCCAACAAGAGATGTCAGTCTTCGGATCTCTTTCCTATCATTCAGCATCACTCAGAACATGCACTAAGCTTTGCATTGCTTGTTCTAACCTCACAACTTACCTACTAAATCTAATAAATCTCTTTTAGCTTAGAAGTCAGATCGATCAGGCCAGAAAATGAAGAGCAGGAATTTTTCCAGCAGAAGTTCAACACAGTCCAACAATGAAACAAGTTTTTCATGAAACACAGCATAAAGAACATGTGAAAGATAGTAATTTTCCATAGTGGAAGCTTGAACTAGTTCACATACATGACTTGAATCCTTCAGAAACAGAATGATTTCAAACCCCAACTACATTTCTGTCCTCTTGTCCCCTTCCCTTCCCCGCCCCCTTACATGCAGGCAGCCCCGGAAAAGTCCATAAGAGGTGAATGGACAGATTGGCTTCACGGGACTGCAGTGGGCTTTGCTGCCTGGCCTGACTTGGCCTATCATGTTCCTGTTAATCTTGCGGGAATCTGTGTCCCAAAGAGCAGTTCCAAACTGAGATGTGTGCATCACAGTTTGCCAGGGAAAGTCTCCAGGGTGGATCATGGCCAAACTTAATGCTGCAGCTTTAAAGAAGAAATTTCAGTTCAGGGAGGTGTTTTCAGTTTTGCTTTTGAATCTAGTGCATTTTGCAATGAGCTACTATATGCACCCACAAACATGCCACAGTAAGAGGATGAAGGAGAAGGAAATCAGTTGAGAAAAAAAAGAAATCTAGCAGTAAAACAGCACTATTTGTCTATTTTAACAGAGCTAAATGTTCCTTGCATATTTCTCCTTGTATGTGTTTTGCAACAGAACCAAGTCTGAGAACAGACTGGAGCATTAATAAAAACCAGCATGATGGCTGGTGGAGTCCAAATCACAAGTGGACACAAGTGGTAGCAGACACTGACCAGCAGTCACAACACCATCAATTTTCTTACCAGACTCACAGTGCTGCTCTAGAGCTCAGGTAGGCAAAATAGTATCCCACTGTGTCATCCACATGTGACAAGAGAAGCAGTGAGGGAGAGTGTGTCAGCAGTTATCCTGAGTAAGGAGCATTATAAGTTTTCAAACAGAGATCATTGCCTTAAACCCAATAGAAACTTCAGTGGCGTTTGGTTGGGTCCTGTGCCAGAAATAAACAGAAATACTAAATAAATTCCTACAACATGTTAGTCTAGTTCTTATGTAAAATGATGTAAGTATTTTTTAAAAGGAAAAAAAGTAAAGAAAGAAAAGAAAACCACAGAAGAGCTGAAGAAGAAGAAATAATCTGCTGAAAGTAAAAAATGGTTTACATTTTTCTGTGAGGCTCATTCAAGGTGGAAAAACCAGAAACATGTTGGAAAATGTTTAGAGAGATACTAGATTGATCAAAGCATTTGGCTAGGGTAAGGAACTAAAGGATCTGAGTTATTACTTCTTGGAGAAGTGGCTGCTGGGGAGGAGATAGGAAGATAGAAGAGACAGCCAAAGAAAAAAGACTATTCTTGAATTGTGAGCCTGAAAGGGACCCAGTGCACTGGCTACAATCCATTCACATAACACTTCTGGGCAAAATGAGAAAGAGAAGTTAAGCAGCCCTCCTCAAGGCCCCTGCAGGGTCCCTGCAGTGCTGTTGGAGCTGCCATGAGGCAGCTGCTGACTGCAAGCCTAGTGCTTACAGCCTGGGCCACTTGCCCCACATCGCCACCCCTCTTGGTGACATGCCAATTCCCTGACCCTACAGTGGGTTTTGGGAGATTAGCTTTTGCAAATCGGTCTGTGACACCTGGAGGTGTTTCCCCTCTAGGCCTTCACTCCTCCCCACTGCCACAGGTTGTTGTCCAGGAGCAGAGCATACTGTGCCAGCAGCATGCCAGCCAAAACCGTGGCGTCCTGACCCCAGCTGCAAAAGAGCTGATGTGTGCCTGAGGGAGTAACATACTTTAACCCATTTTAGCTGCTTGTCAAGCAAACATGAGTCAGATCCCTAACATACCAACAGATATTAAATGGCAGCCAGAGCCTACTAGCAAATGTGACTTCTGCTTCTCATCAGAGCTGAGCCAAGTAGAGTTGAGCAGCTGCCAAAAGTGCAAGTCCCTGCCCTGCCTCTTATACTGGCTCAATTATTCATGCAGATTGCAAATATGGGAAAGCTAGACCCCAAGAAAATTGAAATCACTTAGCTTTTGTTGTTGTGGTTCTGATAGTTTTCTGAGCATTCAGTTCCTTGAAGATGTCCAGTGGGAGCACACAGCCCCGAGAAAGGCCATCCTCTCCGTGCAGTCTCATGATCAGTTTTCTGTTAATTACCTAATTCAGCACAAAGAAGGGTTACAAATACAGCTGGCCACACAAACGCCTGCCAGCCAAGAAAATTGCAGGTGGGATTAGGGAACACAACCACAGCCTTTGGGGAAAAATATCAGTACACCAGACCATGAGACATATAGGGATCCCTAAGGTGACCTCAGTCAATAGCTCAGAAGGTGAGGATGTCTAGGCACCTCCAGAAGGGGAGAAAACAAAACAAAATAAACATGTTTACTCCTGCTTACACTGGGGAACTATTCTCTACAATACTTCCCTTAGGAACCCAAGGGCAGCCAGTACTGCCAACAGTGCAACACTTCACGTGTCAGTGGCCACCAAAATGGCAGGGGTGAACCAAGGCAAGAAAGCACAGGCTGAGCTGGAACTCCAGCTGCTGAATTCAAGGTAGGGCCAAACAAACCCTTGCAGTGCACAAGGGCAGTGTAAAATAACTGCAGATCATTTCCACACAATCTTGTGACAGCCTTGGTAGAGCAATACTGCAGTAGATAAAAAGCTAACAAATTTTTCATATTGAAAGTCATAGCAAATTTTAATCTGAATCAACATCTTTAGGTGATAAGGGACGCTATTCAGAGGATCAAAGTCTCTTCATTTCCTATTTGCAACAGTGACAGATTCAGCTGGCACTTTGCAGTCACACAGGTGGCTTGACAATGATGAAGTGTTCATCCCAAGCTGACATAGATATGGAATAAGAAAAATATACTGGCAGTCAATGCACAATCTAGACTTATTTATAATGCAAACCAAGATCCTGTTTTCCTTCTTAATCTATACTAAAACTGTTGCTCAGACTAAGGAAGTCTAGC
Source organism: Zonotrichia leucophrys gambelii (assembly GCF_028769735.1). Classification (NCBI taxonomy): domain Eukaryota; kingdom Metazoa; phylum Chordata; class Aves; order Passeriformes; family Passerellidae; genus Zonotrichia; species Zonotrichia leucophrys. The sequence goes on along the minus strand of NC_088170.1, from coordinate 19,290,500 downwards.
AACTAATGAATCTAAACCACAGGGGAGGGAAAAAGACTTTAAACAGAATTTGTATTTTGAAGTCTGAACGATATGGTATCTCTAAAACACAAACAGCTTTTTATGCTTTTTTATTATTATTATTTTTAACTCTGCTTTGATTTATGTCCAGGAAAACATATTAGGCCCAAGTTTTGGGCCTGAAGAACTTACAGGAGTCTGAACCAAGAAGCTGCAGTATCTCACCAAGAGAGGAGCAGTTGAATAGCCCAGACAGGTCTTGACAGAGCCAGCAAAAGAGAGGGAGGGGGAGGACATCCTTTATTAGCAGCCTTGGAGGACGCTTACCTTGCTAACCACCAGCATTGCACTGACTAAACCACAAATGCGCATTCCCTGCACACCCACACAGGCTCTCAGAACCAGCTCATGGCTGGGAGCTGGATTGCCATGAAACTCAGGGTGGACAGGCATGGTGTCGGGAGAGAAACCTCTCACCAAAGCACTGCCTCCCTGCCAGAGACACGGCTCCCTCTCTAATTTAAAGCAGGCTTTAGATTCTCATACCTTGTCAGAAAAGGACCCCTTAAGGGCAAGGTAGCTAGAGAGCTTCCCTCAGTCTTGCCTGATTGGGGCACACAGGGCCACAGTGGTGACAAGTACCTGCAGGGAATTTCTTCCTGGGAAGAAGGAAAAAGGTTGTTTTTATGGAGTTTATCCCACATCCCAGACTGCTCTTTTCAGTAACTCATTAAATGATTATAGGGAGTCAGCTAGATTTGGAACCAATTTTTTATAAGTGCAAATGTTTTTCTGTTACAATAAGAGAAGAGTTAAATATTTTCAACCACCTGTAATTGTTTGGTAACTCTCCAGGAACCTCCCTCTCATTCCCAGATTGAAAATAAAAAACAGACCCAAAAGATAGCTTTTGCTGCAGTAGAGTATGTTGAGCACTTACTTTCCTAGCCCCCATTAACCCCAGCCTAGGAGGATGTTTTCTAATGCTCCTCTACATCAGAAGTCAAAAAAAGTCTCATGCATAAGAAAAAGAAAGGCATGCTGGGTTCCCCAAAATGTTGCATTCCAAATAAAAAATACATTTTTTATTGATCTGAAGGTAAGATTTTTGTATTGAATTAGAGTCCTCTCACCCAACAACTTTTTAAAATCACAGTTTGGTTTTCAGTTTCTCCCTGCATCTTGTACCATAATACTTGTGGTTACCTATATTAAATCCACTTTTGCATGCTAGTAGGTTTGGGGTGATTTTCTTTTCTTTTATGATAGCTTGATATACTGCATCACATAGAGGTAGAACTGCCAAGCCCTGATACCTCCAGAGAACACAGAGATGGAAAGGACTCCCCAAGCCCCTGTTTTTGGTCCTTTCTGCGTGGCAACTAACCATATTGCGTGAATACAGACTGGACCTTGGCAACTGTCCTTTCATTATTAACAAATTAGCAGCTTTGTAATTCCCTCTTTCCTTTTGTTCTGTGTGCAGACACGCACATATGAGCCTGGGGACTTAGACTTTTTCATCTTGACAAATCCTTCCTCCTGCTCACCCCAGTTTTCAACAGCACAACAGGGGGCCAATCAGCAAAGCTTCCCAAGGCCTAGCAAACAAATCTACTTAGCTCATTTCCAGTTCAGTCCAGATCTTCATGAGGAAATACAAAACAGCCATGGAAAACAACATCTTTCTTCCGCAAGACCTCTAGGCCACTATTGTCAAGCAAAAATGTGCCCCAAATGTGGGCATTCACAAGCAGCTGTGCATAGCCTGGCTGCTACAGAGGGCATGGCTGCGTTCTGGAAAGGTGCCTGTGTCAAGGGCAGCCTCGGTCCCCAACCCCTTTTCCTGTCACAGAAGCAGCACCAAGTGGCCAATATGAGACCAAGAGGCGGCCACGCAGCCACACCATCGCAGGGGTCACTGGCCTGGCTCTTCCTGCTGTGTCCCGGCCTGGCATCGCTTCAGAGGGTTTTGTGCAGGCAGACAGGGCTGTTGAGGCTCCCCCTGCGCCGCCATCTGAGGGAAGGGATTGTTTGATTTATGAGATGGGAGGAAAAAATAAAGCTGCCTCCTTGTTTGTCATTTGGGATGAAGAGGAAGAAGAGAGTTCTCTTATTTTTGGTAGCTAAAGAGTGCTCACTGCATCTGCTTTCAAAGGGAGGAAAGGAAGTGTGGAGGCTGGGTGCCCAAAGCGCTGTGCCTCAGGCAGAGCCCTCTCCCAGAGTTGGGTCATCCTCAGCCACACAGTCCAGCAGAATGTGGCAGCTGGTGCAGGGCATCCACGTCCCATGGATCCCACATCCCGAGGGCCGCTGGGCAAAGGCACCGCGGTGGCCGCGGAGGCCCTGCCTCCTCTATCTTGTGGATCAGCCCTTCCTTTCTGTGGTGTCTTGTGCAAGTCAATGAGGTGCTTTGTTTGATGGGAAAAGCGAAATGTTTGCTTGACCCAAAATGAACTTCAAGGTTTTAAATTCACCAGTAAGCCATGACAAAAAAATGGGGTTGTGAGTTAATGCCTCCAATTTATTTTCACATTTATGTGTTGACAGCCAATCAAAAAAATAATCATACACACAATGAAGTTCTGTCTCCCACTTGTTTTTCTCATGAATGAGATTGCATATTTCTAGTTACTGGTCCTGGGAATTTTTTCAAGATTTTATTTTAAAATTAAATGGAAATGCTTGGAAGAAGAGTTAAGATTATACTAAGCATGGATAAATTGTACTTAGCAACTTTGTCCCTTTGAGAAGGCTCAATACTTTTTAATTTATTTATTTATTTATCTGCTACATTTAGCTGGACAGACTCCATATTCCATTACAGTACAGAAGTGATATATTTCATCCTCTAATATATTTCCCTGTTATTTATTCCAATCCAATGTGTTTGTTTAAAGCCAAACATGAAATCATAGAATCATTATTTAGAGCTCATTTCCTCAAGAATCAATGTAATTTTATTCCGAGTTTCTATAAGAGAAAATACTATTTTAAAATGCAAACTTGTAGATACAATGGAAGATGAATTCCATTCATATGATGCAATTAACCCCCAGTATAAATAATCTGTGGTGTATATTGTAATATGATAATGTGAAAGTCCAAAAGAACTCATTCCCAGACCACATCAGAAAATCGACTGAGTCAACAACTGCAGCAGACAATAACAGGACTAGTTAAAGGAGCAGAGCATTAAAGCAGGTTAGTTCAAACTGTACAGCATTTAAAATGTCACTGGCAAGATTTAATATGACGATTCATACTCAAGGAATACATGAATTCACTCAGAAAACATTTGGTAAATAAGATCTGAGTGTGAAGAGACAACTAGGTCAACTTGCTATGTCAAATTATTGCATGTCGAAGACTGCTCCTGTCTCTGCTTTGCATTATCACCATCAGTTTTTGAATAATTTAAAAGGAAAATTATTTTCTCAACCTATTTGCTTGGGGATTTGTTTAACTTATTATAAGCAATCACATCTGAAGCTCACTTTCTTGACTAAAGATCCTCTGCACACACAGGATGTGGTGAAGTAACAGATGTAAAGAGCTGAAATTATTGTGACAATATACATGTTGTTTCAACTGTTCTCTCTGATAAAAAAACAACATAGTGTTTCAGTAGGATATAAGTGGCTTCACCATATATGTAGGAAGAGTGTAAGAATCATATGGTAATAATTACTAGAGGTACATAGTTCCCTTTTTCTTGACAAGAGCCACATGGCTTTTTTTTAATCTATTGTATCACATATATGATGTAACAGTATATCAATGCAAATCAAACAAACGCAAAACAGCTTTCCAGCTGAGACTCCAGACACACTGAAGTCAGTCAGCTCCAACTTCAGGGTCCTATTCCCAGCTCAGCCCTCAACACTCACATTTTCTCTTTCTAGATGTGATGTTAAAAATGTGTGGTATAAATCACTAGTGAAAGTAGAGAAACCACCATGACATTTATCACAAATTCCAACACAACAGCAAAACTGAACATAGGAAAAATTATCTCCCTCCAAAAACCTCCCAGTGTGATCACCTCGGGAAGGAGTTACTTATTGGTCCTTAGCAAATGCAGGGGCTCCCCTCTTCCAATGCAACACCTTCACAACGCAGCTTGCTTTAATATCAACCTGTCACTTGATCCGCAGCTTAAGGCTACAGCACAGAAACAAAACTAAATTCAGCAGAAGGATCAGACCTTAAGGAAGGGTACAGCAGAACTGCATGAAAAAAGCAGCCCATATGAAATGGCTACAGTTCAGACCTGCTAGTTTCCCTGGTGCTCTGCAATTAAAATTCAGTATGGTAGTGTTTTAGAAGCTCATTACTTCAACATTCTTGGTTTCTTTTTGAGACATGCAATATCTAAATGCTGTAAGTATCATAGTCCCATGACACAACACATTCTTCTGGTGTGGGTTCATGGGGCTGGATCAAAACCACTCCAGAGAGGATGCTGGTGGGTTAACTATGTGCCACAAGTCACTCTGCACATCTGAATGGTTCAAAACTTTGTACATCTCAAAGGGAAGCATGATGTCTGGGATTCCCAGATGTCAGATTACCTTTTGCCCAAGATCTGACACCCTACTCTGCTCCTACTTGCTCACACAGTAATCCAGCATCAGTTAATGAAAGACAATGCCTGCCTGCTTTGCAGACCATTTGCTACTTCTGGCATACTCTGGCTTTGTTTTACCTCTTGGGATCTTATTTTCTGGGCACACAGATGAACTCTGGGGTGTTGCCCAACTCAACCACTCCCTGCTCTTCTGTCATGCTGCAGACCAAAATACCAGGTTTGCCCTGTCTTGACCACCAGTCTTGTCCCAGTTTTTGCCTACCAGGAGGCTTCACAATACTCCTCACAGCAGAACCTGCTGCTCCAGGCACCACCTCTGGCCCTGCCACCTCTGTCCCCATCAGCATACTCTCTGCATGGGCAACACCCTACTGCATGTCATCCTTTGCCAAGAACAAAGCCTTCCCACCATGCCAAGTGCCTTGCTGTGACTACACAGCCACCAGCCAGGCTGTGATCAGTGCAGATTCAGCCCCTGTGGCACTGCTTAGAACAAAGGTGAGAAGGAACTGGGTGAGATGTCTACTCTAAGGCAGTTCAGAATACCTTCAAGAAGATGTTGCCCTGGGCCACATCTGGCTCTACTAGGAAGGGAACTAGAAAAAAAACACCTCCATAGTGCAATACTGTTCATTTCCCACAGCATAGAGGGAATCAAGCATCTGCCATGAGCCTATGCAAGCCAGGACACTGTGGCTCATGCAAGCCAGCTATGTTTGTCATATTAGCTTCCTGTCTTGGCAGCGGCCATTCAAAATGCATTTGCAGGCTGTATCTCTCTGACTCAAGCCTGTACCACCAGTTCTATTGCATTTCACAGAATCAATTTTAATAATCCAAATTAATCCTAATTAATAGGGGAAGCTGTGGCAGCATTACAAAAAGTGAAAGGTATTCTTTATGTTTGAGGTTTGGATTTTGCAGGATACACAGATCTTAATTTCATAACTGTACATTAAAGTCAGGCCAGCAAAGGGATTAAATTAATCTAGCTTCTGCTTCAATGGATAGAAAAAATGTTCCCATCATTGTCCCATCAAATCACTTGATTTCATAAATCACATATAAGTAACATGAACATTTATAAATCCAGAAAAAATAATCAAGTCTTTCTCAGTCTGTTAAGTCCACAAAGTTTAGATGTGGCAGGAAAGTGATCTAATTTCAAACTATCGTTTGGGTCAGCATATCTATTTACAGTGTTCAATTACGTGATCATATCATTTTGCACAGCCTTCTTTATATTGGCAAGCTATAAAAGAGCTTCTTCGAATGGAACCATTGTTCTGCTGCATGCTCTAAGAATAGCACAGGCTATATATGAGGCCTCAGCACCAGGACTGTGCAGGACCTGCCTTGATAAATTCAGAAGTTTCCTATTGCATCAAAGTTCCTTCCTCCTTTCTCTTCCCGGTCTCTCTTGCTCAAATATACCAGACTGTATTTGGGCCAAGCAGCTCCCCCCTTCCTGTTCCCCCATAGGAGCTGCTGGGAGGTACTGATCTTTTGCCTTTTCTTTCCTAGGACAGACAACTGCATTTTATTATTTACAAATTGAAAAGACTGCTCCCTTTTTAGCCATTTTTTGCCTAGTCTGTCCCACAACAACAGTACTAGGTGTTATTTGCAGGTCAGTATTTTCACCTGCTAGCTAGGAGAAGCAGACAGAAAGATTCTTGGGGACTCTCTTGAGCTCTGGATCTCTTTTCTCTTTGCCATTGGGTGATGGTTTGCCCACAGCAGAGCAGTGGCACCTTAGTCCCAATTCCATCATCACAAAATCATTGGGAAATCTACTAGAAAACTCAGTTTGGGAATTTCTGTATTTTCTCACAGTAGTAAAAATATTGTGGCTGATAGAATAAAGATCTTTAAAACAGCTACACAGTTTTGTTTTACTTTTAGCTAGTGAGGGGATAGAAGAAAGAAAAAACCCCACATCTTTCTTTTCTGGCTAGTTAAAGAGGCTCTAAGAACATCAATGTTGGTGATGTTTGATAAGGCAAATATGGAGGATGATAACAAAAATTTAAGTATGAACTGACAGAAAAAAATCTTAGGTTTAAGCCAAGGAGATAACAGAGGAAAAAAGAAATTATGTAAAGAGCAGCAACTCCTTTTTACTCCAGAGATTTTCAACACCTTCCAAATCAGGGTCTCAATGAAGAAAAAAGCATGGCTTATCCAGCTCAGACAGACTTCAGGAAGTCCCAAGGGCATTTTGACCTTCAGACAGGAGATGCTTTAGCAATTTTTCTTTGCTCTCTGCCTGCAAAGGCCTGTGCTTAAACTGTGAGCAAAGCAGCTGTGGGATAAAAACCACCCGTGCAAAGTTTTGGTATCTCTAAGGCTTTACTGTTGCTTCTCAAAAGCCTCCTAAAGAAATAAAATGTAGGAGGGAGGGCAGCTCAATTCCCAGATGTCACTTGAGGCAACATGAGATGAGCACTTCTTGCCAAGATCCAAAAGGCCTGAGAGACACCTGGGAAATCAGCTCAGGGAGTCACCAAGAGGTTAGATTTCATCACAGCAAATGACCAGGGATTATGTAAGAATATTTTTTCAGATTTGAATATGTGTTCAAAACTATGCAGGCTACTTCCATGCAATTTCTTCTAATCTAACTCACTCTGCATCCCAAACATGCAGACAAAGAATACAGCAATCTGGCACAAGCTGCTCATGAGAGGGAAGAAGACCCAGCTGCTCTTCATCACATTGTACACTACTATCCCACTCTCTCTTGGCATATACTTCAAATTGTGGCAAATGCCATGGGCAAATGCTTGAGAGACTGACACTCATTTTATTTCAGTTTTAAAAATTCCATCCACATGCTTACTGAAGAAATCCCTCCTAGAAAAGTTTCATGTAAGCTTACAGAGATATTTTTTTAAACCATGTTAGTTTTGGCTTGTCTCAGTCCCTCTGGAATTATTTTGGCCAGGATTCTCCGTTTCTGAGAATCTCACAGATAGTATTACAAAAGGGAGATTTCTTCAAGCACACACTCTGATGCACTGTGGGGACATTTTATGACATTTTTAAAGAATCTGAACTCTCTGGAATATTAAACATATAGAAATAGATTCTCCTTTCAAGTACTATCAAGAAATAGAATCTCCCTTCAAGTACCATCAAGAAGTCTTTACACTGGATCGAAGAGGATCTTCTGAATAAATAAATGGAGCAAACTTGTCTGATTGAGCAAATAATAGCTAGAGCACTTATCACTTTACCAGGGATTCCCCTTTCACATGCTTGAAAATTCTTCATTGATTAATAACATTAGATCATTATTTAATCAAGAGTGCTCTCTCTATCCTCAAACTGTGCTGGTCTTTTTTGTTGCAGACAGTGCAAAGAAATATGGTCCAAGAATATCTAAGAAAATAGAAAGAAAGAGGTAAAAGAGTACTGAAGATATTGTTTCAACTGAGGTCTCTGAAGCAAGTGATGAAATGCCCCACAAATGTGAAGAAGTAAAAACTGGTTTTCAGAAAGGAGGTCACCCTGGTTTTAGAGTGCACTGGAGTACTCCAGTTACTTTTCTGAGAAGTCTATTTTGGCCTTACTATTAGCAGCACCCTGGATCATTTAGCCTTTACATTGACTTCTGCCAGGTTTTAATTGCAGTTGCTATACTAGGCTGTATGCAAAATATAACATGCAAACATGTTATCTGGAAGAGCTGAAATATAGGTGAGTAACATCTGTTGGAGCAGAAGGAAGACACAATTTGCTGAGAGCTGCAAGACAAATCTGTGACAGAGATAAGCTTAGAAGACAGGCATTCATTATGTCTAAGGACACATATTTAGGATAGCTGCTACATGCTGAATTAGGAAAAAGAAGAGATGGACAGCAAAATCATTCCATTAAAACTAAGTGTAATGCCTGATTTGGTTATCCAACTACAAAATCCTCTCCAATGTAAAATGCATCAAGCACTGGCACACTGAAAGATAATGAGCAATAAAGAGTGATGTGAGACATGATTATGCTAAGTCATCTGGATAACATGAGAGATATCATAATTCATTGTCATCCCACAGATAAACTGCAAAGCTGACTTCATTTATACACACCTGTAATGTCATCAGTCTCTTAAATAGCCAGTGCTGGTAAAATGAAGTTTCCACTAACTTTGAGCAAGTGCCACCCTCCAGATACAGGTGTACATTTCAGTCCACTCTGCCCCACTCTGCTCCCACAAGCACTCCAAATAAATCCAGGAGGTGTCCACTTCTAATCTTGATGTCTCTGGCCAGTTTACTGTACCTTAAGAAACTCTTTAACATGTGTGGATGGACAACATAGCATCTGCATTTTCTTCACAAAAAGAATTTTATATCCTCAAACAGTGGAGATAATTTTGTTTGATAGAGCACCTTATGAAAATGGCTTATCATTTTATAAAGAAGAAATAAATGTCAATAAGAAAAAAAAATCCTAATACTAAAAACAAGTCTGATTTTTAAACAAAGATAGGTGAAGAGGAAAAAAAAAATCTTTGATGGATAAAGCCTCTATAGAAAAGGCTAAAAAATACCCATCATTTAAATTAAAAAAAAATAAAAAAAGGTCCAGAGGAGGCCTTAGAACTCTTTATGCTATAAGGACTGACTGCACAGCATTTATGACAGATATTTCTCAGACTTGCTTTTAAAAGCTTTACCACCTTCAGGCAATTGCTTTCCATATTTCATTAACCTTTCCTGAGAATATATTTCCTAATACATTTTTCCACTGAACCTTCCTGCCTAAATATCTTTTTTAAATACAGCTCCATTACTTCTTGTCCTAGCAACACTGAATGTCTAACAATACCACATTGCCTTTTGTTCTTCAGTAACTTTTTATTTCTTTGAAGATTATAACTATATTTTCCTTCACTCCTCAGAGAAAAGTGAACAGTTTTGCTTTCTCTGTCCTTCCTCCTATTTTAAGTACATCTCTAGCCATTTCCATGGCAGAGGAAACTGTGATCTCCATCTGATCTCTTTATTTCTTAAAGTATTTAACAATGTGCACACTGCTCCAGAAGAGAGTTCAAAGGAAGGATCATCTCACCTCTGATGTACGTCCTCCTTGGCCCAGCTCCCATCACAATGCTGCTTTTCCCCCAGCAGCTGGGCACAGATTCTTACTAGGCATCTTACCTTTTAATTCACCCAACAAGAGAGCCTTCCCCCTGGAAAATACCACTTTCCCTGCTGCTGATCCCTGCACTCAAGAAGGGATTAATGGTTGTGGCCATACTGCACTACAACAGCAGCAGAGAGATTTGAAGGCTTTACTAGTGCATAGCTCATTCACAAAACTGCTTACTCCTCACTTGCTAGCAGTGTAGGAAACAGATTTTAGGCTTTGATCAGGAAATTTTCATGAGCTGGAATTAGTGGAGTTATAAACACATTTCCTTCTCTAGGTTTTCTCCATACAGTTCTCCTTTTCCTGCATTCAATTTGGCTGCCCAGTTAAAAAGGAAAATTATCATTAATTTGCATGCACAGAATAAGAAGCAGTCATCACACTGAAATTGTGGCCATCCACATAACACATACACACACCAAAAAAAAAAAAAAAAAAAAGTGAAGAAAAAAGGAAAGGAAAAAAGGTCTTTCATATACAAGTCTAATTGAGAAACATTGAGAAACTCACCCCATAGTTGTGAAGGAGCAGCATATCAGCGCTTACTGTATTAACTGGGTGCAGAGAGACAATTATTTTATGAACATTGAAGGTTTCACATTTAAAAAGTAGTTAATGGTGCTTTACTACCTCTATCTACAAGTTATTTAATTATATTTCCGCTTTTGTTACAAGCAAAGGGAATACTTCAGAAATATTTTCCATAATAGATCGCTAGAGAAACAAGAAGAAGTGCTCCTACAATTGTGCAAATCAGTAAACACTTTCAGTCTTCAGGCAGGCAAAAGTTCCGAGGAAGCCTTCTCAAAGAGACAGTAAGGTCTGGGATTCTGCTACAGCTGTTCTCTTGGCCATAAAAAAAAAGGTAATGTCACCCCATAACATCTGAGAACAAAAAGCAAATTCATGTCACCTGCAGCATTCACCCATTCTTTCGTCTAACAATCATCTGTTAAAATGCTTAACCACTGCCACAGAGTTCTTCTTTAGAGCTCTTTGCCGATATTAACAGTGGTGGTGAGATTGTGGCAAGAAAGGAACAGAAAGTAGATCTGCAGAAGTGAGGAGAGCTCCCTCTCAGAAGCCTTTCATTATCATATGATGCTTTCTGGTGATAACCTCTGATTTGTTCAATCAGTGTCTCAATCGGGTACTTGGTACCAAGAAAAGAAACTACTAGCAATATTAACAGGGTTATCCAGGATTGGGGTTGGAAGTCCCTATTGTTTAAAGCAAGAGTTAGACAGTATTGCCACATGATCCCTTCACTCAGACTCTTTGAAGTGTTATGAAAACATTTTTAAAGCAACATTTGCCACAGGGTAGTCACTCATGTTATATCTGTCTTAACCCCTCCTCTTTCCATCTGTGAGCACCTCATTACCAGTGGATAATACTGATGCTGTAATACCACTTTCCCTTGGGAAGAAAATAATAATCATCTGTGTCATTTGAGAAGGATCCTGCTTGGGCCTCTATGTGCAGGAATGCACAATTATAAGGCATGTCCGACAAAAACATTTGATTTTGTTCTGTTCTTAGTTCAGGAAATGCAGGTACAGTGTGTGATCATTTGTTTCTAGTTAGAGCTTTGAATACTCTTTTGTTTGCAAAAAGAGCAAATGCATCTGCCCATTAAGACTGAAAATAAACTAAAGATTTCAGTAAATGCAACAACAATATTGTTGTTACCAATGTATTTCTATTTGTCCATAGAGTACAATAAGTATTACTTTCACTAGTTTCATGATTCATCTCTGTATTTTCTTCTTAGAGTTTTACAAGGACTTGTGTTGTAATATGTTTTATCAGAAAATGGCCTGTTCAAAGCAGCTTGAGAAGTCAAGGCTGTGAAAAAAGCACAGAAGGAAAGACTGCAAATGTCAGCAAATGGAATGAAATCTTTGTACGCAATGTACTCGTCTGTATTTTAAGGAAATTTCTCAAAGAATTCTTTCAGTTTTGGTCTTGGCAGATGATAACATTAGTGCAAAGGAGGTGAAATATATCTGAGATCTGCAGAGGCAAATAATGAGTCCCAGTCCTGTTCAGGGAACTTTTGTTCTGTTGCCTTTGCCTGGAAGATGACAGTCCCTCAAACCCCCTAAAAGTAGACCCTTGTTTATAGCACTTTTCAGTCATGGAAGATTTAAGTTAAATTTTCCCCACTTTCTCCCAAGTTGTTATTGAAGCCTCCATCAAGACTATTTAGGCAAAAGAGTAACACTTTTGCAGAAGCCCAGCTGCAGGCTACAGGTTCTATAGCCATGCTCTGAGCTTCCCATCAGCAAGACAAAACATTACCCAATTCCAGCCACAACAGAGCACCTCCATTACTCCACATCTGCCTTTTTAGGAAGGCATTCTCTGCTCCAAAATCTCGTTTTGTTTTCCTTTTCTTTGCTTTTGAGATCAATGAACTTCAGAGAAATATAAAGGTAACCTCCAAATACTAACACAGCCTTAGCTGGTTGGTCTTCTTGTGCAAGGGGATGTTTCATGCAGTTCCCTGTTCCAGCTCTATTTCCCAAAACTCAGGAAGAACAGCCTCTGAAGGACAATGTCCAGCGTGTCCAAGCCCTGCCTCCAGACAAGAGAATGAAGGTCACCCCCCTGAGCCAAGTGATGGAGGATAATGGCAGAGTGGAACAAGCTGAACCAAAGCTATTTTTAAACTTTATCATCAGGGGAGTTAAATCACTGCACTTAATGCTAGCTGTTGTCAAGATTAACTATGGTATCGTGGGAAAAAAAGGGCTAAAGTCACATAATAATTACATGCACTTTGATGTTTATTAAGAACAGCTACTCTTGTAAAATTATAATGCTGTATTCATAGATTGGAGCTCGGGTACCATCAGCACTGTTGTAACATTTACTGAGATTAGTCATTTTGTTAATGAAACATACAATTGGAATATGCTTTTTTAAAACACTTTATGTACAGACCTCTTAGGAGCGTATGACTAAGCTGATCTCACACATCCACAACAATTCATCCACAACAATCACCCTCACTTTTTTTACTGGGGGATGTGTACACATACATTTTAGTTTTGGCAGATAAGTGTGCTTCTACATCTATGTAAGACTGTTTAGAGGCGGTGAAATCCCACTTTATTTGGAAATGGCAGCAAGTTTCAATAAATAAATTTGTCCACTACACCTGGACTGGGCAAGTTTGCAGAGAATGTGCACATAAGACAGAAATCAAGAATTTATATGCATGAAGAAAAAGTATTCATCCATTAAAATTCTCATCAATACAAAGAAGCAACTGGAGAAGGTGGCAAAAATAACTATTCCCTCAGTTTACTCCTACTGGACCAGAACCTGCAGTGACCAGGTAAATTAGGTGTGCTCATTACATACTAACCCCTGCTGTCACCATAGGTAGGTGTCTTCCAAGCTTTTGAATACTCATTACACAACAACCTGGAGAGGCAGCAATTGCTGTTATTATTCTTTTCTGGATGAAGACAGAAGCAGAGCAAAAGGAAGAGCCTAATCTGAATGAATAAATAAATAGTTACTTAGAGCAATTTGGGAGAAATCTGTGTTTGCAAGTTCAAGCAAGTGGTCCATAAGATCTCCACCCTGCTGCTTAAACTGTGGGGTGTCCAAACTCTCATCAGCCAAATAAGGCTCAGGCTCTCATGCATTTTTTGAGCACTTTCAAACTCTGCCTGTGAACTGGGTTAAGCTTAGTCCAAAACATGGTAGTTGTGAGCACAGAATGGGATACCAAGTTCAACCACTTTTCCCATTCTTGCTAAGTACAGAAGCCGCACTCTCACCTACCACGTCCAGCCTTAAAAATTGTACTACTAGAAAGAGAAAGGCAGAGATTGTCACTTTGGAGCTGAGCTGGTGTATAGAAAGAAAGAATGCAATATTCAAAGTATAAGGCCAAACAAGTGGACATCTGACCTGTACTGAGTCCTGAGGTCATGTTTGTGTGTCCTGTTCTGGTTAATACAAGATGTATAAAGGACAAGTTTTGAAAGCTGCAACTGAGATGAGCAGTTAGATACACTGTTCTGGACTGTTTTCCAGAAACAGCTTTTTTTTAAGTAGAATTCAGGTATCTCCACTGACTTTTGCTTGTGTCAGAATCACATATTTAGAAAAGGAATTAATAGGAATGTATGGCTAAGGGTGGCTCTGGTGAATCAGAATAAGAAAACAGAAGGGTGACTATTATCTATGCAATTCCCAGTCCAAAGCCCCCAGCAGCTGAGAAAATTGTATTCTGCAAGGTAGCCAGAGATGCATGGTAGTGCAGGATTACAATATTTCTGCTTTGTAGATAATGCTGATGAGGAAAAGCAAATGTTTTCTAATCATTACAAGCAAAACTTTTCAATCTTCTAATAAATAATACTAGAAAAAGACAAAAAGGGGATTTTATTTTTGGCTTTCATACTTGTTCACTTCTAATTAATGGCATCTTAATTGGTCACTTTAGGAGAGCAGGAAGTCAGGCATCAAATCTGGTTACATATCCAGCCTGGGATGAATTCCTCAGCAAGTCACAATAGACAGAGCAATGGGGCAAGACAAAGCAGAATGTCTGTCATACCTCACCCATCATAGTGGAAATTTTATTGTTTAGAGCTGACAGTTTGTAAGCATCACATTCAGGATACAACTTCATTTTTTAAAAATCCCAGTCCTAAAGGCCATCCAGCTGCAACAGCTATATTGACAGATGAGCACTGTTTACATTCCTTGAGCAGAACGAGATAATACAAGAATGTAAAAAATTCAGCCAAATCTTCTGAAGAGAATTCCCTCCTTTACAAAACATCTGAATTCTGAGCAATGGGATTTTCCGTAACTGGAGAGTGCAGTTTTCCATTTTCCACACTTTCAGGCAATCTATTGGCTGGTCTTGCCCTACTATAAACACAGTGGAACATTTTTTTAAATGACATCGCTTTAGCCAGATACTTTGTTAATCTCTTATTCCGTTTCCTGGGCAGCAACTCTGAGGAATAATAGATGAGTTGAAAAACCCCTTCAGTTTTGACATGAAAGACTTGTGATTTTTTTCCAACTGAACTAAGAGAGTGAGTACAGTAGTTTTCTCACAATACAGTACTTTGTTTTAAAAAAAATGTAATTTTTCCCTTTGCCCTCATCTCTTCATCTTGTACTTCAAAAGAATGTTCATATTATTAAACATTGTGTTGATATTCTGGTTGAAATCATAAATGTTTGGGAACAGAGGCACAGTAAGAATGATGTTTCAAAGGAAAACATTTCAGTTTGTAGTACATATTCAATACAAGTACTTATATATGAGGAATTTCTTTTTCTTTCATTGTTTTTCTTTTTCTTTTTTTTAATGTGATAATATTAAAAGTTGGCAAAACAGAATAAGGGTGAAAAATTGTTACTTTAGATTTATACATTCTTATATAAGAGTTATATTCTTCCCTTGCTGCTTTCACTTTAATGGAAGTCAGATCTGGCATTCATTGTACATCCTATATTCTGAGCAGAAGAGTGCAAAAATTGAAATGCATAATCCAAAAAACTTTAAGCACTGCTTATCCTACATATATTCATCTCTGAGATTGATATCTACCAGCCTACACAAGAACAATTAAATCTAAATTCCTAAATGAAGATCATATGGCAGAGGAGATTACAAACATAACATGGGTCATTTCATCTCTGCTTTGCTGTTTCACATGCAGTCCAAGCAAGTACAGAACAGGAAGAAATCATTAGCAGCAGACATCTGCTGGTAGATGATCTCAATAGAGCTTTTTCTGGACAGACAAACAAATTGGGACAGAGGAAAGGTGAGGAAGAGAAGTGTTACAGGCGAAGCAGCAGAAAATACATACAGTACAAAACTTCCTGTCTCTCAGAGAAAAGTCTAGAATTGTCCCATCACTACATCCCTAGTGCCCTTACCAGAAGCTAACAAGCAAAACACCACAGGAGCAACTGCAGCACTTCAGCTTCTAATGCTTTATGCATTTTTTTACAAGCAAGTCTATCTTTAAAAAAGGATTTGAAAGTTACATAATAAATAGGTTTTCTATATTAGAAAGGAAGACAGAAATTATTCTGTTTATGTGCACATGTTGTTTTACAAGCCAATCTTTCAGACACTTCATCAAGATTGTCATATATCACGGCACTGCTTTACATTTAAAGGAGGAAAGGAAGGTTTTACTCTTTAAATGAAGGCTCTACCACAAATAGGCATGACTTAGGTGAGAGCCAATTTCAACTCTTATTGCTAGGCCAGCAAGCTACAGCCAAGAACAAAAGATACGACATGCTGGGGAAGACAGATACTTAATAAGCACTTCTTAAGAAAGCCCCTTTCCTGGGAATGTGGATGGACATTTTCGTGTTTCACTGACAGCAAAATAACCAACACACATACATGAGGTTATGGCAATACACTGCTACAAGCAACAGATCTCAATGACAGCTAAAATCAAAAATTCTTAAAGTGAGAGAAGTCTGCAGTGGAATGAGACACTCTATATTGTAAGC
This sequence comes from Zonotrichia leucophrys gambelii, assembly GCF_028769735.1. Taxonomy (NCBI): domain Eukaryota; kingdom Metazoa; phylum Chordata; class Aves; order Passeriformes; family Passerellidae; genus Zonotrichia; species Zonotrichia leucophrys. The sequence continues at coordinate 19,274,233 of NC_088170.1, read as the reverse complement.
TGCTTTTCCTTTCTTCTGCTTAGATTTTTTTAAATGTTCATTCAGATTTCTAAGTTGCTAGATTGTCTTTAAATGTCAGAGATCAGGTAAAGAACACAATCTACAGTTCAAGTATTCATTTTGCTTTTTCCCAAATAACAGCATTCAGGTAATCAAAGCCACACAGCATGGTTGTAAAGTCCAGGTAGAACCAAACTTAGGAACAACAAGAACAGCAAAGAGTTAATATCAGCCAATAGCAAGCCATTGTTTCCTTTTTAGGAATAATTGTTTGAACTAAAACTTCAGGCCAGTTCTGTGAAAACATCTGTTCAAGAACCTCAGTATAAATTAAGTCATCTCAGTATATACAAAGAATGAATAAAATTACTCCACAAATAAGCCAAATACTCTTTATTGGTTACAAATATTTAGTTAGTTCCATTCCAATTCTTAAACAAGAAGAACAGATCCAGAACTTGGAGAAGTCTCAAATATGTTCCTTAAAATATTGCTGTTAAAGAGAGGATGCAGGAACATTATGACTGAAAAGTTAGAGTTTATTGTTCAGTTTAATTAGAATTTAGGCTGATGAAATGCACATAAATAAGCCACATTAGACTTAAGGAGATAATCATAAGTCATTCATAACAGATTTTTATGGGGGTATTCTTCATCCCTCCAGTTTAACAAACTGCTGGTCATGTTCCACAGTGGTGCAGAGGTTCTTCAAGGACATAGCACAGGACAGTGATTTGTCATAAAAATTTTTATTAATAACATAAATAGTAAAAGACATCATTATTGTTATATCTGAATCAAATTAGAAGAATGAATTATTCCCCCATTCCATCCCAACGGAAAGCATTAGATATCAGACATGTTGTGGTAGGCACTCTTACAATTTGTTACAAGCTAAATCAAGTTTAAAACCACTGTGTAGACAATAGCTCAGTTGTCTTAATATTAATCAGGCTTCTTTCTTTTAAAACAGTTCTCGTTCTATTTTCTGTTTGTTTGTTCCTTTGCTGTGATTGTAAACAGAAAATTGCAGTTCACAACACTCCATTTAATACTGTTACAAACTATAAATTAAATTAATGCAATACAAAACTTGTCATATAGGAAGACTTGGTTATCATAACATGCATTGCCAACCTCATACTTTGCTTGTTTGCACCAAAAGGAATTGATTCTTTTTGGTACTTTTTTTTCTTTTTCTGAGTGGCAGCGTTCCCTAACACTTAGCACTGCTTGATTTGTAGGAGTGAAGTAGCACAACACAGGGATTGATGGAAGACTGCCCAATCCAAGTTTCATTTTCATTTATTTCTCTAATTATCCTCAGCTGAAGTGACCCAGTCTCTATTTTTTGCCGTTTTGGGCTGTTCTGTCAGCAGCTGATCTAGCAGAGAAAGAGCAGAACTGCGGAGCATGAGGAGACCAGACCTGCTGTCTGCTCCACAGAAAGTGCTTGTAAAGCCATTTCTATATTTTAACCTTTTTCCTACCTTCTGATCAGCAGTTTTTTCTGCACAAATTGTTTGTAAGTTCTTTTTTTTTTGAAGACATCTGCAAACTATAGCTACAAGGTGGGTTACAGAGGCTTGGAAAACCCCGAAAGAGCAGTTTGCAGAATAGCATGAGAAGGTTTTCATGCTTCCCTAGAAAGGGGCAATGCCCCTCTGGCCCTCTACCCCCTGCCTGCATGGGCCTGTAAGCTCTCTTTATGCCAAGACCAGTACTTGTGGTGAACAAGACTTGACCCGGCAGAAGGAAAACCCAAGACACATAACTACGAACAGTACAGAAAATCTGAAAACAAGGGTCCAAACATAGTGCAAGGAGGGAACACAGGACCATGTCTCCCAGCAGACACAGCCTTAATTTAGCCTTAAACCTCATCCTTGGGTAAAATGGGCCAAGAATGTGTCTGGGATGTAACCACGAGTAGGAAAGGGTATAGGCTTGGCTGAGATGCAGGAGTCATCTTGCCATGCGCCTCCACAAAGAGGTCACAGAAACCAAACACAGCCCCAGCTGACAGGCTCCATCAGCCTGGCCAAGCCCAGGGTGGGGAAAGTGGCCAGGCAACAGGGAGCCACAGGTGCTGTCCATGCTCCCTGGTGCAAGTGGGCAGTTGATCTGATTAGAATTTAAGTTCTTTATACCAACAAAGAGCTTGTCCTGTCACTGCTGTATTTTATAACCAGCTATGCCTCTTCCGTTGGCCAGCAATGCCTTGCGCAGCATTGGACTGGCACTGCTCCCAAATAACTCGACTCTGGTTTCACATTCCTCACCTCCACGTTCACGCTGCCCAGCGGTTTATTTTACAGATTCCCTGGCCTCAAGAGGCTGCTATCAAGTTCCTCCACCCTGACCACAGCCCTGCCTCCCTGTCCCTTCTCAATAGGGCTTTTGTTGGCTGCCACGTGGGGGTCAGTGGTGGCACCTGGGAGCGCCTCTTGCCAGCAGTCCTGGTGCCTGCCTCCCCAGCCCCTCTTCTGAGAGTGACATGCTGTGTGGCTTCTCCAGTCACACACTGGACAGGATCGGTGTGTATTTCTGCTCCACAGAGAGCCCTCAGCAACCAGAGAAACAAACTGCAAGACACTGCACAGGGCCAGTATAGCTTCACTTATAATGTGCTTTTACTGCAGTCATGGATTTCCAAGGAGGAAAATATTCCTCCAGAACAATGTATTTTATTCCTTCAGGATGACCTGGCAGGAGGAGAATTCCTTTAATGCTAGTCCATCTGCCCACTTCTGTAAAAAAAAATACCATTTCCGCTAATCTCACAAAACTTCAAATCCAATATTACATTGAATTAATCCTGTAAAATGGTTTACCAAGATCAAGTTACATGACTGGCCCAACATGAAAGCGACAGTTATTAAGACCTTCCCTAGTATCCTGATTACAGGGCAGGTAAATGAGAAAGGCAGCTCTGTCAACAGGTGTTTCCAAAAGATGACACTTTCTATCCATCAAGTACTGTAATGAAGCGCTAATCCTTCATTAGTGTTACTGCAGGCTCCCAGAATGTAAATCAGTAACAAAAGCCCTGGGTTGTTCTGGGCCCAAATTCTGAGTTGCCCCGAGTTCTGGAGACCATACAGAGAACTTTGACTTGGCAGAACTCAACTTGCTCTTATCCCCCATTCAAAACACCCTGTGACTGTGCAGAGTCACCTGGTTCTCTAACTCCTGCTTGCAAATGCAGGTCACACGTCAGGGGACAGACCTGTGGAAAGCAACAACTGAGTACAATAGGGTTGAGCCCATCATGAATAGAGACCTAATGGGTAAATATTTGTGTACCTGTACCTTTCTTAAGGGCTGTATTCAGTTCACTCTTCAAAGAGTGTGTTGAAAGAGTGCTGCCTACCCTCTATTTATTCCCATTAGAGGCTACTATTATCCCTTTGGGCCATAGTCCTTAGCTAGTGTTCAGGCTGTTTTTCTTGAGGAAACTGAAGATTGAATTGTGTACAAACAGGGTAGCAACCCTGTTTATTTACTGAAAATGGGCATTAAATTGTATTTCTCTTAATCATCAAACAGCAAGAAGGAATTTCTTTGCTCTTTATTTCAAGCCTTTTATTCACCAGCCAGCACTTCACCCAAAAAGCATGACCTTTTTCCTTGTTATTTTTTTTCCCCTTCCAAGGCCCCATTACTGAAGCTCATTTGACCATTCTTGGCTTTCTGCAATGGTCTCTGCCTCCTTCTGTGGTATCCCAGCTGCACTGCCTACACACCATTTTATCCAGCTCACACCCAGACATACCCCATTCCTTTCTTTTATCCTCTTCTGAAACCCTTTCAGTGATCCATCTTACCTCCCAGATGGCCTCGAATGGATTGTGTCATGGCCATCAGCCTCTATCTTTTCAGGACTTTTACATTTGTTCTAAGGCAAATGTGACTTTTACAATCATCAGCTTCCAGGAGACTTTTGACAGCTTCCTCCCCAATGATGCACTCATTTCCACCAGGACTCTGGAGTACATCACAGAGAGAAGCTCCTACCTGTGCCGGCGCATGCTGTGTGACAGTCACAGCATAAGAGTGGTGGCTTTGGCCAATTGAAGCCAAGGACTGCAAGGCTCCTGGTTTCTAGGCACTGCTTCATTTCCCTCCTGCTGCAAGTGAAAAAGTGAAGCCCTGCAGCATTTGCAGAGCATGTTTTTATCACTGCAACGTCATGGAGGAGGGCAACCATGGCTACCCACAACTGGAATAGCTTCACTGCGGCATCATCAGTCGCCTATTGGTATCAGACAGCACCAATATCTTACTTTCTTACTTTAAACTGCTCCAATATTGTAAATGTTGTATTATCAAGAAAATAAGAGATACCTAAATTCCTTTTAGAACAACTTGACTCTATGTCAAACTCAAATTGCATTCAGTTTAGTCATAGATTTCTACTGTCAGTAGGAAAGTCTGAGATGAGAGTTAATGCTGGTTTTTCTGTATCCTGAAGAGAAAGCTTCCCTCAATTTCCTCAGCTTACCAATAAGTTACAATTCTTGTGAAGGCTGCACAAAACCCTCCCTCAGTAGAATCAAAATGACACATTTTCATTGATAGAATTAAGGAAAAAAAATTAAACACCATATTGTCAATACAAAACTAGATCTCTACATCAACTTGTTCATTACCCTCAAGTACTGCCACCAAAAAATATGTTTTTTGGGGCAGTAAAAACAAATTTTTATTTTATAATTTTTATTTATATTTTTTTCCAGCAGGGGAAAAAAATATATACAACAGTGATGTAAGGGTCCTACTTTCCAGTGGTTTTCATAAGCATGGAGTACTATAGACTTCTTCACAGCCCAATGTTTCTTCTGCACTCATTGCTGCTGTCTCTCAAGATACTGCTACATGCCAGTTGCCTACCTGAAATTTCACATGAATTGCTGAATCTATTCTCTGAATTCCACTGTTTTCTAAAATACAGAGTGGCAGCAAACTGCACTTTCTAATAAAAGAAAACATTACTGTTTGAATAACCATCCTCAACTCAGCTACTGGAAACCATGTAACTTGTGATCATTTATGGTTAAAGGAACTACAAGTATTTCTGTTCACCCTTGATCAACATAATGCTTCTTTTAGGGCAACATATAGGCAGAGTTCCATTAATTAAAGCTATTCCCCACAGATATATTTCACTTCTGTATTTATTTCATTTCACACTTCGTTTTGTGCTTTCTCAAGCTGTAGTACATCTGTTCAGACCCCAAATCATGCAGTGTGGGAAGTATGCCTAATGAAGGCAGAATTCCAGGGATATTCTGAGAAATGGGAAACAAAGCACAGTACCTTGGTAGTTTCTGTTATTGTTTGGGCTTGATTTGAAAATAAAGTTGCAATCTTTTGATCATATATACTGTAAAATGTTATTGTACAGACATAAATACTTTTTCCTGCCTTAAGAAAAATTATGGGCTATTTTCCGGATGCATTGTAGCATAATGGGCATGGCATCAAAAGACAAGATCAATGAGTACAGAAAAAAGCATGGTTTTGTTGGGGTTTTTTTAATAAGTTAAATAACTTGACAAGTTTGAATGGGAATGTGAACACATCTAAGGTAAGATTTAATACAGAAGTGGTCAACACACTGTAAGGAATTTGTTCCTTTAACAGATGCACTATCAGATGTGTGAAATATCCCAATTTTGACAGAAAAGAATGGACTAAATCCTCATCTCAGTTACTGACAGGCTTCAGTTCCCATGGGATGGAATTTGGTGTGGTGAATTTAACAGGAAACAATAGACCAAGCAGTCTCATTGCCTGTAAAAATTAAACACTGTATTTTCATAACTTGGGAGTTATGTAAGGAATATCTCAGAGGCACAGTTGTAAGAGCTCCACATTCTGCAAGCACTCTTTGAAGGATAAGGCCAAATGATAATTGCCTCCAGAACTTGGGAAGCATACAGATCTCAAATAATTACAACCCCCAGAGCATGATAATCCCCAACTGCGTGAGCAGTTTGGAAGTGGTTTAATGCACTTTAGGAGAGAAGACGTGGGGGGAGATGGAGCAGGGAAGGGAGGAGGCCTTTGCACAGCCAAGTTTAATCATTCTTGCTCTATGTGCACATGCTTGTCCTTAAGTAATTAACCACCTTGCTCCCCTGAAAGTCCATAAGAGTAGAAGTAGGCCACTTATACCCCTACCACTGCCATTCACAAGATTAAATGCACCCCAGCATTTTCAGGAGCAGAAATTGAGTTGCAACCACCTTCAACTTCACTGGATTAACTGCTTTTCCATCAGCAAAAATATGTACACTTTGGTCATGCAGGACAGTGAAAATTGCATACACACCCTTCTATGTGTACATTGGCTAAAGGACTTCTCAGCCCAGAGTGCTGTATCCTATTTATAACTAGCTCCTTTTAAATTTAATAAAATACACATATTTGAAAAAAATTATGAAAACTTTCATCCAGCTGAGAGAGGAGCTCTCATGGCTGGTGAGGACTGGGAACAGGATATAGGAAAAAAAACTCTAAACATCCCAGTCTTCATCTTTGTCTTGCTTGGTAATTCTTCCCAGACAATTGAGACACCAGACCTGTGGCTTTTGGGCCACCTGTGTTCTACTTCATGTTTCCCCTAGGTTCAGAGCTAACTTGGTCAATGACTGGAAAGTGATAGTGGAAGAAAACTGTAAAGTGAGATTTTGAAGAAGGATTTGAAGACTGCAAGCAGAAAACAGAACTGACTGGAAGGTAATAGGAATTGGGAAGAAACATAATAGCAAAGAGCTTTCTGTCTGCAAGCCCTGAGTCCCAAGAGAAGAAGATTTGTAACACAAGAGAGTCACTGCTCAAGGCTCCAACTGGCACACCATGTGCAACTGTAGATTTCCTTCAGAAGAGCTCCATCCTGGCCCTGTGTACCATTAGGCGTGCTCCAGGAGAACATTGACAGGATTAGCTTCATGCAGAAGAAATTCAGTCGAGCTGTGTAGTCCAAGACTTGCAGCTGAATTGGAGAACCACTGGTGGTGATGATGGGAATGCTTTCTGCAAAAAGCATTTCTCATCCAAGCTGGCTGGACATGTCCTGGGAAACATGACATTGCAAATGCAGGGTAACCAGACAAAAAGAGCTTTGCTAGAATTTTGAGCAGTAAAGAGGTCTTTGAACTTCATGTGAGTACAAATTAGGAACTCATGCAGACCATGAAATCAGCTCATGGTCCTGCAGCCCATGTCCCACATTTCACTCATGCAGCCCATGCTCTCAGTATTCCTATACCCCCATACTCTCTGGATGTGAAGGAAACTTTAAAATCCAAATAAATGTGCAAGTCTTCAGTGCAGAGACTACATAAGCCTAGAATTGACAGCATTTCCATATATTCTTATACAGAAATACCCTAAAATAAAATCACTGAGCTGATTCTGTATTGTTATTTAAGGGAATGCAAGAAGTTACTTGAGGTACTTGCTAGAGCAGTAGTCCCCTCTTCTTATGTTGCTCTCTGTAGGGCTGGCATCACAGTAAAATCAAGTTTTGGTGAAATGTTTCACCCATCTTTCTACACACATACTGTCCAAGCTCTGATCTCAGAGACAGAAGCCCACTATTTCCAAGGCTTACTCTACTGTGGGCATTCAACACATGCTGAGGAGGTGGAGCCAGGGTCCATGGCAGCAACAGAGCACCACTGCTAGATTCCTGTAAGACCAAGTGTAACTGGGACTATCAGACAGTAAGGAGGGAGACGCAAAATGGAAGATAAACCTTCTGCTTCCTCCTGCATTCATGCTGTGATTAATGTGGGAAGTATGATCGGTGAATGGAGGCTGTCTTTTCAGGCCATCATCAATGCCACACTCATGGCCTGTAGAAGAGTAAAGCTCCAGCTCAGGAGGAGCCAGAGTGCCTGCTGGGGCGTGCAGGACCCTAAGTGTCTGCCAGGCTCAAATGAAAATGGCAACAGCTTAAATCCTCCAGGCCACTTTTAAAGAGCAAAGTAGATATCTATGTAATATCTAATTAAAATAATTAAGCTTTAAGTGTAAATTACTACATAATAATTCATTTCCTGCAAGACACATAGCCACTGTTCCTCTTTCCCATTTTATTCATTCGTCTGTCTGCTTTTCTGCCTGTGCTTAGCAACAGAGGTCAATTCTTGACTCCACTATATCAATAGGCATTTCCCACTGGCTTTCAGAGAACTTGTGGTCTCCCTGTCTTTATCAAAGGAAAGAAAGCATAAAGACTTAAGTAACAGATAAAGATACTAATTAGTCATAAAGGTAGACTATTTACTAATGCAAATAAGCTGTTGCTCTGGAGATACAAATCCGTCCAGAATTATTCAGAGGTAGCTTCTGAGAAAATCTACTCCATCAATACCAATGGGCAGAGGTGCAGAAATATGGCTCCTATTTGTGATCACAAGTTTGAAACACAACACAAGCTGCAACATGCAAACAGGCAAGTGCAGCCCAGAGTATTATATCAGAGTGCTTATCCCACATGCAAAGTGACAGTCAGTTATCATCCTGCAGTGTAAGCCATGAAGTGTCTAAGGTGTGGCTCTTCCTGAATTTCAGGACATGAACAAAATAGTGACCATATATAGTGGCAGGATCCTCCTTGGCTACCAAACACCATCCTGTTCCAAAGCATCTTGTTCCAAAACATGATTCTGTTTCCCCCAACCTGCAGGCTCATTCATCACCGTATCATTCGGGTTTCATGCTGTTATAACTCTGTTAGCACCAGGTCCATAGAAACTCCGATCGCCTGCTGATACCAAAAGAAAGCACACATCTTTCCAGTAACAGAAAACCAAGTTTTGTCCTGTAGTTTTTTCCAAACAAGCTGTTCCACTGAATTAAAGTGCATGACAGCTCTGTAAATCAAGGGCCACTTGGCAGCAGAGTCCTAGAAAAGTTAAACAAAATACAGTATTAAAAGTCAAAGCTTGTTTACATAAAGCAGATTTCTTTTTTCATCTCTTCCTTCTACATTATTAAACTCTTGATTTTTTTTTTATTCCCTTGTATTTGTTGTACATTTCTTTTTCAAACATCATAACGGAGAAAGAAGGGGAGAAAAAAGAAAAATAAAGTTAATTTCTTTTTGGACTGTTTGTTTAACATTATAATCCAAGATATTCTACTACCACACTCAAGAGGAATACCCCTTAATTTTAAAATCAATAAAAGAGTTGTCTTGTGGGGTTGCATTTAGCCGTTTCAGCTGAAAGCAACACATGAACAGCTAAAAACAGCTGAATCCAGTAGAATGTAAATAAGAGGTCCTTGCCAAATCTTTCCTGGTTACAAAATGCTATACCAGTTTTAAAGATTCCATTGCGATACCTTTGTACTTTATTTATAAGGCTTTCAGTAAGCCACTCCCTTTCCATATTTGTTTGAGCTTATGCCCGTATTCCCATGATTAGTGCAGAACAAATCTAGGTGAAAGGTTGATCCTCTTTCACACCAGCATTCATCTGAATTTTTCTCCTTTTCCTGAAGATATGTTTTTAAATCAGCAACTGAAATCTTAGCAAATTCAAGCAAAATATTTGAAGTTGTTCTGAAGTTTTTGTTTCTTCAGAAAAAAAGGCACTTTTCACAAAGCACTTTAACTGCACACTGCATATCAAAGACCTTGTTCTAATGAGTTTCTGTAAAGTCTCCAAATGAGGAAAAACTTTTCTTGCTTTTCTCATTTCTCCAGTGGACTGAGAATTCTTTGAATCAGAGTAAGAGACCAATGATTTGGCTGTCTTTTCTCTCCATTAGTGATAGCTATGCAGCACTGGATGCACTCCCAAAGTCCTGCCTGAACATATTCCAGGCTGAGCTGTGCAGGACTTAGGAGGGGTTCTCTGAACACAGTCTCTCCTCTGCACCTTCTCTGGGAAAGCATAAATGCGTTCCCAGGGTGTTACACAACCTTGCCGCAGGTAAAGCATGAGATACCGAGTGGGAATGGTAATTAGAAAAAATTCGAAACTGAGTGACCTTCCCTCAGCACCAACATGCCACATAGTACTAGTTTTGTCCTGACATGTGAGGCACCCCTCTTCTGTATCTAATCCAGGAATCACTTTACATTTCATGAATCTACATGCAATGTGAGTCAGATATAAACAGAATTGCCCAACCCTTTAAAAAATTCCATTACACTTACTCTTCCTGCCAATTCAAGTGAAAGTTTTAGGCAGAGCAGGTGGCCTACAACTCACTAACCTTTTTCCTCTGGCATGAGAGGCTGGGATGAGACAGTGCGGATCACTACCCACATGCAGACATCACCAGCCACATTTGCTCAGCCCAGTCCTGCTGAGAGCCCTTTTCAAGTCTCTGACACACTCCAGTCTCCAGATGGCATGGTCCTTTTTAGATGGCAGTCTCACTGAGACCTACCAAGGATGTGTTTCAGGTGTCTCTTTGTTCCTTGCTTTCATGGCACAGGGCTGGCCAGGCAGCTACAGCATTGAGATTCCCTTGCTGGATTACACTGCTCTAATACAAACACATCTAGAGCTGTGGGGCTTAAAAAGTGAGCAAATCCCTATGAAGTATACTTTCTTTTTTCTTTCTCTTTTTCTTTTTTTCCCAAATCTCATATTTCCTGCCCACCCTAGACCTACACTGAAATGGAATGAAGTTATTTGATAGGCATGTCCCCTTTCACTACAAAAAAAAGAAGCTGTGGGGGGATTTACAGATACAGCCTTGCAGCTACCTCACAGGTTCACAGACAAGCTGAAGGAAAACAGAAATGTTTTGTTTGTGAAAACACAGGATAAAATACATTGTTTTCAAGTCCTTGGTGCTGAACTGTGAAAGAGGCATATATTAACTTGCCCTGTACTGCACAAGCTGCTGGGTTTCTAACCAGAAGGCAAGAGAAGTCTGGCTGATATATACTGAAGAGTTGAATTCAAAATTAAGAAAGTACAGAAAATCAAACTAAAAGAAAATTAAATTAAAGATTTGATGTGTTTAGAAAAAATAGGCTCATAGGGTTAGAAAAATACAGCTTTGCCCTCCACCTAGTTCCTTCCTGAAGTGCTTGCTTGCTGGCTGGTTACTGCCCTCCTCCCCCACTATAAAACAAAGCAAAAAAATCTTTATCTCCAGCCTCACTTCAGTGACTCACACCAAAAACATACCCCTTTACTTCCCTGAACTTCTGAGGAATTTAGAAGTGCAATCCTCAAAGCCCCAAGGGAAGTTTGGCATTTCATAATAGCCCAGCAGCCCCACCTGAGGTATGAAGAATGCTTTGAAAACATGCCTGTGATTAATTAATTAACATATTGGCACATAACTAGCTTTATAACCCTCCACCTAATGTTTCGGCCGAGAGCTGCCTGTGCCTGTCACAGACACTGCGTGGACTGATGCCATTATCTTGTAAAGAATAATGCATTTTACGTCTAAGTAAACACAACAATGTAACATAGATACAGCAGCTTGAATTAAGGATTAATTACAGTGATTCGTAGTGCTTAAAGAGTAGGCAGTTTACAAAGCAAGGAAGCAATTACTTTTAAAGACAGGGGTTTTTTGCTTCAACATTTCTGAGGGGTTGCATCATTCTTACTCCTGACAACAAAGGCAAGATCAGCACAATCAAAAGCAGCCTCACCTGTGAGAGTCTCAGCTCAGCCCTTAACATCTATCTGCTCTCCCAAGAGCAGTGAAGCCTTGGTCTCCCACACAAGGCTGGAAACTTCCATGCTCAGCTCCCTGGGTAGGTGGGTTATGGCTGGCATCCTAGCCTGCACCCAGGGCAAAGTGCCCAGTGGGCACCAACTGCAGGGAGTAGGGAGGTGATGGATAATTATCCCAGCAGCCTTACACACCATGCAACTCTGAGGATGACATGGATTCGGGTAGTCCTGAGATTTAGAACACTGTGCAGTCTTTCCTATCTGTTGAGGAGCTCAGCTGCATTGTTTAATTTGTAGAAAAAGATGTTTCCTCAAAAAGCAGGTGTTATATTAAAGACTTCTTAAACTGCTCAGTTAACCAGGTTATTTTTGAATGTTTCTTGTTGTTGTTTAGGTAAGCACAAAAGCCACACAACCATAGCAAAATACAATCAAAATACTTAAACACAAATCCCCTTTCCTCCCCTTTCAGCTACTAGAACAACTCATTTGTAGCATATGAGAGGGTCTTAGGCAAGTACAAAATTAAGGAAACAAGGAAAGAGCTTTGTATTTAGCCCTGAGAGTAAGGAGGTTCATGGCCATCCATACGTCTCTGGGAACACATTTCACCATGCAGCTATACCTGTCCCCTTTGCTTGTGGCTCCTCCGTGGTGGGTCACAACTTTATTATTGCAAGGCAACTGATAGGGGAGGAGCACTTCATCAAGGGCAGTGCTGGCATATCTTCTACAAGCTATGCAGGTGGGATTTTGGGGTTATTTTCCATCAGCTTGGAAGCGCAGTGTCGGTCACCAATAGGTGATTATGACTGCATTAGGATCTCTCACCTCCAAGTCCTTGAAGAGCAATTCATGCAAAGCTGAGAGCAGTTGTCCCTTCTCTTTATTTTCTAATTTCTGTACTGGCCTTGGCTTTGGTTTGATTGTAGACAGCAAGTCTCCTGAAAGACTAGGAAGTGCTAAAAATTTGGAGGTGGTTTATGAATGTCACATGAATCAGTGGAAAGCTCATTTATATTTAGTTTTCTAGGTTAAATTGTGGAAGAAACTAGAAAGCAACATAAGATTCCCTTCTAGAAATGGTGTGAAATCTAGACCTTGTAATGACATTCACCAAAGGCAGCTGCTCTTCTAGAGATGAGTGAGATGCAAGATGAACATCAAAACTGGATTAGTGTTCACAAATTAAACCATGAAACAAAAAATTCTGATGGAAAACAAGCAAGTGGGATACACTTTTGGGAAAAAAATGCCTGTATGAAAACTACTAAGTCTACTACTAAGTCCTAACTACTAAGTCCTTTGAGAAAGGGCAGCCTTACTAGAAAACACTGAGTTGATACTGAATGTCAAAATGTTTATAAGCCTGAAAATTCTGTGCTGTTGGTACAGAACTAGGATATGCTGATATTTCTCAGACATCTGGAGATATCTGAGATCTAACTACCTCAACACCAGAATGACAACTACAAATTGGAAGGAATTCAGCAAAGTGAAACAGAGGAGATAAAAGAGATACAGAGTATAATGTAAGTTGAAAGAGAAAAGCTTGAGAGTAAAAGAATAGAAAACAGGTAACTCTTACAAAATATTTGAAAAATGTGACCAGCAATTAATTAAACTGTTTGGATTGCTATGTTAAGTAAGAAAAGTGGAAGTATGAATGTTAATCTATCCTACTCATTGTACCACTAAAAAATACATTGAATGCTAAAGAAAGCATTGTGTACTTAGTAGGCTCATGTGGAGGTAGAAATTGGGGACTTGATTTGTTTCAAATCCATTGTTGCTCTCTATGTTCTCCACTTTTTTACATACTAGTGTAATTTTTTTCTCTAGAATAACATCGTGATAACATGCTGAATTGCTTTCCCAAAAGATTTTGCTCTCTCTCTACATATAGTGGAATACATAAAATAACCAAGAAATAAGAATAGAATTTTTTTCTGTTGATTAAGCATTAGCATTTTCACTTTTCTCACTTCTCCACAGTTTTTCAAACCGTGTATTCTAGGAGTTGCTCTGTTTTCTCTCAGCAACAACAGCATTACAGCCAATGTCATGAATGCTGAAGATTCAAGAGTGTCCTATACAAGTGGGTCTTGACCCAATGATTCATTGTGGACCATGAGAACAACCCCACACCGCTGCAGTTGGTGAAGTTTTGCTCATGATTATATGACTGTTGCTAAACTTGAAGGTGCATTTGTAACCAGAGTCCTACTACCTATGCAATATCTATAGTACTCACACCATGATAACAAGGTATATAAACTGTTTATATAGTTCAGGGGTCATTGAAACACAAATTCAGTAGCACTGTGTGCTACCAACCTCCTTCTTGGGAAAAAATTACTTACTTATCTAAAGATCAGCTTTATTTTTGTCAAATATTTGGATAATAAAGACAGTGAGAAATTCCAGTCTCAATTACTCTTCTTCCACTTGGCTTCCCTTGACAAAAGTTAACCTAATACTGTGACACTACCTGTTAATCATAGTTTAAATCCTGCATAAACTTTCTTTATGAAATTTTGTGGTTCCTAGTTGAGAAAAAATGACTTTTGAAACCAAGAGGATTGCTGATATATCCAATTTGCAAACTGCAGTCCTACAGTTATATAGGACAAATAAATATAGTTGTTTGTTTGTATGTGAGACCAGAAGTACAAAATAGTCCAAAATCTAAATTAGGAGCCTTGATTTAGAAGGAAAGGCCTCCTAAAAGAGGCAAAGGCTCAAGGACTTGCTTCTTACTTTCAACATCTCAGATTGTTGTATGATTTCAGCTGTGAGTGCCAACACATTTTCTCAGTTGTTTGGTGGCTGAAGCAGGGGTGGGTTTGGTGGTCTCTGCTGGACCGATGGCCACAGCCACAAAATACCCCTGCAGTTTGCCATGATTTGTGCATTTGTTCAGGAGCAGTGAGGCCATCTACAAAGTCACTCCATTCTTCCCTGAGTGCATGTTATTTACCCTTTCACTGACTCTGCCCAGGCTCCATTTCTCCCATGGCAAAATTCACTGGAGGCTAGGGCAAGGCTTGCACTGATTTCACACCTCATGACTGTGTTACACCCCACTTAGGAGACTAAAGTTATCAACCTCATGTTTTCCATCACATCACCAGCAATTAAAAAGGAAAGAAGGCTATTAAATTTAGGGCCATATGAACAAAACTCCAGATGAGATATGCTCCCCATGCAGACAGACATTTCCTTAGCATCCCATCCTTCTAGTGTTACAGAGACACCCAGAGCTTTGAGGGCAAGAACATTTTGGCAGTGTAAAAAGCCCAATTTATACACAGCCAGCATTAATAGGATTGACCTGTTGAGCTGTCCATGTCTTATCAGCAGAAGTATTAATCACTTACTGCAGGGTGTTCACCCCATAGCAAGGAAACCCAGCTATGCCATTACTCCACACACACCAAGGCAGGTAATACACTGCTGAGATGGAATTCTGTTCCATCCAATGGTCTGACCTTTGTAAAAAAGAGCCCATTAGGAATTAATGTACTGCACACAGAAATGTCTGCTTGCATTCCTCTTTCACAGACATGTGTTTGGCGCCTGGGGTATTAACTTTCAGACTTTGTTTCTTTTTACTGTATATTCGTCTGCGTACCGTTGCCTACAAATGGGGTGCAGTAGAAAAACAAGCTGTGTTGCCTTTGCCCTTTCCCATTTCTCTTGGATGCACAGGTCATTCGTTCATCAGATCATAAGTGACCTTAATAATTTTGTATATGCGGTGCCATAATCTAATTAGAGTTTATGTTCAATTTTGGTCAGAATTATAACCCATATTAAGTTTCTATTTATAAGTAACAGGAGATTTTTTTAATACTGCAGTAGCAATAAAACAAGCAGCATAGTAATGACGTGTCTCTGGAAAATGAGATGAAAATAATAAATGTTTAGACAAAAAATAAGGCAAATTATTGTTGTTTAATAAATACACAATTGCATCCAAAAATATTACATCCTTATCTCGTTCAGAGGTATATTATACCCAATTTTGATTAGGCATCATGCATAAATTAAAAACAACTCTCATTTTGCAGACACAAAAATGGAAAATATTTTCAGAAGGATTTAGTCACAAACCGTCCAAAAGATAATTTTAATCATAATGCAAAGAAATCAATATGAACAATGAACCATACAATTTATGGCCTGAAAATTATTCATAAAGCACAAATTACTAAATTTCTTCAGAACTAACATATATCTCTCACTTCGTACATGAACATACCCTTAAGTTCAATCCAGTAATTTTTTTTAACATAGCTGAGAATTTGTTTTGATTCTACATCTTTGTCTATGTTCGTGTATTTTTGGTAGTTATACTCCTTTATTACTATTTTGCAAGACTAAACATGCAGCTTTCTATTTCGACATTAGCAGGGCACAATGCTCAAGGCAGACATTAATGATTATGTAACTTGAAAAAAAAATATATACATATAACTTGTTTGGAAAACAGTAACTAACAACCACTAGTCCCTATGCATATTATACACAGTCTCTCAATATAAAGCAAAAAATCATTTCAATAGCATGATTTAAGTTCTTACACATTATAAAATAAAGCTAGTTGGAAGGATCACTTATGTGAATACTTGGCAGAAAAGAGTAAATGGTAGGAGAATACTTGGAGCAAAAGTCATTTTGTCATCTTTTAACATGACATGACTGTGTGTTCACATATGCACAGTGACTCAATGCAGAAAAGCTGAGATTAAAAGCTCCTGTGCATGAATACATGTGGACAATGATGTTAACACTAGTCACTCAAAAGGGGATCAAGAGGCCATGGGTGAAGAAAGGATGAGAATTTTGTTAGCACCATTATTCTCATGTATTCACTAGCACCAGACATTGTAAGGCTTTGAGAGCAAAATTCTTTTTTCCGTACACATGGTCAAAAAATACTCGCACAGACCATAACAAACGTGTATTTTCACACATCAAAAGGGTTAAATTACCTTACTGAGAGGGATATCATGGGAGATTATGTATTTTAGAAAAAAACAACAGATAAACTGATTTTCATATACATGAAACACACATAGGGGTTTTTTTGTTTGGTTGGTGGTTTTTTTTTTGGTTTTTTTTTTGCTCATTGTTTAAAGCTACTTCTAGATACCTCTGGATTTCTAGCTTAAGCTCCCCTACTGGGAATTTCACTATGAGATTTCAAACAAAATCCTTGTCATTTTCACAGGTCACCCTGGTACTATAATGTATCAGTAGGCATTGATAACTGATTTCCATGAACCAGAGTAGCACCTGTTATTTTGCTCATAGAAAGGAATATCTATCTGCAGCTAGCTAATTTACTGATGTCTTTATTTCATTATTCAACAACAGTCTACTAATTTCAAACAACTGTACAAAACTGGGTGGTATTCTTGTATGGTAATAGTGCACTTTAAAAAAAAACCTTATCTGAACATTCTTATTCACAACTCATTATACTTGCAAACTGAAATAGACAAATTCAGATACAAACTCTCATGTCCTCACCTTCTCAGTTTACTCGAATCAGAAATGAATTTTAGCCCTTGTTCCTTTGCATACACAGAAGAAGGAAGCTCCCATGTGGGGTTATGCAACTTAAATTGTCTCTCTGCCATCATCATTGTCACTCTCACTCTGATCTCAGGTGGGCAGAGAAGCGATGCACCAGTCAAGGAACACAGCATCCTTCCAAACGTACCAGAGCCTCCCAGGAGAAATTAGCTCCATTGCCAGGCTACATTAATGCACTTCATTACACAGATCTAAAGACAAGTTCCATCTGAAAAGTTTCCTTTGACAACCACCACATAGGATCTCGGGGGGCACAGGGGCCAGCACCCACACAGCTCCAGCTTCTGTGACACCCCTGAGCTGAGGTCAGAGTGATTTGCTCTGTCTGGGACAGCTGTGGAACATGAAACCATTAAATCAGTAATCACATTAAACCATTACCTCTCGTCTTCTGGAAAAGATGAAGGTGAATTTCCTTCCCTCCATCTCTTCCTTGCTTCTGTCTAGAACAACAGGTGAGCAAACACTCAAACCAAGAAAATCTGACACATCCCTCTACTAAAATCACTATTTTATCCTTATTAGTTCATAGTTACATTACAGATACTTGACCAGAAAGTTGCCTTTCTTGTACTTGATAACAGTGAGTAGGAATGTCACAAGAAACACACACATGAAACTTCTGTTAGCTATGGTATAGTATAAATCCCAACCTTAGTGTTCTATTAATACATTTCTAAACTGAGGACCCTTATTCCAGTTATTTCCAATTTTAATCACCTAGATTTTAAATCAGCTGTCCCCAAAAAAGGTTGTGACAGTTCATTTACTTCCTCTTCTAATGAAGACCAGGCAGCCTTTTCTCTTCACAGACAAATGATATGACTGATCCATTATTTTGTAAAACTGTTCCATGAAAGCAATAAGGTTTGGACCTGCTTAGAGGGAAAGAGAAACCACTGAAAAAAAGATTCTAACCAGCTCCATGAACCATCAACACTTTCCTCTATGTTCCCCACAGGTGATTTGTTTTCTTCTCAGAAGAATGGTAAAAAGCGTAAGAGAGGTGGGGAGAGAGGTAGGGAGAGAGGGAGGGAAGTTAGTTTGGTGGCCAGTTATGACGCTGGGACTCGAGGCAGCAGGTGTCAGAGTCTCTGGGCTCTGTCAGAGACTTTCTGACTGATTTTGTCTTAGACAATTCTAAATCCCTCTGCTCCCCAAGTCCATGAATTACACAGCAATAACAGTAATACCACCTCTGTGAACCCAAAGAGATAGTTTCTAGTGAAATAGCTATTTCCTACTAAGTTCACATCAAGCACTTAGAATATTGTTGACCTCTTATGCAGGTTGACAGTGCTGCATGATGTTGATAAAGATGATGACAATGCAATTGCTGCTCAACAACTTTCTGTGCAATATCAATATCTTATGGAGATCAAGTTAACCTTGTGCACTTATTCACTCACAAATAAATACTAGGATTCAGTCTTTTCTGCCCTCTAATCCTCTATGCACTTATGCCTTTGTCAGCAGAGTTCTTCAGTACACTATCACCTGCACGTGATCCAAAGTCTCCATAAACTGCTCTATGACCCACGGCCTCTGATACCTGCAGTGCTGCTGGGCACACTTCCCAGGGCTGTGTGGCACATGCACACACTCCCTACTACAGGAGTAAGTCATGGAGGAAGTATTGCAGCAGATGTTTCACTTGGAGGAGGAGTCCTGTTATGCAATAGTTTAGCAATTGCAGATGATAAGGAAAACCTGCTCCCAGATCCCAAGCAAACACAAACCCACCTCTGCCATCTCTCACAGATGGCCTGAAGCAGGAGGCAAGGCCATGCTGCAGTAAGGCTGTCCCTGAAGCAGTCTCACTGCATATGGCTGAAGTGATGATCCTGTAATTTGAGTGTGAGAAAGAGCCTGTGTGAGTCTCCAGTCACATATTGGGTCATACACTGGCCAGGAAAGCAGGACACCTGAGCTTCCAAACCTGCTCCAAGTACAGTAATGTGAAAACAGCTTTGTGTTATCCATGGTAGAAGAGCAGGTGAAGTAAATCTCAAGTACTCACATATACTCACACTGATGCATGTACATAAATGTGTCCTAAGAAAAATTAGTCACTACATATAATTTTTGTCTAATCAGTCACCAAGGAAGACTTCTGACTGGAGGAAGGCTCCACCTACAAACTAGAGATACCTCCAAAGCTGAATAAAGAAATGGAGGTCTAAACAAAATCAATAATAATCATCATCATCATAAATAAAAAGTAATAAAGAGAATGGACAGGTGATCAGAAGTCTGAAATGGCTCCAAATAAAGCAATTATCAAATGACTCAGGACTCTCATCAGAGAAACAGATGACTGAGGAATGTGCCAGAAATGTGCAAAACCACAATGTCATGGAGAGGGTAGTCTGGCACCAAATTTGTACTGCATCTACCAATTCAAAAGTGAGCATTATCAAATGAGGTTCCAAATAAGAATTCAAACTGAACTAAAAGGTGTAGTTCTCATTAAATGGGTGGAATTCCTTGCAAGGAACAGAAAGATGCTAAAAGTTGATATGGACTTAAGTGGCAACCAGATCGCCTCTTCCTAAATTTTTCCTAAATGAAAACATTCACTTGAGTGTACTGTTAGTTTGGAGGTAGGACTCTTTTCTAATTCAGGAAAAGAACAAAGCAATCTCCCACATCATAAATTTTAAAGTCAAGTTCCTTGGAACTGGGGAAGTTGCAGGTGTTAGACTTCTTGAAGTGCTAGTAACTAGTAACGAGGCTCCCTCTCAAAAACCACCTTCACAATCAGAACGCCTCCCTGCCAGATAAGCATCACAGACCCATAGTGTGAATCCTTGCTCTGACCTAGCACAGCCATTCTTGTGTTCACCCAGCCCCATGGTATCTCTGTAGATTATCAGAGTCTACTGATATTGACTATTCACATCCGCTTGTTTCATTAACCCCACACACACCCCTGCTTTGGCACCCGCTTGTCAGGCACTGCTTACCTTGGGGACACATGGCACTGCACGTTGGAGTGCCACAAGCCTTTTGGAGGTAACACTTAGAGAGAGACAGCTCCACTGTGCTCAGCAGCAGTCCAAGGTCTGAAAATGGACACAGTTAGTCTGTTAAGGTGCTAAGCTGGGAGCCTGGACATCATATAGGGTGGAGACTGGCATTCCTGAGGAACAAGTTAAAAGCTCTGTTGAGAGGGGAATTACTTACAAGCAGCCAGCAGGAGATAATTTTATTATCAGGAATACACTGAAGACCACCCTCTCTGGAGCTTAGACAGAATAAATGCTTCCAGTGGATAAAAATTCAGATCCTAAAAGGCAAATGAGCCTACCTGGAACAAGATATAGCTGTTGAAATAAACATTCATAATAATACTCAACTGCCCATGGTCTTGTACCTTTGGAAGTTACCCAGGTTTTATAATCTCTCTCCTTAGCTAACTTCTACCTAGATTGCACAGAAACTGTCAATGGGTATTTTGGATCTTGTCCTTAACACAAACATGTCTTAAAAGGAGAATCTGTTAGCTAAATAGAAAAAGTTGGATGAAAATTTCATTAACTTCATTGGGTGTCCTACTCATGGGAATATATGAATGTTATGGATTTTGAGGTTTTGTGAACCTAAGGGATTTTTAAACTCTCTGAGGACTTACAAAATAATTTAATTTCTTTTTACTCTGTCATTTAAACTCATAGTTTATGTTATTTCATATAAGGATAATTCAATTTTTTTAAAACCACAAAAAATGTTTTTCTAGCTACAGACAATCATGTGCAATGTATTAAGGACAGAACAGCCTCCAGGTCCAAGGTTTGGCACAGGCTCAGTCCTAAACAGACATAACTACAAAAATTGTGATTTTTTTCTCTGCTGCTTTCCCAGTGGGTCTCTTTTTCACACTGTCAGCTCTCTGACTCTTCTCACATTGTTTTTCATCATATATACTTGTCTTCTCCCTTTTGATATTCATCCTTAAAGATAAAAGTAAAATGTGCTCCCAGTAATACTGAAATCAACATCAAGATTTTAATGAACAGTATTTCAGCAGGTTTGAAATCTGTCAGAATGATTTAGCCCATGTCTAATAAGAACAAGATGTCCATGGATTATTTCCAGCACCGTCTCTTTTAAGTTTATGGCTTCTGATTCAGAAGCACAGCATTTTGAACAACACCAGGAAAACCTTCAAACAGGATTCACGCAAATTACAATTTAAATTTGTTTGGGTGTCATCATGCTTCCATTTGCATTCACTTACCATTAATATACAAATATGCACAATGATGACAGAACTGATTAGGCTAAGGAGCTAATTTTAACTAAATACCTAAGCAATTCAATAGTTGTGAAGAACCTAGAGATCAGAAAATTTTCTTTAGAAATTTGAGACAGCTGTAATCAGTTTATGGGGATTTCGTAAAAAAAAAAAATCAAAAATCAACATAGGTGCATATTGTAAAATACTCAGCACAAATACTGAGCATTCTCCTCATCATAAACACAGTTGAAATACTGGCTCATTCAGCTACTCTGAAGTAACAGCCCAGCCTCCAGGGCCAGCAATCACCAGCAGCAGGAGGAAGTTTAAACCCAGCTTCTGTTATGTGGCACATCATCAGTAATGGCACACGCCTCAAATCTTACCCCTCCTCATGCAAAACCATCTTGAAATCTAAGAGGTTTATTTGATATTATTCATTCCAGGACATTGGAATAACCTCATAATGTTTGTGTGAAAGATGGATTAAGAGTCTCTGGTTTTTACTGGCTTCCTTCCTAGAGACAAGTAATTTAAAGTCTATCAGCATCTTCCAAGTTGAAGAAAACTTGAGCATTTATAAAGCAAGGTAATTTCCAAAGAATAGCAAATGTGTTATTGGAGGTATAAATATAACAAAATACACTTTTTACAGAAAGAGTAAACAGAAGGTGCATTCTCATATCAGCAAACGCTGTTGCACCAAAGCCTGGTATGCAGAGAGTTTGCAGTTTATTCATTCTTTCTTGAGTCACAAAATGTAGAGTAGTTCACAGGCTGCAGTGATTCACGTTTCCATATTTTGAAAGAAGTACTGCAACTGCTTCTCCAGATTGCAAAATAAAATCCTTTTCTTGTGCCCCAATGCAGAGCACTCCAATGCAGAGCAGCAGATGATCAGGAGCATATCAGTGCTGGCCACTCTGCCCTGCTTGAAACATGAGGGGGGGGGGGGGGGGGGGTGAAAAAATTGTAAGGTTTGCACTGATTTTTAGCACACTTATTTTAGATTTGTGTATATCTAGAAGCATTTGCTGAATCAAAACAACACACAGAAACCAAATAAGTAGATTTTGGATCAGAATTTACTTTCTGTTGCACTTTTATGGAAAAGTCCAACAATATAGGTCAACCTATTCTCAGCTTGCAGTCTTTAAAATTATAGTGGTAATCTCTCTGTTACTGACAGCAGTTAGCATTTGCCTGTTACTGTGTTGCCTGGAAGTCCTTGGCAGAAATCAGGATTCTGCCTGTCCAGATGCTGCAAACAGGATGCCATGAAGAAAATAAGTATTAACTGTGATTATTAGTCAGCTGTAACCAGAACCACTGCTTAAAGGAAAATTTTGGAAAATCTTATACCCGCAGTCAAACTAGCTGCTCTGGCCACTTCTGCAGTAATTGCTTAGCCTGTATTTATGAAACCCTTAGTTGCTAACTCTGGCTTTAAACTGGAGCCTCTCTTCCTGTTAAAATCCCAAGACACAGAATCAACAGAAACAATGAAGAAGAAGAGGATGTTATTCTCCTTCATAAAGTATTAACTTAACACAGAATATGGGTAGAGGCTGCACTAAAATATGAGCAAACCACAGTTTTATATATTGCAGGCAGTAAACTGTCTGTGTCTCAAAAATTATTTCTTTTTCTGTAGAAGCAGGAGGCTTCAAGTGCAAACAAATGCTAAATCTACTATGAACAAAACAGGAAGAACTAGGGGGAAAATAATGCAATACTCTGTCTCTTAAATAGCTAAACACCGTCTTACATTGGTGCACTTGCATAACCTCAAGCCCCCTTATTATTAAGAGGTGAATGTAGATTATTTCCTTTACAAATATGACAGCCAGACTATTTTTGTATTACTACATAAAATGTCCCTCTCCTTTACAAAATGCCATGACTCCAGTTAGCAAACAATAGAGTTTCATTAAATCGTTACCCAACCTCACATGCAAAGCAATAAAACTTGTGATAAATTGTTCTTGCTCCATAAAGTCTCCCACAAATAAATGTCTTTTGACAATAAAGAAGCATTATCCCCCATCCCCTCCACTGAATTTCTGTTAGTTCTGCAGTATTTCTGTGCTACAATGAATCTACAGCAAAGACTTGAGGTGAAGGCACATAGTTCACAAAATATGAAACAAAACGCTTACATTGTAAATTCCTCTGTTCCCACAGTTGCAAGAGACGTGTAGCAGCTTGTTGCTTTGCAGTAGGAGAACCTACAACACATATGCAAGATAGTGAAAATAACCAAAACATGAAACATTTTAACAACTTGATACTGCAAGTTGCTGAGGCACCACCAGTGATTTTCGTTGGAATATTTGAGCTTAAAAATAAGAACATGCTTGAGAGTTTTCCTGAGTGAAAGCCACAGAATTCAACTTCTCGCAGCATTTGTATTTCTCCTCATTTAAAAGCACAGAGATGATCATGACACTTTCCTCTGCTTCTTTAAATAGTTGATGTGTTCTAGATCTAAGCATGTTAGGACAACATGCTTTTCTTTTCATTTAAAACTCTGCAATGTTTTACCTGTTAAAGAAAACCCCTTATCTGCTTAACCTGAAAAGAATTCATTGACACATTATTATGTTCCATTAAAGGTGGTACTCTGAGTATGTGATTTACCGTGTGCTTTATCTGATTGCATTTGCACTCCCTTGACTTTTTAATCAAAAGGGGAAATAGATACATCTATGGTGACACAATTACCAACTCTGACTTACTTTCTAGAATCTATAATGAACTTTTTGTACCTAGGTTTTACAACTATTGTGGCTCATATTCCTGGCACAGAGATGTCATCATATTTACAAACCCATGTTTTCTTTTTCTTGCCTCAGCTTCCGTTCTGGCTTTAGCTGAACAGCTTAATCTTGGACTTTCCCAATACTTCCTGTGTTAAATCGGTGCTGCTGAGAACTTTTTGGTGATCTCTTAACCTCTAGCATTCATGTTTCCTACATACTGCATAGTCATTATTAAAATCAGATATTTTCTTGGAAATATTTTAGGATGGTTGAAGTATTTTGGACTCTTGCCTGTTAGTAATCTTCCTACACAGAATGCTATAAATCAGTGTTTGGCCAGTTGAACTATGATTATCACTCATGTTATAGGTGATCTCAAATGTTCTCACTCTCAAATTCCTGGAATTCTACTGCAGCAGGAGCTTCACAAATAAGGAAGAGACAGTACAAAAGAACTCACTGTTGCCTGGATTATACAGGTTTTAAAACTTTACCTGAAATGACATGACTTTCACCAATGAACAAAGCTGCAGTGGTTCCCACGCTCTTGGCCAGGTTAAAACAGCTGCTTTATAAGAGCAATTTTTTACAGATGCTAAAATGCTAATTCAATGCTTTACTTCTTATGCTTCTAAGTGGAAAATTTCAAACACAAGTGGCCACAATAATTAGATTTAATACATCATACACAGTGCTCTTTGGATCTGAAAGTCAAAGACAAAATTTGGATGCTTGTGTTTTGTCATGCTGGAAAGCATAATAAATGTGCATATTTTTAGATCATTTGCCTTTGAAAAGTTGAAAAAAGTCCCTCCTGTACCCAGTCATCCTCAGTGTTCCAAATAATTTCTAGAATATTTTAACATATTTATTCTACAGTAATTTTAGATATTATTGTCTCAATGGTTGTCTCACTTCTCACAGGCTTCCACAGCAAAACCAGTTTAAGAGCCCTGGGTTTCTCCTCTTTCACCACACCAGTTTGCTGCCCCCACAGCCACCCTCATGGAGCTGTTAGTGAGGCTCTTTGAGGAGGTGAATTGCAGAAAGGGTCCAGGTCATGAGAAGCCTGGAGAGGGAAATCCATTGTGCTGTAGGGGCAGCATGAGAGATGAGCAGGAGGAGTGCGAGGTGGCAGGATTCCTTGAACTGGCATTATCTTCTTAGCACAGACTGATGTCCTGAGAAATACCCTCCAGTGGCTGGGGAGCAGCTGTGCAGAGGTGTGAAAAAGTGCTCCAAGTTTGAATAAAACCTTCAGTGAGGTGAGAAGTCACCATGGTTTTAGCAACAGCTGTGATTTCCAAAGGCAAGTTAATCACATACATTAAAATAGGTTACATATTTATCCCCCCATACTCCAAAGCCTAAAAAACTATAGCTAAAAAATACCTGCTTTTCTTGGGAATGTTTGTTCCTTTAGATGCTTTGATGCTGCTATTTCACTGATGCTGCTGTCACCTCACACTTTTTTCTTAACTGAAAAATGCACTGAAGATGAGGCTGGATTTAAAGAAAGGCCTGTCAGACAAACTTCTGTGTCTCTTCTCCGTCTGTGGCACACTCAGGGTCAGTGGTGTCCCATCCAGGCTCCCCCAAACTGCTCTCTCAGGCCTCCATCCCGGCGAGGTGCCACTGCGTGCATGGCCTCCTCTAACCCGGTTCTGTCAAATTTGATTCAGGGGTTATTTTTCCTTTGTTTTATAATCTCCCACTAGGAAGTATTTAAAGTCACTCAAAACATTTCGACAGAATAATGTTGGTGAGTAACCAGACATTCAGTTCTGGTGGAGATTGGAGCTAGGTAGGGGGATATTTACAGCTAGAAGAAAGTTGCAGGCAGGTGAAAAAATACTCTGTAAGTCAGTCCCTTCACCCCATCAAAAGATGCCATAAATAGGTGGCTTAGTCTCATATGGGCTAACAAAAACAGGCCTAACCCTCCAGTTGTTACTAACTCATGCTTTTCAGTCAGTCAACAGCACCTGGTACTCAGGAACAAGCAGAAAAGAATGTTCCAGTCCAAGCAGTATCTGAGTTTTGGGGTAAAAGATGGAAGAGTAACAACAAAAAGAAGTCTGAACTTTCATTTACACATCATAAAGATTAAAAAAAAAAGATGGAAATATTAATTTAAGTTTCAACTTTTCATTTCAAGTAACAATACTGCTTGAAATGCAAAATACCACCTCTGAATGAGAGTTGCAAAAATATGTGACAAGTTAGTCTCTTAGGTTACACATTTCCTAACTTTAATAAACCATGAAGAGACCACTGCCTTATCTTATTGTCTTGGATTTCTCAATTTCCTTTTTCCATCAAATCTGCTTCTGTTGTGGTCATATGTCATTGATTTGGTAACTACATTTGCTCTCTTTCAAACTAGTCTTGTATTGAGCAAACCTTGAGTTAAATCCAGGTCAATCCATTCAAACTGTGCCTATGCAAGAACTCAGTATTTTTATGCCCCAAATCACTTGTTAATTATTCTAATGTTTGAGACACTATTGGATGATTCTGGTTTTATTATGCTGATACAATGCAGTGCCACTCAGTCAAGAAAAACATCAGCATAAAGCAAAACAATGCTTTATATCAGGCTGTGTTGTTCACTGAGTAACATAGCAGCAAGAATCAGCCTCTATGAATCAGTTATATCTTAAGAGAAAATTACCTGTCTGACACATCATTTTTTAAAGAAAATTTTCCATGCGTTACCCTCTTTCAAAGGAAATATAGGGCTATACTTTAGAAACCATGTAATACATAGCAGGTGTGGTATTTGGTAACTTCCATTAAATGAGCAAGTACTTTTAAAGAGCCCTTGCAAAAATCTGAGTTTGGTCTCAGGAATCCTGTCATGCCATGCCTACAACAAAGGAGTTAAGTATAAGTGTGCATTATTTTTGCAGCTAATTTCAAGGCTGATGAGAGCAAAACGTATTAAAATGTTTCCTTGTGGATCTCAACTGTTTCATATGCTGAGCTGAATGGCAGAAAGTGTAAATGCACATACAGCTCAAAATATTTATTTTCATGTAACTGGCCTTGGAAAAGAGTGCAATAATTGTTAGAAAGAACAGCAAATTCATCTTTATCATGAGTTTGGATAAGGAGAGATTTTACAGGAAGCTCAAAGAAAGAAAAGGGCAGTTTTCACAACAAAATATGTTGGGACCATTCTTGTATCTATTTATTGGAAGTTATTGAAAAAAACAACTGTAACAGAAATATGGTTTAAAACACGTGAAATTTAAAAAACCTACTCTGAAGCTGAAGTATATATGATGGCTTATTTTCATGGAGAAGCAGAGATGAAAGCAAAAAAACCTCATCAATATTTTTTGAGAAAAATACAATTTCCTAATGAAACATACCATTTATAGCATTAAAGTGAGGAGCAAAATTAAATCTATATTTTCAAAAGTAAAAATTAACAAGATTTTCCCTGAATAGGAAAACTTAAACACCATGGTTTACTCTGAGCACAACTCTAGTTTCTGAATGTTTGTCCCAACAATAATCCTACTTTCTGCTCACATTTCTGACTCTTTGTCTCTTCCCGCACTTAAGAATTCCTTTTTTTCTTTTTTAGAGAAATTAGGCCAAACTCAATTTAATTTTTCACTAAACAGTTTAAATTATGAATTTTATTTTTTTTAAGTTCTAGCATGATTATATAGAGATGATTTCTACATCCAGAAGCATAAAGACAGAGGGACCAGAGCAAATATAACTCTTCAGATCCTGTGGAAAGGTCATTGATGCTTCAGGCTATTGTCATTTTGGCTTTGGGCTTTATGGGGATCCTCATCAGCGCTGTTGCAGAAGAGACGCAGACGTCCCCAGATCTGGAAGGTTTGATGCAATTTCACTTGAGCACACTCAAGTCATGGCCCATCAGTAGCACAACCATCTGTCCACACCACACTGTCCTGTGAGCTGCAGCAATGAAGAGTCACTGACCAGGACATTCCATACCCATGACATTTTCCCTTACTTGTCCCAGATATGGCATTTCAGTATTTTCATTAGTGGTTTGTACAATGGAATTAATAGCACTCATGTCAGGTTTGCAAAGGATGCAGTGCTTGGAAAAGCTGTTAGACCTATGCAGGCCACAGGATTTGAGTTCAGAAGGATGAACTGAAGAATTAGAGAGGATGCATTACCAAAATAAGATGCGTGTGGTCGGTAAACAAATGGAATGTGTTTCACTATGGACAAGTCCAAATTCCAGCACTTGGGAATAACTGCCTGAACAAATATAAGATGGGGTTGAATGGACAGCAGTTCTAGAAATGGGATCAGAGATGGCAAAGGGTCAGAGAAGAACATGTGCCAGCAACGTCACAAGGTTGCAAGAAAAGTAAATATTATCCTCAGAAAGGGTCAGTAGAAGGACTCTGTTCTGATGGAGTACTATCTTCAGTCTGAATCATTATTTCCAGGTATGCCAGGAATCAAATGGTGAGAGAACAGAAGAAAACAGGGAGAGTTCCCTGAGCCTGGGAAACATTGAAAGGACCAGACCCTTTACCACCTACAAATGAGAAGACTGTGGGGAGACATGATAATGGTCCTCAGATATGTAAAAAGTGACTGCAGAGAGACCAGACAGAAGTGGACTTAAATTACAACAACAAAGGGAGAACCAGACTAATCTGTGCCAAGAATGATTTAGTCATCCATGTCCTGAGAACAGAGGATGAACTAGATGTCTTTTAGGAGCTACTTTGTTTTCTATTACTCCTTTAATGCAACCTTCAATAAAACATTTTAATTGCTCCAGAAGCAAAATACAAACATTTCTGCACATTTGGAACTTTTTTTTCAGTGCATGCTTAAGTTAACCTAATACTCTCCAATTGAAAATTACTACCTCTAATTTTTTTAAAAAAGGGAAACATGTCTACACCAACTGTGAGAAAAGGTAGAAAACAAATATGACTTCTTAGGAAGAATAATGTTCTTCTAAAAAATTTTTTTAAAACTTAAAAAAAATGAAGAGAGGAAACACTAACAAGATGATTGTTCACAGCATTCATCACTGTTCATGCCTAACAGCTGGATATGAATACTACAGTAAGGACCTATAAGAATTTGCTTCAAGACAAAATGAATCCACAAATTTTAGCAAAAATAACTATTTCTTCCATAGACGAAACATTTTAGGATTCAGTATTTACCTCATTCTTCAAAGTAACATTTTCTCCCCTCTGAAGAATTTTAGCTACAGTGTTAAAACAAATTAATTATTATAACTGTTTTCCTACCACCCACTAAAGGAAGGAGACTGGCTCCTTAGGCTTCCAATTAACCAGAACCTGCTCTTTGGACTCAAGACTTGGTATTCCCTTTTTTTTGGTTTTTTTTGGGTTTTTTTAATTCATTTTGATAAAATTCTAACAAGGGTTTTAACTTAATTATGTCTTTACATAGGAAAATATTTCCTGGTATTGTCAAAGCCTTGTGTCAAACACTTCTAACACTTCTCCTGTACAGAAAGAACATCTCTGTCACTGATTTCATTCACAAGTGCCCATGCACAGGAAGTCATAATCAGGTTTTTTAATTCAGATCAAGGATTGCACAGATAGTTTGGAATAAAATCTGTGATCAGCTACAGGCAATAAGAGTCTATGAGCAGAAAATATGTCTCAGCATGGACTCTGCCCTGCACCACAGGCACGGTAGCATTCGATGTTAGCCAAGATCTGCACTCCATTCACACAACTGTTATCTTGGGAGAGAACCACCCCTGAGGAGTATGTTGTGCTTTGCAACGGTGAAGGACAAAGTTTACGATATTATTTTGATAAACATTCAAGCTGGGCTTTAAAACAAAAGTCTGTAAGACATACACAGTGGAAAATATGTTTGAGAGTCAGGTGGAAAGATAGAAGGAAAGAAAGGAAGGGAAGGAAAGAAAAGGAAGGACCACCAAAATGGAGTTAATGGAGTCCGAATTTAAGATTTGGCATATGCAGGGAAAGAAAAAAAAGAAAAAAAAAGACTAATTGGTTGACCAAGCTCCTGTGTAACTTGAAGCACATAAATAAATTTCAAATTTCACTGCAACTATTTACTACATCTGAAATATAGAACATCTTCTTCAATAATATACTACCATAAAGATCAGAAGCAATTCAGGAAGACCAAAGGTTAGTTATTTAATGTTTAATTTCCATTGGAAATAGGAGATTTATAAAATGAGAGAGACAAGAATATCACTTACTGCCCACATATTTTTTTATTTATAGGCCAGGAGAACAGTGAAATACTACACTTAAGAATGCATACGTCATTATGAAAGCCTATGTCAGCTCATCTCAGGAAAATATTTGCTTGTATATTTAGGCACAGTATTAACACTATCTGATTGTAGAAATTAATGAAAAATACTAGAAAAAAAATTTAAATTTGAGAGTTCTTACCCCCCATCTTTTAAACTTGCCTGGCATAAGCAACACTTGTTCATTTGTCAGAAGAAAAGGAAGAGTTTTGTTAGTCTTCACTGTCTTGCAGCTTCAGTAGTTTTAAAGAAGGTATTATTTGTATTTGAGTAATTAAACAGAAAGATAAGTTCAGAATGTTTTACCGAGCACTGGGCATGAGAAAACATGAACTTGGGTCCTGATCCTAATGTCTGTATGCCTGTGAGGAACGTGCTGGCTCCACGGATTGTCAGGACATACATGCCCCGCTGAATGAAGTCAAACCATAAAAACAGTAAAGCAGCTCCCATCATCCTTTGTGTCTTCTCCTCTTCCCACCATCTGCACCCCTGCAGACACCGTGTATCTCAGCCCAGCTGCAAGAACAGCTACCACTAACCAGATGTTTGTGATCACAAATTCAGTGAAAGATACTCTGCCCAGAGCTGGCCTTGATGAAAGACATGTGAACTTTCTTCATGCATTTCATGCAAAACAGCTTGTGTTGTTTAAAATTATCCTGGAAAGCTATTGACTTTGTACTGAAGCAAATGAGGAAACATCCCAGCCAGTCTGGCTGTGGGAGCAGTAACACCCCAGTGCAGCACAACCTTTCCACAGCAAGTTTCTTATCATGACATTAATGTGTGTTTGGAACCTGAGACCTTGCTTGGCTCAGAAGGATTACAGCTTCAAAGACAGTGGCTAGGAAGAACTGACTGAAGGAAATCCAACTGCCTGCCCACTCAGATTTACACTACCAATTATATTATCTGTTCAGCATTCCTGTGTGCCTAGCTTCCACATGATTATCCACAGATAGATAAAAGGATAAATTAGTCATACAAGTTCTGATAAAGTCTAAAAGAATCACAGATTGGTTACTGCAGCTGCATACATTTTATAGGCACACAAAACCAAGAATATTTGTAACCTCTACCACTGGAATATTTTTTAATAATTATATGGTCTCATACAGCAGTGATCATCTACATATGATAGTGTTTATTTATCTATTTGTGTGAACATAATCATGAAACCTGATAAGACCATATTTTAAAGTTCTTCAACCCTATGTGCTTTAAAAATGTGTTTGCACAGTACTGTTAATCCATTGGAGTAGAATTCTCCATCTTTAATTCATTCCATAATAAGGAAAAAAAAACTTGAAATAAGATTTTACAATAAATGTACTGGGCATGTTTTTCACTCTATAAACTAATGTAACACCTTACTATTCTTCAATACTTTGAGCTTGTGGATTTATGATTGTTTGGAAAGACTAACAGCTATATTTTCTTATGCAAAGTCTGTTTCCTCACTGCTGGGGTTTACATGCTCACATAGAAACCTATTAACGGAGGCATGCATTTAAAAATAGATCAACATAATCTACTACCATATCATCTTCATCATAAGCAGCTGGAGCTTCAGACTTATTTAATTTTTTTTTCAAATGTAGCACTGAGTAATATTTTGTTTACCTGTAAAAGCTTGTAGTGACTCCACACAGAGAGAGTCATACACCTTTCTCTTTCTAACTGCAGGGTTTGGGGCCAAATCTTTGGTGAAGGTCTTTGACTATGAGCAACATATTACTATGCAAATAAAAAATCCTTACAGCAGTAAAAGGTATCATGAAGGGCTATAAAATTTTGGAAAATACCATTTATTTCTGCTACATGTACTGAAAGTTGTCATGAAAGGTACAGCCACATAGTATGAAGCTGTACCATCTGTCAAAGAGTGCAAAATGTTCATATATCACAAAGATCAGAAGCTGGATCTGAGGCTAAGCTTTTGCCAAGCTGGTCAATGAAGTTAGGCACTATCAAGAAACAACACAGATACATTTTGCCACAAGGGAGGATGAGCTAGAAGCTTATGGGAACCCCAAGACAGGCAGGCAGAGACCACCAGCACCCCCAGCAGCAGGGCAGTCCCTCACCCTGGCCCTGCAGGGTCACAGTTCTGAACTCGGTCCATGGTCCACCCAGGAGGGGCAGCAGGTGTTCCTGCAGAGGAGCACCAGGGCCAAGGCTGACTATCACGTGAGTTCAAGGTCCAGTCAGGAAACAGGGCTGGAGGCAAGGCTGGCTATAGAGTAGTTCAAGGGCCTGCCAGGAAGGCAGCCAGCAAATCCACACTGCAAGGGACAGAGCTGGACACAGATCCACGTACACAACCAATAATGGGATGTCCAGGCATGAGCTTAAACAGGCAGAGTGTGGGTGGGAGTCCCAAGGAAGCTGGGCAGGGCAGCTAGAGCCTGTAGAAAACATAGATTTCACCACTCATTTACCTACAGAGGGAGGTTCCCAGGGAAGCCAACTCTCAAGCAAAGGGCCAACATCCTGGCTCTGGTACTAGCTCATGGCCAGGCAGCACCCAGGTCCTTCCTGCCCTGTCCTTCTTCCTCCTGTGCCTTGGAGGGATTTGCTACAACAGCAAAGGACTGGCAGGACAAGGGGTATGCAGAGGTGTGGCCCATTCTGTGTTGCAAAGACCTTAAGGACCATTGGGAATAATGAGTCCAAGTGGGATTTGTGTCAGTCACAGCTAGTCTTACACTCAACGGTCCTTCAGTTTTTGGGAAGATGGTGTACGATCATCTTGCACCAGTGACTGGCAACAAGATTGAACACATGCAGGAGAGAACTCAGCCTAGGGTGCACTGCAGTACAGGGTCCATGACAAAATCTCAATGGAAATTTAGTAAACAAAGTGATGATCTGGTCTCTAGATTAGTTTCTAACCTCTCTGTGACTCCTAAAAAGGTTCCTCCACCTCTTTCCTCACTGTTTTTTTTTGTCAAGTCTTTCTATAGGTTCATTTCAAAACTTTTCATAAAATCAGAAACAATAGAGCAGTTTTTCTGTATCATTAAGGCTTGGCAATGTGCCAATCTGATCTGAGGACTAATGGTCCTGGACCTGATACAGAATGAAAGTGAAGCAGCAAAGAACAGAACAAAACATTGCTTGCCTACATGTAAGGGAATCAGACAGAGAGGGGTGGAAAAGCAACATTGTCAGTCCCGTTAAATTTCTACATGATAGAAATTTTTTATACATAGGTGAGTTATTTCAAACACAGGTCAGTTATTCTCTCTACAGAGATATTGCCCTATAAATCTGTTAGAGGAAAAACTTCTAAATTTTTATACTTTCTGGGATAATTTTGGTCACAATCAGGGTCACCAAGTTTCTATTTGACCACAAATGGTATTTGTTACATACAATTCCAATAATATTGAAATAAAGAATGTAAAGTTTGGGAGAAAAGCATAAATGACGACTATGTCTAGTACACTGATGTAATAATTAACCTAATTTTCTTTCATCCTGTAGCATATTTGTTTTATGTTATCTCAACAATTTTGTTTCTCTGTGAGACTCTTCCATTTCAGACTGTTATCAGAAAATCATATCAAATTAGATCATGACCTTGAGGAATTCTGTAAACCAACATGACATTAAAAATACCTTGGCAATCAGAACAGAAAGGAAAAATTTGTATATCATAATAGCATTAACTAGCCACAATTGACTCCAAAGTTCCGTTTAAACCATGTTTCCCTTTTTAAATATATTACCTATTTTGACATTAATTAGTGCATCTACTTAAAAATATGTAACCATATTGTATTTTAAATTATGTTAAATTTCTAATGAAGGGATTCTATTCCTTCCTGTATCTTCCTTATTCATTAACAGAGGCCAGTATCACCTCCTTAAGCTTGTCTGCATGTACTTACCTGTGCAAGTCTGTATGTGGAATACAAAAGAGACTGTGATCTAGATTTTCTGTGTTTCTTAATTTGATGTAGTGACAGTTATATATGTTGTTCCACATATGTGCCAATCATGAGTTGACTAAAAAAACCCATTGTTATGTATTCTATACTTGCTGGCTACTTATAGAACCACTTGTATTTTAAAATTCTTCAGACAGTTTGCACAATTTATAGTTACTTTTTGATGTCATAACACAAGGAATGTATAATGTCGCTTATTATGCATGTCAAAATCCTGTGTCAAATTCCAGGTACGTTATTTCAATATCCTCCATTACAAATACAGCAACATGAAATCCATCAAATCTAATGGTGCAAAAACTGTAGTACATGCACAAAATCATGCACCCAAAGACCATTTGACTATTCAGATGACTACATTTCTCACACAGTGAAGTCTCTGTATCATGGCAAGTGAGGTACCTATGGGCTACAAGAAAATCCAAAGTACCTGAATCATATCATAATCTGTTTGCAATCCAAAGAAGGCCATCAGGAGAATGATGTAATAAGCACCTCCACAGCAGCAACCAAATAAGTGCAGTCACTCTTTCCCTGCTGAATGCCTGGACAAAACTTTCTATGGAATACCACAGTAGTGCAATAAACCTCAAAAAAACATGTATTTACATGCCAAATGACAGTAAAATTGGTATTGATTAAAGGTAGATTTCTATCTCCATTAAAAGATTATACCTATACATTTAACAAAAAAAGCAAATGAATGGCTAAGTGAAATGTGAAGATCTGTGCTGTTTATGAAATAATTCTGTTCTAATAGCAACACAAACTAACTATTTAAAGGATTTTAAAGGAAGTAATAACTGCCGATATTTCTGTAAATGTAAAGTAGATTCTGCTTGTCATACTCCAAGCATGTACTTAAACATTCAAGGAAATGCCAATTTAAAACATCATATACGAAGGGGAAATAAAGGTATTGAACATAAGTATGATTCCACAACAAAATCTTTCTACATTTTAAAGAGGAAGACAATATTTTGAACTCCTTCTAATTTATTTTGGACTCACAAACTATTCAATACATTTTATATATTGGTATTATAATGGTATTATAAATTGTAGATTATTTAGGCTTAGACTTAATTACTCTAGTTATGTACGTATCTTTCCAAACTCGGCAAACATTGCAAACAGAGAGCTCCATGTCTCTCTCAGATCTATTACTACTCATATATTCAGATAAAATTTCCTCTGAATAACTGCACTGCAAAACTGCTAGTTCAGCACATTGAAATGAATACTATTATATTGCTTTCTTTAACAGCGAATCATCACTGCCAGTAAATAATTTAATGTGGATAGATTCGGATTTGCCCTACATGGCTGCCTAAACACTTTTCCATTCAGCTGCTCACAGCATTTTCAATGAAGTCACTTATAATGCTGTGTCATACTTTCATTTCCTAAGTGAGGGGCGTTACGCCGCTCGCCTGATACGCAGGCGAGGAAATCTACAGTTCTTGGTAGGAGCAGGGCTGTCAGTCATCCAGTGAAAGTGTGACTCAGCAGCTCCTTAGTCTGTAAAAGCCCTCTGCACACAGGAGATAAACAGGAGGGGGATGTCTTTCCAAGCACATAAATTCTCTGGTATGTATATAAACAAAAATGTCCTTACCACCATACAGAGTTTATGTAATAATTTTGTTCACTAATTTATTTCAAATCTTCTCTTTGCATACAAGGAACAGGACATAAACTAGGTTATTTAACCAGTCCTAATTTTTGCCAGGAATTGATCCATGAAGATTTCTTTGATTAAATTAAAGATGTTCATTTTATTTACCAAAAAGCTGTACACATTAATGTAGGAGAGTGATTTTTTTCTTCCCACAAGAAATGGGTTTATAAATTTAAGTCATAATTATTCACAACTAAAAACCATCTTTCAAAATTAAAAAATAAATGGCTACAAATTTTCTACACATGGACACCAGCCCACTTAGAATACTCAAGACCTACAGCAAACAGTCCAAAAATGTGAGGGAGAAGTCCTTCCTCAGAACACCAACACATCAACATGAACAGAGCAACTGCAAAAAAAGTCAAGGTAAAAGCTGCTTGCTGACATTTTATGAAAAATTCCTGGTCTAAATTTCATTCTCTTACAAAGGAGAGAGTACCTAAAACATCTTGAACAATCTTCATTTTCTCTACAACAGGAATCCAAGGGAACCGAAGTTTCTCTCAGATTGACTAGGACTCTTTGACTTCAAGAATGATAACCATACAATGTAGAATAAAGGTGTATAAAACCCAATTCTTACTGTGCAAAACATGGGGATATCAAAGAAACTGATCAGGAAGAAGTCTGGGGCAAAAAAATTAAAAATGGAAGAAGCTTTTGTAAATGCCTAAGTAAGTTTTGTCACTGCTTATGATAAATACCAAACTTGAGTTCAAAAGTGATTCAACAATTTCATGAGGATTTTAAAGGAAGTAATAACTTCCTTTCATAGTACCAGAAACTCTGAAATACAACCAACACAACCTTTGCTTCAGTAAATCCCAAATCCTAAACATCATATTGCTCAAACATTCAGCTGCATGGTCCTATCCTCTTTCCTACCTTTGCCACAGAAAAATCCTCTACTGGCCACTGCCAGACACAAAGTGTCAGATTTTAGGGACATATTTTGATACTGTAAATAATGATTCTTGTGCTTTATGCACTGGAGATAAAAACCAGAATTTTAAGTTCAGTAAGTAATGGTTGTCTACCACAAAGTAGGATCCAGTCCTCAACATGTTTAGGAATAGCAGCAATTTTACCAAAACAGTGCATACTAAGTTACACTCATGAATTTACAAAATAGCGATCCAGTTGTAATATATTTTTATTGCTAACTGTTTTCATGGTATTTTTGACAAGAAATACAAAGTGAGGAGATGATTTTCCTGGTTCACTGGGACTTTGTTATCCATCAAAATACAGTGCTTGTTGAACTCCTGCCCTAACTGGCCTTTTTCTTTGCCATATCAGCGCATACACAATTATCCTGTCTGGTAAAAGCACAGAAACCCTTTCATAACTACACAGTTGTTCCAGTTTTATTTCCTTCTGCATACACCTCTTGCATAGCAACCTGCCCAGATAACTTCATTAATTTCTTAAACTTACACTATGTTTAAGGGAGACACAAAAATGCAAGTGACTCTCCAAAGATGTGAAGCATTATTTGGTTGGCAAACAATGTCCTCCAAGATCTACTGACACAATAAATGAT
Source organism: Zonotrichia leucophrys gambelii (assembly GCF_028769735.1). Classification (NCBI taxonomy): domain Eukaryota; kingdom Metazoa; phylum Chordata; class Aves; order Passeriformes; family Passerellidae; genus Zonotrichia; species Zonotrichia leucophrys. Next base: position 19,236,474 of record NC_088170.1, on the reverse strand, counting down.
ACTGATGCACAGACTGCTGTAGTAATGGCAATAACATCTCTGGGAATCCAAATGCATATCTTAATTTATACTCTCTGCCACCAGCAAATGGTAAAAGAACAAAAATAGTAGCTCTTATTCCCATAAGAATCTAAACAAAAATATGTGGAATGGCTTATATAAAATGACAAGAGTTTCAGTTAATTAACAAATACCATTTCCAAAGTTTTTCTAGATTTGTACTATACAAAACAAAAACAAAATAAAACTAAAACAATACTAAAACTAAAACAAAATAAAACAGAAACAAAATCAAAAACAAAACAAACACCACAACCTTAAAAACTTATGTAAATTTCACACAGGAAAAAACATCAGAGTTTGCTGAGTGGAAAAGATGAATCAAGATTAACAGAGAAATGTTATTTTTAAAACTCCTAAAAATGTTACAGAGTTAAAAATATTAAGTAATAACTATTTTTATAGCAGCTGGCAATGTCCATTTAAGGCTGACAATTTCTTGGAGTTGATTAGTACTACACATCACATGCAGCTTTCACTGTTCTGAGTTTATTGCAGTACAACAGCATAATCTGATGGTTTTACAACTCAGAATTGATCCCTCTTTTTGGCTTAAATCCAAGTTATAATTATAAAAAATGCACTAATTTTTTGAAAGAATAGTGCTGCTTATATTTTAACGTAGTGATCTTGTTGTTTTCATATTGCAAAACTGAAACTAGACTAAAATAAACACAGAGGGAAAAAATTAAGGCTTAAACCAAGTTTAATATGTAGCTCCAACACACCATCACAAAGCCCAAGAGGCAGGATATGCAATCCTGCATTCCTTATGCACTCGTAATACCTCTTGGCTTCAGTGGAAGTTTTGTTTAAGAAAGCATACAATCAGAACCTATAATTTCATTAATTGCACGCCACAGGCAGTCCATGTGAGGTAAGAATCATGAACCAAACTGGTTGGAAGGATGGTGGAACCCATTAGCTCCGCCTGCATCTTTGTGGACCACTGAGTCTCTGCAGCAAAACCATGAATCCTTGCTTTCCCTACTCACCCATACTTCCAGCTCTTCCTCATGACAGACTGCATCTGTCATGCAGACAGAAGTGCAGATGTTTCACTCAGGACACATCACAGCTCTCAGGTCTCTGTTACTGTTCTGCACTACCATCCTTCCCCAGATTCTTGGCAGTACTGTGGGTTTCACCCGATGCAGATCTCTACTCTGTTGGGATTTTTATATTACTCATGCTGGGCACAGACAAAATGAATGTTATGTAGCTATTAGTACAGAGTGCTTTGAAATATTACATATTTCATTAGATATCTTTTGGGCAATTTAGGAAGCATCATCTAAAAACCCTGTGAACGACTTGACTTTAACAGTATTACTGTACACATAACTTTTCCATGCATACCATAAACATAAATGATTCTACTGGATGTATGTTACAGATAGTTTTATGGTATCTCTCAAGATTTATTTATACATGTAGGAAGAAATAGCATGGAAAAAACCCTTCCATATTATAAAGGCCTTTCATTCGCTAAAACATAAGGAAAAAATAAGGCACTTGAAAGCTAGTTCTTTTTCTAAATATAAAAACAAATAATCAAATTTTAAAGGAAACCATTCACAGGATGAAGAATTACAGGTGATGTTACAGTGAGCCATCAATCTACAGGTAGCTCTCCACTGCAAACTGACATTAGAAGCACACAGCAGGTAGTTCTTCAGCTACAAAACCCGCATTATCTCCCCATATAATAAATTGAAAACTCTAGTTAATTTCTACGTGTGTCAGTGAACACAATTCAATTTTTACAACACCTAACTAACAACAAACTAACAAACTTACACTTCCTTTTACAACAGCCTTAAAACATAAAGCAGGAAGAGAATCTCCAGACTATAAGTAAAAAAATTTGTTCTTAACTATTCTAAATGCTCAGACTTTGTAAGGAACCTTCCAGTGTGTAAAGGCACACAAAAGAACAAAATAAAAAGTAAACAAATGGAAGGTATAAAAATGAGGGTGAGTTAGGGATAAGGAGGATGAAAAAACAAAGGAAAGGGGGGAAAAAGAACAAAAGAACACTTTAAAAAAGAGAGAAAGAAAAAGCATGACAATGAAAACAAATGAATCGTTGAAACTATGGTGGGAGGAACTGATGAATATTAACTTTTATTATTCCGATTACAAAATACATTTCAAAATTGGATGAAATACATTCTGTGTATGTTTTGCCAAGGACATTCTTGGCAATTACAAAGTCAGGAAAATTATAATTCAATCAGTGAGGCATTACTTAAAACCACTTGAAAAAAGCAGATCATTTGAACGAGCAAACAGACTGCATGGGTAAAATTTTACAGACTCAATATTCTGGAGCAGTGCAGATTGCACTCACATGTTGCAGAGTTCCAATAATGAGGCCATTAGAAATACAGCAATTTTTCTTCCTGGGTGCATTTTACCAATCTTTCTTCTAGTAAATGAGCAACAAAGCCTCATCATCGTTTTCTATATAAAATGAGGACAGTTCTAGAAAAAAAAAATCAAGCACTTGTAGAGTAGAACTTTTATTTTGCTAAAAAACTGATTTAAACTTCTTTAAAAGCTGTACTGTCCACGACAACCAGATCACATTTATAAAGATGGTTGCCGTATTTATCATGCGCATGTAGGGCGCTTTACCATGCACGGAATCTGTGTGCTTGCCTCGAAATGGAGATACAGTCCTAAAAACGTTACGAATACGTCATTACGTCTGTTGCTACACTAGCAAAACCCACAACAAACAGGTCACCTTGACCTCTGTCATGTACTCTGTAATTTCACAGAACTGCTGACACCCCAAGAATGGGATTGACTGAGAAAGGTGCCAGACATTCCCATTCCCATTGGAAAAAGAGTGTGCCCTGCGTTCCTCGCAGTAGTGCTTATTTACATACGGCCGTGACTGCGCCGGGAAGGCGAGCGATGCAGCCTTCTGATTTAACCTGGCACGTTGTCGAAGCCTCTGTAAATTGCCCGTGGTGCAGTCAGACTTTCGGAGGACCAAAACGCGGTGGACTGGCGCTCCTGCGGGGACTGCAGCACCCCGAGCCGCGCTCCGCAGCCCGGGTGAAGGCGGGCGCCGCGCACCGGCAGGAGCGCAGGGCAGGAGCCGCTCCCAGCCCAGAACGCCGCACGCTGAGCTCGAGGGTCATTGCAATCGCCGCAGCCGCGGAAGCAGGTGCGCCGCCGCCCCTGTGCGCCCCGGGCTGCGCGGAAGGCGCCGCAGCGCGTCCCGCCCGCTCCCGCTGCCGCTCCCGCCCCGCAGCGCCGCGCTGCGGGGGGCGCCCGACGTGCCGCGCCGGATGGGGGCGGGGGACCACTGCAGCGATGGAAAATTTTCGGCTCCTGCATCTCCTGGGCGTGTCCTCGCCGCTCCCCGCCCCTTCCCGGCTTCCACTCCCGCCCCCCATCCCGGCGTCGGCGGGGGCGGTCCAGAATCTTCGGCGGCGGTGGCGGTGGGGTGCCGCCGCTCGGCGCCTTCACGCCCGCTTCCCCCTGCTTCCCGCCCGCCTGCCTCGGCGACAGTCGCGGGACAGAGTCGCCGTCCCCCCGCCCGTCCCAGCCCTGGGGAGGCTCGTGTCCCCGTCAGAGCCGCGGGCACTGCAGGGGGCCCAGGAGCGGGGATGGTGGTGAGGGATTCGCGGTCCCTCGAGGGTGTGAACTGCTCTCGTGTCCCGGCGGCCGCCGCTGCCCCGGCACAGCAGACAGGCAGCCGGCCCTCGCACCCTCCACGGGCTCTCGATGCTGCAGAAGAAGGGAGCGAGGGCGATAACGCAGGGGGTCAAGCGACTCGGTGGCAGGGCATCCTCCACACTCGAGGCTGGCAGCCCCCGCCTGGCGTGGGAGTGCACTGGTGCTACGAGGACAGGAGCCGGGGAGGCTGATTTGCACCCCCCTGTCCCGCCAGAGTCAGCAGCCAAGCGGGCCCCGCCCTATCCCTGTCAAGCCTCCTTTGGAGCCGTGTCCCTGCACCGTGCCTGTGGACAGTAAAACTCCGCCGTCCGCTTCCACAGGGGGCCGAGCAGCAAAGCTCTCCAAATCTTCTGGTAAAGGAAGCAGGATGTTCTGTTTCCCCCTCTCTTCTCTACATGAGGTTTATGGTGAATCACATCACTGGGGGGAGTCTGTCATTCCGGTTCACTTCCCAAAGGAAGCGTTCGGGCAGTCGGTCTGTCGGCTGCCCTCGGGCCCCGGGCTCGCACGTGCGCTGCTGCGGGTGTTAAAAATAGCGAGTGACTGCACCGGGCAGCTATGGTGGGTCCGCGGCACCTCGGCCCGCGCCGGGGGCAGCCGCGGGGTGAAAGAGGGAGGCAGATCCCGGGTGAACCGGTGGCCAGCGGGTGCTGCAGTCACGCTGCGGATGCTGCACTGGGCCGGTGGAAGCGCCTCTCAGGCAGAGCGCGTCTGACAAGCACCGCAGCGTCCTGTCTAAACCAGTGCCCCAATGTAAACACTGGAGAGCTGCTCGGCTCATGTGCCAGCGGCCGCGCTCCCGACCCCCGCCGGTGCCCGGCTCCCAGCCCTCGGCTGGGGACGCCCCCGCCCGCTGTGCCCCCGGCCCCGGCCGGGGCGGCGGCAGGGGGTCACTGGAGCAGGGCGGGGGGCGGCACGGCAGAGGGCGGGCGGGCGGGCGCCGCGCCCCTGCCGTGACACGCCCACATTCCTGCCTGAAGAGCCGCGGCGCCCCGAGGGGGCCGTCAGAGCGGGAGGGACGCCGGAGCGATACAGACGCGAAATTTTCTTTCCTTTTGATACCTCTGACTTTTTTACGCGATTTTTTTTTTCTACCTTTATTTACCTAGGGGTTTGTTTTCGCTGACATTTCATAGTTAAGGGCTCTTTTTTTCCCTTGCGAGAAGTAGCAGCGCAGACAGGAGAATCTCGTTATTCCGAGGCTTCGGGAGAAACCCTCGCTTTCAAGCTCGTGCGTAGAAGGTACGGCAGGGGCTGGCTATTACCGGGCCGCCAAGAAGAACGGGGTGACTTTTCGGACGGAGCGCAGCTCGTCCTTCGCGTCTTTGTGCGGTGGCAGCGCCCCGGCTTGTCGCCAAGACCCTGCCGGGCTCCGCCGAGACGCGCGTAGGGATGCGCCGCCGCCGCATCCCGGAAAGGCGGCAAACCCGCAGAGCGACTGCGGCGCGACGCGGTGCCGCGACCGGTTTGCGTTTTCCCGTTGGAAACGCCGGGTCGCGCCGTGTCGTCGGCGGGGGGGCGGGAGGTAAACACAGGGAGGGACAGCCGCGGGGCGGGAGGCTCCGGCAGCCGATGTGACAATCGCGCATCGGTGTTGCATCAGTCTGCTCTCCGCTATCGGGGCGGGGAGGCGGAGGGGGAGGGGGGGGAGTGCGGCGTGGCGGTGCCGCTGTCTCGGTGCCGCTGTCTCGGTGCGGTGCCGGTGCGGGCCGTGCCGGTGTTGGTGTTGGTGCCGGTGTGGGCCGCGCGCCCCCGCCCCGCGCGGGGCTCACCTTTGTCCGCGCGCCCCCCGCCCCGCGCGCCTGGTACTTTTCCATTCGGCGGCGGCGGCGGGCGGGGGCCGCGGGGCCACGTGACGGGCTCGCGCCCGCTGCGGCACTGACGTCGCCTCCCGCCCCCAGGCAGGCGCGGCGCGTCCCGCCGGCAAGGACAAAAGAGCGGCCGAGCCCCGACCCCCGCCCGCCAGCATGAGCAGCGCCGAGATGGGCAAGTTCAACATCTCGCCCGACGAGGACAGCAGCAGCTACAGCTCCAACAGCAACGACTTCAGCTACCCCTACCCCACCAAGCCGGCTGCCATGAAGAGGTGAGGGGGCTCCCGCGGCGGGCAGCGCCGGCCGGGGACCCGGCGGTGCCGAGCGTCTGTCGGCAAATCCGTACGGAAACACGGGAATCGCTGCGGCCGCGGACGGGCGCAACGCCCCGCGCGCTGACACCGTCGCAGGTGGGGTGGTTCTTTCGGGGTCATTCCGTCGGTTTTTCCTTTTCCCTTCGAAATGGATCGGAAATGCCGATCGGGAAGTGAATGTGCAAGGTTCCCGTAAGAGTCACTAATGATGTAACGTTGTTTTGCAGCCACTATGCAGATATTGATCCGGAAAACCAAAATTTCTTGCTCGATTCCAATCTTGGAAAGAAGAAATATGAAACTCAGTATGTAAGTACCCAGCAATGACGTTCCAAATAAACAAACAAACAAAAATGTACTGCCAATTTTATGTTTAATTCTGGGATGACTAATAACTCTCTATTAACTATTACCTATCCATCTTTCCTCAGCATCCGGGTACTACTTCCTTTGGAATGTCAGTATTTAATCTGAGCAATGCTATTGTGGGTAGTGGCATCCTTGGTCTTTCTTTTGCCATGGCTAACACTGGAATTGCTCTTTTTGTGTAAGTATCTTCTGATTCATCAAAAAACCCATCTTTCTGGTGTGTAATTCATATTCATATTCAATGGAAAAATACATGGTGTAAGGATATGACCCCATAGAAAAATGCCCCAGTCATTTTCATAGGTGCAGAATTGCACTTTAGGCTTGTTTTGAATTTAAGGATTGTGATACATTCAGAAGAACCTGCAAAAATTAAACCGATTCATTGCAAGTTCTGCAACCCTCAAAAACATTTTACAGTGAATTTTACTTGACTTAGATGTAGTTTCTCCATTAATAACTGGTAGGCTTCCCCCGAAACTTTTATTGTCCAAGTTCCAATCAGGGATGTGGTCTCGCTCTCCTCAGCTGACATCACTGTGCCTACAGAGTTACAATGTACTGAACCAATAAAGAAGTCTGTTTTATTGCTGTGCTCTCACTCTCTTCAGGGGCATGGTTTCAGTTACACCTATAAAAATTTCTGTCTGCCTGTAAGGGAGGGGTGTGGAATAACCAGCCTGTCTTTATTGGCCTGTCTACATTGGCGAAAGCTTTGAGGTGTAGGTCAGAACTACAGAAATGTAATTGGAAATGACATGAGGATCCAGTTATGTACAGTGCTTTTAAATGTCTTGGGAAGTACATTTTTCATGTATTGGAGGCAGTTCAGCTCAGAAAACATGTATTATCAGTGACTTGACTGTAAATGAGTATCCATGGGTATGTTTAAAGGAGCTTTGTGTTTTTATCCTGGAAATAGATGAATGTGCTGAATGTTCAAGAACATGTGAAGAGCAATGTTTAGTTCAAAATTTCCCTGACTCTGCTGCCAGATTTCCAGAAAGTAGGTCAGATTTACTTCCAGATGTTTCACAGTGTATGGGGTGGTACTCAAGTTTCCTGAGGAAACTACCTATGTGTGAATTTCGGACCTAAAGGATTTTGAACACAGGGTGATTTGTTAATCTTTTAGTAAGATTTTCACTTGCTTAGGTGATGCTAAACTGAGCTAATGACTTAGCTCGAGTCTAGAATAGTTATTCATGCTCTAAAGATGTTCTGCAGCACGTGAAAGCTAATCAATATAATGCTCATTAGAATGTCTCTGAGGAGAGGAAAAAAGAGCATGTAAGGTTAGCTATTTGAACAGACTTAGAGGGTCCTCTTTTCTGAGGAAAAAAATGTTTCAAACCGTCAATTTACCAATTGGATGCTGAGGCAATTTAGTTGCTTTTTATTTCCAGATGCTGGATTCAGATCTTGTTTGCATTAGTGCTGTTTCAAAGACAAACTAGCTTGTTACCTTTCCAAACTTGTAGATCGTACAGTTCTGAGGCAGGAAAGCAGTTAATCACAGATGATACTGAGGATTTATGATGACAGTGAGGGCATTACAGGCAGCCCTTAATAACTAGGTTACAGAATCAGATCCAGATGCAGTTGATTAGGGCAGTAAGTTCTTCGAAGACTGTGGAGGCACTTGTGTAAGTGCTGTGACTTGTCACTTGTGTCAGCACTAAATAAATGAATAGAATGGTCTGGAAGCCAGAAACAGAGAGCTTGAAGATGAGTTTGCTGACTGATCTTGTCTGCACTGTAGAGGCAGCGATTCCATGTTAGGACTGAGAGGCCCAGGGTCTGTGCCGTTTTAAAGTAGTGTAACCTTGGCACATCTCAGCTGAGCTGTTTCTACACGATGGCTGAGTCAAATCCTAGTTAATCTCTACCTGTCAGAAATAGAGAGGTATATTTGTGTGCATGTGTTAGTGTTAGTGAATTGGCACAGTAACGTAAGTTTCCTACGCAGATCTGTGAAGCTTCTCAGATCTTTTTGTTTCCAGTTCTTTGTGCTGCATTTGCTAACTTTACCAACATTAAAAAGGACACAAAAGGAAAGGTATTCTGGGAAGCAAAGTTTGCCCTTTTTAAGCCATTTTTTGATAAACTGATTCTCAGGTTTCCTATTAAGCAAAATGCTTGTATTGGTATAAGAAAGACCGGGGTTTTTTATTTAATGCCTTGTAATTTTCCACTGTGTTCTCCAGCAGCCGAGAAGTCCCCCCTAGCGTGCCACTCCAGGAAGTGCATTTGTTGTGGGAGAGATTTGTTGTTGAGAGACCCGAATTTTAGGTGATGCAAATGTGCTTCTGGAAATAATATGCATTGCCTGTAAAAGCTGTGGGGAAGATAAACAAGCCACTAGCGATTCCCATGTAAGCACATCTGAAGAGTTAATTTTTGAGGAAAGAATTTTTTTAAATGACAATAGATGTGTATTTCCATTTGAAAACATAGCTCTCAATGAGTCTGAATTTTCAGTCAATTCTTTTAAGGCTTTTGCAGTTTCATCCTTGCATAAAAAAAGAACATAACACAGGTTTAAGCTGAAAAGCTGATTTTTTTTAAGACCAAGAGATAATCTTCACTTCAGCCTCAGTGTTGAACAGGGGCAGGAAGACGGGAAATATACAGTTTCTTACAAGGGTGCAAACCTTCCCCTCCACCTGCACGCATTCCCATTGATACTTTGTTAAGTTATTTATTACCAAATGTAGCCAATTATAATAGCCTGACTCTCAGTGGTGGTTATGCTACTTTAGACTGAATAGAATCGTTGTTCAAGCCTACAGTAGAATTTCTTTGTATGCTTCTGTAATGCAATTTAGTATAAAATCCTTTCTACACACGGCATTAATTGAGTTTTCAGAACACTTTTAGCTGACCTTAGAATCCTTCCCCATATAATATCCTAATATGGATAATGTTTATATTTGATACATTTTTATTTAATAGGGTTACAATAAGTCTTTATGGTTATTACAAATTTTTGTCTTTTTGTCTCCCCAGGATTCTCCTGCTGTTTGTCTCAATATTTTCTTTGTATTCAGTGCATCTTCTTTTGAAGACTGCCAATGAAGGAGGTATGGCAAATTACTCTTACAAATACGTAGCACTTGTTTCTTATGGTATTTTCTTGAAATACACCCCTCCAATGGGATATCGTACTTTCTTTTAGGATCTTTATTATATGAACAGTTGGGAATGAAGGCTTTTGGTATGGCTGGAAAACTTGCTGCTTCTGGATCAATTACAATGCAGAACATTGGAGGTGAGGACAAGATCTTAAAATATCTGTACTGTCAATAGTAATTGTTCCCTGCTTATTCTTGGAGACTTATTTGTCACACAACATGTGTTCATTAACTACTTGTGTTCAAGTGAAGTTATGAAACATGTTATGTGATTCTTGCATCGTGTGGCATATTCTATATTTGTAATGATCTATGATGTTATTCACCTACAGCTATGTCAAGCTACCTCTTCATAGTGAAATATGAGTTACCATTGGTCATCAAGACATTTATGAACATCGAAGAGACCACAGGGTAGGTGTTAGAACTCCTCATCAGAGAAACTATTAGGAGAAACAAATACGGAGACTGTATATACTTTTATATGAAGACCACGTTCGGTACACCATAGGGTAGCTTCTTATTCAGACAGATACAGTAAGTTTTCCCTTCCCCTGAGTGCTTCACTTCATTTAGATCCAGCCTGACCTGGGGAAAGGGTAGAAAAATACAGGTATTGCATCATATTGCAGAAAGCTGTTCTGTAAAGAACATCAGGTAAGTGTTAATGTATGTACCGGTCAGTACATACACTTGATGAGGAAAGATAAATGTGATTGTGGTTGTTTTTGTTTTTTTGTTTTGTTGGGTTTTTTTAATTTATTTTCTTAATGCATTCAAAATTGTTTGGTCTGATTAATTTAGTTTTCTAGTATAAATACTGTGGCAAGTGATTAAATGTAAGACTAAGGTGCAGTTATGGAAGGAATGTCTTAAGGAACAGTTCTCAAAAAGATTCAGAGACTAAATATTGACCTAAACCAGAGTTTATATACCTACGACTAGAGTGGTAGATGCCTTGCCATCTAGCCCTGGAGACATCTTGACTCCAGAATGGCTTTCCTGCTTGGCTTTAAAAAGAGGATTCATTTTATCTAACCCTGTTTTGAGTTCACCATTACAATGGTCCTAGTGCAATCAGGGCAGAAGGGTGATCCTCTGTAGTGATCAGTTTGGTGCACCTGACTTAGACACATTTTGTGTGTCTCCAAAGAACAGGTGATCATATCACTCTGTATTGAGAGGGTGTGTAAAAACAAGATGCCTGAGTTCAGATGGATAGAGTTAAGTGCTATAAATCTCACTCTTCAGAGTTGTACTTCTGTGCCTTGTCCTGAAGTGTCCCAGTCTTGAGAGGGCTGAGCAGCTCAAGACTCCAACTTACACCTAAGCCTGAGTTCAGAAGGTAGGCATTTTTCTGCCGTGTTCCCCAAGGGGTTCAAGCCATTTGGTGGTGTTCATTCAGCTTGCTGATAAATACTGTCATAATAACAGTGCTAGCCATATTTTTTTTCCTTTCTTTTAATTTTTTTTAGTGTACTCAAATACTGCACCTACCCTATTTACTTAATAGTGTTATGTTTACAAATTCTTTGCTGGGAAGTTTAATTTCTCTCCTTTGGCTGAATTCAAGTCCGTATTTTTCGATTCTTAAGAGAGCCCCTGGAGTAGCCAGTATTTAGAAGGGGGCTCGGAGGCAAATATTTTTTAACTGTCCCATCTTCAGTAAAGAATTCAAAACTGGTTGCAATTCAAGAGGGAAAGTTAAAGTCTGTGAATCTCTCTGGATACAGCTGCTGCTCTGCAAATCTGGCAGAGAAAATTAAGAAATTGACATCTCTGTCTTAAATGCTTTCTTGTTGGCTGGCACTAGGTACACTGATTTAAAGTAAATATTTTCTCAGTGCTCTGGCAATCGTGAACCCCATTTAACTGACTCTCTCCATGCATTGCTTAGGGGAGTCTGGGTGGCTACCATTGGCATGGATTCCACTCTGGCAGCCTGGGGCCCGAAATGTAAGCACTTACCTGTTTGAGTGTCCCAAATTAATGTTTACTGTAAAAAAACTTCTGGACTTCTGAGACAATATTGTAAATACTAGCTCCATTATTAAAATTTGTTTAGCAACTTCTAAAGTACTTGGCTATATTTTAAAACTGCACAATCCCATTCTTTACTCTTCAGGACGGAAAAACTTTGAAGTCCTTGATCTGAAAGTCCTGATGGCCTCTCTATGGTATGCACAATAGCAGTGCATGTTCTTGTGATTGTATCAACTGCAAGAAATTTCTTTGTTGTGATTTCTTTTAAATTTGCCAAAAGTCTACTATGTTTTAAAAAAAGACAACAAAAGGTGTATGGTGTCAATGTCCTATACATCTGAAGTTTTTAAAATACTCCTTTTTTACATCTAGTTATCCCAGGTAACCATCTGAGGAAAGAGATGACTACATCATTTTTGCATTTATTATGTAAATCCAGAGCAAGTCTGTTAATTATTCCATATTTCCATTACCATATAAAAGGCTATAATTCAGCAACTGAGTTTGCATATACAAATTTCAAATTAAATTTTTTACCTAAATAGCATACAGTACATTTTAAAATAAATACTGTTAAATTATATCATAATAGGATGTAAAGTATTAATACTTGGGAATAAATGTGTAACTTAGTGTTACTTTAATTGCTTAAAGCATATGAGATGGTCCTGTAGGACTTCGTTTTTATGTGTTTCAAAAAAGATGTTAATCTTCTAATGGTCAAAAATGTTTTGTGGAAAACATTTTTCTGCTTCTTAAAGAAAAAATGGCAGAAATGTTCTGTAGGAAAAAGCCCCTGAAGTTCTTACCATGTTTTCCCTACTGAAAGGGACGAAATGTGCCTCCAAGAGACTCCCAGTGCTGGTTGGAGTTTTCTCAGCCAGTGGGCTTGAGCTATTGCCTTACCTTCAGCCCTCACCTGTTTTTCTTTAATTCCCACAGGGCACCCAACAGAATTTTATTTCCATTAAAAATGGAAATCCTGCCGGGGCCCTGCAGTATTCTAACACATCTGGAGAGTTGGGAACCAGCACTTAAGAAAATTATATTTTTTCTGTGATTGATCCCACTTGACTTTTTTCTAACCAAGCATTTACTTTTCTGTCTTCTGACTTCCAGATGTTATTATTTTTATAAAAGGACACTAAAGGAAAGGCACAATGCAGGTTTGGGGTGAGATAAGAAGCTATTGTAGGGTGTTAGGTCCATATAGGAAATTAAATGCTGTCATTTGTGACATCAGGTAGTGCATTTTTTTAAGGAGCCATATGTTGTAGAAAATAAGAGGGAAGACTAAACTGCAAATGCAATTTTTAAATATTTGATTACTTACAAATATTACCTTCTTTTCTACAGAGAATGGTATCTCAATGGTGACTATTTAGTGCTGCTGGTGTCTGTCATTCTCATTCTTCCCCTGTCCCTGCTGAAAAATCTAGGTAAGTAGTAGAGAGCACTTAAAATAAAAACCCATTGGAAGAACTGTGGTGAAATGTTTTGATGCAAAGTTTGAGTCTTGAAATGCTGTGTGAATTAATAGCTGTCTCCAAACTTGTGACTTGGGACTAATTAGCATTTAGGTAATTGCTCTCAATCTCCTTGAAGAAAGGAAAAAAGAAACCAAGACAAGTATACGAAATTACAGATGTGTTTGTGGAAGATGAAAAGACAGCAGATAGGATGGTTTCAGAACGAAGCTCAACAAAACTTTATTTTTTAACTTTATTTTAACTTAACAACAAAACTTAACTTTATTTCTGTTCTTATCACAAAACTTGACCTATTTGGGTCAATGTTGAAATAGTACAATATTTTTACCAGCTATCCTGTAACAGCCTTCAAAGAGTAGGGCTGCTAACTTTGGGCAGCATCTTCTCATTTTAGATCCTGAGGAGTAACAGAATATTCATGCCAGATGCTTTATCTGAAATAGCTGTAATTCAGTGATATATGTGAATAATTCAGATAACAGGCTGTTTATTCAGAGAATCCTGTAGTGGAACTTCAATAACTGAGAGTCTTAATGTGAATTACTCTCTCAAATTACTATTTTCTAGAAGTAAATCAGCAAAAACAGAAGGAAAAAGGCTAAGTTACCCGATTGTGTGTGCTGTTAAAATTAATCCTATATCATTCTTCATATACAATAAACAATTCATATTGTTGCTGCTGTGAGATTTTTTAGTTTGCTTCCTTTTCTTGTTAAAAAGTTTAACATTACAGACTCACTGTATGTACAGACCCTAATATGTCTTTCAGAACCTTCAGATCTGGTTGGGATTAGCAGAAACTCAATGAATAATTAATTTGTTCTGTGTAATGCTAAGGAAATGACAATCTAAAGAGATCACTTGACAGAATATATTTTGCCATTCTGTTTTGACTTGAATGATGTTTCTGTTAATTATATCTTAGATTTTTTTGTCTTTCTTGATCACAGGGTATTTGGGCTATACCAGTGGATTTTCCTTGCTTTGCATGGTCTTCTTTCTGATTGTTGTAAGTATAATCTTGTAAACTTGTTGTAAACTTTACAGTGCTTGTAAAACTGCATTTCAAAGTGAAATTAAGCAGTTTCTAAAATTTTTCACATCTTGCATTAGTCAAAGTAATAAATACATGGCTTTATTTCTAGGTCATTTGGAAGATGTTTCAGATTCCTTGTCCTGCAGACAGTGTCATCATGAATGTGACATTACTTAATGCAACAGTGGCACCTTTGGTAGCTGAAAATATAACAAGTGAGGATATGTGCAAGCCAAAATATTTCATCTTCAATTCACAGGTAACTGACCGAAAAAATCAGATACTCTGTGGAGAATAACTGAGAATAATTATGCAGTAGATAAATAAGATAATTTTTCCTTCAAGCAGTTGCCCAGTTTTAAAATCGGGATGTGTTAAGACTTTCTGTTCCAGTAGACTTGGGCACTCTTTACCTCATGGAGACTGGGTTTTTCCACATGCCAAATACACAGAAATTAGAGGAGCTTGAAGTGCCTGTTCGAGTGGCAAAAAACACATCTCTCATTCTTTAGTGCAGCATTTCTCAAGCTTTCTCAAAAAAGTTAATGAAGCATTTTAATAAGTAGATTGCAGAAGAAAATGAAGAAAATTGTAGAAGTGTGCAAATAGGATGTTTGACTTGTTCCCAGTCACAAATACTTGACTCATGAATGCTCCCAATTACAGTGATGAATCTCCACGTGTAATACACAATAGCAAGTTCAAGATCTAATCACTTTTAAGCCTGTGAGTTGCTGAAAATAATTTTGAATGCAAATACATTCACCTCACCATGGAATTCAGTGAAATTTGAGACTATTTGGTACCTCTTGATCTGGGTTTAAGAAAATATGAACTTGTGTAAACTTTTTCTGCAGTTTCCATTGTAAAGAATAGCTGGTCTTTATTACCAAATAAGGCCAAAACTGAAGAATCTCCTGATGATTTTGTAAAATAAATCTCTAATGTCTGTTGAGATACTTAAGAACTTTTTTTTTTTCAGACTGTTTATGCTGTCCCAATCCTAACATTTTCCTTTGTCTGTCATCCTGCAATTCTTCCTATTTATGAAGAACTGAAAGGGTAAGTGTTAGATATAGATCTGTAATTTCACTGAACAAACAAATAGAGTATGAAACAAATAGAGTATGTTCTCACTGCTAACAATGTTACTTTTTCTTACAGCCGAAGCCGTAAAAGAATGATGAATGTGTCCTATGTATCATTTTTTGCCATGTTCCTCATGTATTTGTTGGCTGCTCTCTTTGGATACTTGACATTTTATGGTAAATATTGTCTCTCTGCTTTCCTTGAATGACTTATGTTCTGCAAAATCAGTGTTATTTTAAAAATAGAAGAAGGAAGCAAAAAAAGAATAAGCAAGCATTTACTATGCATTCTAAATATACACGGTTACTTGGGCTTTTTTTTTAGTACTTCTGTAAGTGCACACCCTAAAGAAGATCACTAATAGAATTAGGCCCAATACATAGGATTAAAATTGGATTAAGCCAGATTCTGTGCCTCCAAGTCATTCCTGTGTAAAATGGATACATTCTTACAGGAGCTCTTGAGGCTTTCAGTTCATATGGATGATGTAACTGTAAAATTTGCATGGAATCTAGAGCAGAAACACATGTTTAAGAGGTATGTCAACAAAATCTAACTAAAATACTGTTTTCTTTATAGGAAAAGTTGAGCCAGAACTGCTTCACACCTACTCTGCTTATCTGGGTGCTGATGTTCTCCTTCTTATTGTGCGTCTTGCTGTACTTATGGCTGTCACCCTCACTGTACCTGTAGTTATTTTCCCTGTAAGTAATTATTTTTTAAACAACTATACTGCTGCAGTCATTTAGTGATTTGGCAACTCCTGTTTATTAATTGAAAAACTGAAGAGTTTTTCTCTTAACTGAAAAAGGAAATTTATTCTGCTAAACTTGATAAATTTTAGCTATACTGTTAATTCAATAAATATGTAACATTTACTAAACAGTAATACAAATATATTCAGTTATACAATTTTCCTGGTATGATTATATTGGGGAAATGAAACAGATTGCCCCTCTGTAAAAAAGCTTACACTGTTGTATAATCAGCTTACAGAAGCCAGCATGTTTTTGTACATACCTTGTGGTGGCAATCTGGCCATTTATGTGTATATTGTTGAGCAGCGTCCCTCGATGGCACAAAATTTCCTGGACTTTTTTTCAAACCAGATACTTTTCCTTGGTTTTTTCCTCCATATTACTTTTGTCTTTCACCTTCTATTAAAATCTGAAGCATTCAGGAAAGTTATGTTAAAATACTTTCAGAAGGGAGGTCCAATTCAGGTGCCAAATCACTGTCTTCCAAAATGAAGACTAAACTGTCTCTTTTTTTCCCCTGTCTTCCAAAGATCCGCAGTTCCATTACCCAGCTGCTGTGGGCAGGGAAGGAGTTCAGCTGGTGGCGTCACTGTTCCATCACCATTTCTCTCCTGGCATTTACCAACCTGCTCGTTATCTTTGTCCCTACTATTCGAGACATCTTTGGATTCATTGGTAAGCATTTTCTTGTCAGATCAAGCAGTCTTTTGCATTTCAGAAAAAGCAGTTCCAGTCTAATTAGAGTATATTCACCTGTTTATCAGTATTTATTTCCATGCTTTTTCTCTACAGGTGCTTCTGCGGCTGCCATGCTGATCTTTATACTTCCTTCTGCCTTCTATATCAAATTAGTGAAGAAGGAACCAATGAAGTCAGTGCAAAAGATTGGGGTATGTATAGACAAATATGTAACTACTATAGACAACTATGTAACTAAGAATTTGTTTACTAATTCAAAACAAAACAAATTAAGTATCTTCATGATTTATGAATTTTGAAGTCCTGTTGAAGGTAGTCAATGAATTAGCATTTAATGTTATCTTGCGTAGTTGCAAGGAGCTGCAGGAACTCAAAACCAAGGAACTGGCCATCACAAGATAAGTTCACTTCAGTGACTTCTCTCAGCCCCTGGCCCCAAATCTCAACAGTAGCTGGGTCATTCTGTTGCTGCTAAGAGCCAGATTTCAACAGAATACCCCAAGAACTGCATTTAAAAAACCTTAACATTCTTCAAATTTTCTTTTAAGACTTATTTACATAGTTTTCTGCATAAAAGCTCATATCTGCCAGTTGTTTGGGTTATCTTGATTGTTCTTGGTGCTCTTACTAATCGTAGACATACTGACTCATAATACAGTCAGATATACTGAGACAGTCAAGTTAGCACAGTGGCACAGCCTGACTGGTTATCAGCAGCTACATTCACTTCCCTTAGCTGAGGGTGAGGTCTGCTATACTGAAAATAAATGTACTTTCTGATTTGAGAAAGGACCCCAAATATGAGAAAGACACTTAGCTCCTTGTCATTGACTTGGTCTCTTGTCTCTTTTACTTTGTGCTCTGTGAGCAATGGCATTTGTGCTAGTTCATGGGCATGAATTTATAAGTGAATGTTGTGTTTTACCAACAATGTCATAGCAGAATCTGAAATACTTCTTTTATGTTTTCTTTTTCAGGCTTCATTCTTCTTTCTAAGTGGTATACTTGTGATGACTGGGTGTATGACACTGATTATTCTAGACTGGATCCAGAATGTTAAATCTGATGGCCATTAACTGCCCTGGTTTAATCTCTGTAATACACCACTTCAAATGCCAGTGTTCACTCAGATACCTACTGGGAATGAAAACGAGCTATTCAGCTTCCTTTAAAAGGCAGATTCTTTGTTGATGGTTCTTCTGATTGTAGAATATCTGAACTGTGTCTTTAAGAAACTATTCTGCATGATGGAAGTGGATATTGACATCAAACCACGTGAGTGTCTGGCTGAAGGAAGTGACAACTTTATTCCATTCCAGAGAATGGACAGAACTCTCTGTAGACTTCTATCAAGCCATGTTCGGCTTTCGTCATTGTTACTTGGATATTTTGTTATTTTACTTGAATGTGCCTAATGGAACCATTTGATGTGAGAAAGAACTCTTTAATTTACAGCAAAGTGTTTAAATAACCAATGAGAGAGCAAGAGAAAGAGAGAAACACTATTATTTTTTGTACCAAAAATTCTTATGGACCTCAAAAGCACTATTTTGACTTTAAGAAACATTTTTCTAAAAAGAATGAAAAAATAACATAGAAGAGCTTGGAAAAATATTTAATTAGTGTCCTAAATTAAACTTAGTTTGACTTTCTTGGTCTCTTAACTCATGTCACCAGTGACAGGACCCAAGGAAAGGGCATGAAGCTGAATCAGGGAAGTTTAGGCTGGATATCAGGAAAAGGTTTTTTTACCCAGAGGGTGGTTGGGCACTGGAACAGGTTCCCCAGGAAAGTGGTCACAGCACCAGCCTGACAGAGTGCAAGAAGTGTTTGGACAACTCTCAGGCACAGGGTGTGATTCTTGGGGTGTCCTGTGCAGGGCCAGGAGCTGGACATGGTGATTCTGATGGGTCCTTTCCCTCAACATAGTTTATGATTCTGTAGAGGCATAGTTAGAAGAAATTTTATTTTTAAAATGCTTCTAATGACCAAAACAGAAAATAAGCCAATTCAGGTCAAAGTTTTCTGATACTAAGTGCTTCCCGTGAAGCTCCTTTAGAGAAAATAATCCTGAAAATCATTTCAGACTTACATAAGTAACTAGAGTTACCAAAAATGGTGTGGAAATGCAAATTTTCAAACTTTAAAAAAACCCACCCTTTATAAAAGGGTACATTTGAGAAAAGGGTAGGTAATCTAAAATTGTAAAGATGGCATTAACATTTCCCTTCTTGAGGTACTCAGTAGTGCAATTGAGTAAAACAGGGTCTGGGGTTTTTGCTTTTTGGGTTGTTTTTTTTTTCCTGTTATAGGTAGAAACTGAATGGCACTGGAGCGTATGATGCCATTAATACAAAATTTCCTCTTCAAGTTCCTTTTATTATTAAGGTCCATTGTCAGTTGTAACAATGTTTGTTGGGATTTTTTTCTATCCAATCTATCTTGAAACACTCTGTAGGAAAACAAAAAAGTCCTAATGTAGTCTTCTAGTTGTATAATATTTAAAAACTGTACAGTATTTCTCAAATTCCTTATCCATTATTGGATTTTGAATTACTTGATTATTCTGTTTCTGAGTCAAATTCACAAAATAACTGCACCAATATTTCATGCTTGGTACAAACTCTCTTCACATACACAACTGGGATTCCTCTTCCAATTTATACTGTGTAGTAGTATTAAAGATAACCTCATAGACTGGATAGTCATCTCATACTTGTTTGCTTCAGAAATAGACATGTTTCTAGTGAGCCCTATCTGATGAAGCAGGTGCTGTATGGTTGTGATGAGCTATTTTGTTTCTAGTGCATGTTTGCTCTTTCATTCTTGTCCCAGGTTGAAGAGAGGTAGCATTTGTATAACAGTGTACTTGGCTTATAAGAGGTTCTCAAACAGCAATATTGGGTACAAAAGCCTAGATAGAGATTATTAATGAAATAGTCATGGCAATGTGGTCAACTGTCTTCATCTGACACGATGCTTTAAAAATCTCATTTATGAAGTCCCACTCAGTCATCGTGTCAGGGAGACCAAGTAAGGGCCTGTAATCCGTTGATTAAACAGTGCCTGAGACTTTTTTGCTCTTGTAGAATTAATCAGAAATAAATCTAAACAATAGTCACCATTTGGCAGATAATGTCAAGCTCTGCCCAGCCATTTAAAATCTATGGAAAAACAACTGCAGGTATTTTGTATTGATACTTCTGCATGACTGTAAGTACTGGTCACTAAGACTATATTGTAAAACTGTAATGACAAGTTAATTCCTCATGTGTTATTTGTATAATTAATTCAGTGGTACTCAACTGGCAATTAATGATCCTGGAGTCAGCACTGACTAATGCTCTGTAGGTACTTCTCTGCCTCAGGTACTGTACATCCATGGCTAACTATCCCATGTTACCTGATCTCCACAGAAGTGCTGAGCACGTGCCTCCTCAGTACTTTGGCAGCTTTTCTTCTTCCTACACAAATGTGTAAAGGTGGAAGAGGATTAAAATGTTGTCTACCTTTGAGCAATTTGTAGCACATAAGGGATGAAATTCTTCCCTTTAAAAAGAGGAAAGAAAGTGAGAAATATCCTCCTTTCTCACAGCAACCATAGAAGAGGAAGGAGTTGTAAGTGAGAAGTTACTACCAAGTCCTTCTTGGCAACCAGAAGGGAAGAAGATTATTGCAAAGACACCTCATAGTGTATTGTACATGTCACTAATTCTCTGAATGTAGCAATTTCCAGATTATACATTATCTGTTATATAATTTGATGACTGACTCTTCACCTGCAACAGTTGAGTTCCACTTGGCTGGGTCGATTTCCAACATGTGATTTTTTTTTTTAATTATTGTTTTTTCCAAACCTGTCTGTTTAAAGTTACCTACATTGCAAACCACCTAAAAGAGCAGCTTCAGTATTAAACCACTGTTCTGTCACCTCAGTTAGACATTACTGTCTTCCATGATATTTCAGTCATAAATGTAACATGTTATTTATAAAGCATTAATCCATTAAAACTAAAACTATTTTTCAATATTTATGATAGTCTATGTACATAAATTGTATGTGTGTATATACTGTAAGTATAATGTATATAATGTAGGTTTGGATTTATGTATATATTCCTCTCTCATTACTGATTGTTACACCATTTCAAGGAGTTGTCCATGTTGTACATCTGTGTAACAGCTGTCAAAGGAAAGAGCCTTTATCAACAGTGTAATGCTTACAGAGATGAAAGGAGTGTGTTATGCCTAAGGTGTGTAAGAAAACACTAAGACTGTATTTATTAAAAATGTATATGTTGCAATAAACACCGGAATCACTTGGGTCCATAGAAGGCATTGTTGAGATTCATGTGTACTTTCTCTCTCTGATTCACCATGGATGTTAGGATTCCCTGAATGCAGCAGTTGCCACCTCTGCGATCCACGCGCGTCCCTCCCGCGGTACATCCGTGTACATATGTAAATACCCACCCTCCTGGGAGAGGCCAGCAGCCTAGCTACCACTGCTGGCTAGACTGGTGGCCAGCAGCACAGTTTCAATGAAACATTGTATGTTTGTTTTAACTGAAATAAATAAACAAATAATCCTAAGCAAGGGCGTGATGTTTTTCTTGGGGGAGGCATTGGGAGGATTTTCTTTAGAGATGATGCTAAAAGTGTACCTTTAATTTCATGTGTATTTAACTTACTGAGCACTTTTCAGAAAAGATGGGGAGGAAAATGGTATGCAGCTATATCCAAAACCTATGACACTACAAGGTTTAAGAGAACGAGTCTGGGCATGAGAGATCAAATTCCACAAGGAACTTGCATTAAGTAATTTCTTTTGTGGAAAAGGCATAGCTGGAGACAAGACCCAATGTGTTAGATCTTGTGTAAGTGTAATAAATGACTGAGTCTTCCTAAATTCCTATGCCACTTCCCTTCATTTGAATCTCCAGGAGAAGAATAACTGCTTATATAAAAAGTTACAAAACTGGTATGCCTGGTTTGCTTCCATTTTGGAAACTGGGTACAGACCAATGTAGCATATGTGTTCTTGGTTCTCCATTAATCTGTATCATGTCATATGAATATCTGTCCCAAATATTCAGAATTGGTTGAGAGACACTAGAGGTTTAACTCAGTGTGTCATATGTTCAGCAAAACACTACAAAATGAATACTTAGGAAGGGTAGTTATATGCTCTGAAATTAGGAAATCCTTAATTAAGGTTGCATTAATTATAAGATTGCATAGCATGTTTTCCTGGAATTCTTGCTTAGTAGCTGTTCATTATTTTATTTTTTTAAGATGCTTTCTGTGTGTGCACAGTGTTTGCTCAAATTTCAAAGCCCATCCTGGTGAGGGATAAATGCCTGCATTCCTTTCTAGTCCTCATTTTAGTGTCATGTTTGTGTAACTTGAATTACTCATTTTTACAGTGTTGCAGGCCTTTAAGAAGGTGTTAATCAGTATACTGCTCTTGGGGATCATGGAGAGGAAGTACTGTGGGACCACCATGTACTTGAGTCCACAATTTAATGTCTTCCACTTGCTTATTTTGTATTTCAGCATTTGGTTACATGCATCTGAAGCATAACTTCAAACAGGTTTTTCATGATGATCATTCTTGGAACAAGAACCCTAAAAATCAAGCTATCCATTAGGAAAGAGTGATCATGTCTGGAAGGGCCCCAGTCTCATAAGGTGTCTGCCCTCACACAGGAACTTCATAGCAGTGCAGAAGCCCTTCCCCTAGAATGCTGCTTGACAAGCTAACCATTAGTCTCACCTTTACAATCAGGCAATTCCATCAACTTAAATAACATGAGAAGCAGTCTTTTCTACACCTTACTTCTCACAAGAATGGGAACGTTGCTTATCTTGTGAGATGAATGAGATGGTGCAATGATTTTTTAAAAAGAAACTGAAATTACATTGGGATGGTGTCTAAAATCCCGTGCTTCGAGCCTCTTTGCTTGCCACAAAGTCTTTGCTCCAAAGGAGGGTTAAGTTGTCACTTCAAGTTCATTCTCAATGCTGAGCTTTGTGAATGTCTCGGGGTCCAGGAGGCAGATGACAACTTTCTTGTAGCTCCTCTGAAATTTGCTTCCTTCTTCCACCCTGGCCTTGCCAAGTCTGTCATGCCCTAAGGTCGTGCCTAGCCATCTCACCTCCAAGTGTTCATGCAGCAGCTGGATTGTACCAAGTCATGTCCTCAGGTCCCCTGTGGCTTTGCTCATATCCCTGCTTGCAGGGCGTCACAGTTCCCATGTGTGCCCGGGTTTCCTTTCTGGAGACACAGAACAGAGCATGGCCAGTGTGTGCCCAAATTTCAGCTCCAGAAGAAACCAAGATACCATGAGGCAGTCTCCATTCCTTCAAGGAACGTGGACACACCATCCCATTTCCAGGGTAGATGTGCCCAGCAGCAGTTTCTTGGCCTTTCTACTTCCAGTCTCTTAAGTGTGACAATCCAGACCTCACCTGCTTTCGCATGCATTTCCTTCTCTCTTCTTGCACAGCCGCTTTTGGCTGTCATAAAGGGACTCTTGCTCAGCTCTGTCACTCTTGCTTGCACCTTTGTCCCCGTTTGCCAGCTCCCCTTGAATATCACCTCTTGAAGTTCCTCTTGCAAGCCACCTTCTCATCCCACTACCTTTCTGACTGTGTGCCTGCCCCAGCCCAGCACCAATCCATGCACATTTTCTTTACCCAGCCACAGCTGGCAATATAATCCTTTGATTTTCCTAGTCTCTGCCCACCTTGTCTCCTTCTGGCCACCACTGTAACTATAAGCCTTATTTTCATGTTCTCTGGCCACCCTGCAGCTCTTCATCAGCCCAGACAGGGCCACTTCCACGCTACATTTGGGCAACCCTTACACCCACAGCCTTTGGCTGAGCCCAGGCCCCACTGTAGGGGACGGCAGGGGCAACTTTTCCAGCAAATATGAATTATTATTATTTTAACTACAGAAAAACATACCCTTTTCCCTGATTTTATTCTCAAATGGGCTAAATAATTTAATCTGATCGGTTTTCCACAGAGATGCAGAAAAGAACCGTCCTGCTGCAGTCACTCATGACAGCAAATGTCAGGAGAATCATCTGAAGTAGGCACAATTTGAAAGAACAGAAACATACTCCAGTAAGAGAACAGTCAGGTAATCTCAGTAACAGGCGGCATAACCAGCCATGTTGGAAAATATAAATTAAATTAGAAATAAGTGGTAATTTTTGTTTTCATTAATATTCACATATAGAAAAAAAAAGTTTTCCAGTTGCAGATCATAAACTGATAGGTGATAAATGTTGGACAGGTACTAGCAAAAATGTAGAAACTCAGTATGGGTCCTTGAAGGGATATGTAGCTTATATAACTAGCTTTTTCATGTGCTTTAATAGTCTCCTTCACTTCATCTTCAAACAGCTCAGATGGCAGCAAAATTAAAGGGAGCCAAATAAGGTGCTCTGGGTATTCCCAAATGCTCAGGAGTTACTGAGCTGGGGCTAATGTAGTCAATCACACATTTACTTTCTGTTAAAATAAATATCAGTTCCTGAACCTCCAGTATTGTTCCTTCCTACTCACTGCAGAGAAAGGATTCAATGTGCTGGTGGAATGCACCTTGGGGCTGGAGCCCAGGTGACTACACAGAACAGACAGACAGACAGACAGGTCTCATGAGAGCTGGCATGAACCACCCTCTGAACCACCCTCTCACCCTGCCTCATGCTCAAACCCCACTGAGCACTTGGGCAATGACTAAAACTGGCAGGACTTTCTGCTGTGGGCAAGGCATAGCCCCGGCACCGTGGCTGAGGAAAATGCTAAGATGGGGATCAAAAAGGCCACAGCAGAGTCTCAGCTCTGTGGAAATATGAACAGCAGCCACAGAGAGCATGAACAGTTTTCCTCTTTTTCCACCAGAAAACAATGGCAACCAGGAGACCTTCAGAAGACAGGTTTGAAAATAGCTGCCCCTAAAATATTTATATCTGTGCTTGCTTTACTGACATGACTGGGGAGGCATCCACTATGAAACTGTTGCTCTGTGAAGATTACTGGACTTAAATGAAAATTACATATGAGGGATGTGTTTTTCTGGGGAATGAGTGAGGAAGTTCCTAAGAACCCCAGCAGCGGAAAGCTGAGCTTTCACAAGAAGCTGCTGTAACTTCACAAGAAATTACCAGGGGCCAGCACTGGATGCAGTTATTTCTTGCCAAGGAGCTGTGCCAGGAGTGCTGCATCCTCCATCCTGCCTGCAGAAATCAAGCCAAAATATTTTGAGAGCAGAAAATTATGAAATCTGCACTAACACAGATTGACCATCCATGGGGACTGTCTGTAGCCTGCTGCCATCACCCAGCTCAGAGGGGCTGCATGTTTTCTGTTTGTGTCAGATTTTGGTACCTGCTTTCTTCTCAAAGATCAGATTCCAAAGGTCTCTCTCTCACCTTACTGCAAAGATGACATTTCCAGGCACAAGCAAGGCTTCCATTCTTCTAAACAGATCATTAAAAGTATGGGTGTCTCAGGAAATATTTTGAAGCAAATGAGTCCTGCTTAATGTGATGATCTTTGTTTGTCTGATTGACACGCTGGGAACAGGGTTACAAGGGCCATTCCAATCTATTTGCACATATATGGAAAGACAGTAAAAAATCAAATGGGAAAGTGAATACAGCAATTTCCGCTTCCAGTAAACCAGACAAGAGCCAATACTGATTTCCACACCTAACATTGTTTTTTCTCAGTGCCAGAAAGATCCATGATTCTCAGATTCCTCTCACACATTGTACTATGGAAGCCTGTACTCACTCTAACATCCACTGCAAGCTGGCTTTTAATCTTCATTTCCTCCATGAGGGCATTCATCTCACATATGCTCATCCTTGCTCCTTCAGATCTTATTTGATTCATGTGAACACTGAACTGATTATGAGACCTAACTGCAGCAGCCTTTTTTTTTACCCCAAGACCCAGCCCTAAGTACTGCAGTGAGTTCCTATAAACTACCAAAGAAAATACAGACCCTGTCACCATCCGGGTCACAGTGTATTTCAAAACCAAGGCTGTAATTTAACATAAAACAAATGTTTTGTTTTCTTGCTGCCACAGAATTCCACCCATTGTGGTAGGTCAAATACAACACTACTGCACTTAACAGAGCCAGTTTCCAACTTGTGGTTAAATTTCTCAACACATTTAAACAATCAGTATCTTGGATCAACACTCTGCTTATCTCCAAGTCCCAGTAGAGAAGTCCTATGACGGTTATTATGTCTGAGCATGGCCAACTACTAGAATATCCAGCTGTCCTCCTCTGCAAATTTTAGTTTGGCAGGGAACATCAGTCTTCATCTTCTGCATTTTCTAGCAGCAGCTTTACCAAAACTAAACCTCTGAAGTATTTCCTTTCTTACTTGAATATGGATAAGTGTTAGAAAGAATCAGACACAATCTCTGTCTTCCGGAATCATTAAAGAAACAAAATCCTTTTCAAAAAGGCATCAACAACTACTTAGAATAACTACTTTTATTGTCTTCTTATTTTTAAAAATACTGAGTAAATTAAATACATGGAATCTAAAGTACTTTTACAGTTTGTTTTGTTTCTGTCTGTTCTGCTGTTATCTGAATCAAGCTGCCCATGTGATTCAGACTTTTCCCTGCAGAAGTTACTGGAATGGTTCTTTCCTTGTTTGTGCACAATGAGTTATTATACATAGTTCAACAACACAGAGATAAACTACAGAAGTTCCTCTGCAGAATTTTTCCTGTTTTCATTTCTCTCACTCTTCTGCACAATAATGTATTGTAGCTTTCCCTTCCCACCCCAGTACAGACACCTAAGACCATTCACTTGTCTAATTTTCCCAAGGTTTTACAAACTCTCGGTGTAGCAGTGGGGAACAAAGTGACACGGACCCCCTTATGCATCCGAAGGAGATCGCTTTGTTGTAGAACTCTGCAATATTTATACCTCTGGTTTAACCTGACATAACTGAAACCAAACCGATCCACAGCAGAACTGAGCAGAGGGAAGGTGCCCATTGGCTGGCCCAGCTGCTGCGCCGCCATCCCTGCGTCCTACCATCCTATCAGCTTCCTGCCATACACCGTCCCTGGTTCCCACAGCCACTCACAATCTCACTCCCAAGTGACTCTGTCCTCACTCATAATTCCCTCTCACCCTCAGCCGATTCCCCCTGCCCAGCCCGTGGCTGTGCCTTTCCCACGGGGCCCTCTGGTGAGCTAAGCCCTGACCACTCTAATAGTTATTACCTCACATCCTACATCTCCTCCCTCTTTTTTTTTTTTTTATCAAGCAATGAAAACCTACTGGGAAAAACAGAAACAACTCCTCAGACAGTAATAACAGTGACAACAGTAATAACTATAACAACTTTTCAAAAACTGTAATACAGGCTTATAACACAGTAACTATGTGCGCATCGATTCAGGACAGCTCAACAAAAGGCTGCACACACCCTGACAGAATCCACTCCACTTGATGGCCTGTGGAGACGCAGGCACAGCACCTGCCCCACGTCACCAAGTCCAGTGGTCCTTTCCATTCTCCAGTCAGTAAGTCCTTCACCATCACAGGAGGTTTTGGATCAGCCTTTGTGACAAAAGAATACTGCCTTTCACAGGCAGTTTGTCCCATCTCATCACAATTTAAAAAAATTGAGAACATACAAAGCTTTAGCTAGACTTTCACGAGGGTACCGAATCTCCGCCTCTTTTTGGTTTTCAAGCATCAATTTTAAGGTTTTATGGGCACGCTCAAAATAGCTTGACCTGTGGGCAAGTATGGAATGCCTGTAGATCCTGTAATAACAACCACATGCCATTTTGCCTGGGTATGCAAAATATAAGGGTGTTCCAGGGACTAGAAGATGGACAGATATGGCCTAAGGACAATTGCTCCTCCACAAGCTGATTTAAGTTTAGTAACCATTCCTTTCATAGGGGCCATTGGTGAAGTCACACAGGGTCTTCAGTCCTCCATGTGAGATTACATACATCCAGTATTGCTTTTGGAAGCACTGATCAATGGCCCCTATGAAAAAGGCCCTCCAGTGAGGTTGAATCTATTTGTATGGCTGTCCCAAATTGTCCCAGAACATCTCTTCCCTATAATGTGCATGGTATAGGCAATGAACAATTCAGGCAGTTTGCCCATCGGGGCCAAGGACAAGCCAAAGATGAGCAGTTGGTCTAGGGTGCTGCATTCCTCCTACCCCAATTAGGGCTGATGTGGGGCTGATTGCGGGCCAATTACTAGGCCATTCATTGCTTTTAATAATAATAGAGACATCAGCTCCAGTAACAACAAGCCCTTTGAATTTTTTGCCCTCTATAGTGCATGTTAAAGTTTTTGCCATCTATACTGCATGTTGAACATATGCAGATGCTGTGCATGGCCCAACACATGCAAGAATGGCAGGTTTAGAAACTTGTATGCAGAAATTAGAAGATAAGATAAAGGAGGATTACAAGAAACTCGGGAAGGAGGTTAAAGAGGACCTTCTCCAAATCTCAGCAATACAGATCAGAGATTCTAAAACCAAACAGAGATGTCTCCCAGACAGGGGAACAATAGTTCTACCTGCATAATAATAGAAAAAAACATGAAGAGGCGAGATGAAAAATCTACTGCTGCTCTGGCACCACGGGTGCTTAAATTAAAGAACAACAAGGCTCAGAGAGGAAGTTCCACCAAAAGAGAAGCAATATCTAACAAAGGCCACCTAGTTACTTAACACCCAAAGTTCCGCCAACCGAGCAGGCCCTGCCCAGTCTGAACCCCTGCCTACAATAAACAAAGTCCTAGTAGTACATGTCAGAAGTTTGCTAAAGAAGACAATTTAAATAAATTCTGCCTCAAATACAGACAAACCCATTCATAGAGTTGTCTTTGCTCAAAGACCAAGTTGAACACAGTAGATAATACAGACAAATAGAACAACACAATGTGTACCTCCAGGAGATCTAATTGTTGAGTGAGAACTATGTGTAAGCAGTTTACTAAAAGTTTGCTAAACACTGTTTGCTAAATGTTACTGCTACTGTCTATGTAAAGCTGCATATTATATAAATACGTGTGTGTATAATGTATGTATTTGTGGAGTTAAAATATATATTACTTTTGGTAGTAAGCTGACAATATGGGTATAAGTGTAGAATGTCCTGAGGTGACTTTATGATGCTTGCATCCCTAAAATAAATTTTGCACCTTTAAGATTGATTCTGAGAGCAAAGGCGGGGGGTGGCGGGGAGCACGCAGTTTGTTTTCCAACACTGCACTCACTCCTCCACATTCCTGTTCCTGAACTGTGTTGTCTGCAGATGGACAGACCGCAAGACAGAGCTCTCCTTTGCTTTTAGTTAATTTTAGCTAGCTGCGACAGAGAAGTTCCCTAGACTGTGGTTTTTCTTTTTCTTAGAACTGTTTGAACCTGCTCTATACCGAATACCCAGAAAAGCACCAGCAGCTCGCACCTGTGGCCCACAGGGCCGGGCCTGGGCCGCAGCATTTCCAGCACAAGGGGGACTGATAAGAGACTGAGTGAGCCAAGTTATAGCCCACAAAGGGGGCTTTCTAAATTTGTCATCTCTTGAAAGTGGACAGAAGTTTTATTGTTTAATATTGTTCATCTCTTTTTGTGCTAGTGTTTTATTTTTTAATATTGTTCATCTCTTTTTGCCTGTTCAATAAACAACTTTTTCCAGTTTTCTCCAAGAAAATATTTTCCTGAACCAGTTGGGAGAAGGGTCACTTAAATCTACTTTCTAGAAGAAACCCCTTTAGAAGTTTTCTCTCAAATTTGCCCTAAACCAGGACACTTGTTAAATGTTTCTTCTTGCATTTTCTGCTTCTCCAAGATGTGTAGGCCTGCCCCCTGCCAGAAGTTTCCCGGCTGTGTAGCCTTTCCTTTGACAGGGTATTGGGTACAGCAGCCAACAGCCCAATGCTTTCCCCTTCCACACCTGGGACAATCTTTGGATGGCATTTTTGTCCCGTCCCCTTGTTGAGGGCAATCCCTTTTAAAATGACCCATTGAACCACATTTAAAATAGCACCCATCCGTGTCACCAGAACAAAGAAATGCACAGATAAAGCTGCTGCCAGAGAATTAGTGTTATTAGCAATAGTTCCTGCATTTTGGCATGCTCTAACCATGCCTGCTATATCACCATGTCTGCTATAGACTGTAAAGATGAACAGATTTCCAAGTGGAAGTACATAGGTCCTTTCCACCCAAATTGACAAATTGACTGACATGTTTTATGGAAATATAAAAGAGGAGAAATATTTGAAAGACTCAGTGGTAAAGAAACAGTGAGACGTATTGCAATATCATGATAGTGGCTATGAAAGCCAACTGATCCATTAACGTTACTAAACTATGGATTGCCTTTGGCACTGGAGAGCATAACTGAAAATGCAACTGAACAAAGTTTTCTCTGCATCCTCCTGCTGCAGCTTGGCCATGCTATCCTGCTGCCCTGCATAATGATCTGGCTTGCAAATCCTCAGTTTGTGCCTTTTTTCATGAGCCAGTGTTGTTTTTAGCCATGAGTTGACTTTTCCTGCAGCCTTCCAGGGAGCTGGAAGATGTGGAAAGCTGACAGATGCGGGGGCAAAGACGTGGTCAGGCCACTGAGCTGGCTGCTGCCCAAAAGAGAAAGGTGTGCAAGACAAAATCTCAAGTGTCTACTAACGAAAGGGCTGCTTGACCATGGTGGCTGAAGGGTGGGAATGAGAGCTGGCAGCAGCCAGTCATCCCACACAGGCAAAGGAGCTGCCACTGTTTGCCAAGTGCCCATCACGGTGGGGTCTGCTGCTCCCTCAGGTCTTCTTCCCACCCTCCCCAGCATGTTCACAGTCAGGTCAGTGGCACTGAGGGCTCCCACAAACAGGAGTGAAAATGTAGACAACAACTGCATTTTTGGAGCTGGCAATGGGAGCCACTGAAGCACAACTCACAGGGGAGTAAAGCACCCAGAGGAAACACATGACAGAAAAGAGGCCTGGAGAGAAAAACAGAAAAGAAGAATGGTGAAGACAGAAAGTAGACTAGCTAACAAATGAAAAGGGAGATAAGAAGAATGCCTGTGCAAAATATCAGAAATCCTAAAGTTATTTCATGGTTATTCGTGTCCTTGCCTTCCCTGAACAGAAAGGGGAATAGAACTTTGTGGAAATAATCCTGGATAAGACACATATAACAGAAAGTACGAAAAACTGAAAATCAGCCACCCAGCCTGTAAAGCAGCTCAATTGATAAGTGTTCATAATAATCTGGAATTCTTTCAAAATCATGTGAAAAAAATAGTGGAGAAAACTGTATGTGTTGACAGTCTCCAAGGGCAACCTGAGTCATTACTTAACTCTTGTTACTTTGTGCCCACAAGGCTATCTTCTATCCCACTGGCACATTAACATAAGCAATAAAATAAATCGCTGTAAACCAGAACCTTTCCTGCTGACTGTGAGCAATTACCAGTATTTATATGCTCAGTGAAATCAAGGAGGTAGCTTATTGGAGTAGCATGGAGGTCCACTTCACCATTTAAACATGGATTCTTAGAATGGATAACTCACAAATAAGCCAAAAGGGATGGCTAAGTTTTTTCAGACTTTACTAGTTTCTAACTGTCCAACAAAAATACATAAATCTTTTCCTGTCCTGGTTTTCAAGGTGACAATGAGGAAACCAATGCTGGAAAACAAAGAAGCACTGGTTCCTGGCACAGCCAGGTGTCTCAGGGCAGCCAAGCTGTGCTGGGCAGCAGCGGCTGGTGCAGCCCCACAACAGCCCCACAACAGGCAAACTGCAGGCACAGCATTCCTCCTTCTCCTCAGCAGCTACAGAGCAAATGCACGGGCATATGTGTGCCTCTCTCCAGAAAAGGGCCCTCTTGCTTGGTAAAAGGTTTTTTATACTGATGAGTTTTGGTGTAACAAATATAAAATGTGTTTTCCCTAGGCAAATAGTGAGCCTGATCCATATATTTGAGGGATCCTAAGATTGTCACTCTGTACCAAAACATACCAGGCTGCAGGCTTTTCTACTAACAGTCAATTACAATATTTTGAATCACAAGGATCTCATAAAAATTGTAAAGTCGTAAACAAGGTTCTGGCCTTGAGTTAGAAACATCACTTCCTGAATTTTTATTTTTTTTTAAGTGGTAGAAATGATGCAATTTTCCAGGAACCAGATAGGAAGGAAAAGAGAGTAAGTATTTTTTCTGGCCAAAAGATTGATGGTGACACATTTGAAGGGAGGAATTTGCCCTGACTCATAGGAAATTATCTTTGTTCTTGGGCATTTAAAAACACCCTTTGTGGAACAAAAAAGATAGTCTGAACTATGTTTGTGTTTTGAGGAAGGATAGCTTTGCCTATTGAAAAGAATAACAAGGTGAAGAAGTATGTTAACGGAATGTGAGGCCATTTTAATTTTTCTTTACAGCTGGCTGCATCAAAGGCAGATGACAGGGGTGAATTATTTTAAAGATCATAGCAACAGAGAAATTGCAAGAAGTTTAGATTTTGAATAATTAATTTGGATCATGTTGCTGTTGCCAAATTATACACTTATCTGGAAGACACAAAAATAGATAAATTCTTTGCTTTGAAGAGATTTATACCTTTAACAATGATGAACTCATGTGATATTAGTACTAGTCACACATTTACCTTCACTTTTTTTAAACCAATCACGAGGTTAACGAGGATTAATTGAGGCACAAACAGAAGAAGACCTGCAAATCCCCTCCAAATTCCAGTGAAGGTCGTTACTTATCATCTAACAAAATTTTCTACACAGAAGAGTGACTGGAAGTTATTGAAACCATCTTCAAACCTGACAGCATCATTATTATATTCCTAAGGTTGTTTTTATTGCAGGATCACAAGCAGCTGTACTCCCCATCCAACGGTGCTGCTGGAGGAGAGGAGAGCACTTGCTCCAGCCTTGCCTGAACTTAAAGGCAAAACTGGTCTTCCCTGCACGGTGCCTGGGCTCTGGGGACCCAAATTAAGTATATACTTTAAGTAGCTGGAGCAATCTCACTAACTAATGCTTATTTTAAAGTAGGTTTGGACTCAAGCCTAAAACAAGACTTTCTTTTTTGTTTTTTTTTTTTTCTCTCAAGACCTCCTATACAGAATTAATTTGGAAACTAAAGAAAGAAATTGGAGCTCAAACTTTGCACTGAAACAAGCAAGTAACTGGGACATGTGCTGGGAAAAGTGACAGGGAGAATCCCTGCAGCATGAGAAGAGCTACCCCAGCTCCCAGGCCTATCCAGGATATGCACACCTAAACCTATTACAAACTCTGCTGAATCCTTACCAAAACTGTTCTCATGATATTTTCCAGGCTGAAATAACTGCGTGTGTTTCATCAGACATGGCACCCATAAGAGAGGGTACGGCATCAGCATGGCCAGGAGGGCCCAGCATGGCAAAAACAAACTGTGCCACTGGGATGCATTTTCCAGGCATTTGATCTTTGAACACACCTTTTTCTTTTTTTAGCTTAATTGCCCTTACAAATATTCCCTGACATTCCTTCAGCTGCACCAGTCGAGGAATTTCTCACAGATGTCCTTTCACAGCAAACATTTCAAGGAACTTCTCAGCTAAGGGACCTGAAGGTGTTTCAGGGAAGCCATGGCCACTTTTGGAAGGAGACTTCTCACCAGGACAATGTGGCACATGAGGATAGCTGACTCAAGGTGGCTGCTGTGGGCATGCTTTGCTGCTGTGGGCATGCTTTGCTGCTGCTGTGGGCATGCTTTTGTGCTGCTGCGGCAATGCTTTGCTGCTGCTGGGGCAATGCTTTGCTGCTGCTTTGGTAATGCTTTGCTGCTGCTGGGGCAATGCTTTGCTTCTACTGTGGGCATGCTTTGCTTTGGTGCTGCTGTGGCAATGCTTTGCTGCTGCTGTGGGCATGCTTTCTTGCTGCTGTGGCAATGCTTTGCTGCTACTGAGGGCATGCTTTGCTGCTGCTGGGGCAGTGCTTTGCTGCTGCTGGAGCAGTGCTTTTCAGGGGTTGCCTCTGGCCTGTGCTCACGGGGGGCAGCAGAGCCAGGGGCAGCGGTGATGCTGTGGATGCCGGAGCGCCCCGCGGCCCCTCACGCGGGCCGGCAAAGCCACCGTTTTCCGCTGGGCAGAGTCATATGACAGCACACAGAACAATATTGCTGTGTTTCCTTCCCATCGACTACTTAGGGACTGATACTTCGGGGAAAATGAGGAAAATTACTGCCTGCTGCTGCTGAGCAGCAAAGTTATGAAAAAGCAACTATTTCTTTTAAATTCACTTCTCATTCTCCTCTTGTTGCAATTATTTTTTTTCGTTCTGATGTAATGCAAGACCTTTTAACATTATTTTCTGTCTCTTAAGTTTCCTGCATAGGAAGCATCATCCTGATGTATTGTATCAATCCTTAAAGAGGATCAAATGAAAAAAGATGAAAATACTCAAATTAGGATCCTCTTGAAGATGGTTTTCTTGTTTTTCATTTCCTGTCAGAATTTGATTTTTCAAATGAAGCTGACATATGCAAACTCTGATCACATCTCGCTATTAGTTTTATATTTAGATTTATGAGCTTGATTCAGATTTAGCTTGGGATTATTAGAATTTCAGCTGCTCATTTCTTTAACACAGAAAGAAGTTCTGCAAGGAAAGCACATCTGAGGATAACAGCATGATAGATCAATAAGAGCATTATATGTAAGACCATATTTCTATCAAAGATAAATCACTTCCCACTTGTCTGAAAGGAGCATACCTATCTCCTGGAACAGCAAAAGAGAAATGAGACAAATCTATACATCCAAAACCAAATACAGGGGAAACAGAAATAAACTGAAGACTGTTCAATTTGGACGCCAAACTAACATTGAAATCTTTCTGTACATTGCAAACAGAACTGTGGAAAAATTGCAGTGTAGCAGAGGAACATGTATTCTCAGAAAAGCCCATTACAAAATCATAGGAATCACAGTTTAGTTTTGTGACTTCCCTCCATAAACTTTTTCACAAGAATATATTGTCTCCTTCATATGTTTTAAAATGAAAGTTGAGAATATGCTGTCATATATATCAAAATAAGCTGTATTCAACACATATTTGTATCAAAAGATGTAGCATCACTGTAGCCAAAGGGCATAAGAAATAAACAAGAGAGGTTTGGTAAGTAGGGATTATATCTTTTATTAGATGAATTGGTGTAATTAAAAAAAAATTAGAAATAAAAAAAGTTGCCATGAACACAAGCTCTTGTACAGATCTGAAATAGAAGCAGCAAGCCAAAGTTTGCTATGAAGCTAAGTTTCACTGCACATCACTGACTGCTCCTTTCCCATTCTCACATCTGGCAGGTGATACATTACCCCTCCCCACACTTCAAGGGACAAACTTATCAAATCTCTCCATTTTGCTGAGCAAGTACCAGCTACCTTTTCTGCTGTGTGGCCAAACTTACATACACCCAATTTGGCTTAGAGCAGCTTCCTTCTACTTCTGCCAAGCTTTGAAGTTTGCTTCTACTTCTTACCAGAGATGGCCATGCATGCTCAAAAGTTTGTCTTACTCAGTGTGCAAACCTCTTCTTGCCAGAGTGTGTTAGTGCACCCCATCTCCATCAATTTGTTGCCATCTCTCATGATGTGCTAACACAGAATAATCCAGATGAGAAGAAAAACATGGGCAAGTTTTACTGCAGCAGCATGACAAGGACATAAACACTTCAAGCACTAGCGTCACTGGCATAGGAGAAAATAAACACTTCCACAGCAAGAAATAAATTCTTAGAGAAAATTATAGACTCACAAATGAAATATGAGTGAATTCTCTATGACACGGTATTTTTAGACTGGATGAATGCAGGGGGATGGCAGTCACTTTTGTTAGTGGACGAATGTTTTGCAAGAACAGTTCAACACTAGATGTTATTTATAAGTATATATAGAAATAACTATAGAAATAAATAAATCAATACGTTTATACCTAAAATATATATATAAATAATTATTTTTAAAATTTTAATTTCATTTTATAAATATGTAGTGTGGACTCCAAAACTCTAAGAGAGCACACAATAAGTGTCCATACTCAAACAGCCCCAGACAGACCATCTAGACTTTGCATATTATCACAAAAATGAGGGAAGGTGCAAGGTGTGCTTGCTGTCCCTGTGTCCATACGGCATACTGGGATGAGGTCTGGATCGGTGTATAGGGCAATGCAGGTGAGCTGGAAGTGTGGTCTTTTAATTAGCAAAGAGATATGGACTGAAGGTATTGGAAAAGGGAAAGTTTTGTCTGTCCCTAATTAATGACGTTGGTGCTCCACCTTTCTCATTATGTAATGTGACATTATGTTATGTATGGTGCAAGTTCGCCTAAATAAAGGGAGACAGGGTAAGGAAAAGGGCAGGGAGAAAAACATAAATTTCAATCCAAAAATTTTCCAAGCATGAGATTAAAATGATGAGGAAAAAACCCCTCCATTTTCAGAAGTCCCAACGCAGCACTGTTGTGTGCAAAAGGCCTGAAGAAGGCGGCCCTTGGTTGTGTTACCCTTGTTTTCACATTACACAGGTCATCAACTCTGTTGTCGCAACATTTTCAGGCAATTGATTACCTGGTTAGGAAGCACAACTTAATGAGTCATAAGCAGAAAGGTTTTGCTGTGAGTGGCATATGTTTGTTTAATCCACATGACAAATTAAATGTTTGTTTAATCCACGTGAGAAATTACATTAAAAGCATCAGTAGCCATTTCAAACTAGATGAACGTCAGAGAAGAGCAAATAGTTTTATATTTCTAATACTACATGTTGGCACCAAACTCTTGTTCTGACAGGAACCCAAAAGGTAAACAATGAGCCAGTGAGTGCTTGTGCCCATAGAGGCCGCGTGTGTTGCCAGCAACAGTTAGCCATGAAATTGAAAGCAAATATTTGCTCTGCTTAAAAAATGCTCAGACTGTAATAACTGCATAGTGCTGTAAGCTTCGAGAGCTTCTTGATCATTTACGGACACTGCCTCTCTGCCTGCAGAATATTTACTGAGCTCAGGGTGAGGTTCTCAGTAACTGACAATCAGACACTCCCCTGGTTAAACCCAAAACATTTTCAAACAGAATTATGCATGTGAGTCAAGTTCTGGTACACCATATTTTTAGTTTCCTGGTTCCCTGCAATACAGGCTTCTGGTTTTGTTTGTGGCAGTGGGCATGTCCCAAACCCCTCTTTCATTTAAGGTCCTGATTTGGGTCTCTTAAAATTGCAATCAAACTCTTGATATTTCCTATGCCAGGCATGCTCCAAGCACTGGGTGGCTTGGGGGGAGTTGTGGGACTGGATTTGTCCTGTCTCAACGAAAAGGAGAGGAGAAGAGTTTGTGGCTGGGCTTGGCTACTTACCTCTGTCACAAATCTGCCTCTTGGCATCCAGATTTTCCCAATTCTCGACGTTGCACTAAGCCACAGACTTTAATGCGAAAACAAAAAGTGCAGAACCCAAGGAAAATTGCAGCACAGTGCCTTTTACCTGGAATGCAGGAATAGGTACAGTTTTATAACCCAGAGAGCTATGTAGCTCCTGTAGGGCTGTGGTGGCTGCTGCAGGGAGCTGCAGTGAGCTCCCATGCTCCCTCCAGGTCAGCATTCAGAGCCTCCATTCTGAGTCTTACCCAGGCCAGCATCATCTGCCCATTCCCCTATGCTAGGAGGCAGCCCTCACCAGCTCTGAGAGCCATGTCCCCCTGCTCTGATCCCAAGCACCCCAGGGCTGCCCCAGCCATGGTGAGCTCCCCCTGAGGCTGCCTGGGTCCCAGGGAGGGTCCTGCTCTGGGGAAGGGAAACAGCAGAGCAGTGGAGACTCTCAAGCACCCAGTCTGGGAAGGGATAGAACAGGTGGGAGGGATTAAAAATCTCTTGTTCTAACTCTTCCAGTGGGAAGTCAGGTCCCAGACAAGTTGTTGTAGACAGCTCTAATGAGTTAAAAGTGCTAGCTCAGGCTTCAGGGAAGCAAAGCTGCCTGTGCACCACCTGCCCATTTCTGCCTTTACAATGGCCCCTCTGTGAACAGATCTGAGCTCAAGGCTTGGGATGATGTGGTTGCTAACCAGGATGTGTGCCCCAGCCTGGCTGGAAGGAAATGGGATGGCTCTGCAACCACAGCCTAGTAGGTAGGCATGCTCCTTCACGGACTGCTCCTTGCCCCTGGGCCCTTGTATCTTCTGAGAAATTATTTACACCATTACATCCTGGACTCCTCATTATGGACCGTATTTCAGAAAGTGCTTCAGCACAGCATTTGTTTTATGCATCTCCCTGCCTTCATTATCTTCTGGCCTGCCCTAACACTAACTGAGATTGCCTAAGAGGCCACTTCTCACAGCCCCCCTGCCCACACATAGAGGGGTGATGGACTCTGCAAAACCGGCACCACAACTTTTTCTGAGAACACCAGTTTTGGACTACAATCTTCTAGAAAAGCATCCACAAACTGAACCAGGTTGCATCTGTGATGAACATGAATATTTCAGAACACATTTGCAAAATGCAATTATGCCTTCCTCTTACATCTGCATTAAGCCATGATGTTAATACTAAAAACACCCTGGGCTTTGTACACTAGCCCATAACAATATTTCCAATGTGACTTCAGTACCTGAATGCACAAAATTTGCAGGATCAGGCTATGGCTTTCTGCCAAAGCAAGGCTTTAGGAAGACAGAGTTTTCAAATGGCCATTTTGAACTAGGTATACTTAGCAAACTACAGTCAAGCTCCTGCATGAAATACAAGTTCTAGACCCATACTCAGTATTTTTTAAAAAATGTATTTATTATAAGAGCTATAGTAGCATCAGATAATATAGATTATACATTGGATCAGCTAATATAGATTATATATTGGATATCTTTAAATTTTAGCTATAAAATAATAATGTTAATTTATATATCCTACATATTGTAATACATCTTTTGCCTTCTGGTTACTCAGAGTTTTATGCACCAGATCTACTGGCAAAGCATTTATTGCACTCTGATCTTCTAAGAACTTTTTCTACTATCAGTTTCCTCAGGATACTTCTTTTTAAACCAACATTTAGACTCTTACATGAGTCTTTGAAATTTTATTGCACTCTGCCTCTGACACAGTCTTGTTAAAAAGTTACCATTACCTGTTCTCTTCATCTTCTGACTAAGCAACATAAAACAGATGGTGAAACAGGAGGGACCTGTAGATGAGTGAAAGCAGTGGGAATCAAAACTACCAAATTCCTTTTCCAGTGTGAAGAGCCTCTGCCAAAGCTTGAGTTGTGCATGTTCCACTGATAATGATCATCTTGTTTCTGTAAGAGGGTACACATTTAGTTGTAAGCATTGCTAAGTGAACAGCATCTTGTGCTAGTACATACAGATTTGTCTGAAGGGGCTGCAGGACAAGGCAGGCACTCTTCACTCAGGTGTTCAACTTCTGGTCACACCAACTGTTCCACACAGGACACTATGGGATGTAAGCCCTGACAGGAGAGGGATTCAAGCCCACAGTGTTGAAATACATTTTAGGTGGGCAAATAGACAGCTGCTGGAAGACAATAAAACAGATGCTGGTAAGGAGCAGGTTTAGTTGTCCATCCCAAAGAAGTCTGGAGCTGCTATGAAGGCAGCCCTTCTGAGAGGTAACTAAGGCAGACGTGAAGTCTTCTCTCTTGTAACACTGTGCTTCTATTGTTAATATAACTATATAGAATTGTATGAAGAGTGGGGCATGTTCTGGGAAATAAAAGTTGTAGGTGCTGTATCTATCTGGAGACTGTGAGCAGTCTCATTTTGTACCCAAAACCTATAGCACCAGGACCTGAACGGAAGATCCTTTTATCCAAAAGAAATGCAAAAAAAGGTCTCTTGCATCCTCTTGAGGACATTGAAGAAAAGGGTATCTAGTCTTTAACTAGCTAGTCTTGCTGTAACATTTGATGGGAGTCCTAAATGAATAATGCATTCTTCTTTTTTTCCCCAAGTTTTCAATTTGCAATGGGACTAATAATACTTGCCCCTTGTAGCAAAATATTAAGAGATGCTGAGATGAAAAACACTGTGTAAGTTCAAAGTACTTAATGTAATCAATAATTCTACAATATGATAGACTCCTCACTTCAATCAAGTGCACTTAAAAAAAAAATTATGTGCTCTAAAGATAATTTCCCAAACACTATCCTTGAAATCAGAGGATTCAGATATAGAGTACTTAACTAGATTGCAGGAACGCATGCCATTTCTAGTCCTGTAATTAGGCAACAGAGCAGATCTAATCACTTCATTACTGTAATGACAGCTGCTACACGAAGCCCAAAACCAGAGAGAGAAATAGGTTACCACACAGGTACCTCAGAATGTGTTTAAGCATGACTGCTAATAGAGCTGCATACTTTGACATTTCTGTCTGCTATTTGCCTTTTCTCCTCATTGGCAGCTCGAGCTCAGAACCTGTCTGTGAGGCTGGTGTTGACCCAGGGGAAGCTGCCACACCAGCAAGGCTTGAAACTTCCCTGTCTTGGGCAGATCAGGAAACCTTGCTATTTTTATAACATGAAATTCCAGTGTGTTTAATTTTATTCATTTAATGCTTTTTCTATGGAACTTTATTCCTCCATAAACATGTCATTAAAGACATGCACACATAATAACCACTGAACACATATGCACATAGCATGGCCTTGGCCTATAGCACTGTCACAATCTGGGACTTGCATGGAATATGCAATACCCAAAGCCTTGTAAATGATGGGATAAATTCTGCTTGCACTGATTTAATTTACGTTTAATGAATATTGAATTTGTTTGTATTTTACAGAATTGCAAGAGCTAATGTAATTACCAGAAGAAGTATGAGATGGGTCCTGAGTACCACATGAGACATCTCTCTGGTCTTACAGATGTGTTAATGACATCAGATTTTAAATAAATTGACTTCTTTTGTCAGATTCCAGCCACCCTTCCTGAAATGCCCTCAGACATGTCAATAGCTTTGTTTTGGTTTATTCTTTTAAAAATATTGGCCATCAAGTTGTTCTTAACAGACATAATTTTAAAACCTAGTCCTCTACTCCCTGAGTCTGAATTTCTTGTGTGTAAATCTAAGCTTTATTAGTAGTTTGTTTACTGTGGTGATTTAAAGAAGTCACCATTTTTCCACCATCCTGAAAATCTTATGTCATCTTATTACATAGGAATTGTCAAAAAAAAAATTCTTTCCTTTTTTCCAAATTCTCCCATTTCATGATGTTTCATGATACCATGATGTCAGCAGGTCATGTTATTGCAGGGGTGCACTAAGATCAGCACATACAACCTGGATACTTACAAGTCAGCATCTAACTTCACACATAGTCGGGCAAATGAGCACTCTGCTTTCTAAGGAAACTGATTTTCCTCCATGTCCATGTATTTAAGCAGCAGTGAGATATGCTCATCAACTTCAAATGTTTTATTTTATTGATGTTATGGATTTTTAGTTGATGTTATGGATTTAGATATATAATATTTGGCACCTAAATTCTCAAGTAAGTTTTCATTCTTTTTTCTTTCATATCTATATCTATATCTATATCTATATCTATATCTATATCTATATCTATATCTATATCTATATCTATATCTATCTATCTACCTTTTAATCTATCTTCTTTAAAAGAGGAGAATTCAATTACTGGGCTCTGCACTAGCAGGCCAGTCCTAGATTAAACAAATTATATTTAGTATAATTTAATACAATACATAAGTAAGTATTTTTAGTATAATTTAATTCACAACAGTTTTCAATTTTCTCATGTTTCTAGACACATCCCACTCTCATTAGCTATGCTGTATATGCTGGAACTAGGAGTTGCAATTTGCCAGGACAATTTTTGACAACAGGAGATCACAGGTATTATCTCTCAAAATGCTAAGCAAGCCCTTGAAGTTCTCTCTACAAATGGAATGGCAAAACCCATTCTTTTCTGGGGAAAAGAAGAGAGGATCTCATCTTTATGTTGCAACACAACTCAGCATCCTGGTCACCACAAAATCTGAATTTACTCATTTCAAAAAGATCAAAGTTTTATGGTCTACTCAGATCATATAAATTGGTCTATAGTGCTATAAACTGACGTCAAGAACAACACCTTAAAGGCAAGTAAATAAAAGAACATCTTGTTACTCCTACTTTTAAAATCTATTTAAATGAAACTTCTACTATCACTGCAGGCATCTATCGTATTATAAATCGCTTTTACTTTAGACACTGCTATTTCCTTAGCCTCATGTAAGAAGTTTGAAAACTTTGTATCACAGTAAAACACTTGTTCTGACCGAAAAAAAGAGTTAGAGTAGATGATCAGGAGTTAAGGAGAAAAAGCACAGCTACCTGGTTCCTTGTGTGAATTCCTGAATCTAAAGAGGAAGAGCAGAGGACAAATCCTATTAAACCAGGATTACTCATCATCAGTCCTATACCGTACTTTGGCCAGGAAACTAACGAGTGATAACATCTCATGGTCACAGCATTACAGACATGCATGCAAGATTTCACAGCCCTGGAAAACTGATTGTCTCAACATGCAGGGTTGGAGGCGGCTGAGCACATGTTTAAACACAGTTGATGCTATCAGTGTTCACAAAATCTGTGACAAGTGTGGGCAGCTCTTTTCGGAGTATCACGCAAGACCAGTCATGTACAGATCGTACATTATGCATCACAGTCAAGGATGTTTTGCCTTGCCCAGCTGCTAGGAAAAATATCCTCCTCTGCTAATGTCACAGACTCAGTGTCAGGACCCTGCTAGTACCAGAAGTCTTTTAACATGGTGGTGATTGATATCCCCAAAACCTATATTTTTGTTTGCTAGCAAAACCTATATTTTTATTTGCTAGCAAATCCTGGCACAGCAGCAGCACTAGAGAAACCATAGATATTTGTTGAAACATTTAGTTTATTTCCAGGAATAAATTTGTACTGTGAAGTAAATAGCTGTTCCACCTTGGAAGCCTTCACTCACTTCAGCAAACCTCATCGTGTGTTTGGGCTTGAACCACACCCAGCCCAAGTAGGTGTCAGTATTTTGTTTGTCCTTGCAGCACATCTCCAAGACTGTTCGAGCACACAGTATCTATGAAGCTTTGGTAAGAAAGGGATCTCCCTGTCTAATTTCTTCCTTTATGAGGACCAGTACTGCCCCCTCCTGTGAGCAGTCCCATGGCTAGGACACTGCGTTATCAAACCGAAGCTTCTTGGCTCTCTGCAGGAAATGGACATGAATTCCTCTTTCCAAAAAAAATAAAAATAGTTGGGGGGAAAAAGGCACGAAATTCTATGTGCATTTTAGTTCAACTTGATTTAGATGGAGTACTGAGGTGCAAAAATAGCCATTGCTTACGCCCTTTGCTTCATCGCTATTCTTGAACCGCAGTCAGAATAGCGATGAAGTTCAAGGTCACCTCCTGGCAGCAAGCACCTTCTCTGAAAAACACAGGATTTTGTCCTTCAGCTGGCTTTACACTTCTGATCTGTTCTCTTTTATTCTCCTCTCTTTCACACAAGCACTAACACATGAGTTCAAGCACGCCAGTGACGGATGTACTAAAATAGAGGTGAAGAGAACTCTGTAAGCACCTCCAGCTCCACCTGTCAGCCCCATCACATCAGCCGTGAATTCCTCTGCCCCAGGCACAGCCAACTCCAGCAACTCCATCCCCCTGGGCTGCAGCCATATATTTGCCTGAGGGTAAAATAGTTGAACGGATAATCATACAAAATTAATGATGCTCTGTCATCAGCTTTGTTTCAGGTGCAAGAATTGTGTCTGGAATGTCTGGTAGGCTTTGCTGCAATTTGGAAGCAAAAGACAACAAAGAAGCCAAACAAGCCCCACATTCAATGAAATGCATGCCAAATCAAACAGCATTCTGAAACTGCATGAAGAAAATTGCCAAATATTCACACATTCAATAATTTAGTCAACCAAAGAAGTATTTGGTGTCTTTTGATTTAAGTTCACTTTTATTATGTAGATATATTTTTTGTTGCATACCAGCAGTTTCCATTAGTAAGTATAAGTTAGTCAATAAGCATAAATTTTTGAAGGAGAGTACAGAAGGGAATTTTCCAGACTCTGGAAGAACATTGCACTTCAGAGGGTAGTTCTGAAAATGAACATGGCTGCTGATTCATTTTAGGCAGGCAAAATATAATCTAAAGGATATTTGGAAGTTGCAAGTCTGAACAAAAGCAGATGAGAATGGTGATACCACAAACAGAGAAAGGCTCGGGGTTATTTCAGAGGAAAGAAAAGACGATCCATTTTGACTAGATAAAAGTGCATTGAAAGACATCCAAGAAGAGATTTGAGATGGATGACCATCTCATACCAGTTTAATATGGGCAAAGAAAAATATTACAGAAAATTCCTGAATTTTGTGGTATATCTCTAAATAGGAATAGGAGCAAGATAATGAATGAAAAGAATAAAGAGAAAGACACAGGAGGAGTGAATAGGGTCAATAAGGAGTCACTGCCATGAAAATCTGTTGGAAAAAAGCCTACAAGAAACCATGAAACTAGAATTAGAATATGCTTGCCACAAGCATCAAAGTTTCACAGCATATCAAGGCAAACAGAACCAACAGTGATAAAAAAATCAGAGAGATATTGAGAGAGAGATTGGAGAAATTTAAACTACTAAAGATGCAAAGTAAAATCCTTTCCATTTCTCCATAGAGAAATACTATAATTTTTTTGGAGCTGGTTAAAATATATTAAAAAGACTTTTTTTGAAATTCTATTAAAAATAATTACCTCCATTCTAAGAATGCACATGACAAGGTAAGAATCAAATAGCCTGCCTTTATAACTATAAAAGGAAAGGAGGTAGCAGAACACATCAAATCAATGATCATTCACCTGATATATATTTTGTTTTAAAGAAACAAAGTTGCTTCCTCTTATTCCCTACAGCAACACCACCTGACCTCTGTCGGATCTCAGGATCTCAGTCCTGAGGTGCTGAGCCACCGAGACCACCTTGGGGGGCTCGGGAGTCCTGGAATGTTGCCAGAAGTGTCTGGTGGCTGGACTTTGACCCTACACAGGAGACGACAAGGATGAGGGCTTCACCGGGGTGAATGGTGAAGGGATTAGTTAATTAGAGGGTGAGAAACAGGGTTTAGGATTTATGTACAGGGGGGTTTAGAGGAGTAAGATGGAGGAATTGGGGTGTGTCCTGTCCTCCTTCTTCTTCCTCTTCTCCTCCATCTTCTTTGGCCATGGTGGCACTCTTGGATTGGTTATTACTGAGAGTGCACCCAGCAATGAGAATAAATGGTATTGGGGAAAAATGATAAATATTGTACACGTAACAATGGGTATAAAGATACGTGGCTGCCCCGGAGGGCAGACAGTGTGCTCATGGCTGACTGCTGAGCAGATCTCT
Organism: Zonotrichia leucophrys gambelii; assembly: GCF_028769735.1. NCBI lineage: Eukaryota > Metazoa > Chordata > Aves > Passeriformes > Passerellidae > Zonotrichia > Zonotrichia leucophrys. The sequence goes on along the minus strand of NC_088170.1, from coordinate 19,191,520 downwards.
GTTCGGCTGAAAGAACATCTTTTAGATAAACAATTAATAAACATAAAAACCGAAAGAAGAACTGAAGCCTCTTCTCGTCCTTCGATACGCGGGCTGCCCCAAGGCCACCTCGGGCCTTTCCAGGCCCCTCAAACAGCCAAGAAAACCCGACAGACCTCATCCACTATATAATACACATTTTTATTCAATAATCTGGGGGAGAGATTGATTTTCAGTTTACCATTTATAAGTGAGTCAGAGTGAATTGCAAATACTTGCTTCTCTGCTTTCAGGCATGGTAGCTTGCACTGGGAGCTGGGTGTGGAGTGAAGCCTCTGGCTTAAAATCCAGTCCCTCATCTTTTGACAATCTTAAATTTCTCTGGAGCTGCACATGATTCTGATGAGAGATGTTTAATCACACGGGTGAGGTTGAAAGATCAGCTCTTGCCCTAATGCCCTTGTTCAGCTACCTCTTCCTCAGGCTTCACTCTCAATTCTGGGATGCTGTGGCTCTTGTCCTAGCAGGGTGCAATAGGTGTTAATTAAGTTACTGCTTGCACAGCACTTCACATTCAGAGAACTCTGGGGTCCTCAGCACAGGAGACACATGGGGCTTTGGAGCAGTGGGGTCCTGGTGATGATCATAGGTATGGAGCCCCTCTCCTATGAGAAAAGGCTGAAAGAGTTGGTGTTTTTCAGCCTGGGGAAAAGAAGGCTCCAAGGAGACCTTATTGTGGCCTTTCACTACCTACAGGGGGCCTATAAGAAAGAGAGTGACAAACTTTTTAGCAGGGCCTGTTGCAATAGGACAAGGGTCTAAAGTAAGGAGAGTCAATTTAGATTAGATATAAGGAAAATGAGGGCGGTGAAACACTGAAAGAGGTTGCCCAGAGGGGTGGTGGATCCCTGAAAACATTCAAAGACAGGCTGGATGGGGCTCTGAGCAACTTGATATAGCTGAGAATGTCCTTGTTCATTGCTGGGCGTTGCACTAGATGGCTTTTAAAGGTCCTTCCAACCCAAACTGTTCTAGGATTCTGTGAACTGCTCTACTGGGGAAAAAATTTAAAAATTGTGAAAATTCTGAAACAGAAATCCAATTTCTGTATGCAAATCAGTAATTTGAAAACCACAGTTCTTCATGTGTGTCATCTGCCTTTTTTGGCCTGACATTTATGAGACATAGCAGTGGAAATTCCAGAGCAAGCACCTTAAGAAGCTTATGAAAGAGTTGCCATGAAAGCTTCCCAGAAGCCATTACCGTCCATGGGTAGCGAGGCAAACTGCACCCAAACCCACAGGCTTCATCACCCTTTCAGTCTTTGCCTTGTGATACCCCATGCAAGTCATGTGTTCTGTAGGGGAGGGCAGCCAAGGACAGCTGCAATACCATTTTGCTTCAGGTTAGTTCTTGAAAAGTTTTTTCCAAGCCAAAAAGCTCATGCAATGCTTTCTAGATATTAGGATGGAAATAACAAGCTACAGTAAATCATCCGTGCGTTGAATTCCCCCGTTCATTTTAAGGAAGGCGTCTTGCCCCAGCAGGAAATACTCCGACCTCCTGCACAAATTGCAGCATTTTCACCATATACCTTTTGCATGACACAACAGGAAATAGGCTAACACAATAGTGCCGTAGATCTTCCGTAGCCATTTCAAGTCACAAAAATCCAGCCTGGCTGCCAGGAGGGGTTCTCCAACCGTGGCATGAAAAAAATTGCTGTGTTTTGTAAAAAGAGTAAAAAATTATTTTTTTTTTTTAAGGAAAGGTGTTGAAGGTCCATGCGGCGGGGGAGCGGTGCGTGCCGGGGTCCCGGGGGTGCCCTGCCCGGACCGTGTGAGCGGCCACCCCGAGGAGCCCCCTCGCCCCGCAGCACCTGAAGGCGCGGCCCCGGCGCCGGCCCCGCTCGGCGCGCTCCCTGCGCGCTCCCGCCAGCCCGCCCACCTCCACATGCACACACCCGCGGCGGGAGGAGGAAGGGCATCTTTCTCGTCGTTTTCGTTTCGCCAGTTTCATTTACCCCCCCTTCTCCCCCCTTTCTCTCCTTCTTCTTCTTCTTCTTCTTCTTTCCTTTTTTTTTTTTCAATTAAATTTTATTTTATTTTTATCACTGTAATTATTTGTCGGGGTTCTCCAGTCGGATCCCGGCGGAAAAGGCGGATCGCTTCTCGGAGGGTCCCCGCGGCTCCTGGGGAAGGTAGGCAGCAGCGGCTAACGCAATGGGAGAGAGGGATGGGGCCGCGGCTCCCCGCGTCCCCTTTGTCTCCGCGCCGCGGCCGCGCAGCGCGGGCCGGAGCCCGGAGCCCGCCGCCGCCCGCGCTTTGTCCCCGCCGTGTGCGCAGCCCTCCCCCATTCCCTGCCAAACGTGTCTGTCCGCTCCTGGTGCTGCCCAGTGCGAACCCTAAAAACGCGAGCAGCCAGCCGGGCGGGGCTCGGGGAGCCCGGCGGGGCGGAGGGGACGAGGGGACGGGCGGCCATGCGGCATCTCCCGCGGCTGGGGCGCGCTGCCGCGCCGGAGGCGGGAGCGATGCTGCCCTCGCCGACTACTGAGGCGGGCAGCAGTTTGTGGAAAAAAACCACCAACAAACAAAACCCGCAGAAATAAAACAGAAACCTGGCAGTCTGCGGCTACGGGCTTCCGCTGGCAGCGAAAAAAAATGTAGTAATAATAAATGAGTTTGCCCCTTATGACGGCCGGGTGGCGGGTGCCGCAGCCCGGGCAGGGTGCGCGGCCGCGGTGTGGCCGTGCCCGGGGAACGTTCCTGCCTTTCCCTTAAACCCAGCGCTGCCATGGGGTCAGGGCAAGTTTTACGGTATTCGGAAAATGCAGTCCGGGCCCATGGCGCGCACGCGTGTGCGTGGTGCCCGTAAATACATAGTAACAGCTGAGGTGGTCGCTTTCCGTGAGCCAAGGCGAGAACAAAAAGAGGCCCCTGTGAATGCCCGGGGTGCACTGGCTCACGTGTGTGTGCGTCCAGCACGCTCTTGTGGCTGGGGGCTTGTTCCATTGTTCTGCAGAGTTCGTAATGCAACCTGTAGCATTAGGATGTGTCTGTTTCCTTGTGAGGGAGGAGACCATGAGGTGTGTAAAGCCGTGCTTTGTTTATGTGACATTGCAAGGACTGAAATAAACCCTGGATCTGGCAGCTGATTTTATGGAAGGAGAAGCTGTAGTTTTCTTGAGCTACCAGCTGAACTCGCCTCATGTCCGCAGGCTATTCAGAATCCCAGACTGCTGTGGGGCATATCTAGCAACCTTTAATCCAAATTATAAATAGGAACCTGTGCTCTTCTTCCTTCACCTTCGGGTTTGTTTGGCTTTTACTTGTGCATGAAAGGCAAAATAACATAGAACATTGTTCTAGAAGTAGAGTGTAAGAAAAAGATACATTTTAGTTGATAAAATATATTGCAGGAATAAAAAACATAACAAAGCAAAAATCCCCTACATTCTGAGAATAACCTTCATAGATCAGAAGAAATAAAAACAGCTGCAGGAGGAGAAAGAAACAGCATCCTCCACCTAAATTTTACTTCATTTGCTACCAAAACACCAACCTCGTTTAAAAAGCCCCCAAAAGGACATTCCATCTGTTGCTGAAGGCTATAGGTATCAATAACTGCCCTTTCCAGGCTAGCAGCCCATGCCGAAATGGCGCTGAAATCCGCTTTGCAAAACCTGCATGAAATCTCCGAACTGCCATATTGCTGGTGAGCAGGGGCCTTCTGCTGAGGCTCGGTGGAAATTCACTGACTAAAATGGGATCTGCTTCACTGTCGTGCTGAATGACTCCTATTTGACTTTGCCTTTTCGGAAGGTCGGGTTTTTTTCTTTTTAAGAGGCACCATAGAGAGAGCACTTCACTGAAGCACACTGCAGCATCCTCTGTCTCGTCACTTGAGACTATTTATGCTGTAGTTGGACCAACTGGGCTCTCCAGCCTGGGTGAGGATGGGAGACGGCTGTTGGCAGTGAGCACCAAGCTGCACATACCCGTGTGAAGAGGATTATCCCCTGAGTTTGAGGCTTTCTGCAGACTGCTGTGAAATGTGGAGAATCAATTGTCCTTCGTGCCCAAATCCTGCTTGTTACAAGGGTTCTAAAGGGTGGAAGGGGAGGCAGTGCTCTCTCAGCCTTCCTGCTTGGAGGATGCTCATCCTGGGTCTCTGTCCTACATTTTGTCTGTGTTTGCTGTTTTGGGAGCTTGCTCTGAGCAGTGTAAGTGTGGTGACCGAGCAGAAATGGGACTCTCTCCTGTGCTCTTCTCTCTCTTTTTAGCATCTTGCTCATTTCTGTTGGAATCTGTGTAGTAACTAACATAATAACCATCACTTACAAACTTGTATTGTGAAGACAAGTGGATGTTATGGAAATATTTAAATATTTTAAGCCTCAATTCAGTTTTCTTTCTGATGGATACTTACTGCTGTGACCTTAATCCAATCCAAGAAGTTTCAGCAGCTGCTCTTGGGAAAAATGGCAGCTTTTACATGTTTTGCAGTTAGCACTTAAAATATTTGCCCAAGCTTATCAGGTAAATATTGCTTCAAGTCTCTTACAGTCAAGAAAACTGAGGCAGAGAAATTACTTGTAAACTGGGGCAGAGGAAAAGTGAGTTGCACATGAACTTATACAAAGGATTCTTCCTTTTGTAGTACAAAAGTTTACTTAAATGGGAATTTCAAAGCTGCTGTTTAACCCTTAGTAATACATCTGGATATTTTGTTTTGTTGCAGTGACCCATAAAGCCCCACTCATAGAGAGTTTCCACTTTCTGTGGAAGACAAGAGCGAGTTTATTTGTGGCGGTGCGTTGTGGGATCTCTTCTGAAAACCAAGATTGTCGAGAGGATTTCACAAAGAAATATAATTAGGAAAAAATGTGACTGTATTCCTCTGCCAAATGCCTTTCCTAATTTGACTGGGAAGGGCTCAAAACAAAAATGTACTTAAGACCATTTTCCTTTATGGCTCATCTTTAAGTGTTTTGCCTAAAGTAATGAATCACTTGGTGAATCAGACTGGGATTTTATGGTTTCTTATTTGCCTGCCTTTGATCAGCTGAGTAGCCTGTCGAAACTTAATTTGGGACTGTCTTCCCTGTCTTCATGGCAGCATGGAAGGGCAGTGTGGACAGTGATGGGGGAGAGCAGGAACGTTTTCCTGTTGCAGCACAAGGTCGTGCACTACTAAGAGAATGGCTGACTATCCACATTTGTTCTCATCACTTCTGTTTTATGGCACCCTTTTCTGAGCTTCCTTCCCAAGACTTCTGACACTTGTTTTCCCACCCCCTATCTTATCTTGTAACTGTTTCCATCCTGCATGCTGCGGGGGTTGTGAGAGAGAGGAGCCTGGGGATGAGAGGTGGTGGCTTGCAGACACCAGGCAAATGGCTGCAGCAGCGCCAAGGCCTTCTGGCCACCGTGCTGCCCTCATCCTGGCACTGCCAGCACCCTGTTGGTTCTGTGTGGCACCTGGACCCAGCTGGGACACCACTGGCGCTGGGGTGAGCCCGGTTCCTTCCACTGCTCCTGTGGCTGCAGTCTGCTGCAGAGGGGCAGAGCTGAGGAGCTGGAGGCAATGACATTTCAAGCACTGCAGATGCTTGCTCAGTGGATGTGAGTCAGTCTAATTTCCAAGCTCTTTGTTATCTCAGTGGCTCTTCTGTCATTTCTCCATTTTGTCCTTTCTGTAGATGAGGAGTAAGTCTGGAGCTTTATGTCCCTCCTGTCAGGTGTCACCAATGCAGAACAAAAAGCTGATAGTTGCTTCCCTGCCTCCCAGTGTGATACTGTTACGTATAAAGCCTATTCTTGCTTTCTGTCATTTAAGTGAATAGTTCGTACGCAGAGTTTCAGTCTCTGTGTTTCATTATTTATATCCATGGTGTCTTACTGGCCATATTGCTCTTTGAAAAACTTTCAAAAGTATCAGCAAAGAATCACATCTCAGGCTTTGCAGGGCTAAAAACAGCTTGAGTGAAACTCAAGTGCAGGGTTCTGATGACCTGTAACCAACCAAGTTTTTCTTGGCAATACTCTCTTTGAGAAGAAAGTTGAGTCACATTTTGTCTTTTGAGCAAATTATCTCGATTTCCATGGTTCAAAGTGCTTATTGTGCCTTGGATATTTACCAGCCCCAAGACCATTTGACTGCAGGAAGTGTGCAGTGAATGAAGTGCCCAGTGGAAGGGCATCTTGCAAAAACCATACCCAGAGATGGACTAGATGTGGTCCAGATTGACCACTTGCCCAAATGCCTCTCATGTATTGGGTCAGCTTTTGAGCAGCCATGTGCCTTAAGATTACACTTTTGGTACAGTGTCATTTACAGGATATGAAAAAAACATGAATTAAGCCATTGTGATTACTACCAGGAGTGATGATGTTCCTTTTAGAAAGACAGCTTCTGACTAAGTATTTTCTGAGATTATAACTCTTCCACGTATGGCCTAGAAAGGATTCATGCATGAAACAGAAGAAATAGATTGTCTGTATTATCATATTTTTTCCAAACATAAAGTTTTTGATCCCATTACTGCTCTTGTGGAATTTTAACAGTCCAGGAAAATGGAGTTGCAGGGATTTTTTTTTTTTTATGTTTCACAAGTCAACAGAAAAAATTACTACAGTTCTTGGAATATGTTTTAATGGCTTGTGAAGGTCTCTGTGTCCTTGAAAATAATAAGCTCATTTTTTCTTCTTGTGTCATCTCATAGTCCTCCTGAAGTTGTGACCAGTTGTAATCTTTCCCATATTCTGCAAGGAGCACACAGCAAATAAATTATCTGTAATGGCTTTTACAAGACATATCATGACAGATTTAAAGAGAAAGCCAAGTTGCTAGGCCAGAGCAATGCTTTTCTACTAAACAGAGGAGTTGGGTCAGCTACCAAACACAGATCCTTGAGGTTTGTTTTGAAGAGTCATTAGCTCTTTGCTGATCTTCTCTCCGGCTGATGCCTTTTACAAGAAGAGGTGCTTGCCCATTTGAGTAGAAAGATTTGAAGCAAGAGCAAAATTCAGATTTGTCCTTTATGATTTACTAAGTATTTGTCTGGAAGAAGAGGTTTGGTTGTGAGTCTGGAGGTTTTCCTGTCAAGAAGTTAAAAGCTGAGTAGTAGGACAGAGTAGTAGGCACAGTGGCTGAGGTGATTGGAATTTCTGCAGTTACTATTAATGTGATTATTTACTGTCTTTCAATTTGAATTAGGAATAAAGCTCAGCCTAAGAACTCTTGCCAACATAGCATTTTTATTTGCATGTCTTTTAAGACATTTCTTGAATGAAAAGGCCATAAAAGTACAAATATTACCCTGCTGCTTCCATTATAGCTCAGTATCAACATATGGTGAATTTTTATTAGTTGAAGCAATTTTGGGATTTTTTTCTCACAGCACTAGTGGCATGTGCACTTGAGGTGGCAACTTGCTCAGCTATCCCAGCGTTGAATCTCCTTTTGGGAGCAAAGCTATTGCAATTGCAGGGAACAGCTCAGTGTGACTGCAGACCCCTCCCATGGGTCAGGGGCTTGTCCTCCAGCAGCAGGCTCTGCTGTAGAGGCCAAGTGACAGGTCTGGAGTGGACACTGGATTTGTAGGGAATTAAGCTATTTGACATGACCCCTAACCTTCTGGGATTTTAGATTTTATTTAGGCTCTGTGATTTGTCCCATGAGTGAACTTGAAGTTTAGACTAGGTGATTTGGGGATGAAATTCATGTGACCACCTATACTCCATTGACTGTGGAGAGTGCCCGGAGTAATTAGCAGTGACAAAGGGTTTTCTCTGTATATGTCTAAGATAAAGTTATTGCAAAAATTTTGTGATTTGCATAGTGTTTTATTCCTGGTATCACACTTGTATCACCCTTTGTCTCTAAATCTTCAAGCACTTCACAAACTGAGTATTAATAGTATTGCTATTATCATCTTAATTTTATAGGTGGAGATGCAGAGGACATGTTGGTTTTACTTTGCCAGAGATCTGTGATGAGTTCATGCCATGACAATGAAAACCTCAATTCCCAGCCCCACCACTCTCTCCTTACCCACCTCATGTTTTGACGCTGAGATCAGGTTTTCTCATACTTGGCAGTGCTATGCATCATTTCATTCAAGATTTTTTTGTTTGTTTTTGTTATGGTGGTTTTTTAGTAAATCACTTACCCTAGCAAGAACCTGACACCTATTCAGAGATATGCCCACTGTCATGATGCTTCAGGAGCAACTTGTCTGTCTGAAACATGAAATCTGCTGAAATGGTTGCTGGTGCTTCAGCTTGCTCTAAGATTTTGCTCTGTCCTATGGAATAATCATGGAAGGGTTTGTGTTGGAAAAGAGCTTCAAGATCACCTCATTCCAACCCCTCTCCCATGGGCAAGGACACGTTCCACTACACCAGGTTGTACAAAGCCCTATCCAGCCTGACCTTGGAACAGCTCCAGAGATGGGGCATCCACAACTTCTCTGGGCAATCTGTTCCAGTGCCTCACCACCCTCACAGTGAAGAATTTCTTCCTAATATCTAACTTAAACCTGTCCTCTTTCAGTTTAAAGCAATTCCCCCTTGTCCTATCACTACATGCCCTCGAAGAGTCTTCATTCAATTAGTTTTCTGTAGAGGCAGGGTTTTGATTGAAACAGACAAAGCTTGTCACTTTGGTGCTGCGAAGATTCCTTGGGAATGAAGCAGGGAGCTGTGTTGCTGCCAGTCTGGTGCTGCAGTGTTCCAGGGACAGAGGGGCAGAGGGCGAAGCTGGAGCCACACGTCAGTGAGCTGTGCAGCCGCTCTCCAGTGCGCTGCTTACCTCACACGGCTGCTAATTTCAGCACCTGCTTTTGAGACACTTAATGGGGAATTTATTAAGCACAGGCAATGTCAAGGCAGTTCTGAAAATCCTCTTGGGCATCATGATGCGTAACGGTGGCCAAAGGAAAAGCTTCTCTGCTTGAATCTCAGCTGAACCTTTATACAGGCTTTAAAATGCCAGGGGACCCAGATCCTGGAACAGAGGTTGCCGGGTCTCTTAATAAATTGTTTATTTTAGGAGCTCATGGTCACAAGAAACTTCAGAATTCAGTGGGGTTGGTCCTTGCCACCTCAGCAGTTGCTGTCTCCTGTGGCTTTATCCTTTTATAAAAAGATTGTGCTTCTCTTCCAAAATAGGTAGACTATTATATCCCTGAAGCCTCTGGGAAGACTGTTCCAGAATGCTAAAACCACCCTCTGCTTGCCAGTCTGCATTTATTTATCAGTAGCCTAAATCAATTTTTATTTTTTTTTAACATTTTATTGTGCCAACATTTTAATACCTGAGCAGTTTTCTCCTGCTATCTGTAGTGGAAATCTCTTTTGCAGAGGAGTTGAAAAGTACCCAGCTCACACACCCCAAACTCTACCCTTGCACCAGGCAGTGTTTGCCACTATAATCACATGCCTAGCTGCTCCTTCAGTTGAAGAGAGGGGATCCTGCTGTTAGCCTCGAGGGTAGCCTTTAAACTTGGCACCTGAACTTTGGACAGGATGGGCTCTTGAGGAATTGAAAATGGTGTTTCTGAGAAAGAATTTACAGGGAAAAAGCTGCTCATTTGCAAAGCTATCTTCTGTGTGGTGGGGATGTGGTATAAAACAGAAGTACTGGCTTCTGTAAACTTAATTTGAAACAGGCAGATGTCATAACTGAACAAGTGAACTACATCCTCCTGTCTCGCCCTGCAAGAGCCTGGGGATGCTCGTGCCTCTGGTTGCATGCAGTTCAATGGCTTTGAGGTAGCCCTGAGAATTTAAAATATCCCCAAATTAATCTGGTGTCTGAGGGTTCACCATGTACCCCAGGCTGAATAGTTGTTTGGCAATACTGCAGGAAATTCATTCACAAAATGGGAATTGAGAGAGTTGTGGTGCAGGAGCTTGTTTGTGAGTAACATGCTGTTGCCTCACTACCACCCTGGAGTTGTAGCTCAGCCGAGGGTGGTTGGGCTCCGGAAAATATTGGTCTTTCAGTTGCTTTGCATTGCTGATGAGGAAGTATGTCACTGTAGCAGGCTTCTCTGATCTGCCTTTGGCGCTCCTCTCTGTGCTTTTATGGAACACATCTATCTGAAGAGACATCACCTGGTCTCTAGGTAGTAACTGCTTGACACAAGGTATACATTGCTCTTTCTTTCTGTGATACATCAGCTTAGGGATTTTGGTTTTTTCTGTTTCTCTCCTTGTTCATAACAAGTTTAACCATCCAAAAATTTGAACAAAGCGTCCACTGGACCTGTGCTTTCCCAAAAATCCTTAACAAGTTGGAATGCATGTGCTAGTAGCACAGAGTACCAGGATAACTCTATCCCTCTTTGTATCCCACTTAGCATCAGCATGGACATGTATTTTATATTTTTAAGTAAGAATGGAGAGCATAGAGAGGACAAACACCAGATATTGAATTGGGACAGACTTGGACAAGCAAATAGTTTTTATTCCTTAATTTGAGGTTAATCTTTTTTCCTGAAACCACCAGGCTGGTCTTGCTCACAAGTTTAAAAAAAATTACTGTCTTCAGCAATAGATTGCAGGACAGGGTAAATTTATAAGGTTAGTGAGGTTGATCTCATTAAGACATACAAGGTTACTATTGTTCAGCAATGTATTTAGATAATAACCTGAGGTCATCTAACAGTACAAAATTGGTGGGTATGGATGTCCCTCCCATGCAGGTTTCACTGTTTTCTCCTGGTGATATTTGATACTGCCTGCTGGTTTTGGTATACATCTTGGGTTTTTTCCTTTTGTTTTATTTAGGTTGTGGACACTGTGGCTCCAGTTTACTCACAAGATACCAACCAAACACTAGTATTTGAAGATCCACTTGGATAGGCACAGCTCCTCACCCAGCATGCCATTCAAAGCTGGATTAGAACTGACCGAATTGCAGAATATGACTGTCCCTGAAGATGATAACATCAGCAATGATTCAAATGATTTCACAGAGGTGGAAAATGGCCAGATAAATAGGTGAGTATTTTTCCACTGACGTTGCCTCTGCTAAGAAACACACTGTTTAAAAACAGCATTCTAATTTTCAGTATATATCTTGAATTATTCATTACCAAGTCATGCTCCATTTGAAGATGTAATTTGAATTTCATATGTAACATCTGTTGGGCATAGGCTGCAATAGCAGATAAAGCAAACAGAGTAGAAATTTATTCATCATTTTGAATCTTTCAAATTAGTCTAATAAAATTCATAAACATATAATGCAGCAAAAAGCCAAAATTTTTAGATGTCTGTTTCCACACAGCAAAGAAGTAATAACAATATGATGGCATAATTTTGGAGAAGTCTCTTAGTTGACTTTTCATCTCTGGTATGACAGTTTTAGCTTGTCTGGCCACCTCCATGTATCCAAGCTTCTGGGGAGTTACAGCTGGTGTGGTTGGCAGCAATTGTAGTTCCAGTCTGTGTTTGCAATTTGACAAGATAAACTGGGCAGCGGTTTGCTCCCTTGAGGCAGAGGTGGCAAGAAGAGGGTAAAACTGTGTCTTACACCTAACTCGGATCAAGGTTAAAAAAATGCATCAATATTGGTGAAAATTATTAGTTACAATTATTATCAATACAATTATTAGGCTGTTGGCTTTTTCTATAAGCTTACAGTCATTTCTGAAGAGCTGCCTTTTCTCTAGAGAGCAGTTCTCCAGCCCTTCCTGCCAGCCTCCAACAGGTGCTGAGCCATCCAGTTTACAGCAAAGACCTGCTGACAGACCCTGTTTGTATTTTGTGAGCTGTAAAATAGGAAGCTCTGTTTTGATCAAACTTCCTGTTCAAATATTGCAAACCAAGGTGGAGCACAGGGCCAGTCAGTGCCTGCATTGGGATCCAGCCCTGCTGGGAAGGCTGTGCCAGCACATTGTTGTGATCCCTTCTGCGGGGCTGCCACCACCTGTTTTATGATCTTTAAAATCTCCTTGTCTTGCCTTTTCTTCCTGTTGGCAGCATCCTCTCCAGCTACGTGAGAAACTCACTTTCTAGCATTAAACTGAAATTCAGAGCTGTTTTTTTCCCAGGCGAGGTTAGAGTCAGTTGTGACACTCGCAAGTGCATGGGTGGACAAGGATCCTGGTGGCAGGTGTGGGAATAAGCACCCAGCACTGTCCACACCATTCAGGCAGCACAAGCAGCAGGGGTGGGGGCAGGAGGGTGCCAGCCCCGGCGAGGGGAAGTCCTGGGGCCGGCACCGGCAGGGCGGGTGGTGCTGCGACCGCAGCGCAGCTGCGCTGATGAAGATTAGAGCTGGTCAGGAATTTTCTGATGCAACTGCTTTGATGGAAAGTGCCAAAATGAAACACAAACCACTTCTGTTAAAAAAAAAAAAAAAAAAAAGGCAAGAGAAAGACAAAAAACCCTCCCAAGTGTGCCAAAACAAAACAGTTCTAGTATGAACCTGCTTGCTTTCCTGCTGGTTCATGTTGTAAGGAGAGGAGCTATGGGGCTGACAGTGGTAAATTCACTCCCCGGAGGCTGTTGAGGATTTATATCCTTGAGACAAGGAGTGGCTATACCGGGCTGGCTGTGCCTCCCAGCACTTTGGCTGATGCCATCAGTAACTGTTATGGGGAAAATCCCTGCTGGCGCTTCATTGTCAGTGAATGTTTATGGAGGGTGGGGAAGGAGCGTGGTGTATGTGCCTGGTCCTCTGTGGTCACCATGTGCTCTGGAGTTAGGGCATAGTAAGTGTGGCAAGAGCTGGGCTGGATCCAGACTGCCTGCAAAATGAAGAAGAAAAGTGGAGTGACGAAAGAGGGTCAGAAACTCAGAGGCAGAATTTCTGATTACTGTTCTGGCTCTTAGGGCAGGTTAACATATTTCACAATTTTCTATTCCTTTCTGGAGAACTTGCCTCCTCTGCAGAAGAGGATCTATCATTTTTCTATAGCATATAGCATATTATGGTTCTCTTAGTCCTCTGCCCAGGCACTCATGGGACAGATACTTGCATCCCATGCGTGACTATTTTGCCCTGTATATCCCAGTTTGTTCATGTCCCCCTCCATGTCCAAACCAAGAGTTTCAAGGCAGCTGGCACTGACCAGAGTTTCCAGTGCAGCAGCACATTGGCACCAGTGCACTCTGCCAGCATGCCCTGGGGCTGAGGCTGTCCCTGAGCCCCCCACAGCTGCAAGAACCTCCATGCCATCCTGTGTGACGAGCAAGCAGGCATATCCTGCTCTGCACCCGTGCATCCTGAAAGGATGTGGTTAGTCCCTTCCTATAGCTATTTTGGCAGACACCTTTTTTTCCATGGAGTAAGAGGTTAACAGGCACAGGGAGCAACACATTTTGTGCTGCCTGGCACATGATGTGAGGCCTTGTAAAATGCCCAAGTCCATCAAAATCAGTGGGACTTTTTCTGTTGATTTCACTTGAGCTTTAGATTAGATCTCTAATTTTCAACCAACTCACTTTTTTTATTGTTTCAACCTGTTTGATTTTACACTCTGTATTTAATTTAATTTTTTTTTTTCTCTCAGGACATAGTTTTTCAACCTCAATGTAGAGCAACTTTTTAAGGGTCTTTTGGAGATGGTACACTAGGCACAAGCTGATTCCAAAGCTGGCTGTAAACTCCCAAATATTTCCTAATCTTGGAAAAGAATCCTGTATGTTCCTTTGGCTTTCCAGCCTTTTCTGGGCCTAAATATATGTAGGGAGGGGATGTTGATTTGAAGAGGCTGTACTACTAAGAGGGCTTTTTCTTTGTATGCAGATGTTGAATGGGAATGTCTTCTGAAAATGTCAGTTCAGAGATTTGCATGAAACCCAGACATGGATTTTGTGACTTTTAACTATGTCTCCTGGCTATAAACCTTGCCATCTCTGCACATAATTGTAAATTAGTATTTAGATAACCTACTCCTTGACTATAACTATGACAATGCTCTCAAGAAGCTGATGTCTGTCTTGGTTTACAGCTGCTAATAAGTTATCAGCACCCCTTGTACAGTTAACAAGGTTATTAGTAGGTATGCTAAGATCTGGTCCGAGTTTCGTAGTGTAAGTCAGATCAAGATTTCCTCTGCATTTCTTGTTCATGCCTGCCCTGGAAATCTTTGCCACTGCTCAAGTTAGCATGCAGTTTAAGAAGCTGCCTAAGGATAGAGTTCTGTCATCTTGGCAAAACTAGCTTTCCCTAACAAATGTTTAAGGCATTATAAAATACCATTTTAATTTAATTATGTTTAAACGTATCTGAGATGGCTAAATGGTTTTTGGCTAACTCTGCTTTGCCAAAGTGGTTAGCTTGGGGGTATCACCTTAATCAAACATTTCTCATTGAAGTCCTTAAATAAATTAAATTTATTTAAAACCATAGTTAAACATCATCCTTTTTAAACCACTTTATCAATAAGGCTAAGTTTCTACTTTGCACTAAATCAAACCAGGAAAATAATTAGATTAAGATATTCTTTCCAGGCCAGCTGTGAGGCTTCATGCATCACAAGGATGAGCTCATTGTATCTTGGCCAGGATACTTCATTAATGTATCAGAAAAGTTCTGTATAGTCTGTTCATGCTCAGCTATGGTACAGAAAACACAACAGGAAAGCAGAAATATGTAAGAGCAGGTTATGTCTTTCAGTGATGGGTAAAGCATCATTTGAAATGAAGACAACAAACAGTGCAAATGGATTTCATGCTTGTCAGGGAGTCTCAAGGCTTTGATGGCACAGACAGTCCTACAGTGCATTGCCACAGCACCTCTCACAGTTGGCCTCTGCTCCTTGGGAGGGCTGGGAGAGGTGGTGTAAACAGGCGTTTCACTTAATTTGTGTCATATTCGTAAAGGTCAAAAATGCAGCATTCTGTGACAATGAATGGCTTGTTTTCTAAGCATGTCCATTAAGCAGAGCAGATGCATGGCACAGTTTAACTAGAAATTCCGGTACTCCAGCATATGTTTCCTTTCATATGCTCTAAGGGAGAAAAACCACCCTAAAATAAAAAAAAAAAAAAGTTTATAAAAAGCAATAACTTGATAAAATTTGTTTCTGCTGAATTCATTGGATTACCTTCCACTGTACTTTCCTTTTCTTTTCATTTTATTTCATTTAAGATCAGTAATATTTTTCATTTGTGGAAAACTTGTCTGGCATATGGTCTGGCCACACCAAGCGTTGTCCCAAGGCAGACCTCTGCTCTGGACCTGCAGGTTAAGTTGCCTGCAACAGCAAATGCAGCACAGGCAGAGCCCACATCCCCTGGGCTGTCTGGGCAAGCCGCCTTGGGGCTGGGAAGTCCCCCATAACAAAGCTGGGCTCAGTGCTATGTTCCTCATTGTTTGGGCTCCCAGTACCCTCATCCCCATGTCTGACTCTGCCCTTCTGTACACATCACACAGAAAAATGGAAAAATGTGCAGTTTGATGTGGGGTGGATGAGGAGCCTAGCTGGGCAACAAACCTACTCCATTTTTACCCTAGAGCTAGCTCAGAAGAAAGTACTTTGGATCAATTTATCAAATCAGACTAGTTCTCTCAAAGTTGCATCCAGAAGGAAATAACATGTTTGTCGGCTGTGGAAGATACCAGCTTTGCAGAAGCTGTTTATTCTGTCAGAAGTATTCTAATGGAAAGTCCCGTGGTCACTTTTATATTCAAGCAATGTTACTCAAGCGTTGTCTTTATCCTGTATTCGTTTTTTAACAATAATTTTCATGGAAGTTTAATACCAGAAGACAATAATAACAGTGTGCACAAATTTGTTATTTTTGTAATTATTATGGGGGAGCTGGCTGCAGGGGGATGAGCAGAACTGGGGGGAGCAGACTAGTGACTCCTATCATAACTCTTGACAAAATCTAAAATGACACATGATCTCCATAAAGGACAGAAGAAGGCAAAGTCTGCAGATGTTCCCAGCAGCAGTTACAAATCCAAAAGAGACAAAACTTTTCTCTGTGCTCCTGCCTGTACAAATTGCCTGCAGGGTGTTTCGAGAGAGAGCTGGAATGTCTTTTTCAAGCCATTCACACTCTGCTGCCTGTGTTCAAGAGATGGGCTTTAACAGACATGAAAGAGAAAAAGCACATGCTCTGAATCAGGTTGAGATTTTATTCCACAAGGATGAAATACCTACAAGGTGAGCTTTGGAAAGCTAATTTCAGATCAGTCTATCTTAGAAGTGGTTGCTTCTCAATTCATAAAATGATGGGGGAGGTTCAGCCATCAATTTCAACTGTGTTAGAGCTGGTAAATCTGACATCATATCTATATTTTTCAGCAAATTAGTTGCTGAAGTTAGTATTTAAAAATACAGGAGAAGCCTATAGTTCTTTTTTATTGATTTAAAGGAAGTCAAAGCAGACCAATGGACAGGAGGCAAAATTGCAAAAACCCAGCTAGAATACTACTTACATTTTGCCATCTATGCCTGGATTTAAGGCATAAACACAAAATGTTGAAGACACAAGGCCCAGTGTGTCAGCTGTGGAAGCCAAGTCAGCAGCATTTTAGCTGCATGATTTTGGCATAGCCTTAGAAGCTGTGCTAGCATACATATCAGCAGTAATTAGGCCACAGCTGGGGCAGTAGGGAAGTTTGCTCGAGCTCTGTCTTTACAAGTTCACAGATTTATTACCAGCCTGAATACTGCTGGATGTATTGAGATGACGCAAAGTTTTGAATCACAGTTTGAACTATACATCCCTGGCCAGTAGATGTTTCCCACTGTGGGAAAGGACCAGCAGTGCTGCTGTTTGTGTTCAGTGTTGTTTGTCTGCTTCAATTTAAGAAGAGCCAGCTTAATGTAGCTACAGCTAAAATGGGCTCTGACACTTGGTGACAGCCCCTGGTTAGGTATGTGACGTGTACCATGGCTGAGGCATTAGCCAGCGCAGACTAAGAACCATCTGTGGATTAGCAAAGATGCCAGGGACTTAATTGTGCATAAACCTTCAAAAGATGAAAAGCTGAAAGAATGCTTTATACAAACTAACATGTTTTCTGAAGAGAAGGTCTGTGAGAAAGTTACAGCACATCCAGATCAGAAGTGTCGTAAATCTCAAGGATGCCAACACTGCCACGGGGGGACAGAAAGTTCCTAAATGTGGATACATCAAGGACACAGAACAAGCAAAGGGTAAAGAGAAAGAAAAGCTGTTTATTCTATGTTTCCCTGCACAGAAGTGTTTAATTTTGCAGTATGATGAATTCAGCATTGAGTTTTGAAAGACACTTAGATGAAAATCCAGTAGCCCAGAGCAGTGTACCAGCAGAGCAGGTTGCCTGCTTCAGGACTGTCCAGCCAGCAGTGGCATGTATGACACAGCTTCCTCCTCTTAACTCCAGCCATACCAGCCCTATGTGGCAGTGTCCTGGGTGTCTTTATGATGCTTGTATCCCCATCTGTCTGTTTAGCCCAGAAATAACTTTTGCAGGTTTAAGACTGGTTCTGAGAGAGAAGAGGGGGAGAGAAGAAGTGTGCAGTTTGTTGTCAGAAACTGCACTTGCTCCCCTGCATCCTTCTCCTGGACTGTGTTGTCTGCAGATGGACAGATGGCAAGACAGAGCTCTCCTTTGCTTTTAGCCAGTTTTTAGCTCGCTGAGGCAGAGAAGTTCCCTGGACTGTGGTTTTTCTTTTTCTTGGACCTGTTTAAACCTGCTCGGGACTGAGCACCCACAGGAGCACCAGCAGCTCACACCTGTGGCCCACGGGGCCGGGCCTGGCCTGCGACAATTCCAGCCAAAGAGGGATTGTTAACAGACTGGGGGAGCTGAGCTACAGCCCACAAAAAGGACTTTCTGAGTTTGTCATCTCTTCAGATTGGCAAGAAATTTTATTGTTTAATATTGTTCATTTTCTGTGCTGGTAAATACTTTGTCTGTTAAATAAACAGATTTTTCCACTTTCCTCCAAGGAAATCTTTTCCTGAACCAGTTGGGGGCGGGCCCACTTGAATTTGCTTTCTAGAAGCACTCTTTTGGAGGTTTTCTCCCAAATTTGCCCTAAACCAGGACAGACAGCTTAAGGTTTCAGTAGCAATGTAGGGTTTTGCAGTGCCACGTGACAGTGAGGAGAGAGTGACATCTTTTAGGGATCCTTGGCAGAATGATGATGGCAGTAATTCATAGTTACAATTAAAGGTTTATTTTTTGCAGGATGTTATGATTAGTGTAGCACAGAATTTATTATTAGAATGGCACAGGATTTCAACAAGCAGAATTAACGCAGTGCAATCTATAAGTACCATAATACAGAATTTAGAGTACAATTTGGCTTACAGTTTCTAGTCAACTGGATGCTCAGCAGATAGAGTCAGATCTTAATCTGACTTGTTTCTTGTATCAGTACACTAACATAATCTCAACTCAAAAATCATGTAAAAGAATATGAGCCTCTTCCACAATCCTTGGAGGACGCAGAGGACAGGGGTTTGTCTCTGGCCAGTGGCAGCTGCAGTCCCAAGTTCCCCACTTAGAACTTGTAGCTGCTTGATTTTATCCTCAGTGCCCAGGATGCTGTTATTCTTTCCACTTCTGTGGAGGGTCATCACTGCATCACTGCCTGCTGGGCCATGTGCCTGGGACCTTCCAGCCTGGCAAGGCAGGAAGTAATTGAGCTGGTGCCCAGGAGTCTTGAGGTTGATAGGGAGGGGAAGAAGATGTCTGTTTTGTTTCTTGTTGTACTTGCTTCACAGGACCTTGTGTTCATATTTTCTAAGCACTTGCTGGAAATAAATCCTCTGACTTCTTTCAGCAAGTTCATTTCCGATCGAGAAAGCAGAAGAAGTCTCACAAACAGCCACCTCGAGAAGAAGAAATGTGATGAATATGTAAGTCTCTCTCCCTGCTCTGTTCCCTGTCAAAAGGAGCTGCATGTTGTGTACGTGCAAGGCCTTTAGATATTGTCTTCAAAAGTGCTGGGCACACACAACTATAACTGAAATCAATTTCCAATAGGAACTGCCTGGGATCAGCACTTAAACAAAACCCCAAAACAAAACCCCCGAGCATATTGGTTGGGTTGAGGCAAGGGAATCCCTCTGGCTTCTGTTGGGCAGGAAGTTGTGGTGGTTCCTTATGGCTTTGCCATATATGAATTACACACCCAAGATGTTTCTCAGGTGTAGTGGAAGATGGGGTTTAAAACTGAAAGTGCACTATGAGCTGTGTGTTGCCTGTGCCATTTAGGGCAGTTTACAAAACCTATTGGGCAGCGAGCAGCGTAGCTGTGACAGAGTTCTTCAACACTTTCTCCTCTTTCAAACAATTTTTATTAAATCCTTTTCATAGCAGTAGTTACTTACATCTGGTACATCACAAAACATGGGGTTTGAAGCAGGGGTGCATTTCCCTGCTCTGTTCCAGGCTGTTGCTGACACATCTGTCTTATTTCTCCAGATCCCAGGAACTACTTCACTGGGAATGTCTGTCTTCAACCTTAGCAATGCAATTATGGGCAGTGGGATTTTGGGTCTTGCTTTTGCCTTGGCCAACACAGGAATTCTCCTTTTTCTGTAAGTATTCATGTGGTGAGTAGCTGATCTCCATGGAATTTCACTGTGTTTAAAGAATGCATGCACTGCCAGCAAGTGGAGGGATTTATAGTCCATGTGTAATCAACTACAGCATTCAAGCCTGAAAATATTAGTTACAAGTTTCAGACATCTTTTTTTCAGTCATATGCTTTTGTGGGAAAAAACACTACTTGTAGTGCTAGAGAAAATTAAGTCCATGTTATTTACTACAGGCCTAGACAGGGATTTTTCCTGTGCTCTGCAAGCTACATAGACATCAAAAATATTCTATAGTAATAGTTGCAGTGAGTTAGCACCTAGTTCTTACTTTTGTCATAGGATTTCCAGAGCTTTCTTCAAAGCATGGTGCAATAAACACTTTTTTTAAACCAAGAGTTTTTATTTCCTTTATATGTTACATATATTTCTGTCTCACTCCCACAGTTTCTTTAATGAGTCCTTGAAAGCCAACATAAATATAGCCATGATTTTAGTACAGAAAAGAGCTGAGGTGGACTACTTAACTCCAGAAAAAAAAAGAAATGAGACTTTTTATAAAGGAGAATTTCATAGTTAAAAATGAAACAGCGCCATTGAATGACTAAGACAGTGTTATTCTGGATCTCAGTATGAGATGCTTCATTTTGAAAAGTGATTGTTAAGAAATCAGTTGGGAATTGTGTGCAGATTTCAATGATAAATGTTCATTGAGGAAGGAAATACAATAATTTACATTATTTGAGAACAATTCAACATAGTAATTGAGTTTACAGATTGCTCTAAAGAGATGTCATTTCTTGAAGGTCAAATCTAAAAATATAGAACTTTTGCCATTTCTTAAGAATTTGGGAAATAAATTAATTGAGCCCTGTACAAAGCAGAGTAGATGGCCAAAGGGGTACATATAGCCATCTGCTCTGGAGTTTTGTGCCAGGATAGATCCATGCTGCTAGCTTAGAGTTTGCTGTGGCTGGGTAAAATCTAGGAGTAATCAAAGGAGTTAATCCATTTACTTTAGGAGTGTAGAAGGTCTCATTATTGTGTTGTCACTAAGCTGGGCTGGACTGTAATTTTACATCTTTCGTTAGCAAAGTGACAGAGTTTATTTTATTTTTCCTGCTTTTTTACCTAGTGTTCTAACCTGGGTGTAATATTCCACCCATGCTCCATCTCTGAGAGTATAAACTGATGGTTGCAATAACTGCTGTTGATGCCTTAGGCCTCTGTTTTTAGGTAGTCCTGAAAAGGCATCACTGTAAGGAGAGAAAAAGAAGTTGCATCTTTTCAGGCTTGTCACCTGATACAGGCTGATTAACAGGCTCTAAGCAGAGGAGCAGCCTCAATTTGTCTTTACTGCTTTAGTGTTTTATAATCCCATCCTCTTCTCATTCTTTCAGCAGTTTTTATGAGCGTTAGGTGACATGTGTTTGTTCTAAAGGATGTAAAAATGCAGTTTCTTTTAAGTGACATAGAACATCAGAGAAGGTGACCTGAACACCAGAGAAACTTCTAGCAAGGTGTATTGGTGACTCGAGTAGTGAGTGTGTAGATCTGTACCAACACGTACAAAAAACTGCCAAACATGGATGTGGAGGTCTCATTCAGTAAATGACAGCACTGATCTCTATAGAATTAGCTGTGTGTATTTAAAAGTGGATAATATTTTTTGTTAGCTTTATGATGCCTTTAGATCTGTTGGCCTTGAGATAGAGCAGCCAGCTGAGATCAAAGGCAGTAAGTTAGCAGGACCTTCCTGAGCAGGCAGTAGAGCTTCCCTCTTTGAAGCCTGGAGATGCAGGATCCTAACATGGTGTCTGTAGCTAGGCTTGAAAGTTGAACTGCTTTGAATGTTCTGCTCTCATGCCATAATCTCAGCGTTAAACCTAGTCCATTAGTGAAAGATGTTTTTCTTACATGCTAATTCTGTTCGTTTTTCCCATAAGTGTATAGTTCTGCTGTCATTGTCACAGGTAGATCATTTCTGCTTTGCAGGTGATTAGAGTCCTAACAATATTTTCACTACTTTTTGCACATAAGAAAGATCTTAAATTCACTGCTTTTGACTAGCACAGTTCTGGAAAGGTTCTAGGTTGCTTTATCTAGTATTGACGTGCACTATCGCTGAAAATTCTGCAGATGCAGAAAAATGAAGGGAGCATTTTCAGCACTAACAAAGCAGACCCAGCCTGATTTCCACTCTCACAACTTTTGGGCTCCTGAAGTGTGAAGTGTGTACTGCCATGAACATCTGGATCAATTCAGATCTGATATCCTAAGCAAAAGATGTGCAAAACAAACATGGCAATGACACATCTTATTTGCTTAACAGTGCCATAACAAAGCATTATACTTTCTAGCCAAAATTACTGAGGGTGGGAGCTCAGAGGAACTTCATCCCAGTGTTATTGTAGCTGTTGCCTAGACCAAAAGACAGCATCATTTCCAGTATGCAAAAGGAGAGAAAACTTTGCTGTGGAAAGAGAACAGAAAAAGTTTGGAAAACTAGAGATGAGCTGGACTACCTGGGGATGGCAGGAGCAGTTGTTGTTGCTTGTGGTTTCATCCTGGAGAGCCAGGACCAAAGTGATGGATCACATTGCAGAGAAATATGGACTGGTCAAGCACCAGGTGTTTTCAACCTGCATTTAATGCAGCACTGCATGTGATCTGAAACACTTTGCTGAGGCAGAGGGTCGTCTTAGATTGGGAATAGTATGAGACTACAGCTGAAGTCTCACATTGCAGCCACTTCTGCTGGGTGTGTCTGGAAGGGGCCAGGAAGCTGCAGTGTAACTCCTGCAGTGTTTTACGGAAAGCTGGCACACCTGCAGAGAGGCTGTATGAGAGCAAACCCTCTGCTCTTCCATCCTCTGCACCTTTTGAGGGTTCAGAACTGCTCAGTGAAATAATCCTTGTGACTGCATAATCCTCACAGGTGTTCTAGCCCTAAAGCCTGGGACTCCACAGAGGGGAGGGACAGCACAGGTTTCAGTTTACCTGGTAAATGTGGCATCTGGGAGAAGACAGCAGAAGGCATCACAGGAGCAATTTGTTCTTCCCAACACTGTATCAGTCCCCTAGCCTAAACTGTTTATTCTTTTGGGGGAAGGTAACTTTTGTATCTGCTGTTGGCTTCCGTAGCCACCAGCACTTCTTTGAAAGCAGACAAAATAAAAAGTAGAGGAGTGCTTTTGAGACTGCAGTGCAAGCTCTCCTGCTTCTGTTTTGAATTTGTGCAGAGCGAGTGGCATGGACATTTTCATTCCTTTCCAAGGGGTGGTTCTGGCACGAGTATTCCTGTCCATACCACAGTCCTAGGACAAACAAGTTTTTCATACAGTGCTAATGAAAATGCCAAGTGTCTGTAGGAACTCTATGGGGAGCTAAGGACAACAGATCAGATAAATACCTGGCTGCTTGGGAGTGTTATTTTTACCACTGCAAAGGCTCCATGAGCTCAGTGCCTGAAAAACAGAAGTTTTTAATATTAAGACAGACTGGATGCTGGCAAGCAGAGCTGTGGCCATTTGGGGCTGGGAGTGAGTCAGCCCTGCAGCTGAGCACTGGGGCCGAGCGCCGTGCCTGTAGGCAGACAGGGGCGGAACGGCTCGGCAGGGAACACGGGCAGCAGCAGGGCCAGCAGGGCTTAGCAAATCCATCAAAAATGGACCAGACTGACCTCAGCTTGTACAATCTTCCTTTCCTTCTCCACCTTCTCAAGGAGAAACACCCTTAGGGCTGTACAAAGAGTATGTTGTTATTGTCAGCCATCACTCTGTGCTGGCTTAAGGACAGTTCCTCCTATCACCTCTTTATGTTTCTCCCTGTTCCTCTGACCCCAAGAAACTAGTTGGTCGTTATTTGGCACGAAAGTATTTCCAGTGTAAACTAATAAAAAAGTGGGGGAGGAGGCTTCTCATTCTGTTCTTTCTATGTATTCCTATGAAAAAGATTTGTTGCTGCCTATCTATGGCAGCAGTTTGTTTTCTCTTGAATTTTAGTTGTGTTTTTCTCGGTGTCCGGAGGGTAGTTGTCATAATAAAGGGAGGGATTGCCAACGGATTGTCTGAATGCTCTTCACACACATCATGAAAACATCATCAGGTCTTTGTGTGTCAGAGTGTTGGAGGGGAAGGCACACATGGTGCTTAGATTAAAGACATTGAGCAATGAGAAAATGTGCTTTTATGCACTTGGCCCCCGGCACTGACTAATTGTCATTTGTGCCAGCAACTTCCCTACACAAACAGTTTGGTCATTACTTCCTGCAATTCTTCTGTGTGAAGTTAAATTATGGATCATGTCAGACCAGGACTGACATCAGTGAGGCAACACGAATCTCTACCTGGACAAAGTACAGGCCTTTGGTTGCAGCCTTTATTCCCAAGGGAAGCCAGTCTAGCCTTAACTCCCCTCATCTTCCTCCTCCTTGGGCACTGTGAGGTACATAAAAAGCCATTTGGGCACCCCTTTGGTAGCATATGAAACATGTCCTGGGAAAAGATGCTTCCATTTTGTATGGAAGTCCTTAAATGAAAGACTTTGCTTTAAATTTTCACTCTGTTTCCAGAAAATAAAAAAGCGCCTTGGAATGGATTTTGAGTGAAATACCTGGCTTGTCTGTGCTCTGTTAAATCTTCATTCCTCTCTGATAAAACATCTTTATTCTTGCTTTTTTCAATATGAGGAGATGTAACTCTGCATCTCTGCTAAGTCTTATTTGGTTGTATCCCTCTACATGCAGAGTATTCTACCTCCGTGGTGGAATTGCAAGCAGGATGTGAATCACATGTATTTTAGGGCTTATTGCATTGTCAGGGGAATAAAAAATTATCTCAGAGTCGATAGGAACGTGACCTGACATGAAATATTGCAATGTCAGACCTCATCTCATATGGTAAACTTTATTTTCCGTTCTTTTTTAGGCTGCTTTTGGTTTCGGTCACACTGCTGTCTATTTATTCAATACATCTCCTGTTGGTGTGTTCAAAGGAAACAGGTAATTTAAGATGCTACACCATTCAGCAGAATGTAAAAATCAAGAGGTGACAAGTGTTCAAATGAGGCCAGGTGCTTTGTGTAAGATGGGGATTTTCTATCACTTTGCTGACACAATAGGAAGGCCTGATACATTTTGAGTCAGAAGCCTAGAATTAACAAGAATTTGAAGAATTTATGGAATGGCAATGGAGAACATCATCACTGTATAGAGAAATACTTGTGACAAAGAATGAATTCTGCTGCCCAGAAATGTTATCTTCAGTGAAAGAAATGTTTCACTGAAGAAATGTTATCTTCAGTGAGCTAGAAGGAACAGCTCATATAGTTTCTTTGCATTGCAAATGAAATATAATGTATCTTTGCCTATGGTGAAACTTACCTGGAAACACAGTTTGTCCTTAGTGGTTCATGTGAAACTCCTGATAATCTTTGTGGTGGAGTTTTCTTAGAAAAAAATAAAAGGGAACAGTTCCTTCACAGAGAGAAGTGTAACTGTAACACAGATACACTATCTCAACACAAAAATTAGAAGTTGCCTACAGTATTATGTCAAATGACGCTGTGTTCTGAAGTCCAAGAGCCTCTTTCCTTGTTAACAATTTCTAAATGTTAACAATGTTTCCTTGTTAACAATGTCATATTTAAAAAATAATCTGTGCATAAGAATAATATTTAAATATGCAATTTGGACAGACATGATTACTGTTATAATATGTATAATGTCAGCAACTGCCTATTTCAGATAGGTACAGCTTCCTCAATGTGGATACATTTGTGTCCCATTACACCCAAAATCTAAGTCCTCTTTTCTATGTTGCTGGTATATTTAAGCTCAGACTTACTTTTTACACAAACTTTAAAGCAGAAATGTCAGTAAGGTAATATAGACAAAACCAGATAATGGGATAATTTTAAAAATGTATCCCAAAAATAATCTGCCCAGTATTTCTCTTTCTGTTCCTATGTATCTCACCATCTTCACAATGTCCACTACTCATTTTTATCAGCCTGCATCACAGACAAGTAAAAAAAAAAATTTAACATAAACACAAACCAATTAATGGAGGAGTTTCACAAGCTTGACAGATATTTGGAAAGGAATTTTAGTTATCTTTTACACCTTTGCCTGCTTTACCAAAAACATACAACACTGAGAATTCACAATTTGAGGCTTTGTCATTAGAAGCCATAAATGATCCTCTAAACCAGTGGCTGTCCTCATCTGATCATTGAGTCAAGGCAAGCAGAACTGCAGAATGGCAGTAGTGTGTGTCCAGGCTGCCTGGGCTGACTTGTGGATCCTGCTGTGCTGAGTTTCTTCTGGAGAGGAGCCTTTCTACATTACTCTCATTGCAAGTGAAAAACTTAATATGCTGGGATGAGGATACCAGGACTTAACATGTCACTCAGGGTATAGACACACTCATTAAAAGTGTGTAAAACTCTCTTTAAGATCTTCCATTTCAGAAGTGACTGGTAGCCAACAACAACATTTTTAGAAGTCAGGAAAATATACCTACATAATTTTCAGCCCTAGAAATTACAAGGGAGCTCCCTATTTACTTGCAAATGGCAGGTTGGGCTGCATAGATAGGTGCTTGGCTGAAAAGGAATCGTGAATGCTTTGACTCAACAGCTTTCAGTGGTGTGGTTGTTACCTTTCTCCCCTTCTTCTCATGCAGGCTGCATGGTGTATGAAAAGCTTGGTGAGCAGATCTTTGGCACCCCAGGGAAAATGATTGTCTTTGGATCTACATCTCTTCAGAATATTGGAGGTAAAGGAAATAAAGAATATTGAAAAAAAAGGCTTGGAAAATCGCAATAATTTTACAGCTGCAAACAAGTCAGGTTCCTTCTCTCCATGACATCCAAGGACCTTCATGGTCCTCAGTATAGCTGTGGCTATCATTTTGCATGCAGCCCTTTAAAAACACTGCATTACTGAGTGATCAGTGATTTACAGTCAGTCATAGTTTGGGGTTTTCTATCATCAGACACTGATGTGGGAGGGAGAAGGTCAAGGATGCTTCTCGGTACTTGTTCCACAAACTATTTTACCCATTTTCTAAAATTATCTTATTCTTCCTCCAGCAATGTTGAGCTATCTCTTCATAGTCAAAAATGAGTTGCCTTCTGCCATAAAGTTTCTAATGGGAAAAGAAGAAACTTTTTCGTAAGTTGAATTAGTTCTGTTACTTAGATTGTAGAATTTAAAATGTATAGTAAATTTTAAGAATATGTTTATAAAAGCTCTGAAGTATTGGATGGCCTTTAGGTTTGTCAAAGTAGATTTTCACAGGAATATCTTAGGGGGTTAATAAAAGACAAGATAAATTTGGGAAGGAGACAATGGATAGGGAATGAAACTTTAGTTGCCCTTTTTGCACACCAGCTTTTCATGAAAAATTTCGTTATATACAAAACTCTTATAGAATCCAATATTTTACAGTGTTAGGCAACACTTGAAATATTGTAAACAATGCAAGTTAAAGATATTATGTGTTTCCATGAATTCTCAGTCTCTTACATGATTTTGCCCCTGAAACAATGTCCACAAAGTGAAATTCTTTGCAACTAGCATATGACCATTGCAGAATATTTATATAACTAAGATTTCTGCCCCTTATCTCTCTTTAGCATTTGCCAGCTATTTTAGTAGAGGGGTAGCATTTTTTTATACCAGTTAATACCCCTTGCACTGGATTATATGGTGCGCTGCAGTGTAGGAGAAGGTTGTAGAGATTCCATTCTTAGGCTTTCCTGCTGTACTGGACCAAGCAATGGAAATAGGCCGTACAGAAGATCACTAACACTGCCCCTTCTCCTCTTTCTTTCTTTACAGTAGGATGCAAAGCACTTTGGTAGAGGAGATGCAGACTTGGGCTAGCTAGTGCCTGCCATCCCGCTGGAGCCTGGTTTGCTGCTCCAGTCGCGTGCCTGGGTGGTTTGGCAAATGACTCGTGGTGGCCCCCCAGCCCCACTGCGCTCTCTGGCCCTCTGTGTGATCTTTCATTGTCGTGGCAGGGTGGCTTGTGTCAGGTTACAGAGCTGGTGGTTCTGCCTCTCAGACCCACGCACTGATCTCCATGGTAGGGTGATACTTTGGTGACTCTGGAAATCTGCCCTACCTGAGTCAGAGCAGTTCCATGGATACCTAACGAGTCTACAAAGCCAAGATGTGATCCTTTCTGTCCTTTATTAGAAACACGTAGGGTAAGGAGACCAAAGATAGTTCTGTAAGTACAGCAATTAAAGAGGATGACTGGTGAGGAAAACCAGAAAATGTTTAGGATGTGCTCATGGTATGGATTTTTTAATGTTTTATACAGGGAATGGTACGTGGATGGGCGGATTCTTGTTGTCGCAGTGACGCTTTGTATAATCCTCCCTTTATGTCTCCTGAAGAACTTAGGTAAGATGAAAATGCCACCATGAGAATCAAAAAGAGGAACCCAAATATTGTGCCACTGATGGCCAAACTGACAATTCAACTATAAGAAAAATGTGCTCTCATTGTTATCTAAATAGCCTCCCTGATCCAGAAATAATCTGTGTTCTGAGCATTTTGAAACAAGTAGGCCTAAATTATCAAAGTGATTGAGCTCAGTATTAACCAGCTTTATCCACACAATTGTGGAAATTGATTTTACAAATTATAGTTAAGAGGGTCTTCATTTCATAAGGTAATTCAATTTTATGTGTGGCCTATAAAAACAAGTTCACAACTGGTGAGATTACAAAAAATGTTACTTTTCTATCTGCATGAAAATTTTACTGGTGAGGTTAATTGGAAGTATTGGACTTTGAAGTAAGATATGTACAGAGAATTGCATTTTCAGATGTGTTTCAATCCAACTGCAATGCCAGTAGGTACGCAGTGTATTTTTTAAAAACCATGCTGGTAACATTTGGCACCAAAGTCCATTTGGGATCTTCTTTTTTGAAACTCAGCTGACATGACTTAGGGAACCTGAGTCATATTCAGATGGCAATTGCACACTTTCAGGTTTTTTTCAATTATCACAGCCTCTTTTAAAAGTAAAGTTAGTTAAACTGTGGTAAAGGTGACCCTGAGGAAGTCACAACAGGTCACGGCGAGGCTTAGTCTTGCCCAAAAGCTGGGAGACTTGAAAGACTTTGGGAGACTCCCACACCAACAGGACATGCTCTTGTCCTGCCCAGAAGTTCACAGCACATATTAAATGTTTAATACATTTTAATTTTTCACTCAGAAGCAAAAAGCAGTAAAAATCAAGATAAGACTAATAAAATTATTCTGTATGAGACTTCCTCTTAATTTCTTTCAGGATACCTTGGCTACACCAGTGGATTTTCATTAAGCTGCATGGTATTTTTCCTGGTAGTGGTAAGTTTAGCTTGCTTTCTTTGTTGGATGAATCACTTGAAATCAGGATTGTTAAGGTGTCGGCGATGAAGAGACTGGAAAAGTCCAACTGTCAACCGAGCACCTTGTCCACCATTAAACTATGTCTTCAAGTGAAACATCCACTTGTGTGTTTTTGAACACTTTTAGGGATAGTGACTCCACCAGTTCCCTGGGCAGTCTTTCCAATGCTTCACAACCATTTCCATTAAAAAAAACATTCTTAATGTCCAGTTTGAATGCCCCTTAGTGCAACTTAAGGTCATTTCCTCTCATCCTGTCACTTGTTACCTGGAAGAAAAGGCTGAGCTCCACCTGGCTACAGCCTCCTATCAAGCAACTGTGGAGAGTAATAAGGCCCCTGCTCAGCCTTTTTTTCTCCAAGCTCAACATCCCCAGCTTCCTCAGCAGCTCCTCTTATGGCTCACTCTCAGCCCTTTACCAGCTCTGTTGCCCTTCTCTGGATATGCTGTGGCACCTCAATGTCCTTCTTGTAGTGAGAGGCCCAGAACTGGAAACAACACTCAAGGGAAAGCCTCACCAGTGCTGAGTACAGGGTAATGATCACTTCCCTAGTCCTGCTGGCCACACTATTGCTGATGCAGGTCAGGACGACCACAATTCCACTGATATTTAAATTCCAATTTGCTTTTCATTATTATTTTAGCAATTAGCTGTCTTCTCCTCTTATTCTAGGTTATTTACAAGAAGTTTCAAATTCCCTGTGATGGACAAGGGCTAAATGCAACATCATCTATCCTATCAAATAGCTCAGAACATACGTGTAAGCCAAAGTATGTTATCTTTAATTCCAAGGTATGTTTCTTTTTATAATACTTACTTTTAATTCACATAATATATGCACCTACACCCCATATTCGCATTCTGATCAGCACCACAAAGGGCCTGATTCTCCATGGTTCCACTTGTGACCCAGTGGTTAATGCACAGCGGGTGTCCTTGCCCAGCCTTGCAGAGATGCCATGGGGAATGTGGCTCCTTGCAGTCTTGTCCTGCCCTGGCACAGAGGTGTTAAGGCTACGAGCCCAAGCTACCCCTGGACAATAACGGCTCTCTTCAGGAGATTTTTCCTTTCCACTGCTGCTCATTATCCGTGCTGCAACTGTGCCTTTAGGCTGTTGCTCAGTAGAGGCTGAGTAGGTCACATCTCCATCCAAAGCCCAAAACCTCTGTCTTGCACCCAAATCACTTCTTTGTAACAGGGTACAAGTTTCTGTAGCCATGTGGTGAACTGGACTGTGAAAAGGATATTGTTGAAAGTTAATCCAGCAAAAATTTGGTTGCCCTTCAGCTGGATGCTTCCCTCCATCACCACACAGCTGCAGAAAAAGTTGGTCTAAGAGAATGTGAGAGGGCAGCTGTCTCTACCTGCAGGAGGATGGTTCCTGTCAGCTGTGCTGGGATGCAGTGCTCCCAGTGAAACAGCACTTTATCCATCAGGATGTGGTCCTCAGGGCCTTAGTCACTTTCATAGGGAATGCACATTTATAGCAGAGGTGTGCAAATATATTTTTTTAAAATTTAACCCACCAGCTTCAGTTGAAGAAGCCAGGTGAAGCACTTTTCTTTGGCTGGAGGTAACTATCACCCCAGATCCATCATGATGAACCAAGAATTAGTTAACTTGCTGTGCCATGGCAGCTTAGGTGTAGGTATACTTCTGTAAACTTTGAAGGGTAGTCTTCTTCTTCAGTGAGTGTCAGCATTTGCCTCAGGGCCAATGGAGGCACCTCGGAAGGATCAGTCCATCTGAATTAGGAGCTGAACTCCAGAGGCTTGCCCTCTGGGCCAACAATTTGCCAGTCTTTTTAGCAGCTTCAGTGTGTGAGAGGAGACAGGACAGTTTCACAGAACAGGACAACTGAGGTTGGCAGAGACCTGGAAATCACCTGGTCAAACCTCTGTGCTGAGGTAAGGCCACCTAGCATGATGTCCAGGCAACTTCTGAATATCCTACAGATGGAGACACCACAACAGTACTGTGCTGTGAGTGAGGGAGAGGTGGCAAAGGCCTGGGCAAGGAAGGACATCCGGAGAGCAACCAGCACATTTACTGAATCTGTCAGGCCTGAGGCGCACCATAGGATGTCTTGTGTGGGAAGGGGATGCCTGTGACCAGCACAAGCAGATCTCAGAGGGCAGGACAGAGCTGCATGTAGAATAGACTCATGTTGTCCTTAGAGGAGGACCTATAATTACCTATAATTTCAGGTATGTGACCTCTGCTCATACCTGTTCCCTCAGGAGAATGGAAGTGCCTGAGAACTGATGCCATTTTTGAAGTTTGGCTGAGGGCTGAAACCCACCCAAGTTGTTAGCGGAGAAGGGGCTGAGGTCCCACTTGGAGGCCTTCTGCCCTTTCTGGTGACATAATGGTGTTTCTCTTTCCCCAAGAAAAAGCATGCTCCCTCCACAGCTCTCCTGGTCCTTTTGTTGGCCTGTGAAATTAAGGGATTCAGTCTGGTACCTTGAAATATCCATTTCTTTGTAAGTTCTGCATTCCTGTTCTCTTTTCTTACAGTCTGGATACGGGCTTCCTCTTCAGGACTTCAGCCTTAGCCCCATGGGCGCGCACCCCTCTCCATGCCAAGGCAGGGTAGCGTAGCCGTGACCCACCACACGTCCCTTTCACGCGTGACACCGTGACACTGTGCTAGTGATGGTGGCAGTAGCTGGGCAGGCAGACCCATCCCAGGGGGCAAAGGCAGCAGCAGCGTGGCAAAGCCAGCTCTGTGCTCTGTGAGCACAGTCAGTGCTGCACTGGTGCCACCAAGGCAAGACTTTGTCCTCCTGTTGAAAGCGCCCTGGTTTCCCCATTTTGTTAAATACATGCTAAGGGACAGGTCTTCTGCCTTCTCAGAAAGGCTCTCAGTGTTTGTTTGAAGAGTCCAGAGAGCTTGGAGCTGAGGTAGTTGAACGTGGAACATTTCTTCAGACCACTGGGGAAAATACTTCTTCTTAACTTATTTTCTGAAATTCTCTCTGAACAGACCGTGTACGCTTTGCCCACCATTGCTTTTGCATTTGTGTGCCACCCATCAGTCCTCCCGATTTACAGCGAACTTAAAGAGTAAGCCTTTTTTATATTTTTAAACAGTTTATTGTTTTGACCCATTTTACATGGGAAGTGTTAGCACAGAGGTGCTCTGAGTCATTTGTACCACTCAGAGGTGTGCTTTAGTAACACTCATCAAGCATGGCTGTCAGCTAGGAAATCTGGCCTCCAGGCATGCTGTGCCCCTGGAGCAGGGGCGAGGGAGGTGGAGAATAATGCAATACTTGGGAGTTTTCCCTGGAAATACACAGCAGCCTGGGGAGAGCCAAGTTCTGCCAGTTGATATTTGGCTCAGGAGAGGCGTGTGTTCCGCTAACAGTGTTTGTTCCACAGCATTAGTGCAACCGAAAGTCTGTTGCAGTACCAGGAAAATAAAAGTGATTTCAGCCTTACTGATACTAAAAGACCTTTGTTGGTACTGCTGCCTCACTGACACCCCAGCTGGGATGGATGGGCTGTGGGGAGCTGGAGACCAGCTCTGCTGTGACACTGCTGACCGCCCTGGGCAGCTGCAGTGGGGTCCTGGGCGATGGCGGAGCCCCAGGGAGAGGTCAGGGTCTGTCAGACCCATGACTGCCCTCAGACGCTTGCTGGGTGCTTGAAATTTCAAGTCACTTGAGCAGGTTTCCAGGTACCTGTTAGGGCAACCTTGTGTGGATTTAAAAGTCTGAGCTTAGGTACTGGAGTGTTCATACTTCAGAACAAATATCTGAAGATTAAATGTTTACACTTAACCTATTTTACAGGTCAGCATAAATCCAGTATTTTCTGCACATGGGGACACAGATATTTCTCTGCAGTCATTCAGAACATTTTGGGTTTTTTTTTTTTCTATGAATAATTTTATACTTCCTTCATTTTGACCTTTTAATTTAATTACCAAAGTGTTTCAGGGTCATCCTGTCTCCACATGGCTTCACTGTTTAAGCAGGTACAGACATGGAGCAGACCCACAGGTCACACCCACTATTTTTTCACTTAAGCCCCAGGAAGGGTCCTTTTCCCCAGTCCTTTTCTTCCTTGTGCAGCTGTCAGTGAGTTACTGTTTTAAATGAAAATGCATTTATGAGTCTCCCCAGAATTACTATGCTTATGCAAACACCTAATACATTTTGAAACAGCTATGCAAAAATCCAGCCAAACCATTCTTATGTGTTCTTTTCTTGTTCTTTCTCCAGCCGTTCACAGAAAAAAATGCAGTTGGTTTCAAATATCTCATTTTTTGCCATGTTTCTGATGTACTTTATGACTGCCATATTTGGCTATTTGACTTTCTACGGTAAGTATGGGGTTCTTTACTGATCAGAGTAGAAAGGGGATACATGTCAAATCAATAGTGTATCCCAGCTGGAAAGGAAAGTCCCATCCACTTATATTAAAGTACTTTTCCAAATAATTTTCCTTGTAGTTCTCATATTGTAGGTATAAATCCTTTTTTCCTCTTTCCCTGTGGATGAAATGCACAAGTGAAAGTATTATTTGCAAAAGGCATTTTCAAAATATGAGGGAGAGATTTGTTTTACAGAATTGAGGATTAGCTGGGCCCCACTAAGATTTTATTTTATTCCAAGGTCCTCACCTGAATGATGTGTGCATTGGTAATGGCTGAAGCATGCATATTTGCAAAAGTTGAGACAGATTTGAGAGCAGGTCCTAGGAAATGAGTAACAAATTGGCCATCACAGCTTTTTCACTTTCTTAGTAACGCTTTCGTCATAGAGGCAACAGACCAAATGTTTTCCCTGTGTCCCTAGAGCTGACCTTTTAAGGTCTTGGTTAAACAAACTGCAGTGAAGGTGGGGAAGCTTTGAGTGTTGTCCCAGCTCAGCCACCAAAGGATGATTATCTCAGTGTTTGAGACTCCCACCCTGTCTCTCTCCATGCATATCAATTCAGTTAACGAACAAATTATATTGTATCACTAAAGGATACAATATGCATGCCCTAAAGGCACAATTCTTCAGTAAAGTAGGATAAAATACAAATGTTGCCCAGGAACTCCCATATTCCAGTATCATGAGAATGTTGAAAAGTAGTGTCTTTTTCCATGGACTGCTAAGGGGTTACAAGACAGGTGACAAAGCTGATGTTTTTTGCCTTTTACCTCAGAGTCACCCATCAGTCTTTACCACCCTATTCTAAGTGGCACTTTTGTTACAACCTCCTCATTCATGATAATGTCCCTTGTGAGCCACCAATTGCAAGAGAAAAAAAATAAGTAAATATGAAATGTGGCTTTTTTTTCCCCAAAGCTGTACCAAATCTCATATTTGCTTTCTCAAACTCTCATTCTGATTATGAGGCCTTGAGTATCCATGTGTTGAAGTAACTTGAGGTCATCTGTTCTAATTTTCCCAATGAACCCACAAATAGGCTGCAAGTGACAACAGCATCAGCCGTTCTCATCCAGCTGCTCCCATCTAACCCATTTTCGTAGAGATGCATCAAATTAGCAGCCCCAGGGAGCAAGTGGGTGTAAATCAGCATGGACCCCTTCGCTTTGGCAGGGAGGAGATTCTGATGTGATTGCCCCAGGGATCTGAGGAGGCAGATCTGTGGCGCTCCTCTCTGGGAAGCTCCCACACCCCTCAAGGACGAGGGTCTGCAGTCCATGGAGGAGGTAGGGGCTGCGTCCTTCTGGCCCTCCTGAGGGGGAATGGCGGAGGAATCCCTGGGGTGTCTTGTGTGCCTCTCCCCACATTAGGCATCCCTGCTCTCCAGCACTGACAGCCCACAGGTGGAAGCTATGGAGAGCTCTGCTGGGGCTTCTGCAGTGTCAGTGCAGTGACAGGCTGCAAAAAAGACACTGAGGGAATGTAGAATTCCTCCATAAAATTCCTTCATTCTTTCCCTTGAGACCAAAAAGACCTTACCTTTCATATGTTCACTTACAGTGTTCTAACCCTCTTCTCTACCCTTACCTGGGTAAGAACAGTATTTTTATTGTGACCATTTCTTCTTTACACCAATAGTACTTGTCTGTTTGCTGTGTTCTCAAAAGTGTTGCAGTGATGACTATATTTACATTGCAGAATTACAGAAAAGAGGTGTTTTTCTTCCCCTAAAAGGTCACAGTGTGGTTGGGCTCTGTGGTGTATCTAGCTGAAAGGAAAACAGACCTTCAACTGTAAGCCTTGCCCTTCACTTCCTACCTGGCTGCAGCCCGTGAGCGGTACAGAAGTTGCAGTCTGTGCTTGCAGGAGCAGAGTAAGCTCTGTGTTGCAGAAGCTGTGCATGTGCCCGGCTTGAAAACCCCACTCCTGATCTGCAGGGAGGTGGGAGAGCGTTTTCTTTCTCCTGGTGGGGATTCAGGCACTGCCTAGGTGGTGTTGACCTGTGGTCTCTACCCAGAAGGGCGCCCTGGGGGGAGTGTAGGCATTTTGCCGCAGAACAGATCCCTCTGCCTCCAGGAATACATGAGGTTTTCCCAATTGCCAAAGATGGTAAATTAGACATGGCCACTGAGTTCCCTTTAAGAGCTGTTATGTTTTACCACCAGCTTTCTAAGATTAGCAAGCAGTAACAAGGGCCTAAAAAGGGGCAGCAAGTGTGTTTGGTGGCATGCTTAACAGCCACCTCTTTAGGTTATTGCTCCTGGATATTTAAAAATTACAAAGCAAACATGTATGTCCCTCAGCAACTTGGTTTTCCTGCTGGTTAGTACACGCAGACCTGCTCTGCACTGTTTTTCACAGCTTCAAGGAAACATTTTGGCAGGAGGTTGTATTAAAATATTGCCAGCACCTCCCTGTTAAGCACCCCCTGTGATTTGTCTTGGCTGCTGGGGCTGC
The DNA here is from genome assembly GCF_028769735.1 of Zonotrichia leucophrys gambelii. Taxonomy (NCBI): domain Eukaryota; kingdom Metazoa; phylum Chordata; class Aves; order Passeriformes; family Passerellidae; genus Zonotrichia; species Zonotrichia leucophrys. Next base: position 19,155,778 of record NC_088170.1, on the reverse strand, counting down.
TGGCCAGCGTGGAGCTGAGCTGCAGGCTCTGCTGGCAGCCCTCAGAGGAGCTGCTGAAGGATTTGAGTGCAAATGTCAGAGTGTCCTGCTGAGAGCTGACCTGAGATAGGCTTTGTTCTCAGTTGAGAACAGGGGCACTGCTTTTTGCTGGAAGTTTATTTGCTGTTTAAATGAATTTAGCTCAAGACCTTGCAGTTTATATTAAGTTCAGCCATTGCAGTGCATGTCTTTATTTTTATATCATTTGGAACTTTAAAAAAAGTCCACAGAACCAATTAAAAATAGCTAATTTCACTTTACCTATTTTTGTATAAATGTATATATGTAAGCAAGCTTTCGTGTATGTCTCACTGTTGTCTTTTCTACAGTGAAAATTACCTTAGACTCAGGCATGTGCTGTCATGAATTAAGATGCATTTCTAAATCAGGCCTCCAAAGAATTAATCTGGAATAATGGGATCATTGGGATTTTGTTTAAAGTGCTGTATTAACTCAAGGATGTTTCATTCCATACTCTTTTGTTTACAGATAAATCACTTGTTGTTCAAGAAGGCTGTTGTTAAGCAATGATTTTTGTGGACTAATTGCCTTTTTGCCAGAACACTTACCTTACTGTCTTTCCCATAGAGAATGTGCAGTCAGATCTGCTTCACAAATACCAGAGCAAAGATGACATCCTCATCCTGACTGTGCGCTTGGCTGTGATCGTGGCAGTGATTCTCACTGTGCCAGTGCTGTTTTTCACTGTAAGTAAAAAGGTCTGCATGGTTTGGAAGTTGGTAACAGCTGTGCACAGCACATTTCTTCAAACCACAATCCAGTGGTGGCTGAGACTACAGTGTTGCAGCTACAAAAAGAGCTTGAGCTTGGATTAGTCTTTTCTCATGCCAGATGCCCACTAACTTCTGGAGAAGTTCTCTATATAGTAAATAAATAAATCACTTTTGGTAAATCTGTTTTAAATTGAATCCACAAGGATCCTCTCTGATGTCACATCACTTTACTGGAGCAGGCTCAGAGGTGAAGTTCCTTTTAAAGTGCAGAAGGATTCAAAAAGGCATGTTAGAAAGAGAGGAATATCCTACTGCACATGCACATGTCCCTACAGTTCTGAAATAAAAATTAATTTTAAGGGGTATTTCAAAGGACATTACCTCAGGCAACCCAAAATTTCAGACAGATCTATGCAGCACTTGTCACATGAATAACCAGTTAAAATAAACATAGGAAGCTCATAGACTGATCTTGACGGAAAACTTCCTCTCTCTCTCTCCCCCTACAGGTGCGTTCGTCATTATTCGAGATGGCCAGAAAAACAAAATTTGATTTATGCCGTCATATTGTGGTTACTTTGGTTCTTTTGGTTATCATCAACCTATTAGTCATTTTTATCCCATCCATGAAGGATATTTTTGGAGTTGTAGGTAGAGTATCCTGGTTTTGTCCTGCTAATAAAAAACAGTTGCTAATCAGCAACGCAATAATTAGCTGTTGCTGACAGTTAACAAAACTCTTTCATTTGAATTTTGCAGGGGTCACTTCTGCCAACATGCTGATCTTCATTCTTCCTTCGTCATTGTATATAAAAATTACACAGCAGGATGGATCAAAGTTGACTCAGAGGATTTGGGTATGAATTCCATTCCCATCCATGCAACACCTCCATCTTGTCATTCTCTTTAATGTGCTAGGCGCAAAGCAGACCTAGTCTGAACATATGTGTGAGCTCCTTTACATTACATTCCCTCTGTACCTCAGTCAGCTGGCAGCTGTTCTTGCCCTTCTTTGCTCACCCTGGGAGTCCCCTGGTGGAGGGGCCGTGCCATGCACAGCATCTTGTGTTTTGGGGAGACCCTTCTCTGTGGGATGAGGTACTTCCCTGGCTGGCACGCAGCAGCAGCTGTCAGCAGGGTGCAGGAAGCCCTCCAGCCCACTTCAACAAGCCCTTCAGTGCAGCAAGCTCTCTCTGCTTCTGTGTGTTGATCCAGAAAGCATGCAAAGTGCTCCATTTGCAGTATTCCTCATGGTTTTAATGGACCTGAGTCAGACCTAGGGTGGTTCCACACGAAGCAGCCAGCTGAAGTGTTATGCTAGCCATTTGGCATGCATGAGCAAATAGGAATGGACCTTGGAAAGATTTCCTGTGAGCTCCAGAGAGTGCTGCAGCTGAAAAGATGCAGCATTCCTGTTATTCCCAGTCTAATGGGGCATGCACTGGATGCATTTACAGTTAGACTTTTCTTCTGTGAGCAGACAGGTAGGAAACTTGTTTCACTTTGGCTGCATCCACAGATCCCATGACGGAAGGGCTGAACTTAGATGAACACATATCCAGTGGGAAGAATATACTGATTTCTGTGGGGCTTTGGAAAGAGCAGAGCTGATCTGTCCTAAAAACAGACTCACTTAATCATCTTTAGAGGTGATCAGTGTTTAAGAAGGGAATTGAAAGGAGAAAAAAATTAGTTTCATGTTCAGCAAGAAATTAGTAATGGCACTAATCTGTTTAATTACCTGTTGGTCTTGTCTTTACCAGAAGTGCTAGCTCATTTTAGCTGATAACTTTATTACATCACCTTGTACACCTTCTTAAGAGAAGTTAACATACTTGAATTAATTGTCTTTTCTTTTTATTTGCTAATCTTCTCTCTTTTTTTTTCTTGTTTCAGGCTTATCTTTTTTTGGCACTGGGGGTATTGTTTTCCCTGGTGAGCATTCCCTTGGTCATCTATGACTGGGTACAATCAGGAGGCAGTGCCGAAGGCCACTGAAGTTCACCTTCTTCCCAAAAGAAGATACCCCTGTTTGCTACACACCAAAATCGCAACCATCCGTTCTGTTGTCTATTCCACCTTTTGTGAGTTTACTCAAATCAAATCCAAATAATGATTATCCAGTACTGAAAATACTGTCATGGGAGTATTTTCTTGCAGAAAACAGACCCATTCTTCCAGCAGGCGTGTCACTCTCTGATCAGCAAAAAGTCTGTGTTAATTGTCCATGATATTATATAGAGCATCACTTACAGAAATTCGTCACAATTAGTTTTCCCTCTTCCACCCATGAATTGCATTGTTCCATTTTTTTCCTTAGCCCTCCAGCCACAAGCTCTGCTCCTTTAGGGCAGCAGCGCCTGTTGCTATCAATTCCAACTGGAGTGTTGTCCGTTCACATCCTTCCCCCCTCTTTTAGCCAAAACTCTTCTCTCTAATTGTATGTATCTGGTTTGTTGGTTTGTTTGTTTGTTCTGTTGCTGTTCCAGGCACCATTTGCCTCACTGGGTTAAGTGTAGCATTCTGGATACAGGCATGAAAAGCACCACGAGAGCGTAGCAAGTGCTGTGTAAGCGTAGGTCCTAAATCCGGTGCTTCTCTGATGTTTTGGGGGCAAACCAGGCCTGGGGCTTGGTCCATTCATGGCTCTGGGGAACAGACTGGGTGTGTCTGTGTGTGTGTGTCTTTGTGGTGCAGAGCAGGGAGCCGGAGAAGGACAGCCACCACCACCAGCCGCAATTCCTCTGGCACACTGGAGCTGGAGGTTGACCAGAACTTGTCCCCAAACCATGAGTACTTGAGTCTGAAGAGAAGCAGACATTTGGAAATTTCCATAAGAAGTCTGCATTTTCTTCAGCATTAAATTATTTAGCAACGCCCCATTGGTCTCAGAAAAAATATACCAAGCTCCAGTTTTATCAAAACCTACGCATTTCATCATACCTCATGCCTTTTCCATACCTTGTAGGGACTGGCTCCTCTCGTATGTCTTACCCTCCTCCCACTGAAGTCAGTGGGGTCTTTGACAGCAGTGGGAGCAGGATTTGATTCACACTACTAGATTTCTAATGGAAATTGAAATCTGCAACATTTCTTTAACTGAACAGAAATACTTTTTATATTTAAAAGATTTCATTTACATTTTTCATTAGTTCTGCATACCAATTAGAAGATATTCTATTAGCAGAAACACTGTAACTTGGAACAGTTGCCCACGGAATAAGCATTTGCCTAATGCCTTATAGCTGGTGTAGAGAACCACATGTAGAGATTCAAAAGCTAAGCAGATCACTCACGGTCCTGAGCAGGCATCTTCTATTAGTGCACTGCCAGCAGCATAAACGTGTTCACCTTATGTCATTCACCATGTGAGCTAAGGAGTGTCTCAGAATATGAACATGGCTCCCACGTTCATATTCTGGAGGGAGCTGGAGGGAGCCCCACTTCATGCCCAAGGGCTGTGATGCCCTTGGTATGCTCAGACCATACCTGTCAGTATGCAGCGACCCTCTTGTTCTCAGTAGCTGCTTCATTGACAGCTCCCTTTGTAACTGTGGAAACAGACCATCATCAGCTGTGAAGAACCTGCCATTGCAACTTACTCTTTTTTAAGGTTAGGGATAGAGTATTTGGGATCTAGGGATTTCTGTGAGCTACTGAATTGCCCCATTTGCCATTACCTTGTAATGTAACACCTTACCATCACTTCAAATCACTGAGAGTTGAGATCACAGAACACATCTCAGGACCCTGAAAGTTGGTTTCTAAAGATAACATCCAGAGAGGTTAGTTTGGGGCCTTCTTAGAAATTTGGGCATTGAGTTGCAGATCATTCATGCTGCAGAAACTAAACCTACTAAACTCAGACTGCCAGATCTATACCTTAGCACAGGCAGTGAGGTGCTTGCATTTGATGCTACTTCACTGTGATCCAGAAATAAGGCAGAGTGGATTCCACAAGCTTCCAAACTACTTGGAGTGGCCCAGCAGCAAGAACAAAACTGGAAACCTCTCAGCAAGGTCTCTGGTGCATCATCCTTTCTCCCAAGCACCCCCTAGCTCAGCCTTTGACATACAAACAGCTGAGCTACCCGGAGCCCATTCACTAAGATCCCTTGTACTTTCCTGTGGGTGGTCTCAGACCCTTATCTGTGATGTTGCAGGTCACTGGTTCTTTCTGTACTCCTTATGGGACTGATCCCTGCCCTTATTCACAGAGAAGCCCATACTATAGCCTACAAGACCAGGTGTTAGGCTGGGGAGCTCTAGGGAGAAGAGCCTGTGCTTTGTTCCAATCTCTTTGTGCCTCATTCCAGGCATATTCTCAGCTTGGGATGTAAATTTATGGTTTTCCTTTTGCAGGCACCGAACCCTCAGTGGTCACTGCAGCAGAAGCCCAGCATCTCATTCTCTGACTCAGCTTGCTGAGATTGCATTTCAGGTTTTGAGGTGCCTTATAATCTCTCTGGATCTTATCCTAAAAACCTAACTCAGACCTAAGAATGCTGTGCAGTGTTATCCTTAAGATGCTATCAGGCTCTTCTGCTTTCGTCTCCCCTTGTCTTTCTTCTGCTACTGATTAATGAGCAGCACAGTGCTGTGCACTGGGGGGTTGTGAGAGACAAGATCTTGGGAAAGATTTTCAAGTATCCAGGCATGAGCTAGAGGTCTGATCTGCTGCACAGGATTCCAGCAAGATCTCATATGTGACATCTCCCTCCTCCTTCCCCCCACCCCCCCAATAGTCTGTAGTCTGCTGTTTGAAATACGAACCACTGAGTTTTGGCACCCAACTTCCTTCGACTTGAAGGGCTGTTGGGTCAGTGATTGTTCATCTTCCTAAATCTCCTCCATCACCATTCCTCTCTCTCCTCTTTGCTATTCTGCCTTCTCCTTTTCCCCAGTTTATTTGTATACTGGAGTTTTACTGAATAAATAGGGATAATGAGCTGAGTGTGCATAGAAATGAAATTACCCAAGGTACTGAACCACCAAAGCATGTTTTATATACTGAAAAATAGATACCCAAAATATTAAGTCTTTAAACAGACTTTGTTTCTGGGTCTCGTTAAAAAAAAAAAAAAAAAAAAAAAAAGGAATTTTGCTTAGACTGATTTACTGGCATCATATTTATAGATATTTATGGAAAGGAATCATGTGTTTTTGATGTCTGTGGTAATGAACGTGAAATAACGTGCTTTTTGTTTTCTCATCAGGTTTATACATTCTTAACAGAATGCAATAGACCCTGCTGTAACTGTCAACATCAGTGATGGATGACAATATTTGTATGAGGTTATCTGTAAAATGTACTGCTGTTATTCAGTTCATTTGGAATAGTGAACCTGTAGCCGCGATTGTATGAGTCCCACATTTTAGCTAGGATTTTAAGAGCACAGTGAAATGCTGTAGGAGTTTCTCTGTTGTAAAATTAATAGGATCCAGAGTACCATATCTACTTAGTAGGTGATAGCATGCTTTCTTTTCATAGAGAGTTTATCACTATTGTGAGCACTGCAAATGTCATAGACTGTATGCAAAATTGCTCCTAATAACTGCAACAAAAATCTTTAAAATTCTTATTTGTGTAGTAGCAACAATCGAGTGGTGAGGGACAAGGAAGGACTAATTAGAAGCAGGGATTACTAATAAGATTGTAAGAGTTAATCCTACACTTAAAAGACAGCCTTGCTGCCTCTCCTAGTCCACAGCACATTGCAAAGAAAATAGTTATGGGCTTACAGCAGCCGTAATACAGCTGCCCTTCTCTGTCCAATGGCAAACATGCCTAGGTAGTAAAACACAGTAAATTGTTATTTGGGAGCAGTGTCTCGGGGCAGTGACCTCTCTGGGTGATGCGTGCTCCTGGCCAGAGGGCCAGTGCCAAATCTGTGCACCAGCACAGACCTTCTGTAGAGCTGGCACAGACCAAGGGGTGCCTGGCACATGTGCAAGCCTAGGGCACAAGAGCTGGTGTCATCCTGCGAGGTCAGGGATGAGAATGCTCATGTACCCTGAGGGCTGCTCTTCTGAGCCACATATGAACCCCAAGCCTGTGCTCCACCTGAAATAGGTCACACATGCAAGTGTGGGTTGGATGGTGTGTGGGTTTTGTCTGTACATCTGCCTTACAATGCATAAGCGCAACACAGCTCTCTGATATGGAGTATTAAACAGTAACAATTAATGGTATGTCTAGTTTATCTATAAATTTATACATTTCTTTGCTTGAACCTTACATTAAGGCTAAAGAGCACCTTGGTCAAAACAAAACTTTCATGTGGTGGTGTCCCACCTCCAGTCCTACTGCCCCACCCCAGTGCCTGTAGGAGAAAGGCACCACAGAATGTACTCAGCTCCATCAGCAGCTCCATGAGATGGCTTTATCAGCTGGCGCCACGGTGCTTTCATAAACAAATCCCCAGAGCCCTTGGCGTCAGAAAATCCTTATTTCCTGTAACGTACAGCAAAGAATGTTTTATTTGTATCTAATGTAAGGATTTCTGTAATGAACTGTGAAAAACAAAAAAAAAGAAAATGAATTAATAAAAGGTACTGGGCTGGAAAGTCTAGAATTCACAAATTGTACACATACCTATGTTTCTGAAGACAAATCTATGCAGTTGTGTTGTAGGAAATTTCATTTTTATGTACATATATATTGTAAATAAATAGGATGCTGTATATTTTTGCAGTTGGTTATCCCCTATGAATGGAAGTGTTAAGATAGGCTCTGCATATTAAGAATAATTTTAATAGAAATACAAATACTTTAGCTTCTTAGCAAAATGTATATCCTTTTCTTTCTCCCAAGAGTTCACAAGTTAAATTCTAAACTTGAAATTATAATTACATCCCTAAAGTAAAAAGAGAAATAAAAGGTCCAGTTAAATTGCCAGGATTAATTTCAGTGCATGACTCCCTGTTTTCTCAACAGCAAGTCTACCAGTCTTCCTGTTGGGTAAAATATCTCCCTTGTTAAAGGGCCCTTTTGGTACCCAAATCCCTCTTACCTTCTCAGCTGGGGTCAGTTGGGAGTAAGGTGCTGAGAAGGGTTTATGGAAGAAACCATGGCAAACTGCAGCCAGCAGTTTGACCTAGCATTATGCTGTGTTGTATCCAGGCGTGTATTTACCCAACTAGTACAAACAGAAGTCAGGGCAGAGCTTCTGCATTTCCATTTTCAGCCACCAGAAATGCCAGTAGTTCAGAAAAAAAAGTATGGCAAGCCAGGGTTCAGCAGCAACCAGAGCAATTGGTGCCATTTCCAGCCCCCTCCCTTCCTGCAGAGTCCTGTGGCTGGTCTGCCTCACGCTCTGCTGCTCTCATGCAACCAAAATGCTGGCACCTGAGGCTGCCAAGAGCTTCCCTGGCCAGGGACTACTCGCACATCCCACCCTGTGAACAGGCAGAGGTCATTGGATAGCTGTGTGCAGGGGTGAGGGCTGGGTATCTCCTGAGATACCCATCAGGCATCCATCAGAGGCCTTGCATAGACTTTCTTACTGGTAAAGCATGGAAATGTTTTTTCGGGACTGCTGAAAAATGGAGGTTAAGAAATGGATCTAAAAATAATTGTGGGTTTTTTCCAAGTTTACTTTATGGGCTTGGATGAAAATGAAACTTGAAATAACATTTGCTTTTATCATGAGCACAAATTTGAGGGGAAAACCCTATATACAGTCAGTTCTACAGAACTTTTCAAATTAATACCAGTGTATGTTTTGTTTTCAGTGTTATAGCCAACAAAATATAAACTGAAAAGGTATTTTTCCACTAGACTTGAACTTTTCATTGTTTATAGAAACCTGGTTTTAGTGTCCCAACATATGCTAAGGCTCACACAGATCCAGTATAAACAATGTTGTTTGAATGATGTATGCTTCATACAAGCTCATGTCTAATAGATTGTTGAAGTGAGTCATCGGTAATATTTTGCTCTTTTTAACACCTGTTAACTTTGTGCTGCTCATATCCAAATAAAAGACACAGTTTTTCAGTTTCTATGTGTAAATAAAATGTATCAAGTTCTATGATCTCTCTGTTACCTCTTGGTTTTTAAACATTAAAATTGGGATCTTAATTCATGTTGGGACCATACTCATTCTTCCAAAGGGATGACGATGTATCATTTTAATGGCTTGAACAGCAAATGCTCTCTTACTCTTTATCCAAGTATTTTCACTGAATTTAGGGCATGCAGCTCTTGCAAAGCATTAAATTTGGTTCAGTATACACAGCAAAGCACCAACAAAAAGCTATGAAACTTAAGGTGAGGTTTCTGAAATAGTTTTAGCGGGGCCTGAAACTTGGACAGATGGTTACTATAGCCTGCGGTTGCTGAAGATGACAGCATTCCTCAAGGCCAGCACTTGTTTCTGCCAGCTTCTAGAAGACTGTCTGAATGCTTGCCAGTCATTTTCAAGGTCAAATCAGGTAATTTAACTTAAAGGGCTGCTGTTAAGTTGGGTTTAAGATGTCAAACTGGTGCCTGAAGTGACCGAACCCCTGCCAGACTTTTGTCAGCTATGGAAGCAGAAGCCATTAGCAGGTGTATGAGGAGGATACCCAAAGACAGTAATGTCTTAGGCAGCTGTTTCTGCCAAAGTACCTTTGTCAAAGCTTTAAAGGGCCTGGAAAGTGCTACCTTTTTTGCCTTTGACCACTAATTTTACTAGTGTTCAGATTATAGTGACCACGTACAAAACGGCTTCTTGGCTAGAGTCCAAACAACTGAAGAGTGTACCTGACTGCACGGGATGAGTACAGCTCCCCAGGCTCCTCTGCAGAAGTGATGAGACCATTTGTGTATCAGAGGATCCTTGGAAGCCATTGTCTGGTCCCCAGGCCCAGGGATGTATCCTAAAGCCATAAACCTGGGAGCACAGAGGAACAAGCTTCTGCACTGGACTGGTCTAATAGTCTCTTCTGTTTGGCATACATTTGCACATACTTCTCTACCCAGCCAAAATTAATCCTCTCATAGTTATATCTTAAGACATAGGAACATAATTAATGGAGCAAAGGAAAAAAAGAGAAGCTATAGTTCTTTTTTCTCCTTGCTTGCAGAGACTGCCACAAATATCTGTTGCCTTCTGCAGTGCAGTCTGACAGCTTCACCTGAAGTTCACCTAAAACCATGCAGCCAAAGTTAAAAACACCAATCTCCTTTCCAGCCACATGCTTCTACTTTTGGCTTGAATCCCCAAAGTCAGCATCATCTCTTGAGTACATCTGACCAGTCCCTGTTTGTGAGTGGAAAAAAAAAAAAGAAGAAGAATTCCTATTTCCTAGGGCAAGCAATGCTTTTATCTGAAGGAAGACATTCCTCCATATTGCTCAGGTGGGGTGTTGGTTTGACTTAAATTCATGTAAAATTGCATTTAGTCTTCAAGCTGAAGCCCAAATTCAAGCCACTGTTAAGATGTCTCATTCTCCTCTACACTAAGCGCTGGGAGTAAGAACTCATGCCAACTTCAGAAAGTGTGGAGAAAGAGGAGATGGTAGGAACAGGCACAAATGATCAGTCCATTTCTAAGACTTTCTGACCACAAACTTCATATGGGTTTAGTTTCCTGTGAGGAAGCTTCCTTCCCTGTTCTCAGCCCCATGCAGGACAGCAGCACCCTTTTTTTCGCAGTCAGTTGTGTTAAGGACCTCTGGCTGAAATACTGACTTCCTAACACAAATCCCAGTGTGGTTAGAAGTTTTCAGGAAACTCAGCATCTGTGTTTTGCAAATATTAAGTTCCATGAATTTCTCTTTCAGCTTATAGTTATGGAAAATGGAGACTCTTTAAGCTGTCAGTGTTATTAAATTTCATGGCACCAGCAAGGGATGGTGCTGCTGACATAGTGTGCCTCAACCTTGTCACGGCTTGCTGCCTGAAAAATGTGAGGTTATTGGTACTCTACTGTTGATCAGCTGAGGCTGAGATAATATGCCTGGAAAAGTAAACTGTGAAGGCTGAGGTGGCACAGGCCAGCTCTGTCAGAGAGTCAATCTGCAGATAAAGCCACACTGGGAATTCCCTGAGCTATGGGCCCACAGAAGCTGCTGTCCTGGAAAAGTGCAGGAAAGTGTATCATCAACATGAGTCAGAATGCACCCCAGCGACAAGAACCATGTTCCTCCTTAAAAATGCCACCTGGCCTAAAATGTCAGGTCCTTTTCCCAGAGGTAACCAGATCCCCTTCGTCCTCCCTGACATATTTTCTTGGTTTAAGACAATTTAAAGAAGTGGACACTCTAAAAATGAGTTACCTCCCCTTAGTTCAAATCAATCTATTTCCACCAATAAAGAACTAATACCAGTAGATACAAGTGGAAAAATTGAGTTACTAACAAGTGAAACAGCCACAGGCGAACAAATAGCAGTGAATAATAACTAAATACAAAATTGCTAAATCACAAGCTCCACAGGAACAAAAAGACATTCAAATTGGCAGGGTACTGCCCCCTTCCAAGATAGCAGCCCCCACTGCCAACTGCAAATGGGGAGACAAAGGGAAACCAGTGTCAGACCCGACCCTTTGAAAGGGATTCATGCCCTTGACTGTACTGCAGTTGCACTTCTGGCTGTGCTGCTGGGCCATAAACAGACAGTAGTGATTTTTTGGACACAGACAGATATGGGATACAATAGCATTTTGGGTGCCCTAGGACACATGTACCCTTGGGAGAATGTTTGCCCATTGGGCAGCAAACCTGAAGCACTATCCACTGGCTAGTTATGAAAAGCTGGTGAAATTTACCTAGCTTTGGGTGGAGATCATTCCCAAACCCTACTGTTTTCCCAGCAGTGCTCACTTTAAGCTTTGCAACAGCTGGACCATCCTTGTTGCTGCCCACTATAGACCTGCCCCACAGCCCAGGCAAACCTGCCAGCTCCCCTCACCTTGCTTAGGAGGGGTTTGCTTAACCGTTCCCCTTGCACATCACTGGATGGCAACAACCCTTGCACAGAGTTGTTTGACAGTGATTACAGGGGTAAAACCAAGTATCAGACATGCGAGCATCTGCAGCTGCCATTTCTCCTCTTCAGGCTCCTGTCATGAGCTCATCCTGGTAAGCAGCTGATGGGGATGAGAGAGGAGGGTCTGGTGCTCAGATGTCTCCCTGGCCACCAGCTCCAGCCCATCAGAGCTGGATGTGCCATCTGTTACAGAGATGGGAGCACCACTGCAGGAGTCAAGTGCATTGAGGATAAAAAACCTGTTGTGCTACCCCAGGTAATTATAAGGGAACATAGCAGAGTCAGGCGTCAAGGTATTGGAAAATGTTAGGATAACAAAGAAACTCACAAAGAGGGTGGAGAAATTTTTATGATGTGGGATCAGATTAATGACCTGTACAATGGCTGCAGTAAAAACAGCAGCATACAGATGCTACAACATTTGTAGAACACATTTCTTCAAACCATAACCAAAGGCTGTAATTTACTAGGATGTTTAAAAAAAAAAAAAAAGAAAGAAAAGAAAAAAAAAGAAAATTATATGTTCACTGACACAGCCAGTTCTTGCTGTCTCTGAAGTCTTCTCAGGCTTAGTGCAGGCAGCAGCAGTTCCCTGTAGTACTTCTTACATAATAGCTGGACTTCCTATTAATTTTCAGAAACCATTTGTAGATAATCAGAGAAGTACCAGATGCTGGAGAAACAACTTCCCTGACATAACAAGGAATTATATATCTCTTGCAATTAGATCATCACAAAATGAAAGGAAAGCAGGCATCAGTCTGCTATTCCTGCATCCAGTGGCACTTAAACAATGAGCACAGTTTCTGTTACTATTGCTGGCAGCCCTCCAGCAGCACTTTGAAAAGGCAGCGTGGCCTCCCTGTAAACTGATAAACAATCTTGTAAAGCAACAGGCACAGGAACATTCAAGTCTTTGTTGAATTTTTACTTGAGTAGAGAACTAATTGTCATCTTTCTGTGCTGAACAAGCAGGGTCAACTTCTCCCTGTCCAGAGGCAGATTATTTTAACCAGAATCCACAATCCCTGTAGTTAATGGAATAAACACTAGGAATGCAGGTACTAGGAGATGCAGAAATTATTTTCTCAAAGAGCTCTGGTTGTGAAACAATTAAACTCAGTTGACAAAAAAAGACAAAATAAATGAGTCCTAGCTGTGTTGATGGCTTCAAAACATATTCCTTATTACTACAAAAGCAGACATGTCATCCTCACACGGGATGCTGATGTTCTAAAGTAACATGTGATTGATTCCAGCTGTACCATTCAGACCAGTCTCACCCAGAGAGGGAATGATATTCTCACCCCTTCTCTGGGCCAAAGAATAAAAACCAGCCTGAAATCTTTTGTACAAAGCTGCCAGTGCCCACCAAGATGCAGAGTGCTCTCTAAGGAGTAGGAAATGTGCTCAGATAAATGCATGCCATCTAATTATTGTCCTTCATGTAGTGTTTTGGCATGTCCCTGCCTGCTCCAAATCACACCAAGGCAAATTCAGCTCTTGGTAGGACTCATGCTCTGGACAACTGGGAGGAGAAAGCTTGTCTCTGTGGATGACCAGGGTATGAGTTTAGATAGACCATGATGAGTAGGTGTACCAGAGCAGATGTGCTCTGTGCAGTCTGCAAACCCCACACAGGCAGATAAAGCACAGAGCAAGTCAGGCTTCACCTCAGCACTTCAGGCAAGCACATCACCAACACCTTAACCTCTCTGCGGACAATTTCACTATCCTAAAAGAGAGCACAGTAATAAATCAGTTCATTCAAGCAAGAACATTTCTATATTTACATTATAACCCTCTGTCAAGCACAAGAGACCACTAGTTCTGTTTACTGCAGAAATAAGTAATACTTCCTCTCAGACAACTGAATATCTCAGAGGTCTCAAAACAGTTGTCTAAAATTGGAAAGCATCTTTTTTGGGGTATTTTTTATTTTACTTACATCTGGCAAACAGTCCAGATACCAATAAACAAAATAGGTCAAAACTAGTAGCTAGAAAAGAAGTCTTGCAACACACTCTTTACCTACCCACTTACCCTTGAGGAAACAACGTGGTTAGCACAGTTGAGACAGGAAAACAACACCCACAAAGAGCAGGATTCATCGAAGCCAGCTCTGAGAGGTACTTTTCATAATGGGACATGGAAGAGGGCATTTATGGATGAGGGCATTTACCTGCAAGAATAGGCAGTGTTTCCAACCTGCCTGTCCACTGTCCAAGAACAGGCAGTGTTTCCAACTTGCCTTTATAGGTGCTGCATCAGTGGCCTCCAGCAAGGGCGGCATTGTCCCAACACACAGCTGGTAGCACCTCTGCTGCCTTGCTGGGCAAGTACCAACTTCGGGATGTTCCATGGCTCAAAGCCACAAAAGAGATTTCATGTATCCTTCCTATAGATCATCTCAGCAAATTTTCAATCCCAGAGGCCTTCCAGGAAGATATGGATGAGTCCAAGACAGAAAGCCCACAGCCTAGTTACAAGAGGCCAGATGAGCTATATAGCACCCATATACAAATGCTGTGTATTTTTTAAAGAATTAATTAATGCCTCACAAGAATTTCAAGTGCCAAGTTTTATGAGCAAAGAAATCTAGCCACAAATATCTTGCTTTGGTACAGAGCTTATTTCACTGAAGGATACTAGCAAGCACTACTAAGTGGTAGGCGCGCCAGACTATTTTGCTAATTAGATAGACAGAGCTATTTCCAGGCACTATTTCCACAGACTTTCCAAGGTTCACACCCTGCTGTGAAATGGTTGAGGTCGTCTGTGATCAATGGAATCAGCTTTAAATTTATATAACCTGATAAAATATCTTAGACTTCTGAAGAATTGCCTTAATGGATTCCTACTAAGTTATATATTAATTGCTTGGAGGAGTTGGAGTGGATAGGAGAAATGCTATATAAGCTTCAAGCCTTTGTCTCTTTTAGTGCTGATAAAGGATTTTTATTTTATTTGTTTCAACCTTGGTAAGAAATGAAGAAGTATCTAAACTGACTCAGTAAACAATGCAGAGGATCAACAAAACCCCAGGAAAACAGACAGTACTACTGAGGAAAATATCTTTAGATGAAAATTCACTGGAGTTGCATAAACTCCAGGTCTCTTAGGAAAATATTACTTCAAATCTCTACTGAGAATAAAAAAAAAATTAAAGGTAAGTGCAAGGGTGGTAATAAAACTCAATGAAACACCATTTAATGCACAAGGCCCAAGCTGTGAGGAGGTAGTCAACATGGCTAGTGATGGCCGCTGAGAACTGCACAACTTGCACCAAAATCCTCTCTGTTCTTGTGGCAAACAGTATTTTGCATACACACGTATTTATAAGTCTGTCCTTAGTTATTGAAGTTATTTTTCCTCATCTCCACAGTCAGCAGAGCAAAACCATCACTGCCTTTAGGATTTGTCATTGCAGGCTACGCATGAAGACTAATCCCTCACACAAATTTGTCATTCATATCTAAGTCAGGAGGCAAATCAGCACAGACACGAGCAGTTTAGCATTTCACCACTTTGCAGCAATACTGCATGCTACAGAAAATACATCTATCTGTTCTCAGCTCCAGGGAAACTGGGTCATCAAAAGTATTTCCTCCTGCACCATTGTTTTACATCTGAACACACAGAAACTGAAGTGCATGTGTAAACTCTGATGTTCAAGCTTCTGATGACCCAAGAAACAAATCTATCTCACCCAACCAAGTTAATGGAAGGGCAAACACAAGCTCCACTGGAAATAATTTTTCAAACCATTAGGGCTGGGATAAGACAGTCACATGTTTTGCTTCAACAGCTGGAAAAAAATTAGCCATACCACTGCACTAATATGTGCATGTCATTTAGCAGCCCAGTTGACATTGCTTGTGACAGCCTTAACTTCTCTGCCAGACACTGTATGTCTACTGCTTTTTCTGCATCAAGTCAGAAGATAGTGCTTTTAGAAGGACTATGTTTTTTAGAAGGACTGACTTACAGCCAAAGAAGTTTGGTAAACCCTGTAAAGAGATGCTCCAGCAAGCTGCACCTCACCTGGGAAGCCTAGAAGGTGAGTAGGAAGACAAGGTTGCACATACACAATTTTACTATTGGTTAAGTAAGGAAAGATGGACAGAGGGACAGAAAGCTTTGTGCGGAAATGTAGGTCTCTAGATGAGCCATGCTTTTATTTTTACTAATGTGCTGCTCTCTCATCTCAGCATTCTATGCTGCAGGTTCTCATGAGACAGTCTCCAGCTGTCCCCCAGTACACAGTCAAGATGGTGAAGTCCCTGTTCAGTGTGCTCTGAAGAGAGGCACAAAAGAGATTGCAAAGGAAGGAAGTGCCCCCAGGAGACTCAACATCTCCTCAGAGTTGGTCAGGCAAGGAGATGTTGGCCCGATGGCTTTTTTGACTGTGCTCTTGTGTTTGATGGCCCTGGGGAGGATTGGGGAAGAGAATAAGGCAAATCAGTTTATTTATAATTCCCTTCTTAATGCTTCTGTCCTTTTCTGTCTGACTCAGTCTCTGCCCCATAGATGGAATTTCCATGTCAAAAAACCACAAGCCATTTGAATGAATTTTAGTAATATTGGTCCTTATATTATTCATAATATTGTTACATTAGGATAACTATAATAATTCAGAACATGTGCTTTGTTTGTATTCCTTAAATGTTCATTCCATTTGCCTTTTTAAAGAAAATGACATTTTTGTTGTGTTTTTATAAAGATCCAAAGTATTTTCAGGTGTCTCCCCTCTACCCCTTGCCCAGGTAGTGTAGCCACAGTTGGATTTTCATGGGGGCAGTTCAGACATGAGACTTCCTTTCCTCTGCACAGAGGTGATCCCCAATCTCTGCCTGCCTGCTCTCAGAGGCTGGGCAGGAAGGGCTGACACAGCTTCTTGGCCCCTAGATGAGTTCACAAACCATGGGGAGCAAAAGTAACTCACTGCATGTGCCAGACAGGCTCACTGAAGTGTTTCCAAACTCATGGGGTTGGTGCTGCCTGTCATTCTTTTCTTGCCATAACAAACCCTTAGCTTTCAGTCACTGCCCTTGTGCTTTCAAGGGACTGCCAGCAGCCCAGCTCCTCCAACACTGAATGGAGCAAAGCATGGGACAACCCACCCACACCCACAACCAACTCTGCTGCTCTTGTGCTGGTACTGAGCCACTCTCTCCCTGAGGAGCCAGCAACCCATTTAAGGGTTCACATTGCTGCAGTGTAACCCAAGTGAAACATCAGCGATGCTTCCATTTGGCACCTGTATTTATGGTAGTTATGGTCTCAACATTATGATAGAAATTACATAAACCAGATCTCTGCAGCTTTCACAGCTCCTTTGTAATAACTGAGACCTAACACAAATATCACTCTGACATCATCCAAGCAATTCATAGTAAGTTTTGGAAAAACTTTATGGAAAAAATTTAATAAATTGGGTCTACATCAATTTTCTTACTGCTTTACAGAAATAACCTTGTTCAAAATGTTAATTTTAGTACAGTCGATTAGTGATACCCATCATGTTTCACAGACTTAGCAAAAATCAGAGGAATTTAAATCAAACTGAAGTGTGTTCACTGGGTAGGCATATGCAAGAGAAACCACAGAGGGTTGTTAGTCCCAGGCACGTAGAAGGTAGCTAATATAGCTTTCCTGGTATATTGCTGGAGCAAAAGACAACACAAAATTGATGCTAGGTAGAAGACCAGCAGGTCTGCAAACATCAAGGAGGAGTTGGCTCTCTGCAGTTGTCTGAACTGTGCCTCCTGCAGTTTGTTATAACATCACTTGCACATGGAAGCAGATGGTTTCCTACATATCAATTTACTATGCCTCTCTTTCACTGATTTTTTTTCAGCTCCGTCTGTGCATTTTTATTCAAAAGGGAACCATATGGTCCCTCTGAGGTAGTTTATAAATAATTGTATATTTACAGTAGCAATTGAAACCAGAGTCACATGCTTGCCTTCAGGAAAGCAGCTGAAAGTAGCTGGGTACTATAGGATTTGGAATTATTTTCTCAGTACAGCATAGAAATATGCAATGAATAATTCAATAAAAATTGATTTCACATGGCCTTCCTGATTGCATTTGTTCTGCTACTGCTGCAAAACACAAGGTTCCTAATCAGAACTGGTCGAAGAGAGATGGGTCATGTGCACTCTGACAGCATTGCTTCTGTCTGTCATTTGCAGGGTGGAGCAATGATCCCGTGTCCCTGCTTTGTCAAGGGCTGGATCCAGCTTTCAGTGAAAGAAGGCCTGGGAAAGATGGTGCTGTGTCCCTAGGAGACCCTACTTTACTTCATCTTTGAGGCCTGCAGGGGCTGCATTGCACACCCAGCTCAGCCCTTCCCCAGCTGGGTAGTTTTCCAGCTGCAGATTGTTGGAGGGCAGCCAATATTTAGCTAGCATCACTTCCTCAGACACTGAGGATTAAAGGCTGCTGTGAATGACTGCCACCCTAGTGCTCCTTCTGCTCACCGTTCCCCTTCCTCCCTGTGGGCCTGTTTGGCCATATCTTTCTTCAATCTCAGCAAATTACTCTAAGAAAAAGCCCAACTGTCTGAGGAAACAAGACCAAAGTTACTCGTATAGCTTGGTGACTGAAGTGACTGAATTAGAGGCAGCCTTACCTCCTCCTCCTCTCCTGCCCCATATATTTTCAGCACTGTCCTTGCTTTTGCACAAAAGAATGAAAGACAATGAAAGACTGCACCTCCCCAGTACCAAGGGAGGGTGTATAAGGTCAGATGTCTCAGATATTTTTTCTTCCCACTGGGAATAAATTGTCAGAAGAGTTCATCTCCTGCTTAGATCAATAAATAAAAGCATATTTTTAAGTGCCTCACATTGATATTATTGGCCAAGATATGTGAGTGAGAGTGCTATTCTGGAAAGTTCAATATCTCTTTGTAAATCCTGCCTACTTACTTGAGGGCTTAACTGGGGACACTGGAATAAGCATGGCCCCTGACCCACTAATCCCACACCTTCAGCCTGAAATCTGGGCTCCTCTAAAATGGAAAATCCTGTACTCCAATTCCTACCTCATTTATCACCCCCCGGCACAGTGTATTTGTGTATCTGAGAAGTAATATCTGATAAAAATGAAGATAAAACCGGTTCCAAGGAGGTGGTAACATTATAATTCTCTTTACTTTCCTTTTTCTATGTCTTACACTGCTGATAGCTAATGAGATTTGCTTTTCATCATGATCCTCTGGGTTGATGGCTAAGAAGAGCACTGCAAGCTGTGATTTACCAAGCTAGGAGGCAGGATTAGGTGGGTTATGTAAGCAAGACAGCAAAATCAATCATGAATGAAATCTAGACTCGTTCCAGTGTTGTGTTGAACCCTGCCTTCTTGCCTTCAGCTTGAGGAGAAAAATTGCAGAGATCAGTACAATGATTTGAGAAGTGGCTTTGAAGCACTGTCCCTTCTACTCCTTTGCATCTCGGCTGTTCACACTGCCAGATGCTGCCAGCATCTTCTTCCTTGGTTATCCAGCACATTCACCAGTACCACGTGCAGTAATATGTGCTGATGTGTTCCTCTCATGCAAGTATGAAAGAAAAGTAATACAACATATACTTGCAGCCCCAGGTGATTAAATCTGCTCCTCATTCAGTTATCAGTAAATATGGTCAGGAGTAAGGTGATGGTTTGCCCACCAAGAACATGGTTTCCATGGGGACAAGAACTGCCAGCCCTAAGCTTCCTCAGGCAAAATTATGGGGATGGCATGTGGTGGGCAGTGGAGCAGACTGGGTTTGCAGGGTTACAGAACATCTCCTTCAGAGATGTCAGGTCTCTGTGGTGCTTTGGTTCTTTGCCTTAAGAAAGCTAGAAGGTGTGTTGCCTGGAATTTCTGCTTTTTTCCCCTTTGTGGTTCTTTCACTGAGAGGGTGAGGAGGGCCTCCCACCCATATCCCCACTGCAGCTGCTCACTGTCCTGCCCACCCCTGCCTCTTGGGTAGGTTACCCTGCAAAAGCATCAGCAGGAGCATGAGCTTCTAAATGGAAAGCCACTCACCTGCTGTTATCTTCTGTATTGCTGGATGGAACACTTTAGCCCTCTTTCCTTATTTCAAGAGCAAAAAATAAGTTTTGGTTTTCACTGTTTTTCTTTCTAAGCTTGACAACCAGACTGTTCACAGTAACAGAGTAAGGTACGCATTAATGTGTTTCCTTTAGCAGGACCTCTGACTCCACAAAGTTATTTAGGCTCCTAATAACAAACACAAGCACCAGGCTTGCCCTTAAATTCAGATCTTCAGAGGTATTTCAGTCTGAAATGTGAAATACCTCTGAAGATCTGAATTTAAGTGGCCATATCAGCAAACACATGAAACTAATTTTACACAGACTGCTATTAAATCCATAGATTAATCAGCCAAAATATAGAGGTTGCTTTTTGCTAATGGCTTTCATTCTGCTATTGATAATAATAGTTTAAACTATTTTTCTCCTCATAGGATCCCCTTAAAAGTCCCAATGCAATGCTTGATACAAATACAGTGTATCAGTTCTGTGCATCTGTAAAAGCTCTAGATGGTAAAACTGACATAAATATGAGAAATATAATTTTTTCTTGAAACTAGTTCACTGTGATGAAAAGATTAAGCAAAATACCTGAGAAACCTGGATTTTTAAGGTGTTATTGTTTCATACACTGTTATTGGTTTAGCAATCCTACCTTTAAAGGTATAGACCCATTGTAAATATACTACACCAGATAATACCCTGATGCAAATAATAATTTCATTGATTTAATCAAAGAAATTTAACTTTTGTTAAGCAACAACCAGATCCAATAATATCTGTACTCTATTTATAGCTTTACTCCAGAATTCCACATTGTCCCTGACATAGTAAAATGACACCTTCCACAAAGGCAAGAAATCCACTGACTTCATATTCTAAACAAACCACTGTTAAAATAAATGGACGTCTCTTAATTCTTAACAATAGTGAGTCAGATGGATCTGACCTCTGTGGGTGGGACTTTAATTATGCCCACTATGTTTAAGAAAGTACAGTATTGTAATAATATTATTCATTGCATTCCAAGAGTTCCATCAAAGGCTTGACAATCCCAGGAAATGATGCACATCCTCACTTATAGTCCTGCTGAATTGCTAAATATATCCGGTCATATAAAAGCTGATCCTGTGAATTTTTGGCATTACCACTTAATAGGAACTAATAATATCTAGTTGTCCCTTTTCCTATGTGAGTCATTGTGCTCAATCACAGATTTTAGCCCTCTCTAAAAAAGGATAAGCAGAATAAAACTCCAGCAAAACCCAGTGGTATCAGTGCTGTGCAATGAAGTGTTTGTGATGGGTGAAAGGAAGAGGGTGAGTAAGTGGATATCTGGTGGGGAAAGCCCGGGATGGTAATGTGTAGAGGTCAGGAGGGCTACTGTAGGGAGGGAGATTGCAATGTGGCATAAAAGTGGTGTCTCCACTGAGTCTGTGGTTTCTTTTCACCAGCTCAGTTATGAGTCAGAACTGCCCAGCACAGACTGCCCTCCTGCAGAGTGCCATGGTGCCACCTACAGCTTCTTCTGCTTGGCTGCTGGGAAACTCCATCAGAAGAGAGAAACTCCATATCTCCTTCAAATGGTGTGGTTAACTGATACTTAACATGACGATTAATTTTGAACTGATTTCATTGCAGCGAACAGAAAACTTGTCTGAAAGGAGTTGCTGCAGTAATCCTCTTCTTTTTTTTTTTTTTTTCCCCCTGGAATTGCAGGATGCTACTGCTCAGTTAAACCTCTCAGTCACAGCAGCAGTGTCCACAGAAACAACTGCAGCCGTATTCTGAGGCTGTGTTTTAGATCCTGATGAAATACAGGTTCTTGGTGGAAATTAGTCACGATATTCAACATTCAGAAAATTAAATTCTTCCCCTAATCTTATTTTTCCATTGCAGCAGTTAGCTGGGGTCCAGCGCTCACTGGCACTCAATCTCTCTATTTAGCTTTGCTGAAAGGCTTGCTAAACCTCTTTCCTGTTGACAACTGCTTTTTCTCTGTGTGTTTGTTCTCTCTTTGAAAGTCTACTGATCATTTATGTCTGGAAGACAACAAACAGGAAACCTGCCAGCACTCTGGGAGGCAGCACCTCTCCTCCCAAGGCAGAAGGAGCATCTCCTGGGATGCTTTGACCTCCTTCTCCTCAAATCTAGCTCCACCGTGCGGCTGCTTGCGTTAACGGGCATCTTCTGCATCTGCAGGCGCACAAGAGCTGCTTGCTACGATAGCTTTTCGGG
Source organism: Zonotrichia leucophrys gambelii (assembly GCF_028769735.1). NCBI lineage: Eukaryota > Metazoa > Chordata > Aves > Passeriformes > Passerellidae > Zonotrichia > Zonotrichia leucophrys. Next base: position 19,133,746 of record NC_088170.1, on the reverse strand, counting down.
AGATGCCCCAGGAAGGTTCTCCGATGGGGTTTTCCAACTGCTCATCCTGATGCTCAGTTGGGGAAGAGGTCCTATTCAAAAAGGACTTTGCATCGTTTCCCACAATTATCTAGGTAACTATAGCTTGAGAAAATATGGACAATTGTAGCTAGCAAATGCAGTTTTTATTTCCATTTAAAATTTTCAAGAATTATTAGTTCAGAATCAAATGAAAATTCACATTTTCCCTCTAAAAATTAGAAATCTGCTTTACAAAAACTAGCACAGAAATCTGCACAAACTACTGCCACAGGAAGCGTTCCCAGGAGCTGGGGGGGAGAAAGGGAGAGGGAGTATGCACAAGCTGGCTGACAGGAGTTTTCTTGTTGCCACATGCAAGGCCAGCAGTGCTCTCCAGGCCACCCAACACCAACCTCCCACATGAACTAATATTTTGATGCAGTGATAGGGAAAATGGCATCAAGGGAACACTGAGTTTGCAGGGCTAGAGACTGTTCAACACATCTAACATTCTGGAGGGGTTGGTTGCTGGAGAGGGGCAATCTCAGTGCTGCATCTCAATTTTGTTAAAAAGGTACAAAATTTCATTTGAAGTTTCTTTACCACTTGTATTATAGACTTTAAAGCAGCTGGAAAGAAGTTGGCAGGCAAAAATACATACTCCTATACTATGTACTTAGAATGTTAGTGGCAGTGTACCTCTATACTTGAAAACACAAAGTTTGCCACAGATCAGGTATAGACTCAGCCACAACTTTAATGCTGAATTGAGCAGGTCATTACTGACTCCTCTTAACAGTTCAGTGTTATAAATAGCTACAAAATACACCATGTGCTCCCTCAGCACAAATGTGGCTATTTTATTCACGCTTTATAACGTTTCCTTTTCACTAACCTGGGAAGATGGCCTTAATAGGACCGACTTAGCTCTTTTGGAAATTTGGAATTTTATAGAACTATTCTATTTGATAGCTTGCTGCTTTTTTTTTTTTTTTTTTTTTTTTCTGAAAAGCAGCTCAGTAGAAAAGGCCATGAGGATCCTGATGGACACCCAGTTGAACATGAGCTATGAGCCAGCAAAGTGGCCCAGCTGCAAAGAAGGCAAGTGTTAGGCAAGTATTGCCAGCAGGTTGAGGGATGTGATCCTTCACTGGGGAGAGGCTTCACTTGGAGTGCTACGTCCAGTTCTGGGCTCCTCACTTCAAGAGTGATATTGAGCTATTTGAGAGAGTCTAGCAAAGGACCACACAGATGATGAAGGGACTGGAGCACCTCACATAGGACGCAAGGCCAAGGGACCTAGGACTGTCCAGCCTGGAGAAGAGGAAGCTCAAGGCAATCTCATCAGTGTGTACAAACACCTGCAGGGAAGGTGTAAAGAGGATGGAGCCAGGCTCTTTTCAATGGTGCCCAGACACAGAATCCATTACAACAGACACAGCCTGAAACACAGCTGGTACCCTCTGAATATCAGGACACAGATTGCCCCTGGAGGCTCTGATCTCCATCTCTGGAGTATTCAAAAGCCATCTAGACATGGTCCTGGGCAACCAGCTTTAAGTGACCCTTCCTGAGCAAGGTGAGGTTGGACCAGATGATCTCTAGAGGTCCCTTGCAACCACAAGAACTCTGCCATTCTGTAAATTCTGTCTGATAAACAAATGGATACATAACCATTCTGTGTAGGCGTATCACAAGGATATATCCAATGTAAAAAGAAGACACAGACAACGAAGGACAACATCTCACTAAGGAGTTGTGGGCAACAAGAGCATTTACCTGCAGTCACTCCACCTAAACATGTCTATGGTAACAGCAAGGTGGGGGGGAAGAACATAATTAAGACGTTCTTTCCTTCAACAGCTAATTGGGTTTGATGGCTCAAATTCCCTCTGATTTCTGATATTATATGTTAGTTACAACCCAGTTCCTCTTTTCATCCTCTGGGTCTATTGAAGATATTATGGCTTTTCCTTTCATACATCACTACAAATTTTCTCTTCCACTTCTGTGTCCCATGAGCCTTCCTGGGGTGACGGGTTCAGATCATGGCAACCTCGCTGTTCTACCATGCAGAGCTGAGAGCAGCAGGGACAGGGACCCACAGCATGCAGTGCCAAAGAGTGCAGCAGAGGGAGTATCAGAAGGTGGTCAAGAATTATTATCAGGAAGGTTACTTTCGTATTTTTAGTTAGTATTTAAAGGTGTGAAAATGCTTTGAGTTTTGGCTAAATTCTTCTTTCAGCATTTTAAATACAAAGGACAAGCAAACTTCAGGTGGAAAAAGCTTCACTACAAAAAATTGTGGCTTAAGTGACAAGAATATTTTTTTATGTAACTACAGTACAAAATAAAACAGCTTAGAAAAACCCCAGAGCATGGGATGATAAACCAAATAAATAATTATATTTCTCCTAAATTTTATAATCTGTAGGTAATCTCAGGAATTCAACAGAACTCTTCTCACTGCATAAAACATACCCCTCTAGTCCAGCCTTGATGGTGGCTGCATGAATATGAGCACCATAACATTAACAACTCCTCCACCTAGCTGCCTTCTTCCATAATGTCATCCTGAGCAGCTGCAGACAAGCAGAGGCTTGTTAAAGTGTTATTTTGGGGTAAATGTCTGAAATAATTAATTTCAACATGATTTTGAACATACTGTTCTCAGAGTGTATTAAGTGGGGTATACTTTTAGTAGAGTGGATTCTTAGTTCTTCTTTTGGGTAAAAAGATTGTTTAGTATGCACTAAAAATACTCCAGTGGTATTATACATGATTAAGGGATGTTCTTTTTAGTGGTGCCCTTATTAGCAAGTGTGCTATGAACAAATGTGTTTATTAGATAGTGAACAGCACTTCAGTTTGCATTGGACCATTAGCTAGCAACCTCTCAGCTGACTTCACTGGCTGATCAGCTGGGGATTACTGTCTAGGGACTGGAATAACATAGCCCAGTGCAGTAAATCACTAATTATGCTGTCAAGATAAAGTATTTGATAATAATGCAAAACTAAATGATTGTTTGGAAAAGCTGATGGTGGTGGTGCTGGCAACTGATGTAATTCATATGAGCTATACAGCAAATAATCCAAAGCCTGAAATGATTTTTTTAAAAGTTATGGCAAAGTTTTGTTCTTATTTTAGTCACTTGGATTATTGCCTGTTATGCTTAGGATGAGACATTTTCTGAACGCATTTAAAGAAACACACACAACTCTAAAAGTAGTTAGCAGAAAAAAACTGCCTGAAAGTCCTCCAAGAAGCTTCCCAGCCCCTGAGAGCTGCTGCTTCAGAGCAATTTTTTTCCACCTGAGAGACACCGAATTACATTTCTGTTTTCTGCCTTCTGTGAAAAAGAGCCACTCAATCATCACAGAATCAACTTGGCTGACTCAGACTTGCTGAAAAGATGAAATTAACTATCTCAAAATCAAAACAATTATGTAAAATAATTTCTTCTCATCACCGCCTCACCAAAACATTACCTAAACTGAACATGGATTGTGTTCTGCGCTCTCTGTGTACTTTGTGACAAGCTTGATTGACTCATTTGAGCAATCAAAGAGGATATTTCCATCTCTGGTAATCTGCTTTTCCATTTTGCTCATGGTTACCACCTTGCAACAGAGGTAGAAACAATGTTTCAAACTGCATGGCAGATTATTGTAAAGAACTGTCAGTTTGTGATTTATTTGTATCGTGTGTAGTTGTTTTATTTCTAAATGGAAACCCTTGAGAGAGGGACAGAATAGGTAGGAGGGGAAGGTAATGTCTCTCATTATGAAAACACAGACATTTTCCTGAGACATGGTTCTGCATCATGTTTGTTAACTTCTCTTGCACCACAACGTGACGGCATGTATGTTGGATTTCAGAGACTCCTGTTCATCCTGCTACTGCCACTGCTAAAACACAAAGTTATGGATACAGATTTCCTCAACAGGAGGAGTGGCAAGCGCAAGAAACTTTGAGAAGTCTGGTGTATGCAAAATCTCAAGGAAGAGCAAAGGACACTGCAGGATTCAACATGCTGGACAATTAAGGGAGATGAAGATTTCAAAGCACCTTTGAACTGTAGTAGTTAATCAATACTCTGGAGAACATAAATCTGTGCTAAAGATTCAGCATTTCAAATTAAAATAAGGAGCTCTTCTACAGTAAAACCAGCAAAGGCCAAAGAATGTTCTTAATCTCTAAAGGTTTAAATAAGGAATTTCAGAAAAATCAGTCTGTCCATATCTGTCATGCAAAAAAATCAACTAATGAACATTTTGTATCTGTTTAAAAAATAAAAATCTTTAAGATATTCATGTGAGTACAAAAATATTGATTCACATGAAACAAGGCTATTAGATTGCAGTATTATAATGTTATCCAGCATAGTCCAGATTGCATAAATTCTTTGACAGATAAGATGTTTTCATCCCTTTAGGTAAACAAACAAACAAACAAAAATAGGGAAGGAACACTGTTTTCTAAGTTTGTTGATGTCGTGAGTGTTGGGACACAATAAAAGCAGTTCCTCAGTCTGTGGAGTGCAGCTGCCTGGGGCTTGGCTGCTGGCTGGGGTTAAAGCATGACACCAGTTAACTTCATTCCCTCATCCTCCTCTCGCTCTGTCATACACAGTCCCAGAGAAAAACCTTTTCATCCTATGAGTTCAAGCTCATGGCTGCCTTTAACTTGAGTTTAACTTTGCTTTTATTTAGCTATCTTCTACAGTTCTTCTAAGATGAAGGGTGGTACTTGCAGACAACGCTTAAAACAATATTTATGTCAACCTGTTGTTACACTAAGTTTGAGAGAAACCAGTTCAGGGTGGTGAAGAGAAACATTATGTAATATGGTTCAGCTTCAGTTCAATGGACTAAATTGGTTAGACAGGTCACTATCCCACAAACTAGAGCAAATCATTTGGAACAAGGAAAGTATGGTGGCTGTTTTTGCTAAGGAGTGCCCTGTTGGATTTTTATTAGAAACTGTTAGGTATGTACATAGTGTTAAAAGCTCTGAGCATTTTTTGTCTTTAAACTGTGAATAAATGTGGTTGGTCACAGCACAGTACTAGGATGCAAAATGCTCTTGGGAACTCTTTGAATAATTAAAGAATGGTGACAGGATAACACCCATCCCATTTCTTGCTGAGGAAACAATATGGCTATATATTATAAATTATGGCTAATTATCTCACATCCTGTTTCCTCAGAGCCCTAAACACAGGAAGCCTTTTCTTCTTCCAGATATTCAATATTGCTGTTAATAGCATCTTTCATTTCTACAGTGGGATGTATTCCAGAGAATTACAGTCTATCTCCATGGTGCCCAGTCAAAGTGTGACCAACAACCTGGCATAACAAGAGAAAAATTCCAGTCAAGACCATTGTAAAATTCCTCTGATCCTTGACAAAAGGGTTGCTGCTACCCACAAAGAACTGAGAAAGCCCGATATCCCAAGGCTTTGTCCAAGATCTGCAGCTTCAGAGCTAGAACATACTTTATTTGAACAGGAAACTCCTGGGAACTGATATGTTGTACTAAACACAGAATACTGTGAATCTGAAATGTGTGCTGTCAAATTTTATCTGATCTGATCCCGTCCATCTTTTTAAACTCAGTTTTCTCAAAAATTAGGCCAACAGGGACAATTGTCTATACTTTACTAAATGGCAAACTGGCAAGTGGCCAGTTCTAATGTATACAGTAGAACCAGTAGCAACTGAGCAGTACCTTTGAATGAATTAGAAGACAAAGAAAACTCACCAAAAACCAACCAACCAACCAACCAACCAACCAACCAACCAACCAACCAACCAACCAACCAACATATCAAAGGAGAGGCTTGATAACTTTTTTTCCAACATGGTGGCTAGCACTTGTGACTCTTGGGTTTGTCCTGTGTAGGGCCAGGAGTTGGACTTTGATGACAACTTGTGGATCTCTTCCATCTCAGAATATTCTGTGATTCTGTGATTTATTAAAACAAACAGAAGAAAAAAGGAAACAGAACAGTTGTCTATACTTGACTGACTATACTTTCAAAAAAGATTTTTTTAGGTGTTAGACCATACTTTTATATTACCTTTGGCTAAAAAGAAGTCTGAAATTCCTCACCAGTCTGTGTTAACTCATCCTACTTACTTTTATTTATAGACTATCACACTGTATTTCTAAACAATGAAACTTGCAAGCAAACACATACTGCATGTAAATAAAAAACTAGTCTCTGAATCAAAGCTTTTAGAACAAGAAAAAACTAAAAGCTCTATCACTGAAATAATGTTCTCTGTGCAGCCAAGTATTTCAGTCATCTTGACAAGAAAACATACAATCTACTTACTTGGAAATATATATATATATATATAAATATATAGCAGAATTTCAAAATTAAGAATTCCCTAAAAAGAAATGAGAATGCCAGTAACCAAAGACAGACACTTCAGAACACCACATTATTGGAACAATGAACTAATCCACTTAGTCTATTTTCAGTTAACTGGGGCTTTTTTTGCATAATATATAATCACAAGACAAATTAAAAACAGAAACAAAAATTTATTGTTGGAAAGAGGGACAGACAGAGTCCCAAAAAAACCTCTCTGAAAAAATTATCAAGCTAACAATTTTTAATTATTTCAAAGTTAATAAGAAGACAACATCCAACACTAATTTTTCAAGAACAACTGCTGCCAAATCACTCTGGTTTCCTTTTATAGGAAAATATCAAGCCCCTTGTATAGGGCAGACAAAGAACTTACCATATATTTGATTTTAGTTGACCTTTCAATGTTGTTTAACCTAAAAGAGATTGAAAATTAATTAAAAATTGTAAAAGCAAGTAAAAATCTGTTTCAAATAGAAAGGGGACAATCTGATACAAACACTTATGGTGGACAGGGATAAATGAATGGGCTTCTGATGCAGTAGGAAGGATCATAGATAGGAATCAGTACAGCTTTTCAAAAGTATAAATTTTAAACTAAAGAAATGGCCTGCTTGAGGAAGGAGACTTTGGAAGGAGAGCCCATCACCAGAGATCTTGAAGTATAGACTGAGTGAAGGAGCATCATATACATGACTAAACTTGCATGGGGCAGAGAGAGTGAATGAGCTCTGAATAAACTCCCAATGTCCACCTTTTTATGCCATTTGCATCTATCTACATTCTTTAAAGCTCAAAATCCAAGAGCCCAATAGATGAATATTTTATTAATTAAATGAGCATCTGAAATTGGACAGCAGAAGTATTATATCATAAATAGTTCTTCTGTTCCCTGGGTATAGCATATTTCAGTGGTTTAACTGATGAGTCCCAACAGTGTTACAGCAGGAAAAACAATCCACTATGCTAAAGTTTTTTCACTCCTCTCTTCCAGAGATAGAATGTAGTACTGGCAGCTTCAAAACCCCAGAAATACCATTTCAGGTTCATTACATTGAAAAAAGTAATAATAAAAGTAAAAATAATAATAAAAGTAGTAGTAATAATAATAATAATAATGTCACTTACCTGCGCCGTCACTGCAATGTTGTGTTAATGGCAAATGGTGTAGGATGGCACAGAATACTTCCAAGTTAAGAATTTAAATTCACACCACAAATAAGCAGTTGTCACTCTTCTTACATTCTGTCCCACAGCCTGCTCTTACTTAATTCAAGCTCCCCTCTGTACTCCATGACAATTCTAGTTTCTGCTCTCATGGATAACTACCATTTTGTCCTCCAGTGTCCCATGCTTGACTCATGCCTACTTTCATCAAGCATCACCTCCCTTCCTTTGCTCTACCATATTGTGGTCAAAATCTCTTTGTCAGTTCTGCCATCATCTCCCCCTCTCCCTCACCCCAATACCTGTCTTATTTCTAGTATCACACTCCCTGTTGCTCCCCTCTCCAGATGACCATACCCTCTTTCACATTGTTCTCCCTGCATGTTCTCCAGTTTTTCTCTGGAACATCTGGCTTCTGATCATACTCAGAGCTGTGCCATGAATATGGCTTTGCTTGTGCTTCCACACCATGCTGGCATCTGGAAAGAAATGTAAGTTGGTGAGAGGGTCTGCTCCAGGGAAGTTTCTAGGTCCCATGGATACTGGAAAACTCTGAAAATGTGGGCAGAGTAAATCTCCCAAACAAAACACAGGGCACGCACAAAGGGCCTCCAAAGTACCACTAAAAATTGTGTGTCTCCTACAGCCTGAGGTTTACTCATGGTCTTTCAGCAGAAAATTCATATCTAGCTGGAAATGAAGAAACAGCCCTACTCATACCTACCTAGAAAAGACAATAGGCAACAGTAACTGCCTCTACTAGTCCCATCCTTCACCTGCAAAGGATTTATTGGTGTGGTGTCTACCTAAACTAAGGATAACCTCTGCCATCAGTCACTTGGAGAAGCTGAAGCCTTCAGAACACATTAAAACAGACTATAATGTTTTTACCACTGTAAAACATGAAACCAAAATTTTATCAAATGTCAAAAAATCACAAGATTGGCTCCCAGATACTTCAATTTTGAATTTAAGATTTTTCCTTTCAGCAAAATTGGCTGGTGCTGACAACTCATCCACTAATTCAGAAATATTAACAATTTCTGCATCCATTCCTATCAACTTTGCCCCAACTAATACTTACTTTCCTGCCATCTTCATCTCAATCCCTAATGACATTTCAACTATCCCTTCATGTCAAATCATCCTCCTGTCTTGATTTTTGAGAAAAATACTAATGGTTGCATGAACGACCAATAAATTTAGGAAAGTGCCTGTATCACAGGGTTTGCTGAGATTAGTAGAAAATCAGAGTTCATGACCCTCTTTTTCTACACTGCTGTACAAAACCTAAACTCCACTTCCCCTTTCAGCAGGCACAGAGCTCACAGAAGGAGAGACATCTCAGGCTCACCTTTGGCAGATCTGACCAGCTGCTCATCCTTGCCAGACTCCTTCTGGGAACAGACATCCAACAGGACAGGACTGTCCTTCAGCCCTGACTGGACTGGAAACATCTGCAGGCTGGAACTTCATGTACACATAGGAAAACTAAAGACATATTTGCCAGAACTGGCAGGAGCAAAGTCACAGATGTCTGTCACACTTTCCCCCCCCTCATCATAAACAGTGTACAGAACACATCCATCTCAAAAGGTGAGTGAGAGAGGGCCAGTTGTGTGAGTAGCCAAAAAGGCCAGTGCTGGGATGGATGTGAGACAGACAATCAGAGGATCAAACGAAAGTACAGACAGCACATCACAGGTGATGAGTGCTTCTCTTTGCATTCCTCCCTCTCACAGATATTTCTCTTCAGCTTGCCTGGCTCTTCTGTGAAACATGATCTGTGCAGCACAAGTGGGTGACAGCAACATCTTCATGACTTGTGGCAGAAACGGTGAATTCCAGCCCCTCTCTGCACCTGTGAGCCCCAAGCGACTTAGTAAACATTTTAATGAAAAGATTCAACAGTAATAAACAGTAACATACAGTAGCTGTGTATAGTATGCCCTCCTTGTGTAGTTAAAACACAGCACTTGTGTTTGTAACAAAGCTTTCTTTAGTGACAATTTTCCTAACACCTTATTCCTTTATTTATATAATCCCATTGAAGAATTTGAGGAATTTATTAACCTTAATCACTTTAAAGTCAGACTTATCTTAAAAATTTAATCTCCATTCCTAAATCTATGTTTTCCAGTATTTTCCAACTATGGGAATAGTCTTACTTCTTATTACATTTCCCTGCAGCCTTCTAATGAACACGGTCTTTTCCAACCTTCCTATCACTCTTCTTACATTCTGTCCCACAGCCTGCTCTTAATTCAAGTTCTTCTGATATGATCCCAAATTAATACTCTCTCAGCAATCATGCCAACTAATAAGGTATCATAACTCTTGATAAACTGACACATTTTACCCGATTCAGGCCGTGACTTCATTGTGAACACAAGGAGACACCAAACTAAGCCTGCGTATTTGGGGTGTGAAAAACGCCAATCACTTGTTTTTAAAATTTTAAAAGTTTAATAGTAATAAAATGGTTATAAAAATAGTAATACAATTAGAGTAATAATAATTTGGACAATTTGAATTAGGACAATATGAGACAATAGAGACAAAGAGTCACAGACGTCTGGTACCTTTTTCTGGGCAGCACGAGTCCGAAAAAGGACACCCGTTAACAAAAGATTCACCCTTAAAAACAACAGCCTGTTGCATATTCATACACTTCATACATGATGCATAAATTCCATACAAATACAGGATTCTGTCTGGTCATCGTCAACTTCTTCCTCTGAATCCTAACAGCGCCTTTGAGGGGGGAAGAAGTTCGTTTCTTCTGATAACAGGACAATAAATTCTTGTTCTCTGAAAGATTTAGGTGTCCTGTGGCTGCTATCTCGCTGCGAGTTCCTTCTTTAAAAAAAAGTATCCTACATAGCATAGTTTCTATTTTAACATGTTTTATAACCTAAAGCTATATTGAACACACTACTTAAAAGAATTAATACAGCATTACTTTCTAACAAAGCACAACACATATAATATTAATTTGGATATTTGCGAAAAGCCAATCAAAAAATACGTGCATTTTTTCCTGCCGTTTGTGGCTATAGCAGGTGCGCTGCCCTGGGGGTTCAGCTGCGGGCTCTCCGCGGCGCTTCCCACCCTCCGCCGCCTCTGAGCCCGAGCTCCGCTGCTCTGGGCCTGGCGGCGCTGTGATGCAGCCGGAACGGAGCAGCGCACAGAAGCGGCAGCTGCGCTGAGCTGCTTTCCTGGCTGCCATAATGACATAATGAGGACGTACGGCACCACGGCAAACTCTTTTAACATAAGTGCCTACGGAAATGTCCGAGGATGAGACGTCACGGCCAGCACGAACCGCCGCTGACTGCGCGGCGCCGTGGGGCCCCGCTTCCACTCCCTGCAGGGCCGGACCGACGCCGCCCGCCACACCCTCTTGTGGTCACGGGACTCCGTCCAGTGTGCCTGACTGAGTTACAGCGCTGCAATTACTCCTACTGACTAAATAAATTAAATTTAAAAAGGCTTGGCACTCGGGGGAGCCCCGCGTCGCAGAAACATGACGTCACCGGCCGCGCAGCCATGTCTCGGCCGCGCCCGCCCGCCGTGCCGCCACCAGAGGGCGCCCCCGCCCGCGGCGCGCGGCCCCGCCCCGCCTCGGCCCCGCCCCCCAGCCTCATTGGCGCCCGGCCGGGGCGGGGCCTCCGGTCACGTGCCCTCTCCCCGCCTTCCCCGCCGGGCGGTGCTGGAGGACCTATCCCATAATGCTCCCTGGGGGCGGCACGGGGCGGCCTGTAGGCGTCTCTCTGTGCCACCGGGGCGCCGCCTCTGCCGGAGCGGAGCAGCGCCCCCGCCCGGGCCCCGCCGGCGCTGCCGCCGTGCTCCCCGGCCACGCGCGGACATGTGGCAGCGCGGCGGGCGCTGAGCGCGCGGGGCCCCGCGAGCCCCGGCAGCCCCGAGGCGGCGGAGGGGGCGCGGGCAGGCGGACTCGCCGCTCCCTGCGGGGCAGAGACCGCGCCGGGGAACGCCGCGGCGCCAGGTGAGCACCCGCGATTGCTGCCCGCCGCCTCCCTCGGGAATTTCCGCGCGGCGAGGGGAAGTGCTCGGGGCCGCGGGCCGGGCGCTGGCGGGCCGGGAAGGGAGGGCAGGCTGGAGGCGGTGCGGTCCCGCTTCGGCCGGGGCCTTCGCCCCTGCGCGGAGCCCGCCGGGCCGGGGCGCTCCCGCCGCTCGGTCGGGCTGGGGCGGAGTTTGCTGCCGGCTCCGGCCGCGTTTTCCCCCCTTCCCTCCCCTCCCCACCCCTCCTTGCCGCCCGCGTCGTGGCGCCGAGCGGGAGCCCGGCCCGGCCCGGTGCTGGCGCTCGGTGGCCGCGGCGAGACGCGGGTCCGGCTCCCGTGCCCGCCGGCCCCCCTGGGGCGGGAGGGCAAACAAAGCGGGGCGGCCGGGGCGATCCGCCGGCCCGCTCCGTGCCGAAAGCTTTTGAGAAGCCGCACCGGGAGGAGCAGCAGCCCTGCCCGCTAACCCGGGAGCCGGGGGGAACAAAGATACGGCCCGCGGAGCGCCGCCGGCCCTCTGCTCCCGGTGGGGTGGGCGCACGACCGGGAGCCTGGAGCTGTGAACACCGGCGGGTTTTGCTGGAGGAGCGGCTCCTGCGAGCTGAGAGTTGCGGAGGAAATTGCACAGAGAGGCTCAGCTCAAAGCCCAGCTCTGCTTTTGTGCTGCTCTGGGATCGCGAGTTAGACAGCAGCAAAGTTGCGCAGGGGGAGCGCTGGAGCCTGGAAGCAATTTACCGAGCCACTGAGATAATCTCCAGTTCTTGAATTTTATAGTACATGGTGTCCTAGTTTCTTTTTTTTTTCTCCTTTGGTGAGTATTAAAGAATATTATTAGCCTGAGCCCAAAATGTAACTCATCTTTGACAGTCCAACTTCACATTTATAACTTCAAAACAAAGCAGCATTGTTAGGACTAAAATCTGTCCGCGCCCTCTCACGATGTTTTGCTCTTAGACTACTAATTAATTTTAAATTCTTAGGGAGAATGAGATAACAGAGAGAAAGGCCGGATAGTTACCGTGTGTTTAGTATCAGTAACTAGGTGCTGTTGGCAAAGAGTAATTTATTTAAAATGTCAGGAAACAGTTAAGTCTGTGCCCATCTAAGTAATAATTGTATCATGGATTGGAATGTCCGTGATTATTGAATAGCTGTTTTAAGTTTGGAATTTTATAGCTTCAGTAACCTTAAAGGGAAATCTAGCTGAGTGTCCAGTGTGAAGTTTGTAGATCACTGATGTGTTGGGGGCTTTTGATTTTCTTTGCAGTGGATCATACTTTTAAGTATAATCTGACTTAAATTTTACTATGTAGGTGTTCAGAGCCTTACACAGGGGAGAGCCATTTTGTCATGATTTCATTTGCTCTTAGCAGAAATAAGTTGTAGGCTTCTTGAAATGACAGTGACAAAAATTTGCTGTTATTTGGTTGATTAGATGTGATAATCCATGTCTCATCTTTTTTAACTGGAAAAGCTGTATTTAGAAACTCATAGTATTAAAAGAAAATGGATGGCATCCTCTTTAGTGGCATGGAAAATACTTGGAAATGATCCCAAGTAGTTTTTCAAGTATTTCCTTTAACAAGGAATACGGTGTTTGATTTTGTGATTTCTTAAGATGAGACATATTGGAGGTGGGGAGGCTATTTAGGCATTTAGTCAGAATATTACATCTTTTTAAGCTTTCTTTTCAGCAGTTTACATTTGCTGATGTGTCAGCTTTCAGAGTGACAAATTACACAAATAAAAAAATATGTCACTTTTTTTTCTTGTATCACTGACCTTAAAGTCTGCTTTGGAATGAGCAGAGCAGGTAACAGCTTTGTGCCTATGTGAGGAAATCTGTCTCTCAAATGGTCATGGAAGTGAATGTTTTTTCTGACCTTCTTAAATAGCAGCAATCCTGGGTTGACTAGTTTTTACCTCATATTTGGGTTGCCTTTGGAAACAACTCTCCAAAGTTGCATGGTATATGGTGAATGTTTTGACCATGATTTTATGGTTCTCCATCACATGTGAAGGTTGACTTTGTTGCATATGTGCAGATTGTTGAGTTTTACCCAATGGGCAGTTGTAAGTTTATTTTATTTTCTAGTTAGTCAGCTGTTGCCTTGGAAACATCTAGATGAGGAAGAGTTTCTCTGTGCTCTCAACTGGCTGTAGTTTGATGCAGTTGTTGCATGGCTTCTAGCCCCTGGTTTTGTAAAACTTGCAGACAGTTCTGCTCATCATACACGATTGCTCTTTTCAGGTTACATATTATTGGTTTTTGGTTTTATCCTGTTACAGGGTTTCTTTGCAGAATCTTCTCAGTCTTCTGCTGTCCCGAGTACTAAAAAACCTGTGCAAAAACTTTAAATTACTTAAATTGGCTTTATATAGTAATTAAAAGGTAATTTATCTTTCAAATAATGATGTATTTAAACATACTTTATATTAATAGGGGTGGAAAAACTACTGCTGGTAAAAGCTTGTAGGGCTGACTTGCCATACCTACAGCAAAATTCTTGAAGCCTGGCTTTCTGTCAGTCTGCTGTTCAGTGTTCAGATTTTCTTTGCCAACAGTCTAAGGTGAGGGACAAAAACTGTCTTTCCAGGTAATACCTATAAAAAACATGCAGAACAATTCCTCATGGTGGCTAAACTGACTATTCAGTGCTGTCAAGCATTGTTATCAGTTTTTCTGAGTGAATTTATAAATGGTTATAGTTAATGTGCTAAACTCTTAAAAAAGGCTGAAGTAGATTTTATAAATCTTGACATTGTCCAGTTTTTCTGCCTTTTTTTTAATTACAGGTTGGAGGCGGAGTATTAAGCATCCTCTGTGCTCGTCAATGCCAGAGATCTCTAAGTGCACATGCTTTTGAGCGCTTCAAAACAAGGGCTGTTCATGGCTGTTCAGCAATGTAGACACATTTTGTTTCACCTGTTTGTACTAGTCCACCTTGCCCTGAAAGGCAGTGAGCTTGATTGCAGGTCTGTGTGCAGTGATATTGTATCTTCCTAGTTGTTTGGTCTTTTCACCCAGCTGGTGAGGATATGGACACAATTTGCAAGAATGTTGCTTAACTTTGATACCCTGAACCAATTGATTCTCTTGTGTAGCAACATAGGTACAGTCATGAAGTAGCAAAGGGAGGGCCCTAGCTGTAAGATACACACGCACACACATACATACACATGAATAAAAAGTGAGTGTACCTCTACCTTTCTGTTTGCTAAAGCTGCAGCTCTGCTGTCTCAAACAGCTGTGTTTGAGAGGTTTGTCACCTCTGCATCTGGCTCTGGTGAAGCACCAAAGGCATGATGAGGGTGATGCCTTGGAAGGGCTCTCAGGTTCAATGTACATAATCTGTAAGTGCCCCACGCCACATCCAAAAAGTAGTTTTTCTCTGTTGGGAGCTTTAAAAAAAACAACCAACTGTGTGGGTTTAATTCAGCCTGGCTTTTAGTGGGGGCAGAGGAAGCCACAGAGGCTGCTTCTGAGAGAGAAGCTCCTTGAAACTTGTACTATGTCCAGCAGAGCCAAACCCTGAAGGCTCTGATGGTGGCCATATTGGGTGGCCTAATTAGAGAAGCAGGTAACACCTCTGTGATGACATCTTTAAGAAAAGGAAAAGCCATGCAAGGCAGCTGCTGGGGCCATGCTGCCAGGGGCCATCCTGGCACCACAAGTGGCTGCACAGCCAGGACCGTGCAGCCAGGGCTGTCTGGGCATGGTCTGTGGTGAGCTGTGCTTGCTTGGCCACTTCTAACCAGCCGTGCTGCAGGCAGAAGGGCAGGGTGGCAGCAGCTTCTCCTTTTTGGTGCCCTGCATGAAAAGAGGCGCTGAATGGAGCCAGCGGCCAGTGCTGCCCATGCAGTGCTGGAGGGGATCATATGGCTGACAGCAAGGGGCACGATGAGCAATTCCCTGATGTGGAGCCCAGATGGGAACAACCTTTCAGCACTACAAAACCCCATAAGAACTTTTGGATTGGTAGAACTTGAGAGCAAACAAGCCTACAAATAACAGTTCTCTCCCGAGTCAGAGAAAAGGAGAAGGTGAAGACACATGAGGAGAACACAATGGAGACAGTAAGGTCTGTGAAAGGAGGGAGTGGGAGGAGGAGGTGCTCCAGGTATCAGAGCTGAGATTTTTCTACAAGCTGTGGTGAGGACTATAGTACAACAAACTGTTTTTCCTGTAATTCATTAGGTTCATGGAGGGATGTAGAGGTTGTAGAGGTCCGCTTGCAGCCCATGGGAAAAGGTGCTCATGCTGGAGCAAGGAGATGCTGAAAGGCTGTAATCTTGTAGGGAGCTCAAACAGAGAGATAGAGAAAGGACCCTTGCTTCCAAAGTAGAGCAGCTCATTCTCAAAAGACTAGCCCCCTTGAACTAATGACCCACGAAAAACAGTTGTGGGAAAACTATTTGCCTGTGGGAGGAACTCACTTTGCAGCAGGTCAGGCAGGACTCTCACTTGTGAAAATTAAAACCACGCTAGAAAAGTTCACAGAGAACTGTCTCCTGTGAGGAACATCCCTTGGCACAGCAGATAAAAACCAAACTCCTTTCTGTAATCAAACTGAAAATTTTTTTTAAAAATAACAAACTGACTAAAGACACCCATGTTTTGTCTCTGTGCTGTTGGTGGGAAGGAAGGAGGGACTGGAGGGAGGAACAAGGTGTTCTAGAGCTTTATCTTAGTTCTCAGTATTCTCTTTTAAGTCTGTTAATAAATTTTCTTTATACTATTTAAGCCTATTTTGCCCTTTAGTGTTTTCTCCTAATCGTTATCTCAACCTATGAGCTCTTCAGTTTTTCTTTCCCCTTCCTCTTCTCAATTGTAGCAGAAGAGAATGAGTGTATAGTTTTTGTGGGTGCTTGGTGTTTAGCCAGTGTCAAATCATGACACTAAAAAAAAAAAAAATAGGAAAGAGGAAGCTGCCTCTTCTTGAAAGATTTAACTTTCCTATGTCCTTTTATTGCAGTGCATCAAGTTTCCTAAAGCCTTGCAGCTGGAGAAACAAATACAATATAAATGTAGAAGTTGTCACTTCTAAACTTGGGAAATTGTTAACTGACTTCACAAAGGACTGTCAAAATACTGCATTTAATTTATTCAGGAAGCAAATACATACACACACACACACCCCCCTGTGTCGGCATTGTACATCTATGTTTTATATTTGTGTATGTTTTGCTAGGTTGAATATTTTCACCTACTTATTTTTTATTAGCAAGTTACAAATTTACTTTGATGAAATTATAGTATTGTTCTTTCTTTTTTTTCCTCTGTGAGAACACAGAATTGGAATTTGAACTCAAAAATATTCTGCCATAACAAAAATGAAAAAGTAACATTTTAATTTTATGGTTCTGTGATTGGTGGTATTTCTTCTTAACTTACTAAGATTTCAGATTTTGCGTGTGCATATGTATATAAATATAGATGTGTGTGTGTGAATAAAAGAATATGTAGAGAGAATTGGGAAGTAGAAATGTTTTCCAGTAGCTGTTTTTTAAAGCCTAATAAACTGCAGTATCTGAACACTTTTTCTAAAAGACACTAATAATGTCTCTCTTAATGTGTTTTGTAGTTTAAGGATTGGTGAGCTCACTTTAAAATGCAATGGTTAGGGGGGAAATTACTGCTTAACTGTGATCTGCCTTTGCAGGTACTATTTATGAGTAAACCTGAGTGATGCATTTAGTGGTACTTGAAACTTTTTCAAGCAAGTACAAAATTGCTTGGAAATGTCAATGGAGTTAACCCTTGCTGTCTCTGGCTTGCTGCCTGGCTTTTGTTAGACTGCCAGCAGTAATAAAGAACGTGAAATTCCATGTGATCAGTGTCTGATAAAAGTCTTCATCTCTGTCCATATCTTTAGATAGCAGCACGGGCCAAAACTGGAGCAATGACTACTTGTGCTTTTCCTTGCTGTGCCACAGGAGAGATGGAGACACTTACGTGAAAATGAGTTGAACTGATATTAAAAATTTGGATGTTGAGGTAGAATCTGAAGGTAGGCTTGTGCTCTTAATTGGCCTGCTTGCTATTCAGAGTGAATAACTTCAGCAGTTCTGGACATAGGAGCGGCAATGAAATTCTCCTATGCTTTCCATATAGCTGCTGAATAAGCACTTTCTATATGCAGTTTTGCTTATTCAAAACGTTCTTAGTTTATCAGTTGTTAGGTAAGAGGTAGTGACCATTGTGGATAGATGGGTGTAACAAAAAGTAATTGGAAGTCCTGTGAAACAGCTGGAGGAAATCAATCTGTTAGGGCTACCTTGAGCTCATTGGAGTTTTGGTTTAGAGATGTTACCAAATAAAGATACTTCTAACAACGAAAGTAAAATATATTCTTCTCTCTAAAGCTATGCAATTTTGATTTTAAGATGCAATTTCATCAGCCTAAGCAAGAAAGGTACATTATGCAAGTCTTGGAGAAGTTAGTAGGTTCCAGTGGTTATTTGTGGCTCTTATTCTGGCAAGAAACTTTGAATGACAGTGGAGTTCCTGGCTGTGGGGAACTTCTAGTGTTGTTAACATGGAAAGCTTAAGTTCTTTTTGCAATGGCATAGAATAACAATTGTAATAAAGCCTATGTTGGTCACTTAAGAATTCACAGTAAAGTACTGTTGTGTTATAGATAATTTCTTGCTGCCATATATAGGGTGAAGCCAAAAAGGGGATTAGCATGACTGTCTATTAGACTCACTTCACAAATTGGAAGGAAAGGTAATGGAGTTCAGGTTGTATTTTCCAGCTCAGATCTGAGGTTGCCATCTTGCAT
Source organism: Zonotrichia leucophrys gambelii (assembly GCF_028769735.1). Taxonomy (NCBI): domain Eukaryota; kingdom Metazoa; phylum Chordata; class Aves; order Passeriformes; family Passerellidae; genus Zonotrichia; species Zonotrichia leucophrys. The sequence goes on along the minus strand of NC_088170.1, from coordinate 19,115,390 downwards.
TAGTAGTTTATTACCTTTCTTTGCATTGATGTTCATATTAAGAAGGACCTTTTCTTACAAACCTGTCTTCTGTTCCTGGCTGGGGTTTTCTAACTTTATTTTAGCTGTCTTGAAAGTTATTGCTGAGTAAGGACTGTGAAAACAAAATCAACAGTAATTGAAACTGCGTACTCCCCATCTATCTGCTACTTCTGAAATGGCATTCAAGGCATTGTTATCTACAGATATTGTAGGAGATTTTGTACAAAATACAATTACGCTTAAAATTATTACAGTAGTTGTAAATCCTTCTCAAGTTCTCTTTTTCCACAAATACAGCATTTCATTTTGTTCAGGTTTTGTAAGAGGTTAGCGTAGGTCTTTGACCTGAGCTTATGAAATGCTGTTATTCCAAGCAAGAAGGAGCTCGAGGGCTGTGTTTTTGACACCATAGCTTTCATCTAGTGTGGGTTTTTTTAAAGTGTATGCCTCAGAGAGGCAACATGTGCTTTTAAATGGATATGTTATTTTCTCTCTTTTGTTTGTTTTTGACTCAGTGTCTGTATATTTTACTTGTAATAGTAATTTTTTTTTTGCAGAAATGCAATTTTTTTATTTGTGAACATTACATAAACATGATACAAATCTAAACCCTTGACTTGATGTTTCAAATAAAAGAACAGCATGCTTTTAATAGAAGACTCAAATTCAGGGTATTTTTATCAAGGCTGTGTCTATCGTTCTATGCAGTCTTCTGTAGTCCTTTTTATTTCCCATGAAAGTTAAACCATAAAGTTATAGGGAAGCCTGTGCATTACATAAATTTTGTTAAGAGAATGTCCTTCATTTTGCAGGGGTTCAACATGCAGAAGCTGAAAAATAGGAGTACTGTGGTTTAGGTAAAAGAAAAAATAGTGGTAGTCTGTAGTTGGACAAATGCATTCTGTTTTTCTTCCTTTGCTGCATTTGTCCTTTTTGTCTACAGCTCGAGATGCTTCTCTAATCACCTACCACTCTTACTCTGTTGCCCCATTACTTTTTGCATCTTAAATATGCTTCTTGCTGCTGCCCCAGAGCTTTTCATTTGAGCTCAGTCTTACTCCATCAGTTTTGCCCATCATTTTTCCTTCCCCTCTTAAAAAGTCTCATTCGCTGCTTCTGTCTTTGCAAGGTCTCCTGGTTCAGCTCCTGCATCCCTGATGCTTGAGTCTGGCTATTTGGGTATGATTAGGATGGTATTAAGAAAAATAAAGATAGTCTTTCTAGTTTCTTTAGCATCAGAGAGATGACTGCAACAAGTCCTGCTGTGTTGCCATAGCAGTGGCTGAAGTATGCTCATTCAGCTTGTGGGAATGTTGTATGTGCTGTGTAGCAGTGGGATAGGAACTTCAAATTATTTGTGTATGCTTAGCACGGATCAAGATTATGGGGGGAAAATTAAATGCAACGACGAGCAAGGGTTACTGACTAAATACAAACCTTTTATTCCCTCCAGATCTGTGACATGGCTCTATTTGGAAGGGTTACGTGTGTGGAAATCATGTTCTTACTCTCCGTGACCCACTGCCAAATATTTGCACTTTGGTGAAAGCATGAAAATACTAGTGCTTCCAAGTGGCTAGAAAAAAGTACATTAAAAAAACAACCCTGTTCTAGGAAATGGCAGAGCCATTTTTGCTGACTTTGGTATGTAATGCTATCCCTTCCAGCTGCAAAAGTATGCATGTGACTAAGGAGCCTGAACAGCAGAAGGCAAGGTCCTGAGTTTAAGCTGATTGGATTTAGTTGCTTGAACCATGTGCACTTTGAAAATAGTACCTAATGCCTAATGAGTTCCTGTTATTTGTAAATTTCAATTTCACTCAGTTTAGTCACAGACTACTTAGACCAAAGTGCTGAATTCTAGATTTTGTGAGAGCGTGTTACGTACATTATTTTCTCTTTAATATTTTTTGTATTATGAGAATTACTACAGTATTTCAGTGTTTTGTTGTCAGGATATGAAATGTTGTGACTTAGCCAGTGGCAAACACGTGTTCTTCCTACAGGGTGGTTGTGGTGTAGTGCTTCTTCTGTTGAGCATCTTATCATATGCGTGCATGCGCAGGAGAGACAGCAGAACAGTGCACGTTGCTTTCTCTTCAAAATACTGGCTTGGAAAGAAAAATAAGGTGGGCGTTTAATTTCTGTGAATACATATTTCATCACCTTGTATCAGTCTTTAAAAGGTTTTATTCATCCTGTCTTCTGTATAAATGAAGCTGTTTTTTCCCAAGGGACTTAAACTACAGCTCCAATGAATGTTTCCTCCTTATGGCTATTATGAGCCCAGCTGTGCACTTCTGTAAAGATTACATCTGGAATTGACTTGTATAGTTCAGAACATGTTTGGGAAGCAGTGTTATCTGTGCAGACTTATTGAGGAATTACCCTCCAAGATTGCCTTAGTTTAGCACGTAGTGAAGCTTCACAGCTTTGCCCTTTTGCATTGTCAAGAGCTGACAGAGGCTTGAGTAATATAATTTGTCCTCTAGCAGAACAGGAAAGAGTTTTCTCACAGACTTGAGAAGTGTCACTAAAGAGGCAGCTGGGACATAAGCATAATTTTATATTACAGGTGAGATTGATCAGCTGCGAGCATATACTGTGAATCAAATGAAGCTGCATTGTGACAACTAACTCCCCTAAGTGCCTTTTTTTGTTTTTATTCTGTTCCTTGCTGACTGGCAAGTTTAGCTTTATCTAGTTTTTTGGTCTGCAAATTGAATTTGCCTAAACACAGGGCCATCTTGGTTGTCAGTGGTCACCCTGAAACACAGTGATAGTATAGAGGTGCCACATGGTTATACTTTGACATGTAATGTCACATGGTCTTATGAGCTAACCTCACTGCTGCTGCCAGATACTGAAAATCTTGTGGGATAGTTGATGTACAGTGACTTGTGTACTTCAGCAGATTTCTCCACAGTTTATTATCGCCTTTAAAACAAGTTCAGGAGAGATCCTAAACTTCTGCTATCCATTCTACCTTTTTACACTGTCCAGTAAACAGAAGTGTTTTGCTTGCAGAACTCTACAGTTCAATCTGATTTGTTGCAGCACTTCAACACCCAACATTCTGTAAAAGACATGGTGTCCCCTCAGTTTGTAGAATATTCTCAAATATATGAGGTCATATTAAATAGCATTTTTCTTACTACTCTTATTTTTTGCTTAAGTCTTGCAGGTACTCTTTTGTTAAACTTCATTGAGGAGCACTGGCTATTCTGCTAATTTGACAAGATCTGTACTGCAGATTTTTGAGACAGTTTATAAGCATTATATATATGAAGGAGATTACCTTGTGCGTGTGTGTGTTTGTGTGTCCACTGTAAGGTTCTTTCTTAAAACTCTTGATTTTCTGGATGGTCAGATAGGTTACTGAGGGATAGTCACTGCACCTAAGTCACTGCAGCAGTTCTCAAGCACATTTTGATGGAGTTGTGCCTGCCTTCCCTGTTTAGGAGGCATTTTATTGTGTTGTCCTGTCTGGTGTTGACTGGACATGAGTGTTTGCAGCTGCTATTTGTGTTGTTATTGTTGGTTGGGCCACAAAAAATGAACACATTGATTCTAGTAGGCTACATAGCTGTAGCCACAGCATCTGTAATTGAGGTGTACATGTCAGTATCTTGCTGCTGGATTGTGGAAAGTCTGAGGATAATATCCACTGTGTTGCTTTGGGTGGGGGTGGCTTTTTTGGTTTTTTTTGTGTAGGGAGGGAGCAGAGCAACAGACAGCAGTGTGCTGTTTAGTATGGTATAGTTCTAGCCATTTGGCTTTGGTAGTTTTCTCCTGTGACTTTATCTTGCATTTTCATGGACCTGGCAGCTGATCTAGCTCGGTATTGCTGTATCCTCAAAGGGAGTGCAGTTTGACAACAAAATCTGAGCTTTTTTTGCACCTTACTGCTGTCAAAAGGGGCAATGCCTTTTTATGTCTTCCCTGCCTCATTCTGTCACTTGCAAAGTCTTTGGACCCCTATGGCTCTTAGTGAGTCTGCTCACCATCACTAGTGGTGAGAAACATAGCTGCTTCTTTGGGTGGCAGCAAGCTGTCAGCTCTCTGGGTAATTGCATCCTTAGAGGGTCTGGAAAGAGTCTTTAAATCAGCAGTATCTCCTTGCCTGAATAGCAGTGATTCTTTCCAAGACACTGGATCTACATGAATAGGCTTAAAGCACCTATAGAAAAAGATTTCTCTCTTTATTCCCCAAGGCAGAGCACTGGTCTTTCTTTCTCTTCATCTTTGTTGGTTCTATCGGATTTGATTTGGGAATGCAGACAAGGTGCAATTTAAGCTTACAAAGAGTAAAGATCCTCTTTAAAAGCTTGCTTTTGTGTGCCACTGTAGGTTCTATTCTCACTAATGTGCTGGACCAAGAGATTTTACTCAAAGGAGAAAATCCTCAATAAGTGCTTCCAGATTCTCAATGTAGCCCTCATTTATTGAAGGGCAAACAACATTACTCAATTGTCACTTGAAGCAAGTCTACCTTCCAGGCTCTTCTGACAAATCAGATGTTTTTCCAAATAAAAAATAAAACAACTGTGAAGGTGCTTGATGTACTTGGACAAATACCCAGTAATGTGTTTTTTTTCCTGTTCTGTTTTTTGGTGTATGTGTTATGTTAGACATAGTGATACAAGTAGTCAAAAACTTTTCAAATGTTCAACTGCTCTTGGAAATTATAAGTATTTTCTCAGCCCATCTCTTAGACAGCATACAAGTTCTGGCAAAATGTTTAAATTTTTTCATCAGCAGCTGGACGTGTTCCCAGTAATGGTCCAGAGATTAGGATGAGCCCGTATGAGGAACTTCAGAAGATACATGTTCTGTCATTAACTACTAAAACTACAATAACAAAAACCACCAACAACAAAAATCTGGTTTTGTGAATGTGACTAGTTGTTGAGGTTTGTTTTCTTTAAAAACATATTTCCTGAGGGATTGGCTTAAACATCTTTCCCAGGTTTCTTAATGACCATGAAAATTAATAGGGAAAAACAGAGTCCTTCCTACTACTGCCCAAGAATTTGATGGGACTAAATGGTGTTATTCTTGTTAATTAAGGAAATAAATTCTGTGGACTAAATATATGTCTGACTGTTGTTTCATAATTGAAACTGATTGTTTCTTGAGTTATTAAAAAATCAAAATACAACTAAGAGTCCCCCAAATACTTTTAAAAGTAAAATATTTTTAATAGTAGCAGAACAGTCTAAGTTAATGCAACTATTAGTTGCAACTCTATTAGTGCAACACGTATCTAAAAGGCCGAAAGTTTGATTACAAATGTTTCTTGAGTTAAATCTGTTGCAGAAATGAGTAAGTGCAAAATGATGTCCAAGATAGCTTTCTCACTGGAGACTTCATTGTGTGTGTTCTTGATTTCCATCCCCCTTTCCAGCTGAACTGGGGTACTTGTGTGTGGATGAGTCTCTAGACTGTTAGTGTGGTTGAGGAAGAGTGTATTTAGTTGTTGCATTATATTTACAGGGTATAAAGAATGCTTGTAAAGACTTTGTTTTGTAGTTAGGCAAAAAGGAGGCATGTGCTAATTTCATGTGTCGCTTATAACTAGGCTTCTGTAATTTTTTAATCCAATGCTTTTTCTATGTCTATTTAAGATTATAATATAATAGATCCATTGAGAAATTAAGAGGCATGACTATGAACAGACCAAGTATTTTCTTTCCACATGCACAGTGAATTAGTGTTGAAATACATCTGTATTTTTAGGTTGTGACTTGTATGAAGTAGTTTGTGTGAATCACAGTTGTACTTTTATGATATAGGAAATAGTTTAATGTGTGCATGGTACTTAGTCTGCTTTATGGAGTTGTCTAAATTCTTCATGAAGCTGAGTTCCTCGGAGGGGGACAAATTTGTTACCACAATCTACAGTCAACTCTCTTTAAGAACTTTTGTTGGCAGAAGCATTCCATGTAAACAAGAACAGGACTTTAATTTCCTTGGAAGAATAGCCTGGAAACGTAAACATTTAAGGGAGCAGGGAAATGAGGTAGTGTTGTGTACCTGTACTAGTGTTTCTCATCACTCTTCTCAGTTTAATATACTAGAATACCCATGTCTTTATGTCAAATATGAAATAAAGTAAGATATTTCTCTTAGAAAGTAATTCCATTGAGAATGTCCAAGCACCAAAAAATTACCAGGTTAGCTGTAATGTTATGTTGTCCTTAGGTGTTCTTAGGAAGGATTCTCCAGAGTTTGGAGAGGGGTGTGGTTTCTTGGTGGGTTTTTTTGGTTGGATTTTTATTGGGCTTTTTGTTGTTGTTGGGTTTGTTTTTTTTTTTTTTTTTTTTTTTTTTTGTCAGCACAGAATTCACAGAATCACTGGGTTGAAGGAGACATTCAAGATCATCAAGTTCAAACCATGTGCTAACACCTCAACTAAGCCATGGCACTGAGTGCCACATCCATGTTTTACCACATCCAGGGATGGTGACTCCACCACCTCCCAGGGCAGGCCATTCCACTACCTTATCACCCTTTCTGTAAAAAACTTCTTCCTAATATCCAACCTATATTTCCCTTGATGCAGCTTGAGACTGTGTCCTCTGCTTCTGTCAGCTGCTGTCTGGTGAAAGAGACCAACCCCAGCTGACCACAGCCACCTTTCAGGGAGTTGTAGAGAGTGCTAAGGTCACCCCTGAGTCTCCTTTTCTCCAGGCTAAACACCCCCAGCTCCCTCAGTCGCTCCTCACAGGGTTTGTGTTCCCAGCCCCTCACCAGCCTCGCTGCCTCCTCTGGACGGGCTCAAGCTCTCAAGGTCCTTCCCAAACTGAGGGGCCAGAACTGGGCACAGCACTCACTGTGTGGCCTCACCAGTGCTGAGTACAGGGGAAGGGTGACCGCCCTGCTCCTGCTGGCCACACTGTTCCTGATCCAGGCCAGGATGCCACTGGCCTTCTTGGCCACCAGGGCACACTGCTGGCTCATGTCCAGTGGGCTGTCACCAGCACCCCCAGGTCCCTTTCTGCCTGGGCACTGTCCAGCCACACCATCCCCAGCCCAGAGCAATGCAGAGGGTTACTGTGGCCAAAATGCAGGACTGGGCACTTGGCCTTATTAAACTGCATCTTGCTGGACTCTGCCCATCCATCCAACCATTCCAGGTCTCTCTGCAGAGCCCTCCTACTTTCCAACAGATCAACACATGATCCTAGCTTAGAGTTGTCTTAAAATTTACTAATGAAATATTCAATCCCCTCATCTATGTCATCAATAAAGATATTGAACAGAACTGGCCCCAGCACAGACCTCTGAGGGACACCCCTGGTGACAGGCCACCAGCTGGATGCAGCACCATTCACCACCCCTGTCTGGGCCCAGCCATCCAGCCAGTTCCTAACCCAGCACAGAGTGCTCCTGTCCGAGCCATGGGCTCCAGCTTTTCCAGGCATGTGCTGAGGGAGACAGTGTCAAAGGCATTAACATAGTATAGTGTTTGTGGCTGTCTTATCACATTTTGGGAAAAATAAGTATTCTATTTTTTATGCTGTTTGCTCTGTCTAAATGACCATGTTTTCTTTTACTAATTTTGCTTTTAATCATATAAATGTAGTAACAGTCCAGTGTTAACTCTTCTGCTATTCTAATGCCTGTGATGCCCCTTTTAAAATAGTGGAGAAAACAGTCTTTTCAAAGTTAATTTGTTAAATAGTGTGTAAATTTTGATTATATCTTTTACTTAATTTGTAAAAATTTCAGTAGTATTAAATTCCTGTGCTGTGTTGTGCAAAATGCAATGTCAAACTGATGAAGTTGTGCTGTGCAAAGTGATCTGTGAAATGCATTAGCAGCACTCAGTATCTGTTTAAATACTAGGCTTGTGAGAAGAAAAGGGTAACACCACATAAATGTTTTTGGTTGCTGCATGTCTTGGATTACTGATATTCTGACAGAATTTTAGGATTTCTGTTTTTCTAATTATAAGTGTGTCAGAATTTATGGCATGTCTGTGTCTAGAAAGAGTACAATGGAGTAAAAGGTTACTTTGTCTGGGGAAAAACAATTTGAAGAGCTTCTGTGTTCTGTTTCTGCAATCTGTTTTAGTGAATTCCTGACCTCTGTTATAATAAGTGCGAACTCAAAAGCTACTCCTTAATTTGGTATCTAGGTTGTGTCTATTTAAATAATTTTCTGTGGATTTATGCAGAGAGCAGAATTCTTGGTCTTGTCTTGAGACTGACTTAGCTATGAGGTGTCCTGGGACTTCTGGGGTTGAAACGTGTTTGAGTACAGCTTGTGGAATTTTCGACTTCTGTAAAGCATTGCTGATGTGATGTTTGAATGATGTGATGAAGAGAGGATGTACTTATAGTCTGTGTATAAAATCATCTATACTGCACACTACTGCATGATTTACACTTTCTGGGGCCAAAGCCACTTGTGCAAATCAGAGCAAAAGCAACAGAACACAATCTCCTAAATTCAAATGTGGTTTTCACGGTCTTACCTGTCCTAATTTCACACAGATTTTGCTTGTTGAAGACATTAAATTTTAAAGGAGCAGCTTGACTTGGGTTGGGTTTCCTTTTGCTTAGCTTGCAAAAGGTGGAGGTCTGGACAATGGTTGTTCTGTCAACTGAACTTGCCTATAGCTTACAGCATTGGCTGCAATTTGGTCAGTGTTAGTATTAGTGCTGGTAACCAGCCTACAGTTGATGCCATGTATTGGTGATATCTTTGGAAATAATTTTAGATATAAAAATGCAATAGCAGTGTAGGGGGGAAATCCCTTACAGCTAGGCTTTTCTTTCCTTGTCCCTTCACTCTCCCCTACCCTCAGCTGGATTGATTGCCATGTTCCCTTTGGAGAATCAGGTAATTTCTAATGGGAATGTTGAAGCCAGTTTGAAGTCTAATTGCAGATTTCTAATTAGTTTCACAGTTTTGACCATTTCTTTAGCAAACTGCCTGTGTTTTGAGACTCATAGATCTGACTCCTGATTTCTTGGGCTGACTAAGAAAATGAGAAGTATATGTGATGGGAATGTGCAGCAGAGTTGTTTTTCTTAGTATAAAAATGTGATCATTAAAATACTTCTGCTGCCAAGATCAAGCAATAAAGACTTGATCTGAAGAATTTGCAGAAGCAAATTCTGTGTCTCTCTCTTCTGGATATTGTGGTGGTAAAGTATTGTAGTTTCTGAGTGAAATGGGAGGAAGTTTGGTTGAGGAACGCGATTGTGGCAGTTTCAGCTCTGTCCCACCTTTGTCTAGCAAAGGTGTCGCATCTCAGCTGATTTGCTTCAGGTTTGAATGTTTAAGTAGCAGACATTGGTAATCTCTGATTTCTTCAATGTCTTCTGAAGTTTTAGTTTGTCCTTTTAAATACTAATCATCTTTAAAGCTTCATATAGTTTTGAAGAAAGCGGTTGTTCCCTCTGGGGCTTGGGTTGGAGCTTTAGGTGTACATACTGTCTCTGCTGTGACTACAGGAGTTTTGAAATGCAGGAGATTCAGTCCTTGATATAGATATTCTTTTTCAAGTGTGTTTCATTCTACATGTATTAAGTAAGCTTCCAAACAACATATACTTGCTATTTTTTATGTAGGGTCAAATTCTTTCAACTTCTGTGATGTGGATCACTGGGATGTACTTCATCTGAGCTATCTCTTTCACTGAGCAGTTAAAAAGTGCATCCCCATTCATGATACTGCACTGCAGTTGTGCTTGTGATCTGTCCCTTGTTTGATATAAATTTCTCTACATGTTTTACTGAGTGCAAATAATTTGAATGATTTCCTTCTTGCTTTTGTCATACAAATATAAGCTGCTTTCATTTTTCTCACTTGCCATTACTACAGTGACTCTAGGTTTGTAAAACAACCAACTCTTCTGGTGCTAGAGTGTTTAAAGTTTGTTGCTTCAACTATTTGCATAGAGTAGTTTGCAGGTGTTAGTTACTGCAGTGTTGCATGGGATCATTTGCATGGAAACTTAGCAATATGTTGCATTTTTAAAAATCACCAGTGCACCTTAAAACACTGCAAAAACTTCTCACCTGTTGAACAAAAGCAAATTTTGAAGTTGGAAATATCAGTTGCTAGACAGCAATAATGATACTTATAAACAGTCTCTTAACTTCTAATACCATGTATTTCTACTCTACAATGGAGAATACTCTTAAATTTTTTTAATTTCAAGTTGCAATCTACATGAACTGTTTCTGTGTTTTCCAGACTACATTTTGTAAGATGAAGAACAGAAAGCAATGTATTCAAGATACTGAGGATCAAGCACATGAAGGCATGGAAGGTAAAGTTTGTGTGTGTGAAAAGATTGAAGCATATTATTCAGGTTGAAGCTGTGAAGGTCTGTTTTTTTTCATTTGCTCTCTCAATTAGTATGCTGCTTGTTTTGAAAGAAGTTGTGTAAATATAACCACTCTCTCATAATATTTGGTGTTGGCCTGTGAGGTCCCCAAATAATTTCCTGCCTCTTCTCTTGTTGTTACTTGTTAACTTCTAGTAGCAAAACAAAATGTTGATAGCAGTTGCTATTCAGAGAAAATGATTATTCAGAGTAAAATTCCTTGAAGAAGAGTTCATACATTTTTGTATTCTGGAAACACTTTCCAACTCTAACAAAATCGGGAGCATTTTTTATTTAATGTACATGATCAGGTAAATATTTGAAGATATTAAGATAATTCTAAGACAGAAATGCTGAAGTGAAGGTAGACCATATGTATATAAGATAGTATAGAATATGCTGGTGTAATTGAAGTCATGGAGAGAGTACAAACACGCAAGGAAGAAGAGCATAGGAGAATTATGTCTAAATGACTACATAACCAGGAAGAAACACTGATACCTGCTTTATTGAAATATCCCTGTAATTAACTTTGTTTTGATGGCAAAGACTGGTACAGTAGTCTATGAAATAAGTTGCTTAGCTTTCTTCATCTGAAACACAGTTTTCTGTAGTTACAAGCAAGTTGAATTCAAGTTTTCAGGCCTAATGTAGCCAAGAAGCTGGCCAGAGGAGTACATGAAAGAATTCTTATTTCTCTATTATTCAAATCTAGAAGGAATTTGTTTCAAAAACTGTCAAAACTTCTCAGTGTCACTGTTAATAATACCAGGTGAAGAAAATGAGGAAAGCTGTTCCTGTTCTACGTTGTTGTGTGATGGCAACACGTGCCCCATCTGTCTGAACTGCCTTCTAGAGCAAGAGATTGGGTTTCCTGAGAGCTGCAGTCATACCTTCTGCATGACTTGTATTCTTAAATGGGCTGAGGTAAGACTGAGCATCAAGGTGTGCTTTTGTTTTTCAGTGAAATGTATTGCATCTAATAGCTACAGATAAATTTTTTCTAAGTTGTAGACTTTGGCTTTGCACAGAGGTATGCAGTGACCAATTTGTAAATAGATTTTGGAAAACTTTGTTCTTAATGCAATAAAGTATTTTGAGTTTTCTTTCACTAGGCAATCTTGCTTACTCTAGTTATTGGTTGCTAGAGATTAGGGATAAGTAAACAGGATGGTGTTGTCTGTTTGGAAGATCAGACAGTATTATATACATGATATAATATTGCGTTGTTGTTAGCTTAATTTTACTTTCTGATAACCTTTAGGCTGTTTGTCATAGTGTCAGCTCAGGGCTGGGACCAATATGTATCCATGTTAGTCTACAAAATGAGTGATACAACCTTAGTTTTCTATCTGTAGAGAGAATTCAGCTAAAAGCTTTACTGCTATTCTAAAAAAAATAATTTTAATGAGAACTGGTTTTTGTTCTATGTCAGTAACTTAGTAGATAGTTCTGGAACATTAAACAAAAATGACTTGTTGAAGAAATCCTTGATGACCTTGTTCTATTTAGTCTGTTTTCCCTCAGCTATGTTATGCAATCATTGCATTCAGTCTGGTGTCTTTACCTTTCCTGTAACTTTTTCAATTATCAGTATAAAACACCAAATTAATATTGCTTTTTACTGGGATGAGTGGGGGTTGCTGCCTTTTGCCCTGCTTCTATGGACTTCAATTTGTTTGTCACTTTAGTGAGTGTCACTGTTGGGTTTCTTTGCACTGTTTGGTTTCTTTCATTCTTTTGAAGTAAAGTATGATTTTTGATTGCAGTATTCCCTTTAGAACATTGATATTATTTGGTTGGTATGTATATATGCATTATACTTATTCTTGCTATGTTTTAACCTTAATATTTGTGCTATTTATTACTGAAAGCCAGTGGTAACACAATTTTTGAAGAATTTATATGAACTTCAGAGTATTAAAAAAAGGTTATTACATTAAAATTGCTTAGATTTACAAACCAGATAATAAACAAAGTTTCCTGTTGCCAGATTTTCTGTTTTGCATTCAATTCATTGAAGCAATTTGATTTGTAAGGGAAGAGGAAATTCTCACCTGTAATTTTACCCTGAGTGACTTAGCTGGTTGCTATAATGACAGCTGAAAAGCATTAAACAGTGACATGCCCAAGGAAGCAGTGCAGTATATTGGCTTGCTGCAGGATTCGAGTTTATTCTCATTGTCTAAGAGATGCTTTTAAGCCCAACGAGCAAGAGAAATTTTCTTGTTCTAAAAGGGCAGGTGAGTGATACGACATTTTTCTTGTCATGGTTTTTTTTTTTTTTGTGGTCTGAGGTGCTATTCAAATAGAATAAAAGCAACTTCTCTTAAAAGTTGACAGGTAAAGTAGATGTGATGCCATAAAAAAGATGTGGGGGAGTTTCTAAAGCTACATAAGGCTGCTGCTGCTTTTCATTAGCGACATCAGATAGGCAAAACCAGCCAGGCTTCCTTTCTTCCTTTTCTGAAGTTACCTGACAGCCAGGCCTGTTGACTTCATGGAACTCCACTGCCTAATTTAGTAGTTTTAATTAAAAGTAAAGTGACAAAATAAGTGTTGAAGCCTGGGTGGCAGCTCAGAGGCTTCAGCTGTGAGAAGCAGATGAGGTTCTATAGATTTGAATGACAGAAAAATATTATAAGCATGTCACCATTTAAAACATACTGATGCTGTGTGCTTTTTGCCTGTTACTGATATTTAGTAACTGAATGTGTTCTTTTTTGAGTAGTGTTGCATAAGGGTTAGATTTTTCTGGGTCCTTGATCATAAACATAATTTAATTCATTCTGAGTAATGAAGATATAAAAAAGATACAAAAAATACCTGCTGCTTAAAAAATAGACTGCCTGATTCTGGGTAAAGATTAAGTATTTTTTAGGAATATAAACAAATTGCTTTTAGAAATGATATTTTCTTCTTTAAGTGCTGGAGAAAAACAAAATTGAGACTAAAATTATTGAATTAAGTCTTAAAAAAAAACCCTGACTAATATTCACATTATTTGACATGTTATTTTGTGTATCTTCAGTTCTGCTCCATACACTTAGAGGCTTTGCCAGTAGTCTGTGTTCAAATTGGGTATTTATTTTATTGTTCTGTATAGCATCTGGACTACAAAATATAACAGGGCAAGCTGCTTCTTTAAACTGTTGTTTTCTTATTGTACATAATCATTATTCTCCTGAGAGTTTATGGCTTTTTTATATAACTGTGTAGACTCTAATCAAAACCAGGGTAGTTTAGGCAAAAGATTAGAGTTTAACTGTTCTGCTCCCTCTTCAGTCTGCAGGAGATTTTCAACATGACAACTGCAGTAACGTGTGCTGTACCATCAGATCGGCTGTCTGAAAGCAGCAGTTATAACACTTTGAACAGCTTACTTTTTAAGAAGTGAGAGAATATAGATTTTAAAAAAGCACTTAAAAGCAATGTATAAAAATTGCCTTTATTCCAAAAGGTAAAGAGAGGTAGGAAACTTGCTGCAGAACAGGACTAATACATCAGATCCTGTTGGCTAAATTTGAACATTTAGTTTCAGCATTAAATAGCATTACAGTGGAGTCAGTGCTATATTTTCTTTCCCTTCAAAGAAAGATGTCTAAAGCCTAAAAGAAAAGTGAGGGACAGACCAAGAATTCCCACAAAGGAGTTAATCTTCAGAGTAACTTTTTAATAAGTCCCTTGAATTGTTCTGCTCTCTTTGTGTTAATTGTGGCATTTGAGAGCATTGCTATGCACAAAATCAGTTGCCTATACTATTAAACTCTTCTGTACCATTAGACTGTTGGCTTGTGTGCTTTTGGCCGTGCTAAGTAGTGCTCTCCCAGTCACTGCCGGGGGCTGTTCTCAGTAGGCACACGAAGATTAACGTAAATGTTTGTCATCCTGTGCCAGCTGTCAACCACTTCTGTAAACCAACATGGTGTAATTTACTAATGAAGACTCTCAAGCTTGAGGCTTTGTATTTCAGTGAGTTTGTGCTGGAAGATCATAAAAAAGTAGAAGGTGCTAAATCAGGAGCTGAGGTTACTGGACACACCCTTCAGTGGGAATGTAGAAGGACAGTGTAAGTAAGGGTTGCTTTCAGTGTAAAGAGCATGCATGTGGTAGCATTGGCCACATAAAAAAAGGGGGGAGGGTCTAGCCGACAACAAAAATCCCCTGTCTACAGTCTTTAAATACCACCGGTAATGTCGTGTTACACCAAAGGAAGCAATTACATTAATGTGTTTCTGTCATCTATAATACTATTAATATATTTAAACTACTTGGGTCAAAACTAATTTTTTTAACTTTTTTTCTGATAAACTTGTGTTTTGTATTTTCATTGGTAAGCACATGTTTTAGTTTATAGTAATTGGTTCTGAAAGGATTTAAGTGAAACTGATACAAAGAAAAGTTAACTAAGCATCTGTGGCAAACATGCACAAAGTAGTTAAGACCACCTCAGCTAAGACAACTGCTTTAGCAGCTGTGGTGTTGTGCCTGTATGCATTAGAGAAAAATCTCTTTGTTTTTCTATTTGATTCAAAGAAAACAATCTTAGAAACAATAAATATTTACTTTAGTGTAGGCTTTTTAACTTCCTTTCTGTTCTTCAGAGTGCTAAGAAATCTACTGGAGATTTCTATATCTGTTCTTCTATTATTTCTCTTATGAACTGTCATGAGAGATGAGTGTTGAAGAAAAGATTCAGTGTGTTGTCTGCATTATTACAATGTTTATGTAACAGACATTAATTTCAGTGACCCTCACCTACCAAGCTTTTTTATCTCATGCTCTAATCCTGGTTTCCCACATTATTTTTTCCCCATCTGGAGAATTTGAAAATGGAGTATATACAGTCATAAATTCTCCAAAGCCTTGGGGCATATTCAGGTGGGCCCTGTACAGGATCTGTGGTTGACTCAATAACACTAAGCAGTTGGCACAAAGAGCTATCTTGCAGTATGTTTCTAGTGGATGTTCTTAGGTGTTTTATTCATAGATTTTGATGTTCAGTTCTTAGAGTAGTCATTGCCTTTGTGCTCATACAAGGTTTGGATTATTGTGTACGTGGATTATACTACTGCACATGTATATTCTTCTGAGGTTAAGAAGAGTTACCTGTATGATAACTGGGATTCTTAATGTGTTTTCTGATCTTTCTGATCTGGATTCTTTTTTTCTGAAGGATATAGGAAGGAATCAGCTTAAGTGGCAACAACATCCACAGAGATCTGCAGTACAGAGAATTATGGGCAAGTTTTAAGATGACACTAATGAACGAAACATAGATTGTGTTCAAAGAAACACAACCTAAAACCCCAAAAATAACAGTGGAAAACACCTTATTGTTCAAGTATACTCAAAGTGATCTATACGTAGACAGTTCATCTGAGAACTGATGTTCAGAAAAACTGTATTAATCAAATTGTTTCGGGAAGTGTAGATTTTAAATACCTTTTTGCAAATTTCATGTTTGCTTTCTAGTAAACAGTTGTTCTTGGCTGTTTCCCCACTTAAACAGAGGGATTCGGCAAGATGACTTCCAGAGATCTCTTCCAACCTCAGCCACTTTGTGATTTTGCAAGAACATTTGTGTAGCAACTTATGAGTGTTAATGCTGTTGAAGGGCAGTGCAAAAGTCTGAGTGGTTTTCATTTTACTCCAATTCTTCCAATAGTGTTAATACAATTAAACTTAATTTGTCAACACTTTATGGCAATTTTGAATTGGAACTTAAGAACTAGCCAGCTGTGTCGTGTAGGTAGAGAGAAGAGAGCTGTTTAGATTTGTAACTAAGTGGTCTACTGATTATCTGTTAAAACTGTAATCTGTTCTTTTGCACTCTGTATCATTACTATTAGTGATTTTTCCCTCCAAAAAAGACTTGTCTGAAATAGTGCTTTCTTAAAGTATAACTATAAAACTCTTAAATGTACTTACTTTTTGAAAGTAGACTGAAAAAAAGGTAATGGTAAGTTTTTTGCATGCTTCTAGAAAATAGTGCGTTTTCTGATGTGTTCCTACTTTCATTAAAATGTGGAGAGGATGTTTCTCACTACATGTGGTGTAATGGTCTCCCTGTTCACTGAAGCTGGAGGTGTTACTGTGGGCTTTTTGCTGTACTGTTATTACAAGGTGAAGTGAAATAGACATTGCTTTAACAGTCTAAATCGCACTTTAAGTCTGAATTTATTTAGGAGAATGTGGTATTATTTGTGTTTAAAAGATCTAAGAGTGCAGGATCGTGTTTCTTTTTGTATCAGCTTTTCAATATAAAATTTGGAGAACAGACTTTATTATGAGCCACTTGAAAAAAAAAAAAAAGGTGGAGGGATTTACTGCAGCAACTTGACTTCTGTACTTGCATCTTGTTACTGCTTGTTATGAAACCTCTTAACATGGAACTTGATGAAATGGGGGTATCTGTCAAAGTTATTTTATCAGCCAAATATGTTTCAGGGTTAGCTTGCACCTGTTGGTATAGCTTTCTGAAAATTCCTGGCTGGAATATACTAACTGCTTCATCCTTTTACCTACCTCACTTAGTTCAAATGCTGTTTGAAGTGATGCAGTTAAAACTGGGGACTATTGCTCCTTGAGTTTAGAGAGTGCAGTTCTGTGTCACTCTAGCAGTTACAGGAATATAGAAATAAAGTTATGCCTCTGAAGCTAAAGTAAGATTTTTCTAGAGTGTCATAAAAAACAAATAAAATACAATTTTTTTTTTTTAATCTGAAAATGAAGCACATTGCTTGTGGATAACTTTCCAGGGCTTGCAGGTTTTTGTGAATGCTTATGTATTTTATGAAGCAAATTCTTCAGCTATCACAGGATGGGTGAAAGAATAAATCACTGTGGAGTTATCAGGTTTAACAGGAAAACTCTCAATAGTTTCATGTGGAGAATAAAACAATCAAAGATATTTTGAAGTGTGCTAAGCTACTAGTGTGTGATTTTCTAAAGATAGAACTGTTCAGAAGCAAAGCAAGCAGGCCACAAATACCTGTGCTGAGGTTCTAATGATATTATGTGCTGCATGTTCTGATTTTTAAAGTTATGGTAAAGAAAGATACTGTGACAATCTGTGGTTCTTTTAAGGTTTTGATACATTTCACATACCTTCTCCCTTGTGCACAATAAAAGTGGTAGCTGCTCCATCTCAGCATCTTCTTTCTCGTTTTAAATATTCTTTATCAAAAAGTACAGTGTACATTCTCTATTACTTACAATGCTCCCTGAATGGAAACTTCAGAAGACTAGAATTGCTAACCTGCCTTTGATGAAAGAAGGCTCAACAACTTTGTTACCTGAACCAGGTTCTCAAAAAACAGGAGAGATGAGTTAAAGGTCACCACTCCTCATAATTGCTTCTTCTAATGAATGTTGACTTTTTCTACCTTTATTCCTTTCTGTAGCATATAAATCCTGTCTTGCTGTTGGGAAAAGGGACAGGAGAGGAACTTTGGGTTTTTTCTTCCATTTTTTCCAATGTTTTAAAGGTTTGCTTTTATTTGTTAGCAGACAGGTGAGAACTGATGCATGTTTAGACAGAAGTAACTTCTAGTTTCCCTCAGGGTACTCAAAACTGTACTTCACCTGGGGATGTACAACCAAATGTCCTAGGTTTATCAGAATTTCTCTAGTGATGATGTTGTCAGCTTACAGACAATTATAAGGCTACAAAAAGCAACTGAATAGGAGTGGAAAGAGCATCCGCTGTTTCTGAACTTATCTGAACCTAATGGTAGTTTTTGACTCTTCCAGAATGTTCTCCTCCCTTTTTACTACTGTATAAAACTGTATTAAGTTGTTAAACATTTGCTCAGAAGAATTGAACATCTTTCTAGTGAAGCAAAACCAGCTGTTATTTGGATTGCTGCTAGTAACACTTAGATTCCATGATACTTTATTGCAATGAATAAATGGAACTTGCAGTGACTTAAACTTACGAAGATAACTTGACATTCATGTGTAAATTTAATGTAGGAAGAGACTGTATTGGATAAACATTTCAGCTAAGGTAGATCCTGAAATGGGAATAAAAATGGCTAAGAAAAATGACTTCCTCCTACCTATCTTTTACAATCTGGCATATCTAAGAATGAAAGCATGTACCTTGATGTTTGCAGTAGATTCAGAAGCTACAGTGCATTGCATGCTATCAAATATCCTGATGGAACATTGCACTGCTGTGTTACTGTGGGTTAGCTGTACCTTGACTACAGGACAAGAACTGTCTTCATTATCTGAGTCCTTAGGGAACAGGCTTAATTACCCAATATGCTTTTCTGATCTGGGGCCATGACACTGCAGAGAACAATGGTATCCCCCAAAAGAGGAAGTTTTTAGTTAGGACAAAATACCAGAGCATCAAAGGGTAGGTGATGGCTTTAACTTACATTCTTGTTCAACAGCTTACACCTGAAACTACCCCTGGGGATTTTTTTAAAATCAGTCTTGTTTGGTTCTATCTACTTCAGTTGAAATCAGAAGCTCAAAAACTTCCTGAATGCTCCATGTTTGGGGGCTGGTATGTGAAAATGAAGTTGAGCACTCCTTGAAATTGAGAAAAGAACAGAATTAACTGGAAAATTAGAAGGCCTGATGAAAAGACAGCGATGAAGTTCACAACTGGATTTTGGGGCAGAGTTCTTATGCAGGTTTTTCCTAGCTTCTTATGTAATTCTAGTATGGCATCTTGCTTGCATAGATACCCTGTAGCTCTCTAAATTGCAGAAATTATATGCCTCTTCAGGGCATGCAGTTCCTGTACTTGATTTTGTTCAGTGAATGAATTAGGGCTGGAGACTGGGGTGTGTTTTGGTTTTTTATTTTGTTTTACAGCTGTTGAATTGAGCCTCTGAAGGCCAGTGGAATTTAAGTGGGTGTGGAGGGTGTAGTGATGACAAAACCCCCAAACCAAACAAAGTACCACACCCCCACAGCAAACATGTCTGGAATTAAAAGGGATAAAGGGTTCTCTCACAGCAAAAGTTAATATCTAATGTGGATTTTTCTTAAAGCTGATTCACTATGTGATCCACTTACCTGGCACTTCAGTTGAAATTTCCCCTTTCTGTGCTTAATAATGTGTTATTGTTCTGTGTGTGTGTTTTATCTGATGTAGTGCAGCCCCAATAAGAGAGCATGTAGGTGATCAGGGAAAAACAAAAAATGGCTATTTCCATCAAACAGTAGAGTAAAATAGCCTTCAGTTTCCTTTTCTTGAAAATTGATTTGTAAAACTTTTGATGTACTACATGTGGGAATCTGTTGTCTGCTGACTGCAACAAAAGAGATGTGTTATAACCACTGTTTGCTTTTTGCATTACCAGTTTTATGCTTTAAAGGAGACACAATGCAGCCCACTTCCTGTTGAAAATAAAATGTTAGAACAATATGAAATGTAGAGGACATTTGCATATTGTTATGCTTTTCAGTGTGTTATCAACATTAATCTGGTAAAGCAGTGTACCAGCTACTAAGAAAAAATAGCTTTATCCCAGCCAAAATTCGGACACATTGGTATAAAATCAGTTACCTAAAAGGAATTAAAATACCAGAAAATGAAGGTAACTTGATGTAAAATGGTTTAAATGCTTTTCCTTTTCTAAACACAACTTCTGGCTTATATTCTGGTTTCCTTTAGATTTTTCCTGAAAGAGCAATCTTGCTTATATAAAACAAAATACTGAGTGTATGGATAATGTGTCCAAATGTATTCTTACTGTGAACAAGTTGGGATTTTTTGTGCTTCTGTAAGCTACTATAATAGTGAATAAAAAGTTTAGAAATTCTAGGGCTTCTCTTAACTCATTACCAAGTTTGTAATAAGAAAAATAATGTTTCAGACGCAGGCTTCATGTCCTATTGATCGCAGACCATTTCAAGCAGTGTGCAGGCTGGATGCACTGGATAAGCAGATAAAGGTATGTTCCAGACTTATTTTCTTAAATCACTCCCCTTGTGGAAATGTCCAAGTTCCTTTCCTGCAGCCTTTCATTCATATAAAATGAAATGTGTTGTGTTAAATAAGCTTTCTTAACAAAATAATTACTGTTTAAATGTTTCTATTATATATTTGAAGCTAGGAATTATTCTTAATTATTTTTTTCAGAGCAAGTATTTTACCCTAATAATAATAATCATAAAGCTGCTGTTGCTACTTTGTAGTATCTCTGAGTATTCATGATATATCCAAGAATAGAAGCATAGTAATTGGTCTCAAAGTGTTTTTTAAACTAGGTTTTGTAAACAACTGCTATACCAATTATCCTGCAATACTGCCTTTTTTTTTAGCTGAGGTGAATCTTCTGGGTTCACAGCCTCCAATTCCCAGACAAAAACGCAAGAGGATCAATTAATGTTAAATGTTGTTCAACCAAAATCTGAATTTTTTTCAGTTCTGTATTCTTCTTAAAAATACTGATATGGAGAGTAGTTTATCAAGTAGGAAAAAACCTCTTCTGATAGTTGATCTTGAAAATGCATATAGAAAGATCCTGGTAGTTCCATGTACAATTTGAAAATTTTGTGATGAAATTATGCTTATAAGTAGTTCATAAGCTGCTGGTCTTGCACTTTGTGACATTTAGAAAACAGGCTCCCACTACTCATTTCTTGTACTTGTGGAAGCCCAGGCAGTCACCTGTAAAGGATCCATGCTGCCAACTAGAGGTGCTTCCTTCTCATAGAAAACCCCTCTTGTGTATTTTGTCTTCTTTATTTCTGAAGAATCAAGGAATTAGTTGAAATGGGATAAACTGAAGTTTACATTTGGAAAAGTGTAAAGGCTGTATCAAAATATAGTTTGAAAGATTGTCTGTTCGCAGAATTGCAGTGTAAACAGGTAGGCAGAGAAAAATGTCCTTCCCTGAAAAAGAACCAGCGGAGCTGTAGGAATAGGTGGAATGTGTACCAAGATATACAGACACAGTTGTCAGCATCATCAGTGGTGCTGTCAGGAGACTGGCAGCTTTCTTTGTGATATTCACAATTGGCATGCTAATATGTTAGGGGGTTGCATAAAAAGCCAGATTTTGGGGGTGAGGAAATACAAAATTTCTAATGCAACCAATTGCAGTGTAGCCATTGAAGCAACTTCACAGTGTGAAATATAAGTTGTATTGCTCTGTGTTTTTGAGATGTGAAAAAAACCTCAGTCATTTTACTCTAGAAGAAAATTGTGTGTGTTTGATTTATGAGGAAGCATATTAATTTGAGTGGTAGTTCAGGATTTTCCCAAGGTGAACCTGGTGTATTCTGAACAACCAACTTAGTTTTAAAAAACTTAGCATATAGATTCTTAATGGAAACTAGTGCATAGCTCTGAGACACTAGCCATGGCAGTTGGAATGTTCAGGGCTTTTATGTTCTATGGTATGCATCTAGGCATTGTCAATAGCATATCAAGGTGTAGGTTTTTCTATTTTATGGGAAAAAAAAAAATGAAACCTCCAAACTCTGAAGTCAAAGTCATGTCTACCTCAAAAGAAGTAAGATTTGAAATGTTTTCTAGTCCTTCTGTTTGAGTTTAATTTCTGTACAGACCTGAAGAGACTTTGTATGAATTTAAAGCCTAAGTGTCATGACATTCTAGATTGGGCTGATTCTATTTTACAACACAGGTTCAGGTTACAAAACAACTAAGGAGGAAGGAGGAAGAGGAAAACTGTGCCTGCAATAAGAAAACTTACAGCCATGTGAAGATGAGAAGTTTTGTGAGGTTGGTCAGCCATGTAATTTCAAGTATTTGAATTGGAATATTCAAAAGAAATAAAATCAATTGGTTTAACATGTACAGCCTGAAAATTTTGTAAAATTATTTTCATTTTAAAATATGTTCGTTTTCATGAGTGGTAGTTTAATTTTACTTTTATCATTGCTGTAATTCCCACTTAAAATAGCAGGGAAGAAGTAAAGGGCAATGTATTTCTTGCATTGATCTCTGTGAAAGTTGCATTTTTCCAGCAATTCTGAAAAATTTTACATTCCTTTGAAGTATGGCTACATCAAATTCTAACAATATAAATTTTTTTTTTTTTGTTTCTCTAAACAAAGATCCACTTTTCTTGCATATTATCGTAAGCACTGGTGATGCTCCTTTTCTGTAAAACATAATTGTAGTAAAGGACTGATTTTTTTCTAGTCAGCTTGAGAGGGAACATTTCTGTTGTTATATGGAAATAACCTTTCTGTTTTAGTAAACCTTATCTTGTAACATTTGCTGCATTGTATAAAGGGAAGCTGAGGATTACACAGATGAATTTTGCTAAATAGTGCTTATCTAAAGTCAGTGTTTATTGGAATGTATGAAAACTACAGAGTTCTTGAAGTTTAATGTGAAGCAGACTTCATTACAGCAAAGATAACTGGAGGTAAATTACCTTTTTTAACTCATAAGAAAATAAGATTCACTATTCTGAATCAACACTGACTGATATTCTTAAAAGGAAGCAGGTTATAACATCTTTCACATGTTGCCATGAAATCTAACAAATCTCAGCATTCTGATTTAATACAGGATATTAACTTTTGTGTAAATTGGTTTTCTTTTTTTTTTTTTCCTAAGCTGTTTGAAGCACTATGACTTTTGAAAGACAAAAGATGATATGCAAGTTCAGATTTTAATAGTAGTTTAAACTTGATTTATGTGCCAAGAATAAAATTACCTTCAAATAGGAGAGGATTTTGTTTGGATGCCTAGAAACTGCTTTTTTCATGTCTTTTTTTGGTCTTGCAGAAGAGCTGCATGTCCAGACAGAGGGCCAGTAACAATAAAATTAAGCAGAATTGTGAAGAAAAAATACAGTAAGTTGGTATTTGCCAGAATTGCTGTGTTTTATTAAGGAACTCTAGAATATCTTTCTTGATGAGCCAATTTATTTTTTTTAAATTGCTTACATTTTTATATAAAACTGAAAATCCAAGTAGTAGAAATGTGGAACTTTTAGAGCAGAATTGCAATATGTGGAATTCCTGTTCTTATATTACTGGAAAACTGCCTCTTCAATTTCAGTCACAACTCAAATGGATGTGGTTTCAGCCTCAAGTAATTTTCTGCATCAGGCAGCTGGGGAACTGCTAATGACTAGCTTTTACTCACAGAAGTTTTTTTTGGTGAGAGTTCAAACACAAGCAACATTTAGCTGTGTTTTGAGATTGCTGCTCTGAGAGAATTATTCAATAAAAGTTGTTTGATAAGTCTGTTCATAACTTAGGAAATAAAGAAAATAACTGAAGAGGTAAAAACTTTTTGGTAGCTAAAAAGCTATTGTAAAGGTGTGTGCGTTTTCATTTACTCAGTTGTATGTAAACATTGTAAATGTACTCAAGATGCACATTTTATTAACCTCCCATTGCATTAATGATTTTGATGAACAATCAAGAATATGTTAAAGTTAAGATGAAAGTTTTGTTCCTTGTTTCACAGGTAATATTTTGCATGACAAACAAAACAAGAAAGCTTTCTCTGTGAAGATAAACAAGGTTGGTTCTGAAAAGGAAACATTTGTAAATGCTTTCTTTTATTTAGAGCATTTTTAAGACTACCTTCCTGCCTTTTTTTGAGGTTAACTTCTCCAAAATTTGTTAATTTTGGTATGATTAAAACTTTTTTATTTTGTCTCTTTTTGTCTTTAAGTAATTAGAATATAGAGCCAGGTTATATGAGTTTCTTTCTCAGATTAAAATTAGTTTTGTGGTAGTAAATATTTTCATTTAGATTAGGCTGTTACGTTATAAGATCCCGAACCCTGTTTTCATTCGTCTCCTTTCATCCAAAGGAAGATGGTTTCCTTTGGGAAGATTTTAGCCAAGCACCATTATATGAAGGTTTTCATTATTTTCAATAAAATATATAAATGTAATCAACCAAGTAATTTATGTGAATCTGACATAGATATTATGGTTTGCATCAAATTGGGATTTTTTAAAATGTGACATTTCTGTCAAGAAGGTTTCTGTTTCCAGGTTTCTTGTTTATAAATCTTGGCCTATAAACACAGATCACCAGATGCCAGATTTATAAGGAGCTGTAAAGGCTCTCGTTTGATTTCTACCATCCCTCCTGTCAAAAGTACTTTGTGTCTCTAAGACACAAGTTTTTGATCAGTGTTTTCTTACTCATAGTTGTAGTTGTAAATGAATGTGCAAGAAAAAGTTTTAGGCCATAAATTTAGTTCTGCAGTGCAAATGCCATCATTTGCCATCATTCTATCTTACCTGAAGTTTGAATATTTGGAGGAAAAGCTTTGTTCAAGTCCCTGTTCCGGCTACTGCTTTGTTTCATGTAGTATGGGGCACATCCTGTGCATTTTCAGCAGCCGATGGCCTGAATTGTAACTTCTGTTTGGTGCTCATTACATCATGGTTGTCAGGGATATTGTTAGCTCCAGTTTGCCCCTTTTAAATCAGGTATTTGGAAATTTGGGTTCTGTTGCCCTGTAAACTTAGAGTACATTTCACTGCATTGAGGGGGTTTTGAACTGGAAAGACAGGGTTTAACGGTAGATCAGCCACTAATGTGACTTCATGGCTGGGGAATGCTTTCATTTTTAGTTTTACTGATTTATGGTAGAGTGTTTAATAGGATTAACGTCTCAGATAGTACCTGTAGCAAAAAAAAAGTGCATAAACAAAAGTAGAACCATTAAAAACCTTCAGGAGGAAGCATGGGACTCAGTTATCCAAAAAATGTTCAAAATTTAAAAGAAAGCCATGGTGTACTAGCAACTACTTCATAAGGATATTTGTGGAACATCTGGATAGCTCTTTCAGTTGGAGGGAGAAAAGTTAATATTAAAAAATTATATTATTCTTAAAATAAAACTTAAACCCAACAGTTTTTTAGGCAAAACTTAAAAATTTTACACTGATAAAATAGGGCATTTTCCCTGCAGAAGCAGCTTTGTGCGCCAAAGTTTGATGGAGCATATGGATAATTTCTGCATATTGAGACATTCTGCATATGTATTCTTATACATCCCACTCCAAAGTTTATTTTTCATTTTTCTGAATTAAAATTACAGGAGTATTCTAAATTCCTGTACTAAAATACCACCCTAGGGAATGAAAGGAAACTTTTAGTCAGATTGAGGTGGTATGAGCCCGTAAGGTGCTGTGACAAACATGGATCAGTGTAGGTATATATTAGTGTGGGAAGGTATCTGGAGGACTGTTGATGGTTTGCTGTTGGGGTTTGGTTTTTCCCCTGCAGCCGGTGCAGTGCCCAGAGCAGAGCTCCCTGCAAACGGCAGCGGCACACAGCACATGGCTGGGCCTTGTTAGCAACGTAAATTGCTGGTGCTGCTGGTAGCTTTTGAAATACAAAGTGGGTTCTGAGTGTTGTGCCTCTGTGTGAGGGCTCAGTAACTAGACACACTAGACAATCTTCATATTCCATAATCCTACCTGAGGGCAAAGGAGAATCCCAGCTATCCTCGTTAGGTTTTCTTGTTATTTGAAACCAAGTATTTGGTGAATTGCTGTGAAGGTGCTTGAGCTGTACTTTGGTGCATTAGGTAGCAGAATTGTGAAATAGTTAAGATCAGGGTTATTTATTCATAATGTCTGTGTGGAACATGAAAGATTTTGCTTTATATAAAATGTGAAGTTCATCTACAAAGAGCAGTTGTTGAAAACTTAGAGACTGAGTAGAGAAAATTTGTTTGCTGTAACTGCAAATATCTACATATACCAATCGGGCTATTATGGTGTCTGCTTTTTATGAACTAAAGTCTTTCTGACCTAATTTAATTTCAGTGTATCTTCTTGTATTTTGTGTTAATTATTTTAGTTTAGGTGTTTTTAATTCATAATTTATTTTTTGTGTAGCCCAGAAGACAGACCTGCTGGAATGAGCTCATGAGAACTAATTTCTTCAGCACACTTCTGGCTGGTGGTAGCAGTGAAGAATCCTTTATTAGCTGTAGAAATGACTGGTTAGTGTGTACTAGTGCTTCATATAAATTGATGGGTAACTGTACTGTGGATTCTTAACTTCCTTCTGCTCCTACCTGTATATATACTGCCTTGAAATCTTTTGAAGATTGGCAGAGTATTTATTCCTTGATAAAGAGCAGTTAAAGGACAAACACAAATATTTTAATATGAGTACTGTTAAGGGCACACCCCAATTTCTGTCATGTGTCAGCATCAGAAACACACACTTGAGTATTTTAATCTCATTGATTTCACAAGAGTTTTAACTTTAGTTCATGTTTAATTCCTTGCTGATTTGAAGCCTTGGACAGGAAAGGCTTAGCCCTGTTACTACAACAGCAGTTACCAAAAAAGTTATTGGTAAATATCCTGGTTTGTATCAGAAACAATCTTCTTTGTTGTTGTTCTTTGATTCCAAGAGGAATACTTTAAATATCCATGAAGCAATTTTGCATTAAGCAAAATACTTAATTAAGCCTTTAACTTAAGAATGGGTGTATAAATAAATTGTTCATTGAATAAATGGAAGAAAAAGAACAGTCTAAAAGAATGTTATTTGAATAATATGGCCTAATTAAAAAAAAAGTACTATGTGTGTTTTTGACAGTCTGTAAAAGATGAACTTTTTGCCGTGCGTGCAACAGAATTAATTAGTCAAGGATGCAAAGTTTCTCCGTCCTTCAACTTTCCAACAGACACATTTCATCTCCTGTTTTCCATTCCATCTGCTTTATTTGTTTAGGACTTCTTTTGTGTTTGCTGAGACTGTATTTTTCCTCTTAGCAATAACCAGTGCATAGTTTAATCATGTCTGCTGAAAGTTCTAATACAGTTAAATTAAAGTAATTGGTAGGAGTAGTTACTGAAATACAAAATTATCATAGTGCAAAGTTACTTTTTATAACTTCTTGTGTGAAATTTGTCTTTCAGTGCAGAATTCACAGAAGTCAATTCAGGGATCAGACAGAAGAGACAAGAACTGGAATTGTCCTGTTCATCTCTGATTGCTAGAGTTGAAAGGTCTGTGTTTTGGATTCGTAGTGGATCTTTATACTTCAAGTTCGGAGTTTGATTAATTCAAATTGGTCTTTAGATAGAATATTATTTTCATGAGACTATGTTTGCATTTAACTCGTTGAATTTTTGTGTATTTGCTGCTTGGTGATTTTATGTCAATAGATTCTTTTTTGTATGTCTTAATACTTTTTTTGGTACTTGTGACAAGCACAGTAACTCCACTGACTTGTGCCTCTTAATATGTCACCTTTTCACAGAAATATGTTTTCTATTTGGAAGCTAATATTCAATGAGCTTTTAAAATTATTTCTATCCTTAGATATTAGGTTATGCTTGCTTTAACATCAATCTGATTCTGAGTCCCCACAGTACCCTGTATCTTACTTTCATGGGTTGGTTCTATCACTTTTTCTGTAATAATTTATAAAAAAATCCTGTTTGCATCTAAAAAGAGCTAACAGGAGTTGTATCAAGTGAAACCAAGAACATAAAGTAATTCTATGGGTTTTTTTGTCAGAGAGCAGATGTGTGTTAAAGCATGCCCTAAGGATATTTTTTGTGACTGTAAAACAGAACCATAAAAATAACTGATTTTAAAATAACAGAATAAGAAATTGGTTCTATGATCTTAATTCCATTACATATCTCTTTGCTCTTTTTGGTATTTAAAAAAAGATTAAAATTAAAATTGCAAGTGAAGAGTTTTTAAAATATAATAAAAAATTGCATCTAGGATTGAAATAAAAAATTTATTACATTTGCATTTTCTTAGGAGAAGTTTCATTCCAACTCAGCAATAATGCAAAAATTGTAGATCTCTAACTAAACTCTCTTTTTGCCCAAGGTTTTCTGAGGGAGTCTGAATAAATATATATTTTTTTGTTTGTATGAAGAAAAAAATAAAAGGAGTATTTTCTAAATTCTCATGTAGACAGTTTCTCCTTTTTGTGCAGAAAAGGTTGCTGTTCTGCTGAAGTACTGAATCAGCACTCATTCCCTTATTTCCAGTGCTATAACCTACTACTTTGGACTGGGCTGTTGCTGTTCTATATTTGACTTTAAAGAAAGCCAGATGTATATTGCTTTAACATAACATACCTTGTTCAAACAGTTTTAATAGATTAGGCAGTAAAATAAATCTGAAATGAAATATGACAAGGAAAGTTTTGTTCACTGCCAGCTTTGTGTTTCTCTCCAGCTCTGATGAAGTTAAAAGGATTGTAGTTGCCTAATGTGTTTTGGTTTTGTGCATTATTTCCAAGACTTGCTGCAAACAGCTAAAACAACTTATGTCACTGCTTTTGCTTTTACTTTGCAGTGCTCCTTTAGTATCTTGTGGAGTTGAAGGTGAGACCTGTCTTCTCACTTCTTCTGCAGTGGCTGGAAGAGTTTTTCCAACAAATATCAGGCCTTTGGAAAACTTTGGTAAACTTTTTTTTTGTAAGTTTTCTTTATAGCTCATGTGGAGTATTGTTAAAATATGATTATTAGAAATCGAACAGAGTTAGTTACACTTAATGGGGAAAAAAATCTGTTTTGATGCAGTTTGGTAGTATTTCAAAATCAGCTACCTAATTTCTGAATTTGAAGTACACAACATAAATCATCCACCCCAAAGCTGGTTTAACTTATTCTTTTGAAGATTAAATTAATAAGTATTTATGTAACTTCATTCCATTTCTAATTGCAACATTTCGTGCTCTTCTTTCGTCATTTCCTATTGTTCAAGGATAAATCTTATTTTGATGCATTTTGAATGGCATATTTCAGAGGTATATTGTGTGCTGTGAGGAACAAACCTTTCTAGCAGGGAAGAGCATTAGTCAGGAAGCAGTGAAGTGTATGGATCTCTTTCAGTTTGCTTACAAGCTCTACTGGGCAAAACCTTGCAAAAGTGCTGGAGCTCCATGGTCTGTCAGGAAAGCAGCAGAAGACAAGACATGGAAGGAATTGCCTTCCTCCAGTTACTTTAACAGCCTCTGTCTCCATGCTCAGCAAAAATGTAGTTTCTCTTCCAAAAAGCTGCACAGGTTCAAAGAAGTAGAAACAAAGGAGTAGTCTTTTATAAGGCTTGAGTTAATACCTTCTTTGAATTGGGAATCACACCACTTTCACTTGTCTAGTAGGCAGATAGGACAGATTTGGGTCTCCTGGCTTATGAAAATTGTGTCAAAATAAATTACTGGAAGGAATTAAGTAGTAGTAGGATGATGAAAAAGTTGCATTCATATTCTTTATTCTTTTTAAAGGTATGTGTTTCACCTCCACATTTCCCAGTGAAAAATGGATAGGTTGCTTCCGCAGGGCTCTGATGTTTGGCAGTGCATTGTAGCCGATCCTTAACCACTTTGCTTCTAGTAATATACATGTCAGCTCATACCTCTTGACTTCCCTGTCTACTTTTCCACTTCTATAGTCAAGCTTTTTTGTTAGGATGTCCCAGAAGCATTAAAAAATTACATTTAAACCAGAATCTTATCATTTGTCTTGATTAGAATTTTGATGCTTGTACTGTGGACAAAGATTGAATTATAAGATTAGTTCCAACATACTACAGTGTTTTAAGATTCAGAGTTTTAAGTCATCTTCACATTTTATTTAAATACTTTCTATTGGTAAGGAGCATGCAGGAAGTAAGAGTCTTAAAATTTCATAGTAAAACAAGGGGATGGTGGACATGAAGATGTCCCTTGAGGATTTCAGTCACATTCTGTTGAGTGAGTGTTCCTACCCCATTTCATTTTTATATAGCATCTGAGTAAAAGGACAGCATGCATAAGAAAGGTAAAGACAAAGGCAAAGAGGAACCTAATCTGAATATTGTTAGAGATGTACAGCAAGTGTACATATATATATATATACACATATATAAAAGGACACAGACTTTTTAAAAAGGTGAAGAAAAGGAGAATGAAGACAATAAATACATTTTAAAAAAGATGCAAACTGGTTATTTCATTTATTACTAAATTGTGCCTGAAACATCATAGCATAAGCATTTTTTATTTTCCTTTTATGCTTCTCTCAACTTTTGGTCTCACCTAAAGTATACAGTTTTGCAGCAGAGTAACAGCTGACACTGGCTTCCAGAGTTGTATGAGGAGGCATACAAATATCAATAATGACCATATAACTACAGTGTCTGAATCATGCCTGTAGCTGCTGCAGTTTTAGTAGCCTGTTCCTCTTAAATAATCTGTTTTACTAACTTGACCTGAAAACACTTTAGTGAATCTACGAATACCACTAAGATTTATGCTGGCATTATGCAGTTTTTGTGTGATTAAAATATTTTTCAGTAAAGAGTTAGTGAGCTGAAATGCCTTTTATTTGGTGCAAGTCCAAATCTTGTGAAGCTTTTCTGTTAAAATTTTACAAGTAGTAGGACATGCTAAAAAAGGATTTGTGCTTCACATGTAGATTTTGAATGTGCTAGAAAAATAACTCGCCTTTTAATTCTGTCCAGATTCCCACATTCCACTGGTATTCTGCTGGAGTTTTTTTTTTATTATTGCAAGATTTCTTCTCCCTTGAAGAAAATAATCACAGATATTAAAATTTGAAATGTCATGTAACATCTGACTTGATTTCCTGGCTATTGTAATAGGTTTGAAGACATAATTAGTCTGAAACAGCCACCTGTTGCTAAGTGCTGCTTAACCACTGTAAAGTCACTTTGTAACAAAATGATTGGTGAGACTGTTAGAGTAGATAGGAGAAATAGTGTCAGTCACCTGAAATTCCCTGGAAGTTCTTTACTGTCATGTTGTTTTCTTTTAAATACATGGTACCTTCTATACAGTACAGTTGATGTTGGTTTTCATTTTCTCAAGTCATTATTTGATCATTGGACATGCAAAACCCAGAACCAGTCCTTTTTTTCTTTTTCATGTTCAGGCAAATTGTTGTATTTGCAAGGAAGGTCACAGGATGTGATTGTAGTCCTGTGCTGTTTTAAAAGTTAGCAAGGTGGTTATGGAATTAATTCTCTTGAAATTATTGTTTGCATTTAATACAGTGATAGGTTTTTTTGGTTCTGCTAACAAAGTAGTAAGTGGTAGAAAGAGGCTTTTTTGCAGTTACTTAGTTTTCTTATTCCAGTCTTACTTTTCTAAAATATGTTTGTGAATACATTAGCCAAATTTTTGCTGTAGCAGAAGCATGGGAAATAATGTGCAGAGTTAAAATCACACATTTGTGATGTGAGAGATTTATTGCAAAATCTATAGCAATTAATCTTTCTTAGTTTGCACTGTTCATGTATGAAATTGAAGCCATGAAAGAATGCATTTTAGCACTACATCCTTGATGCTTCCTCTAATCTACACAAAGTGTGAAACAAATTAATGGACATCCCAATAAATTAATTTAGTTCTGAAGTATTACATTCAAGTATATTTTCTTAATTATCATTAATCTTTAATTCCTGAGCTGTCCACCAGAAGCTTTCATAGCTGACAGTGCAGTCTTCCCTATGCAGTGAACCCTTAGCTTCCCTACCAAGACTTTTGTTGAATGAAATAAATTAGTGCAGTATCAACACAAGAGCTGAGCTGCTTGCTAGGTGTGCCTTAGTCATTCTTTGTAGAGCTTTTGTTTTTTTAATGCACTGTAGGCTGCATGCTGTATGTGCTGCTGGCACCTTGTGTGTCTTGTGGCAGAGTTTAAGTTCAGTTTGCCCTATAACTGAATAAGTTTGCACTGTCATTGCTGTACCTGATCAACTGCTGCACATGTGATCATCCACTGGTGGCCACTGGAAGATGTCCCATTCTCTAGTACTGTGCTTTAATTACTTTTCTAACAGCTTAAATGCTGGCTATCTTTGAGCAGCCATTTCAATAGCAGTTTCACTGTGCATGCTGTCACTGTCCGTGTAGCCATGCCAGCACTGCTTCTAAACTGTGTGTTCAGATGTCTGATGTGTCACTTTACCTTGTTTCTGTTCTTTAAAACAACCAGTTTTCATTTAAAAAAGAAAAAAAGCTGTGGCAGTATTACATACTAAATCTTAAATTGTATTATTGGAGGATATCTCTTATGTTGCAGAAGGCCCTTTTATGTTCTTAAATATGTTCAGATAAATGATTATTATCAAATCTTAGTGTCTTCTGTTTTTATTAGAATCTTTAGGCAAAGGATATGCTGTTGCATGTACCCAAGAAGGAGAAGAGAAAAAGGAAGCTTCTGGTTCATCTGGTACTAGAGGAAGTAGGAGAAAATCAGTTGCTACTACTCCTACAAGAAGGTCTGCACGGAACAGCAAAAACGAGGCTCTGACTCAGTCTCGGAGCTCCCCTCGATCAAGCAGTTCTGCTTGCAGTGCCCCTGAAAGCAATAACCCATCTCTGAATAAAACTCATTCAGAAGCAGAGAATGCTCCTCCAAAACGCAAGTCTAAAAGAGCAGTTAAACAACAAACACCTGCAGTTAAAAAGAAACTGAGACGTTCTGCACGTTCTGAAAAATCACCCTGTGGCTCAGTGGAAGATGATGACATTGCTGAGCCTGAAGCAGTCTTAACTTTAGATAAGGACCACCAGTCAGATAATGAAAGCAGTAATGCAAGCCTCCCACAGAAGAATAATGTAGAAACAGAATCTGCTAATGGATTGGAAAGCTGTAGTGAGCATGCAGAAATTGAGGAAACTACAGGAGAATGTGACAGAGATGAAGATACTTCAGGCAATGCAGATGTTGGTTTTTCTCTTCAAGAACTCCCAATACTAACTTTAGGAAGTGAAAGTCAGGAATTTAAAGTAAAAGATGTTACTGAAAAAAATGCAGATCTTGGCAGTCAGGACAATTGTGAAAATAATCTTGAAAAAGTGGAAACAGTAGCTAGTCCCAAAGATGATGTATGTGACCATGCAACTTCTGAAAAAGTAGATCAGACATCATGTAGTACTCAGAAAGAATTAATGGAGAACATAGAAACTTTGACAAAAGTAGATCAACCCATAGCTAGTCCAGAAAATGAAGTGTTGGAACATTTGGATCCTCTGGGAAAAGATCAGCCATTAGAGAGCCCTGGAAGTGAGTTGCCTGAACATCCTGAAGCCATGGAAACAGATAATTCTGAGTCTGAACTAAAACCAGTAGGCGACTGTGCAGATACAAAACCTGTTCAAGATGAAGAACCAGCTGCATTAATACACAGTATTTCCATGGACAGTACCTCAGAACAGCCCTCAAAAGAAAACACCATTTCAGAAATTGAAGAGGGTGGAACTTCTGAGTCTCCACCGGTAAATGCTGAACATAAACATTTTGGTGAAGATAACAATGAAATGATACCAATGGACTGTGACTCGTTTTGCAGTGACCAGAATGAACCTAAGATTGAGCAGTTAGTACCACCTGAGAGTACAGAGCAGGAAGTGAACTCCTTACAGTGTGATGTGGGAAACTCTCTATCAGGTTCTGATGAAAAAGATGAAACTGTTCCTCAAGCAAGAGAGTCCCAGCCAGAGCTCAAAAAAGAGAAAAAGGCTCGAACTAGAAGATCTAGATTTCACTCTCCATCGACAACTTGGTCTCCTTCTGGGAGAGAGGGCAGGCAATCTCAATCACCATCCCCTAAAAGGGAGACAGCTGGAGACAGGAGCTCACGATCACCCAAGAAGGTAGTTGTGAAAGAGGGAAGGAGATCCTTATCTTGTTCTCCAAAGAGAGACACACTCAAAGATGAGAAAAAACCACCATCTCGATCTCCCAAAAGGGAAACTGTCAGGGAAAGCAGGAGGTCATCTTCTCGATCACGAATTAAGGATTCATCTCCAAGGCGAAAATCTAGGTCTCGAAGCAGTGATAGAGATAATCAAAGAAGAGATCGTGACAGAGAAAGAAGAAGTAGGAGGTGGTCTAGGTCACGGTCACGCTCTAGATCAAGATCACGATCTAGGACTAGAAATAAAGGTTCTTCATTCACTAGAAATGAGAGGGAAAGTCATTCACCTCGATGGAAAGACAGATGGGCAAATGACAGCTGGAGAAGTCCCAGAGGAAATGATCGATACAGGAGAAATGATCAAGAGAAACAGAATGAAAATCTTAAAAAAGAGAAGGACAATAATGCAGAAAAAAGCAACGATGATCAGTGTTCTTCAGATAAGCAGAGAAATGATTGTCCAGACTGGGTAATGGAGAGGATAAACTCTGTTCCTGAGGCCAGGAACAGAGAGAGAGAGAAACCACATTGGGAAGAGAGCAGGCATGATAATGCAGGACAGTCTTGGAATAAAAACTTTGGTTCAGGTTGGATTCCGAATCGAGGGAGAGGTCAGCGTGGCCGAGGTGGCCGTGGCCGAAGTGGTTTCATGTATGGAGACCAGAGTGAAAGTCACTGGCAAAACAGAAAACCTCTCTCAGGGAACTCAGATGGTTCTGGGAATGAAGCTTCAAGGTTCTCGGAACAGCAGCCTTGCAAGCGTAAGAATGAACAAGAGTTTTCGTTCGAAACGCCTGCTGACAGGTCTGGGTGGACATCTGCATCCAGCTGGGCTGTGAGGAAGACTTTACCTGCTGATGTGCAGAATTATTATTCAAGAAGGGGACGCAATTCATCAAGCCCACAGTCTGGATGGGGAATGAGACAAGAAGAAGAGGCACCTGAACAAGGTATTAATGGTTTTGAAGTATGATATCTTTGTCACAGATGCAATAGCTGAACAAAATCCTGTCACATTGTCCTGTGATCTGATCTGCCGATAAGTTCTTAAAAAAAATTATTTTGGGTGAATCCATACTCTTTTTGCAATATGGAGGGGTAAAGGTGGAATTTGGTGATTTCTTGTGTTTTGATGGCTTCTTAGTTTTGCATAAAGCCCAAGTTCAGGTTTAAGGACTGCATCTGAAGAGTGCTGTTGAAGTAAATTGATTTGGCTGAAGAGAAAGCATATCTTCATAGTTACTTTTAGCATCTGCAAAACTTTAAAAAGGCTAATTTGTTTCAAAAATACATTAATTTGCCTGTGCAGACCCACATGGCAGATTTTGGAGATGACCAAGCAGCATATTGATATTTATCTTGCTCCTAGATAAGTAGTCCTGTTTAAATGCTTTTTAAAAATTTAGGGTAATTTATAAATACAAAACCAGTGCCTTTACTGTATTTCAGTTTTAAAATTCCTCCAAAATTTTAATATCAGTCTAAATCAGTTTTAGAGGGGTTTTTATATCTAAAAGACAACTGCCCTGACAGAAATAAACTTTTTGGTAGAAAGTAAGTTCACTGAACTGTGGATGAGATTGATTCTGAGTAGTTAAGAAGTCATCCACAGATTATTAAGGTCCTGATTAATAATCTTTAAAGATAGATGTGGATTGACTTTAATAACTATGAAATCCATTTCTGAAGACACTGAAGACTTGCACTCTTGCACTCTCTCCTTGTTCTGCCTTTCATTTTTATGCATTTTCATCCCATATGCAAGCGGTTTTCTCCCTCTTGTAAGAGATAACTGCATCAGTGCCTTCCTAGTTTTGAGGCAACATTGTCACCCTTCTATCTGCTGCAGGGAAAACCTACCAAACCTGTAACTGAAAGCATTTTGTGATTCAGAGACTTTTTAATGTAGTTGAGGAGCAGTCATGCTGTTATTCACTTTTAGAAGCTGAGAATAGTACAACCATCTCTGATAACTGAATAAAACAGGCTAGGTTGCCATCATGACATGGTCCTCCAAGGCAACCTGCTTTTGCTGATCCTGCTTGAGCAGGGAGGCTGAAGCAGAGTCTCAGTAGGTCCCTTCCAACCTCAGTGATTCTGTTACCCATTATCTTTACAAATGAGGATTTGGGCTGACATGTAAGGCCTTAGATTGCAATCCCTGTGAATTAGATGACAGGGTTCCTCGAGGAAGGGATTCTAAGGAAGGACATCTGAATTGCAGCATATCAATCATTTCTCCAAACTAAGTTATTGACTTCTGGAAGTCTTGGTGCTTGTGTCTAGATTTTAACTTTTTGGCTTCTGTTGAAGAGAAGATGGGATATCAAAGTAACTCAGTTAAAAAGTGCTACCTGCTACCCCAAGAGGTTATTTTTACTTCTGGGTTTTACTTGTTGAACCATGATGGGGTTTTTGAACAACTCTTTCTGAATATGAATATCTGTTAAATGGTTTGAGGATGACTTATTGCTCAGTGTGAAAAATCCCAGCAGAGTATTTCTGGAATTACCAGAAGTGTACAGTGAGCATGTGTGAATCAGGAGCAGAGACTTGCTGATGTGGTAATGTGTGACTAACCTTCTGCAATTGCAGAAGGTAAATTTACTGGGTAAATTATGTTGTCTTCCTGCTCTTTGGTGAAAAATTGCAGTTTCATTGTGATGAAATAATTTATTGGATTTGTTATGGCAACAAGTATAGAAAAAAAATTCAAAATACAGGCTTTCATAGTAACCTACATTTTTTAAACTTTGAAACTAGCATTTGGTTTCATGGCACACGTGGTGGTGAGTGCTGTGCAATATCTTGAAAATACTCAGATTATAGAAAGCTTTTTGATAATTCATCCCTAATTAAGAGTTTACACACCTGGCTCCCACTTTGCTTTATGAAGTACAGAATTTCTTCTTGATATACTGTCTGGTTTTTTTTGTTTTGGCAGATCCAAACCTCAAAGACCAAGGCAACCAGCAAAATGATGGTTCTCATTTAGCAATAAATATGATGCAACAACAAATGAATGTAATGCCACAAGTGAATGCACAGCACCAACCTATGAATATCTTCCCGTATCCAGTGGGTGTCCATCCTCCCTTGATGAATATGCCACGAAATCCATTCAACATGCACCCTGCAATGGCCATGCATCTCCCTGCTGGAGTGCCTCTCATACAGGTAGCTGCTCCCACAAATATTTCTCAGGGATTACCTCCGCCTCCACCTCCACCCCCACCATCTCAACAAGTCAACTACATTGCTTCACAGCAAGATGGAAAACAATTGCAGGTATGCTTTATCAGAGGCCATGGCAAGAACAGTGGTGAAATAATACCAGTTAAGGATTCTTTATCTTGAATACCATAAATTTATACTTGCAGTTTCTTTCTCTCTTGCCTGCTTTTTTCCACTCTGCACCAAATTTGAAGTGGAAGCATCCATGAGCATATGGGTTGTAGCTTTTAAAAAATAACAACATAGAGCATCATAACCAGGTTTTTGTGGTAATGAAAAATTTCATCAGTGTTGTCCATTATCTTTTTTATCTTAGAAGTGACCTGCTTCCAAAACTAAATCTTCCCCTTTCAAATCTGATTTTTAAGCATTTTAGGAAATGCTTGAATACCGTTTCAGCAGCATGTAGGAAGTGATCTAACCTTCTGTGTTGCAGTTCTCATCCCATGGGGGGTCTATCAACAGAGGAAAATTGCCAAGTACTACATGGCACCCATTTCTTCCACACTTCCATTTTCCAGCTGTCACCATCTCAGTGGCTTCCCCACATACACATTTTTTATTCTGTTTGATCTTTTAAGCTTTTTAATTAATAATTTCTGAGGTCTCTTTGGTGTTTTTTGCTTCTACCTTCTTACCCGATTTTCCTGGTATTGCATGCCCTGTTTGAGACCTAACTCCCACTTTATTTCTCCAGTTTCAAAAAGACTCTGCCATGCTTAGGGCAGGTCAGA
Source organism: Zonotrichia leucophrys gambelii (assembly GCF_028769735.1). Taxonomy (NCBI): domain Eukaryota; kingdom Metazoa; phylum Chordata; class Aves; order Passeriformes; family Passerellidae; genus Zonotrichia; species Zonotrichia leucophrys. Next base: position 19,077,436 of record NC_088170.1, on the reverse strand, counting down.
CCATCTTTTTGTGACTCTCAAGATATCTTTAAAACAACTCTTATGTATGTGAGCTCCTCCTGTAGCTGGCTGTTTACATTAAGAGCTTTTGTATCAAGGAAAAGAATATGAGCAACTTGGAGGAGAACCCATGGCCCTGCAAGAAGATGTAATACTGCATTTATGATAAGTAAAGGGCTCTTCAGGAGTTGACTGGGGTTTGTGCTTTTCTTTTGCTGTTGCCTGTTTTAACCTAAACCACTTTCCCCTACATTTGAGCTTGAAAAAGTGAGCAAACGATTTCTAGCCCTCTGTTTTCATACATCACCTGTAAAGATCTGAAGTGAACTGATAAATGGCCTACATTATTCTCACTTTTCACTGCTGTCATCTGTTTATAGTCATTAACTTACAACAAAGAGAGTTGAGTGCTGTGGGAAATACTGAGTGGGGTTACAGGCCATATGAAATAACTTTATACACTGCAAATTAAACCAGCAAGGTACTGCTGGAACTAAAATGCTGGTTGATTGCTTGTTGATTTAATTAATTCCTCCTGTCTTAATTAAAATATTTTCACGATTGGAAATCTAGTAGATTTAACCTCCAAAAATGTAAGTAGTCAGAACATAGGCCTCAAACCTCTGAAATGAGTATCTAGTGTAGCAATAAATAAATTCCAGTAAAGATTGTGTATTGCTGCAAAATGCAGCTTTACCTATTGTAAAGCCCATGTTACACTTGTTGCTCTTACCTGCTTTTGTGGACTGGTGTCCGTGAACCTGAATGCTCTTGCAGCTGCTGCTGCTTTTTCTTTGAGCTTTCATTCAACAACCCCTTAGTGGTGGCACAATAGAAATGACTGAATACTGCAGGACACCACCTGTCCTTCCTGCTGAAAGGAAAATGAAGGCAGCACACTGGTGAGCGTTGGCATGCTGGCTATAACAGCTCCATTTCTATGTCCTTTCCAAAGAGCTCAGATTCCTGTTTCGTTATTTTCCATATGGATAAATGCAGATGTGTAAAGAGTAATGGTGATGACCTGCAAAAAAGCGACGTTTAGTGTAGCCTGCCAGAAACATGCCAGGAGGATGTTCTGGGCTTTTGCTAAAAATGGCCTCTATCTAAAGTCTGAGAGCTACTTAATTTCTCAGTTCCAAAGTATGTGCAGTGCCTTTTGGTGATGTTTGGAAATGGCCAGAAAATGGCTTTTCCTGGAAAACAGATCCTGGTATTTCAGCCAGCGTTTCATCTCTTGCCTATGTATTTATATTTGCAAGTTCAAGCTGATAACAAACGTGAAAATAGGTGTTTTCAAAGCAGCATCAGTATGATGCAGGAATGCAAGTGTGGCTTTGGGTGATACCTTTTGCAGGTGTGTTTAGGTGCTGATTTTTTTTTAGAAAATGTCAATTTATCAGAGACTTGTTTTGTAAATCAGGTTGATTCTGCAGCCATAAACTTCCTTCCCCTTGTTCTAACACCCTCTGTGCCTGTTTGCAGGGTATTTTATTACTGGGATCAGAGCTAGAAAATGGCAGCCATTGTGGTGACATGGAAGATGCTTTACTTTTCAAGCTTTTCTTTTTGTTTTTTTCTTTGAGTCAATCTAATGTAATGTTTGTACCTTCCATAATAGTGGGCAGTGTGGAAGTTAGGTAATGAACCAAAGCATGCAGTATTTGTGCTCGTTCTGGAGCAGCTGCGACTCCTAGAAAGGCACATTGCCATATAGAAGAATGATGTATTAACTGCTGATAACTTTTTAAAACAGGGTATTCCAAATGCTTCTCATGTAAGTAACAGCATGAGTGCTCCAGCTTTGCCTGCTCCAGCAGCAGTCCTGGGAAACGTGGGAACAGTTCAGGGACCAAATTCGGGTAATGCAACGTCATCAGGTCACATGAAGAGCTCTAATGCAGCTGTAAAATTGGGAGAAAACAAAGCAAGTGTAACAGTGGAAGCCAGTGCAGATAGCTCGAAGAAGGACCAGGCAAGTTCAAAGTTCAGCATATATTTTATATACACTGTTTATATATTTACATTAAAACATATAAAATTTAATTTTTATGTAAATGCATTTTGATGTACTAAAAAATAGCAAGTTATGACAATAACCCCTCAGTGCAATGTACTCCATACCATCATGTATGTAATATTTTTGTGGCCATCATAGGACACAGATTAGCCTCTGACTCTTTTTAATGTAATCTTCTTTAAATCAGCACTATTATAAATATCACTTGAATTGCTATGGGAAAATGTTCTGTGCTTAGCAGAGCAGGGGCAGCTCCCATGAGAGCTGAAATGTGTGTGTGGGGAGTGGTTTTCTAATCTTCTGTAGCAACGTTTTCCTGTTAAGTTTTAACTTGGGATTGATAAAGATACGTAGGCAGTGAAATACAACACTCAAGTTTGTTTTCTCTTCAGAAATTGTTAATTCAAGAAAAAGCAGCACAAGAGGTCAAGCTGGCGATCAAACCTTTCTACCAAAACAAAGATATCACCAAGGAGGAATACAAAGAAATTGTGCGGAAAGCTGTAGATAAAGTAAGTGGGTCCAGTAATCCAGGCTGCACACATTTCACCTTGGGGCAAGCTTTGGGGTGGGTTCCTCACTTTTCTGGGAACAGCACATTGGTGCTGGGAAGGGGGAAGAGGGAGAAGCAAAAATACCTTTCTTCTTTCTCCATCCACAAGAGCTTTCTTTGGCTTCTCAAAACAGAACCTGGTTATTGTGTGGAAGAATTGAATGGGAATTCAGAAGTATTTAGGGGAGCAATTGGAAAGTATTAGGAGTTTTAAAATATGTTTTGCCTGGGATGGAAGAGTCAGAAGTGTGGGGAAATAAGTGAATCATGTGGGACTGTGGCAAATCAATGGAAATGTTTCAAACGTTTTTGTTTTTTCAACTGTTGCAGGTTTGTCATAGCAAGAGCGGAGAAGTTAATGCTGCAAAAGTGGCAAATCTAGTCAAAGCATATGTAGACAAATACAAGCATTCACGGAAGAAAAATCCTGAAGAGGCAGTCTCCTGTGAAAGGAAGTAGAATATGTTTTCATTTTTTAGTTTTATTCTATCTGCAAAGTGCAATTTCAATGTGAACTGTTAACTGAAAATTGTACATGACAGTGATTTGAATTTGGTTTTGATAAAACTATTTTTCAAGGTAGTGTATGATGTTTTGTTCTAAAGAAATATAGATCTGCAGGGCAACTTCTTTATTCCTTTTTAAAAACAGATTTCTAAAAAGAATAAAGGTGTAAAGAAGAATCATTAGGAATGTACGGTTGTGTGGATACTTAGATGTACAGCATTTTGACTTGAATAAGAGAGTGCATTAACTTAGAAACTTGGAGTACGTTGGGTTTGGAACAGGTATGTACAGTACATGTGATCAGTCAGATTAAAGTAAATTTTTTCTTTTGATTGCTCCCTAATTATAGCAAAGATGAAATAATTAATTGCCTTGACAAACATTTCTAGTGTTAACTGGACAGGCTGAATGAAGGGGTCACAGTGTGTATATTAAAAAAGCACATAGAGTTGTCTGAACACAACTGTTTAGATTTCAAAAAGAAAAGTCATAAACAGTAAAATGTGGTGCCCAAAAGCATGGGTGCTGCACAGCTGTTGTAACACCAAATAAAAATTATGCTGCTTGGTATTGTTTGTGATGTTTTTTAATTTGTTTCAAGATAGTGGGATAACTTGAATAATTTTTATGTGTTGAAAGCCCTCAGTCACCACACACTGAGAACCTCAGTTTAGGTTATGCCCTTAGGCTAGCAGGAAATTAGTGTACCAAAGCTAGATGTTCAGAAACAGAAAAGTTTCTTCTTCAAGTAAAATCAAGAAAGCTGGAATTTGTTAGGTTCCCAGTTGAGCAGACTGCCAGTTGTGCCAATCTCAGCTGCATGATACTTTTCTCCTTTAATTAGGGACTGTGGCATGAATCACCAGACTGGTATTGGTGAGCCCATGCCATTGGAAGCCAAGTGTCTTCCTGCTTCCCCGAGCACTGGAGACAAGTTATTAGAGGTACCACAAGCATTCTAAAAACAGCTGTCAGGTCACTGGATGTGCCTGGGGAAAGCTTACAGCTCAGGTAAAACCAGTTTCACTGAGGCAGCAGCAGGGAGGGTTGCTGGAATACTGCAATCACCGTGTGCTCCTTAGCAAAAGAACAGCTTGAGATCCTTCTCCAAGGAGCCTTACTCCAATTTGTTCCCTTACTCTTACACAGTGCTGGTAAAATGTCGTCGCTAACCCTCCAGTCCTGTTGTGCCATAACAGTCTTTGGGGTTGGATCACCCTGGCTTCTGCTCCAGCCCCAAGCCTCCTGGCCCAGAAGCAGGAATAAAACATTTTAACAGAAAGTATCAGTTGAGATTTCTGAGGAATTATCTCTGTGTAGCCAGTAGTTCCCAAATTACCTGTTTTTGGCAGAAAACTTTCTCACCTTTTAAGTAACTTTTGCCGAAGCCTAAGGATGACATAAGGGATATCCACCTGTGTACATGTGTGGTGTAGAGACAGAGGTGTAAAAGCATGATGTTTGTCACAACAGTTGATTGCTTGGTTTTAACTGTAACTTTCTGCAGACTTAATGAAGCATTTGACTGTCTATATTTATTTTTGTGTGCCTAAGTACAGATGCTATGTAAATTAGAAACAGATATAATACATTTTCTACAGTCAAGTCAGGTTTTAGGCTTTTCAATATACTCAGTTTTACACTATGATAGCAATTTGTAAGATCTCTTGAATTATTTTAAGCTAAAATTGGTTAGCACTTTTTGAAAAATGTAGCAAATTGCTATGTGTATCCTGGTTTATCACGCCATGCGTACTTTATTACATTTTCCTTCTCTGAATTTTTGGATTTTAATCACTTTTATATCTTTTTCTAGTCTGTACAGTTGAGCCTTGCTATAAAGCTCCTTTCAGGAGTCAGATAAATATTTCAAGGGTTTTTTTTCCTCTTTTGGAAGAGAGGTGGAAATTGGGGGAGATGGAAGACACAAGGGAGGATTTGAACTGGGAGAAGGGAGGGGTAATTGGTTTCTTGTTTTGCAGCTCCTGGGTGGAAGAGAAGCTGTCACTGGCTTCCATGTTGTTGGGGCAGTGACTATAGTGATGCTCCACTGTATTTCAAAACCTAATGAAGAATACCAAATAGAGTAGCGTGTGATCAGTAACTTTATTTTTTAAAATTAAATACTTCAGAATTTATCATAAAATACAGAGTTTGTTACAATTTCTATGTTGAATTACAGAAATGCATTGCCTTAATCTGTAGACTCTGCTCCTGTTTCTACTGAAAAGCAGCGAGGTCTCTGCTGGTCTCTGTGTGAGAAGGGGAGTTTGGCAACCTCGGAGTCCTGGTTGCGTTCCAGTAGGATGAAAGGTGTAATTCTCTTTATTGAAACGCCTTCTACTGAAACCTCCCAACGTGCACCAGCACTGAGAGCAGAGCTGGGGAGCTGAGCCCCCTTGCTGCCTCTGGGGTAGTGGTGATTCCTTCGATCCAAACTACCTTGTGGGAAACAATTACAAAAGTGTACCTTGTGTGAACTTATGCAAATCAAAAGGGTTTCCCTTGCACCCCTTTCCCTTTCTCACTGTGCATGCTGCTTGAATGTCTCATCCTAAAGATATACCTTACCAGCACCATGGCTGTCCAAAGTCCACAGTACTGTATATGTAGGCTGGAGTGCTGTCTACTGAAAAAAATACTCTAAAATTTAGTCTTGTGTAGTGTTTAACAGTTTCTAATAAATTCTTTTCTCTCAGCTGGCAGTGTTTGGTTTTAAATGACTCTGGCTCAAGTGGTGTTGTCTGGAAAGCAAGGTAGCTCCTGTTCCTTCTGTGCACATGCATTTATCTTGTTCTTTGTTGCCTGGGCGCCCCCTCCTTTACATCTCATTTGTTTTAAGTTGGCCTTCACCCTGCCTTGCCCATCTGCAGGTGCTCCAAGCTAGAAACAAACAAGTGCAGGTGGCAAAGAGCCCGTTCACCTGGGTCTTGAACAACATGGAGGGGCTCAGGGCAGGAGTGGGTTACTGCTGCAGGAAGCCACCAGGGCAGCAGCCAAACCCTGGGCTTGCCCTAGGAACAAGCAGCTTCACTGAAATACCCTCGGGGGATTTTAATGCAGGAGAGCTGCCCTGCCTTGGGAATGCAATTCCAGGCATCCCTTTGCTTCCAAGAATTACCTCCACTGTACCCTCATGAGGTAGCTCCATAGGTAAGGCTGGCATGGGTGTGAGAGTTACAGTGAAGGAGCTATGCTGGCAACATTTTTCATTATTACTGCACCTTATAATATTCACATTGATCAATACTTGATAAATAGCAGAGGTGACAGTAAAAACAATAAAGTGTATCACCAATTTCAGTAATTGAAGAGTAATAATTATTACTAATGTACTAATAGTACTAATTATTACTAATGGAGTACCTATGATTTTTTAAAAAGTTTTTAATCACTAGGTTGGTAAGAAAACCACTAAGAGCACAAGTAACTACTTGTAGAAAAGGAGATAAAGCTCTGGAAAAGCACAGGCTGGGATCTGGAACTTGATTATAAACCTGACACTTCCAATGTCACTCACAACTCCCAGACTCACCCACCAACAATAAAGCTCAACCTGATTTTCATTGTCTTGCACTGTGCAGTAAGTACAGGGGCTGACAGCAATGAAGTCAATGCCTGTTACACATGATAAATATGCAAACCCAGAGTGTAGTCCAACACAAACTACTGCAGGAACCAAACATGAGATTTTGGCAGCAGGTTGTCATAGGATTAGTCCTAAAGTTTTGAAGAAATTTAATACCCACTGAGGATTATAAGGAGTATCAATCAAAAATAGCCAGGCATTTCTTGATCCTTTGGTGCAGTAGCGTTATGAGAGAAAATAACTCATGGAAATCAGAATTCACTGTAAATTCCAGAGCCCTTTACCAAAATTCAGGAATTTTGAGGACCAGGAATGTAGCTTACACATGGTCTTGGTCAAGGCCTGTACCTGGAATCGCAGGGCTTTTCCTAGAGGGCTCTTTGAACCAACATTTCTATAGCAGTAGGGCAGCACTCGGTACAGGGGCAATAGAACACAGCCCTGCAGTGCAGGCACGGCGGTTACGTGGGTCAGGGCAGGGATTCCATCTTTGGTGTGCTCTGGGTCAACTACGAGTTTAGTTCTACGTCAGTTGCCTCAAACTTCACAGGAGCCCGCTAAGGCCAGCAGGAAAACTGGAATGAGGGTGCAAGCCTGTGTCCTCTCCAAAGGTCAGGACAAGCAGACATTTGTGTAAAAGAAAACTTTACAGTTTGCCAGGACAGCAACTTTTCTGTGAACATGCAGGCTGAAAATCCCCAAAGAACAAAACCTACACATCCACTCAGATTGAAGTTTGCAGGAAATCCACCTTAGACCAGTTGTCCAACAGCCACCCAATATCACAGCACGAGACAGCCTTTACCATGGTTCACCTTTATGAGATTTTTGTTACTCTAATATTGCATTTCTATTCACATGCAGTAAATCAGCTTTTTTCTAAGGTATGGGCTCAGATTTTTTCCTGGTTATCTTACCACAGACAGGGAGAAGCCAAGATCCAAGTGATGATTCTGATACAAACAGGTGAAAACCAGCAGGCTTCTAAAACCAAGATAGCTTTGAAGTAGTGATAGTTTAGGAAGATACCACCATCCCACCACAAACAAACTGGTGATATCTTCACTCATTAGAGTCAGCCTTGAATTGTCTTCCACTTGAAAATGATTCATCAATTCAAACACCTCTGTGAAATCCCCCACATTAATTCCCTTAGGGGAACCACTGTGCTAGTTTTGCATTAATTGATATTTGGTGAGGAGGGAAGAAATTAATGAACCAATCCAGCTCCAGGCAGCTGCTCTGGCCCTGCAGAGCTGCAGCCCACGTGCTGCAGGTGCAGCCTCTGCTACACAGACACTGAGCAACCTTTTGGCTCCCTCAGCTCCTGCCCCTGCCACACTCTGCAGCCTGCACACACATCCCCTGATTCAGCAAGCCAAGGGACATCAGCCATGGAGCTCTCTGCACCCACTCACGCAAGGAATGTCCAACAGCCCAGTAACTGCCTGCTAGACAAGGCAGAGGAGGGAGGAAACACAACGGGACGAGTACGTGTGTCCGCTTGCACGTCAGCAGATCCTGGGCCATGATGAGAATTGAACTCACACCTCACTACACACTCAGGGCTTCTCCCTCCAGGTTACCCCCCTTGAAACTAGCAAGAAAAAATGAGAACAGTGGATTTTTAGTAGTGACAAAATGGTTCAAATCCAGAAATGCTTTGCCCCAAACTGTAGGCAGGCAAGCAGTAATGAACACCCCTGTCTGTGCAGTTCTGCCCTGCCATCGTGCTCTACACAGAGAACAGCAGGAACTGCATCATCCAGCACAGCTGAGCATAAAGGAATGGAAATAAAGGGCTGATCTAGAGGTGATCAACTGCAGCACATTTCCTCCTTCCAAGCAAGGGTGCTGCAACAGCTTTCAGTGGAGTTAGACCACAGACCAACAAGTGCTGTGTTACTGAGCTGACAGCTTCGCAACTCCTAGAGGATCCAGGCTGATGATTGAGGAATAATGTTCACTTCAGCAAGAGATGCCTTCAGCATCCTTACTATGCTGCAAAACACTTTGAAGGAAGAAATGTAACTGTACATACAAGAGAATTCCTCATTTAAAAAATACAGGTAATCTGGAATCAGAGTAATATAGCTTTGGGGTTTTTTTCTCCAAAGAAATTTATACTCGTCTTCAAGAAGATGCTGTAGAGCCAAGCCACAACAAAGATTCTTTATGACTGTGCTCCAGTGAGATGATGCTCACTGAAGAGCACAGAACATTTTCCATCAGTTGTAATGAGCAGTGGTAACACTAAAGTAATCTATAATAAAGAAAATACATGTAAGAGAAATTTTGCAATTACCTGTTTTCAAAAACATCTGAAAGGGTCGTACACTGTGTGTCGT